>NC_049229.1:50818695-51483338 GCF_011100685.1 Canis lupus familiaris | reverse complement strand
GGTTTCAGGGCCACACTTATCAGAATTACCTGGAATGCTGGCTAAAAATACATTTTTCCTGAAGTCGCCTCCCCACACGTAGAAATACAAGCACAAGCTGATCTATTATTTCCTCACTAACCTCTCCTTTGAGGACACCATGCAATATAAGACTAAACAAAGAAAATCCTCTTCCTTTCTATGTCCCAACAAATGGTTTTGCCACAGAGCTTGAGACCTAGTCATTTTTTGGGACATTACTCCAGTGAATACATAGAAAAATACATACACTTCCGGTGTCAGTCAATAACCAGCAATTGGAAAACTTTAGCAGTCTGCATTTGTTCTCTCAAGTAATTATTTATTTAACTTGATGGTTGCTGACTTTGCTGAGCACCTTAGTACATAAACAGTGATGATCCACCTCCCACTATGACACCATATTCAATTAACCAGAATTCCCCAAAGTATGTCCCACAGAAATATAGCCTCAGGGGAACCAAAGTACACCAACAGATCAACTTAGCATAAGAAACTAAAAATCCTATCCCCTTCTTGGGGATTCATACATATTAGCATATAAAGGCAGTAAGAAGTCCCATACTAAAGAATTCCGTCAGGGCAGCCCCAGTGGCCCAGCGGTTTAGCACCACCTTCAGCCCAGGGTGTAATCCTGGAGACCTGGGATCCAGTCCCACAACAGGCTCCCTGCATGGAGCCTGCATCTCCCTCTGCCTGTGTCTCTGCCTCTCTCTCTCTGTGTCTATCATGAATAAATAAATAAAAATCTTTTTTAAAAATTAAAAAAAAAATAATTCTGTTAAAGAATTCAATAAATTCTAGGTTTTCCATACTCATGTAACCAGAGAACTCTGCTTTTGTGGCTTCTGAGTAACATTCTGCAAACTCATTTTGGGAAACCATCAGGATAACTGTTTAATTTGTCTTCCAAACCCATCACTTTAATAAAAGGGGGGAACATTATTCATTGGGACCCTGGACTAGCAGGTATAATCTGGGTCTATCCTAAATAAACCAAGACATTGGTGACTCTAACATATTGCTCCTCCTATTTGGTGTTACATAAACCCACCTTTGGGCTTCGGCCTATCCCAGGTCCTGGGACCAACCCTGTCTCTGGCCAGGAAAGATGAATAAAAGAAGTTCAAGACCCATGAGTCTTAATCCTGATCTTGTTCTGATTGTGGTCCTGACCTGACCAAGCCCTTGTACCTCAAATCTAATCATTCTTCCCTGCTCTACCCTGGCCCCAAGTTGTTGCTTCAGGCCTGCCCCACACTGGTTCTATCCAAAGACCAAATTCCTAGCCCATGTTCTAGATTCCTGCCAGATATCATGAAACCAATTATTTATTTTTCCTGGGGCCCCTGCCTACTGGCTGAAAGGATTTCCTGGCTGCTGGGATACTCTTCTGTTGTCTGCAGCTTTCTTGGCTTTTTCTTCCTGGCCTCCTTAATTTAGATCTGGCTTCATGTGCTATTCACAAACCCTACCATCCCGTTATCA
Source organism: Canis lupus familiaris (assembly GCF_011100685.1). NCBI lineage: Eukaryota > Metazoa > Chordata > Mammalia > Carnivora > Canidae > Canis > Canis lupus. Next base: position 51,481,832 of record NC_049229.1, on the reverse strand, counting down.
ACCTTGTTTTATTCTATCATTTATAAGAATGGATTTTTTAAAGTAATCTAAAGGTAAAAAACAATATTTTGCCTAAATGTATTATTTTAATATGCCAAGACCTGTGATTAAATAAACAGATTGCAAATATTGTCATTAAGCCAGGTAAGAGCTAACAAGTTATACAATAGACATTTACCCATCCTCATCTTTCTGTCAGTGACATTACATATAAAATAAAATGATACTGTTTCCTTCTCAAGTAACTACAATTTCTTTAGTACATCATTTATATTTAGATATTATTTGATGCAAAAAAAGAGCTTTCTAAAAAATGCATAGAATCTGTAAACTACCAAAATTCACATTGGACAGACATTGGACATGGCATTAGGCCATGGAAGATAGTTCTTGAGAACAGCCAACCACTACTGCTCCCTTCCTTAAACATCCTGTAGCCATTAACACTCTGCCTCTTCTCTGTTTGAGTAGTTCAAGATTTTCAATAGCATCTAAAAACAAATGGAAAGACAAGGGAGTTTAACCATTAGATACCATTTCTTGCAACTGCCCTAAGAAGCAAATGTCATATCAGGGTAGCTGAGGCACAATTGGGCCCAGTTAATTTTCAAAAAGAAAGTAAAAACTGGGACTCCTGGGTGGCTCAGTGGTTAAGCGCCTGTGTTCAGCTCAGGGCGTGATCCTGGAGTCCCAAGATTGATTCCCACATCAGGCTCCCTGTATGGAGTCTGCTTCTACCTCTGTCTATATCTCTGCCTCTCTCTGTGTCTCTCATGAATAAATAAAATATTTAAAGAAAAAGTAAAAGCTGACATTTTGATAGGCAAAAATGGGGGGGGGAGTGAAAATAACAAATTTAAATTCTTTAATCAAGCCCTATGCATTTTCCAGTTATTGCTATTCAAATACAGAAAAGAGTATTCATAGCTTCCTGGACTATGTCCAATACGCAGACCTAAAGCCTTCTTACCCAGCATTCTCAGCATATAGCCCCACATCTAGTAGCTTCCAAAAGGCTGATGGCTCTGTAGATGAGTAATAAAATTTGTTGACCAAAGTGAGGCAGATATGTTAAACACATAAACTACTATTTACCCTAAACATGCTTTCTTTCCTAGGCATAAAGTAGAATCAACATATATAATGAATGCATTACTAGACAGGTAGCAGGCAGGTGACAAGGCTCCTGAGTGAGTTTTTCAATGTGGCAGGTGTTTCTGTATTGGGAAAAGTTAATGGGAAACACTAGTCACATGATCTCCCATGAAGCTCTGACAGGGACTGGAAGAAGAAGGAAGCCATCTCTGGAAAAATGTCTTTGGGCCTTTGTGCATCTCCTTGGAGATCCAGTGTTCAGTCATGGCTTGGCAGGTATGACAAATCCTGGGAGGGGAGGCTATACAAAGGAACTCTAGGTCACATTTTTCTTAAATTGCATAAGGCCCTCTCATGCCCTTTCCAGATTTACTATTTCATAATTTTTTGTAAAAAGATAATATTCTTACTTGTATCATCTCACCCCCAACCCCATATCTATATGTCTGTCTCTCTGTGTTGGGATCACAGAAACTATGAAACAGATTAATAGCTATGAATGGATGGGAGGTAGCTCATGGGTAATTCATTATGTCTTACACTTCTTTGTACCAACTACCTTCTAAAATTAAAATATCACCATGCCATTGGTAGACAACTTCTAAAATGGCTCCCATAATCCTTGCCTCTTAGTATTCATGACCAAATGTAATCTCTACTTTTTTAGAACTAGTGAATTGCTTTTAATGAATAAAGTACAACAAAAGTCATGGGATGTGATTTTCAAATTTCAGTTACAAAAGACTGTGAAGATTTGGTCTCGTTCACACACTCTTGCTCTTCTCACTTGTTTTCTCAGATAAAGCAAACTGCCATGTCATGAGCTGCCCTATAGAGAGGTCCTTGTGATTAATCCTTGTGATTAATAATGAGGAAAAAACTCTGGTCAACAACCAGTGAGGAACTGAGGCCCTAAATCCAAGAACCTTCATGGAACTAAATCTTGCCAACAACTGCATGATTGAGCTTAGAAGAAGTTCTTTCCCTATTTGACTCTTAAGCTGACTACAGCCCCCATCCACACCTTGGTTATAGTCTTGCTAGAAACCCTGAGCCAGAGGATCCAGCTAAGGCATGCCTGTGTTCCTAACCCACAAAACTGTGGAATAATTAATGTGGTTTTCAACAGCTAAGTTTTAGAGTGATGTGGTGTTTGGTCATAGATAACAAATATATACTGCTTCTGCAGAAATGGTATGGAGTAAGTAAAAGAAAGGGAGAGAGAATATACTAAGAGTGGGGCAATAAAATGGGTTCAGTCATCTGCATTTGGTTGTATTCGCTAGCTTATAAGAAAAGGAAAAAATAGGACTAATGGTAGATGGAAGGCAGAATAAAGATTTGGAATATAATGTTTGAGCAAATAAGGCTTTGAAGGCTGGGAATATATCTTAAATATAACTGCATCATGCAGCACAATAGCTGGATCATATGAAATACTCAAAAATATTTGCTGAATAAATAAAATGAGTGAATGACTCCCTATTTCAGTCTAAATAGCTATGACTACACTCATGTGAATGTAAATCATCATAAGGGAGCCTTTCCTGGCACCTCTATCAACCTGCAATCATGTTCCTATATAGCTTCCTTCCCCCTTTGAATCTTAAGGGAAGGTAGAGAAAGCCTTTCCTATTCAGATAGTCCTAGTACCATCCTATACTTCTTTCTTGACTCACCCACTTGTGGGGCTGGAGTGGGAGGGGAGTTGGAGTTCTAAATATCCAGATTTACAAAACAAATAAATTAAGGGCTAACCATCCTCACATTATCACCTAGAAGGCAGCTTCTCTTTACAAAGTACTCCTTTAAATAGGAGCTCCCCTAGCACCTCCAATACTTGCTTCCAGATCATTAACCACTTAACACAAAAGCTGAGGAGGAAAAGAAACTTAAAACCATTCTCTTTGTGAGGAGCGACTGCCCTCTGACAATCAATCAAAGGGAAGACAAAGCATCCCTGAAATTGCAATGTTCATTAATAGAAAGATAGGTTTCTATTTACAAGGGGTGAGAATGAAGCAAAACTCAAAGTTTCTGAAAAACAAAGTTTCCAAAATTCTGCTGAAAAATTGAAGGGCAGCTCTACTTCTTAGACCTGCTCTGATAAACTAGATTCTGTGGACTAAGGGGAAAAAAATACAAAAAAACCCCACAAATGCTAAAGTTAAGCAAAATAAAGCATCTGAAAGACAACCAAGAGGTCAGGCATGCTATGTAGACAGCCTGAGATAGGTCCCAATGGTCCCCACCTCCTGGTGTTTAAACCATTGTATAATCTTCTGCTTTTGAACGTGGGTGGAACTGGTGATTTACTTCTAATAGAATATGGCAAGGTTGATGGGATGTCACTTCTGTAATTACATTACATAAGATCGTAACTTCCGTCTTCTTAACAATGTTTCTCTCTCTCTCCCGCTCTCTCTCCCACCCATCCTCCCTCCCTGGCTTTGAAGAAAGCAAGCTGCCATAGTGGAGAAGCCCACATGGCTAGGAACTGAAGATAGCTCCCAGCTAATAGCCAGCTAAGAACCAAGACCTTCAGTCCAACAACACTCCAGAAATAGAATTATACCAACAATCCTGTGAGCTGGGGAGTGGGTCCTTCTCCAGTTGAGCCTTCACCTGAGACCTCAGCTCTGGCTGAGACCTTAATTGTAACCTGTTAGAGACCGTAAGCCAAGGAGCCAGTCAAGCTATATCCAGATTCCGGACTCTCAGAAACTGAGATAATAATGTATGGTGTTTTAAGCTGGTAAGTTTGTGGTAATGTGTAAAACTGCAAAAGATAACTACTACAGTTATCTCCATTTAAACAGTTATAATCTCCATTTAAAACAAAGCTGTAAAGACTTATGAACAAGTATCTGTTCTGTGTTCTATCATAAAGAACAGGGGGAAGACAAGAGGGGGCCTAGTTTTTCAGTTGAATTGAGATTGTTCTTTGCACCAGAAGTGTGAGTATATTGTATTAGGTATGGGAAAAATGATAAGAAAGTCTCTGGGACTTTATGGATGGATTTTAGAGGCCCATATGAAAGAAAACTCACATTTGTTGAGCATTTGTCTGTGCTAGGCACTATGTGAGACAACTATCCACCTTCACAAATATTATGTAATTGAATCTTCATAATATCATTATTCTAAATAGTAACAGTAGTAGTAATAAAAGAAGACAAAGGGGGAGTAGGGAGAAGAGGAAGAGAAATAATAGGTAACGTTTATTGAATACTTATTATGAGCTTAGAACTTAAGTACCTTAAAAATATTATCTCATTTAATCCTCTTAACTATTTGAGAACATAGGTTATAATTATTATAACCCTTCATAGCAATAAAACTAAGACACAGAGAAGCTAATAACATTGCCAAGGTTACATGACCAATAAAAGATAGAGCCATGATTTGAATTCAGGCAGTCTGGCTCCAGAAAACCCCATATTTAATCTTCACATGCTTCCAAAATGCACTGAAGTTACCACTATGATTATCCTCTTAAATGTGACATTTTCCCAGAGGTTTTCTCATGCTTTTGCACTAAGATGGGTCACTAAAACTAAGCACGTAAGATGGGTAAATTTAAGTGTAAGCACCATCACTATAACTTGCAAAGCCAGAAATCCTATAAGCCAAACACTACCCTTACCCCAACCAGGTATGAGAAGGAATGACACAGAGATAATATCATGCATACCCTAAGTTAAAAAAAAAAAAATCAGCCTTGTTTTTTCAAGGTTAAACTCTTTCTGAAATATATACAGAGACATACACAGTTCCCCACTGGGATCCCACCTGCCTGGACAGTGTATCAGAACAGAGTCCCAGAAATGTCAGACAAGTCACTGACACAGACAGAAATCAAACCACAGAACAAAAGAGCCAGTCCCAGGAAGAAACTGTTTTAAATTTCCAGGCCTGCAGAAGCAGCTGGAGGACCATTTCCCTCTGCCTGCGCTCAATTGCTCCTGCTTTGCTCTCTGTCCCTGGCTGGCTGCCTCAGTGACACTCCCACCTGGCATTGGCCTTCTGCAGACACACTGAACACTCGTCAAGGGCAAGGACTTAGGTTTATTCCATGAAATGTATACTGGGTACTGTGCATGTGCCAAATAATGTGTTATGTGCTAGAGATGCATCTATAGCTCCCATTTCTCATGGAACTCCAGCTCTCTCCTTAACACTTAACATGTTGATAGATTGTCCTTGATAGATTGCTGGATGAACTGGGAAGGACTGAACTGATGGAAGAGGGAAAGGAGAGATGACCGAATGTAAACTCCAACCACTCAAACTATTCCTCCAGGACGAAGGGAAAGGGCCTTGGATCAATTCACTTTGTGATTTTCATAACAACTCTGTGATATATGTTTGATTATTGTTCTGATCCCACAGATGAGGAAACAGATAATATAATTTCAAATATATTTGAAATTATCAAAACAGATAATATAATATAATCAAATAATATAATTTCCAAGGTCCTATAGGACCTAAAGTAATGGTCAGGATTCAATTTCAGGCAGGTTAAGACTATAGTTCATGCATGTAATCACAAAATATATTGCCTCCCAGCATGGTGCCTGGCACAAAATAGTCATTCAATAAATAGAAATTAGACAGATGGATGGTCAAATGGATGGATGGATTGGCAGAGAGATGAATGGGCAGATGGATGAATGGATGAATGGACACCTAGATTAATGGATTTACTATGTGGATCTACAACAGGAAATAGGGTGGCAGATAAAATGTGGTGTCTATTTCCAGGTTAGTGAGAACAGCAAGTGATAGCTTCTCTCTTACAAATCAATACAATTCCTCTAACGCTAGGGCTTGTGGCTTCTTTCATTATGTAGGTGGTGGGTAGGTGCATTCTTTAAAAGGGTCATGGAAAGATGGCAAGGCAGATTTATAAGTTAAGGGATAATGAGGCCTCAGACAATGTGATTGCATAATTTTATAACCACTAATTATGTTTGTGGCTGTGTTGGCTGGAAATAATGACAAAGGTAATCAAACTCATGTTCAGGGGGGAAATGTATTACCTTTTCTGCTGTCCTTTTCCTGGGACACCATACATTCTTGCATTTTTCCATGAACTAGGCACATAAGGAACATCAGAGTGAACATTAGGTGCATCTAGATGTTATAGCACCTTATCAGGTATGAACAGCCACCCACTCAGTGCCATAGGTTTTTAGATCTGTTTTACAGCAAATAATGACACAATAGCACATGGAAAATTGGAGTCATAGGGCATCGAAACTGTTTCTGGTACATTAAGAACACAGGAGCCCAAGCAAGCATCTTAAAACCGGAGTCAACTCATGTTAGGCATCTGCTTAAGACTCTAATGGATCCCCATGTCAACTCTGAGTAAATGGTTAAGGTCCTTCAGTGGCCAAAAAGACTACCTGCTCTGGTTCTCAGTAGGTAACTCTTCTCCGTCTTCACTACTCTTCAGACATGCTGGCCTTACCTTCTCCAAATATCTATATGGCTAATTCCCTTGTCTTCAGATCAAATAAATGTGTCCTCCTCCTATCCAGTACTCCTATCCGTTTAACCTGATCTGCTTTGTCTTTTTCTTTAAAGACTTTATTTATTTATTAGAGACAGAGAGAGACAGAGAGAGGCAGAGACACAGGCAGAGGGAGAGGCAGAGGGAGAAGCAGGCTCCATGCAGGGAGCCCGACATGGGACTCGATGCCGGGTCTCTACGATCACGCCCTGGGCTGAAGGCGGCGCTAAATCGCTGAGCCACTGGCACTGCCCTGCTTTGTCTTTCTCTATAGGGATCATCATTCTATAACATATTATGAAAGTAAATTATTTGCAATGTTTATTTTTTTTATTGCCTTTCTCTCCCTCTACCAGAATGTAAGCTCTACAAAAGGACGGATAGTTTTTCTCTTTTTGTTCATTGATATATTTCAGACCCCTAAAACAATGTTTGGCACATGGCAGACAATAAATATTTGTTGGATAGGTATATGCATTTTATATTTTTGATGGTAGAGAAAAGAAAATAACCTACTTAACTTCTCTATTCTTAGAGGAATGGTCTTCCAAATTCCTAAGAACATATTTCATGGGACACCTAGGTGGCTCAGTGGTTGAGCATCTGCCTTTGGCTCAGAGCATGATCCTCAGGGCCCGGGATCAAGTCCTGCATTGGACTTCTTGCAGGGAGCCTAATTCACCCTATGCCTATGTCTCTGCCTCTTTCTCTCTGTGTCTCTCATGAATAAATAAAATTTTTTTTAAAAAAAGAACATATTTTATATGAAAACTCCAAAATACATGGGGAAAAAATCCCAAATTGAAACAAATATTTTAGAAATCTGTATTATATTTGTATTAATGAAACCTTGGGAAGTTTTGAAGCTTCAATTTTTTTCTCACTTTCTATCATCTGAGGAGGTAGGTTTCCCTTTGACTAATAATGTATAATGTTGAAGAGGCTATGATAGTTGATGTTTTTGCATTGTGTCCCAAAACATTAAAAAATAACAATAAAAATTAAATACCTAAGCAATACCTGGAGACTCAATCCAGGTCATTGGTGGAAATTACATCAGTTTTTCATCTTTCCATTTGCTTTAATGGGGGCTCAAGTCTTCACAACTCCTGTCATCAATGTGCTACTTTTGTTAACATGATGGTGGTATCACTAAATGAGAGTAAAACACAGAAGTGAGGAAAGTATTAGGATGCAGTGGAGAGTCTAATTACTTGTGATGGATGATTTATAATCATATAAATTTCTTTGGAAAAAGAGTCTGCCTGGGCTCATAGGATAGGCTAAAAGGGGCCAATAGCAATGATGCCAGTCAGGGATCTAGGCAACTCTCATCTTCAGTAGGGGTGATGGGTGAGTTGTAGGAACCTCAAAGCACTAGGTGCCTGCCTCTTCTTCTAGAAACCTCAAAACAGCAGATTTCTCAGGTGCCTGCCTCTTCTTCTAGAAACCTCAAAACAGCAGATTTCTCATCAAGGGCTTGTTTCTATTATGTAATATAAGAAATCAAGAGCCGTTTCAGTTATTCTTTGAGAAGACTCACCAGCGTCACTAAGGAAGCTCTAAAATTTATAGTTGTTGTCACAATATGGTGGAAGCACTGATTCTCACTCACTAAAATTATCCAAGATAATAGGTATAAAGCATGACACATAGTAGGTGTCCAACATTACTTCTCTTCTTCTTTTCCTGCTGACATACGCTGTAGAAACAACTCATTGTTCCTGTTGAGATCTCTATGTATTGCTTTGGAAAGCAAGAGATTATCTTTTATTTCAGCATTTAGTTCTTTTCCTCACAAGTAAAGATTAGCCACTGTTACATACTTCACTCTCTGGGATCTAATTGTTCCTTCTGGGTGTGCAGAGGTTGTCAGTTTTGCTCATTCTAGTGCAGTTGTAATGAAAATTGACAAGAGAAAGTACAGAGACATCTCAAATGTGTACCAACATGCAACTTTCATGGAATATGCACACACATACAATGTTAGACAAAACAAAGAAGAGGTGGCTGCAGGGGAAAAAGAATTTTTTTCAGGTTGCTCAGAATGGGTCCCCAAGCTTCTAAAAGAAGCCTGCTAAGCAAATTCATCCATATTCTATGGACCAATCCATCCTGCTTTTACTTCATAGCAACTTACTTGGAAGAGCTAGGCACCATACAAAGAGGCCAGTGTGATTAAGTGGAAGAACTGGTAAAATATACCTCATCTTCAGAAGCACCTCAGGCTATTAGGTAGCATTCTAGCTTCCAGCGTGTTATTTTATTAAAGGGCAAATGATGGGGACAACAGAGAACAAAAAGTCTATGTTAATTTTTAATAGTAATGCATTTGCTCTATTTGGGTGGTGATTTATTCATGCATTTCATAATAAATACATATGATAGCCTGGAGATATCTCTATCTGTATCCCAGGGTAGAAACCATATAATTTATTGGGTTGGCTCTAGACAGAGAAGAGACGTATATCTAAATGATCAAGGAGTTAGCCTATGGGCTGCAAATATTTTTTTGGTGGCTACAGTCACATAATCTGTTGCCTCATCCAACCGTTTCCTAAGATTACAGCTAAACAAATCCATCTCTGATTACCCAATTCTGATGACTCACAATTTTTTTTTTTTGCCTACTCCTGTATAATTAAGCTTGAAGAAGAGAAACGAAACAAAAAAGAAAATCTCTGGAAGTCTTCTTCCAAGTCAGTATGGTCTCATTGTCTTTATCCAAGAAGCCAAACAGGCTGGTATGGGTTTCTCTGTGACTACTAGGTGTTCTTCTGACCATGCTTCCAACTGAATTAAAGAGAATGACTGAAAACCACTGGGAAAACTACCTAGTGACCTAAGCATAGCAGAGTGTCTTTCACATCGCAATAACATAAAAATTGGTTTTAACCGCTGATATCAATGATATTTCAAAAAGTACAGCTTAATGGAAAGTATCTCTGCTATGGATGGGGAGAAGGTTTCCACATTTGTGCTAAATGACTCTGTAACTCTCCTGGCAGCAGTCTCTTCAAAATAGCCAGGACAGAGGAACACAAACACTGAGATCCATCTCTTAGGAGAACAAGCAAAAGAAAACAGTATTATCTTTCTACTTTCTCAGTAGGCATCTTACATATAGAAAATGACACGTCCACAAGCTGAAAAGTTATTTCAGCAGTTTTATTTCAATCCATGCTGACAGTATCTTTAAATTCTGGGATAACACATATGAATCTTAAATAGATTTTGTTTTCATATTAACCTGGCTTGATCCTGGTTTTTGGTTTTTGTTTTTGTTTATTTTATCACCAATTGGAATGTACTGGGATTTGGGGGTTTTGAGATATTTTTAAAGATCCATTGTACTACAACAATGAAAGTGATTTCACTTCTAAGTGTTAAATGTTTCCCCTCCCAAGATGTTATCCCCTACATAAGGCTGACTCCATTCATATCACCAAGAGGTAGAGCTACAGCTTTCCTCCAAAGAGAATAATCCAAAGATGAGATTCATTTGGAATTTCTCCTAATTACTAATCAGGTTTGTCAGAAGTTGGTCTGTAAAAGCTTGGAGCAGCTGGGAGGTGGGACTGGAACGTAAAATGCACAGCATCCCCCGAAGAACATTGGCAAATGTATAAAGGTCAGCCATTTGAAGCAGTTTCCCAGCACTTTCTAAATATCCTTTGGTTCTGAAGCATCATCTGAGAGGGTATTTCCCTCTAAACATTTTCTGGGCAGAATCAGAACTGGCCACAGATATATGTAAAAATAGAATCAGAGGGCTGAAATGTAATCATCAAGATGAGCAAGTCCATCCAGGTTTTTCAAACTAAGTTTTATACTTAGCAAAGTTATACCTACATGCAAACATATTTTTGGGTATATAACAAGATGACAGTCTACTTCACCATTATAAATGTTGGCACTTATTGCTATTGAGAGCTTGAATCCATGTCTAAATTGACAGACTGACATCCTACCAGAACTATCTTACCCACTGTCTACATTACTCGGTGACATTACCCATCCAGCTCCTATGAGCATTTATGTTTGGGAACCACTAGTGAGGGTGTGTATACTGGGGTTGGGGACAATGGGGAGAGGGTGGGAGGAATAGTGTATCTGTGTATAAAAGGCCATTAATATGTCATGTCATAGAATCCGGACTTGATTTTTAACAATATACTAACAAATAAACCCAAACACAATGTCTAGCACTTTTTATGTGCTTATCAAATGCTCAGAACTCAGAACTGCATTAAGTATCTTATATGCATAATCTTATTTAACTTTCACACACCCTTTAACACAGGGAGAGTTCTTCACTTTAGGGAATTACCATGTCTTTTATGAAATGACGTTAAATAGATGGTGGTTTTTAAGATTTACAACAAAATCTCAGAAGTCATAAATTGGTTCCCAATATCAAAAATCCAAAAATCTTGAGGTCACTGTATTAAGAGATTTTCCTACTGTACAGCACCTACCTATCTCATACTCTGCACCATGGATAAATGGAAGATGGAACGAATTTTTCTTTTCTTAAGCTTTTACTAGGTGATAGACCTATCATATATATAATGTGTATTATTTCATTTAATCCTAAATATTTAGTCCTAAATATTTAATATTTTCATTTAATCCTAAGAAAACTTTTCAAGGTTATTATTACTTATTCCCAATTCTGAATGATAAGGAAACAAACTTGGAGTGATAAGTAACTTACCTAGGGTGAACATGGCCCAAATAATAAGTGGCAGAGGCAAGATTTGAATCCAGCACCTGTGTGGTCCCAAACATCATGTCCTTTCTACAACACCCTACTAGTTCTAGTTCACTAGTTCACCCCACTATATGATTTGAGAGAGAAATTAGTAACTTTTTAAAAATTTTATTTATTTGAGAGAGAGAAAGCATGTGAGCATGAGTAGGGGGAGGGGCAGAGGAAAGAGAGCAAGGGAGAGAGAAGCAGACCCCCTACTGAACAGAGAGCCTGACATGGGGGCATGGGGCTCCATTTCAGGACCCTGGGGCCATGGCCTGACCCAAAGGCAGACACTTAACCAACTGAGCCACCCAGGTACCCCCGTAGTTATTTTTGTTATGCTAAGTGAAATAAGTTAGAGAGTGATAAATATCATGATCTCACTCATATGTGGAATTTAAGAAACAGAACAGATGAACGTAGGGGAAGGGAAGGAAAAATGAAATAAGATGAAATCAGGGAGAGAGACAAACCATAAGAGACTCTTAATTCTAGGAAACAAACTGAAGGTTGCTGGAGGGGGGATGGGGTAACTGGGTGATGGGTATTAAGGAGGGCATGTGATATAATGAGCACTGGGTGTGATATGCAACTGATGAATCACTAAAGTCTACCTCTGAAACTAATAATACATTATATGTTAATTAAATTTATTTTAAGTAAAAAATAACTTGAAAAGATAAAACGAGGAAAGAGAAACTTTATCAGACATATTCCCAACTGAAGATTCCATAGACTCTACTTAGTGATTCATGGACACTATCTATTGACAGAAGAAAGCAGTTTGAATAGCATACACCCATGTGATGTAGAGTTTATGTGTTTGGTATGAGGTAAGGAGTTGGGGCTCTCTGGATATATGAAACTGCATTCTTAGCACAGTTTCAATTCAGCCTTTGTTCTCAAAGACTTATAATATATACTAGATAGTGACAGTTTCATGTGTGTGTATGAATATATATATATATATATATATATATATATATATTCACATATAGGTACTTGTTTGTGCCATAAGTTATATTAATTTGCTACCTTGACAATCACAGTATGCTGATTAGACTTTCCTATCTCTACAATGAATGTAAGAAGACATTCCAATCCAAGGAGCTTTTGTGAGGCTTGAATGTCTGCTAATCTTCCGTTTCTTCTGCCTCATTCCCTGCCTGTTTCATTCAGAGAGGACAACAAAGAACTTACCCCCTCAACTCCCTGTGGACATCATTGGCCTGTGACCTTGGCCACATGGTAGTGGCAGGAAGGACTTGACCAGAATCCCATCCATTTTCCCTCCCCCTTTGGGTGGTCAATGAGCTGGAAAATGAAGGACACAATGCAGGTTTACGAGACCATAATTAGGTCACAGCTGATCCCAATCCCCATCATCTGGCAGCTGGGGCCAGTGGACCAGCACATGCTATCCAACCATTTTCCAGGGGTGCCCAGCTTGAAAACATTCTTTCTTCTATACAGTAACCCCTCCGCAAAGCTCCTAGGAGAAAAGCAGCAGCCGCCCCAGGAGACCCAGCAATGCAACTTTTATCTGTATTGGTCAAAAAACTCTTGGAGGGCTTGGGAATAACATTTTAAGAGAAGGAGCACATGCAGAAGATAGCAAGGGAGTGTGAAGGAAGCCTGGCAAAGGGAGGATGCAGAAAGAGCAAAATAGCGGTCTTCCAGCACTGTGAGTGGGCTATGGACAGAAAAACATGGCTTAAAGAGTAAAAACTGCAGCCATGTGACCTGGGATAAGTCACCGAACTTCCCTGTGCCTCTGTTTTCTTCTATGTAAAATTGGAATACCAATACCTACCTTACAGGAGGAATGAATGAATGAATGAATGAATATATATATTCATATATATATATATGTATATATATATATATGTATATATTTGTGTGTGTGTGTGTGTATTACCTAGAATGGGCTAGGTGCACAGTAAGCATTACCTGGGTGTTACTTTTCTATTATTATTATTATTATTATTATTATTATTATTATTATTTTAATTAGCCAAATTTGGGCTTGACACAGATTTTTTTTCTAAAGACTATAAATAAATGTAAAAAAATGACCTCCTTTAAAGACAGTGGTAAGCTGGTAAGCTCCCCATCACTGAAGATATTTAACAGCAGATGCTGAAGAAAAAAATCCCTCTGTGGTAGGACAACATTTACAAAGGAATAATAATATGTTTAATGGCACTTTAGTGCTTTCGGATATTCTTCCCACATGATTTGATTTTCAAAGCCAACCTGTGAAGTAAGTAGGCTAAGTAGTACACCCACTGCACAGAAGGTAAAGTGGAGGCTCAGGTAACCTGGATGTCTTTCTAAAGCCAAGCAGCCTTATTTGAAAGTTTAGAAATCCCCAGCAGCTCCAAACACAGAGCTCTTCTGTGGCATCTAACTGCTTCTCCCTCTACCTCACACCCCTGCCTCATCTCAGCCATGGCCTTGTTACCATGTAACCACGGTGGATTTATCCCTGGAGCCTCCCGCCTACACCTGAACCCTTCCCTCTCAGCCTAATCCTGACATCTGCTTGCTCCAGCCTTCAGAATCCCACTGCCTCACAAATCTCCTCACCTAATCCTGAATTTATCTGTCAACATAATCTGTTTACTGAGGGAAGGGAGGGAAATAATTTTTTTTTTTTCTGAGATGAAACCTCTGTTGCAGCGTAGCTTGAGGCTCATCTCTAAGGTTCAAGGAAGAGGCTCGGAAATCTTAAAACCAGAAGGGCGAAGGCCTTCAAGAAAGTGGTCATGCCCACAGAGAGCAATGCGAGAAAATATCCTCTGTCCATGTGCTCCTAGGTGTGCAGGACATACTTTTCCATTGTCCTCCCTAAATTGCACGTCCATGGGGCATGCTCACATTAACCAGTCTATCCCCATCTCAGAATTATGGGAAAGGTAAAGGCCAATACCAAGCACTTTGGCAAGGAAGACAGTACGTGGTTTAGTTTCAAGAATATCTCACAGGGGCACAGGGGAGATGGATGGCTTGGCCCATAAACCAGATTGCCTGAGAGAGCAAGTCAGTTATTTTCTCATTCACGGTTTCCAATGGCACCAACAAAGCTTGAGTCATCAGAGTCCCTAGAGAGAGATTTTCAGCCTGTGCACACATTTGTGCTCATTAATGTTGGATGGTCATTGGCTATCTACACCAAACCTCAACATCCAAATCCTCCCTCCCCAGGGCCACCCTTCATTTTCTTCTCCTGTGTGCATATATCTGATCTACTTGCTTTGCCCTCTTTGAGGGAGCTGGGTCTCCTAAAGAAGGAAATGCATAAATTCTCTTTTTCAACCCATCATGAATACAGGCTAGTTCTCCTTTCCTCTGTCTCTCCTTTGATAACTTTTTCTTTTTCCTTTCCCCCTGCCCTCTTCTCCCTAGCCCCCACTTCTTCTATCTTTTCTTTCTTCTCCTCTATTTCTCATCTTTCTTTCTTCTCTTATCTTCTCTTTTCCTCCCTCCCTTCCTTTAACTGACATGGCAGTTTCCCCTTCACTTTTGACTCTTTTCTGATCCTACCTCCCAACCTGCTTTCTCCCTCCATAGTTTGTCAGTAATGTTAATGTGCTGCCCTCTGCAATACCAGAATGAGATAAAAGTTTACAGAGCCTTGATTCCTTTTGCTCATCTTTTGATTGTCATTCTCTAAATTAATTTCTTGTGTCTAAGATGTTACAATTCTACCCAAATGCAATCTTCTGGAGTCTCTAGAATGCAGAGCAGAGTTTTAGACCATAAGATCAACTGTTCTTTTTTTTTTTTCTTTAAAGCTGTATCTCACTGTGTCACCTGTGAGTTGTGTGTCCTCTAAAGTCCATATGTGGTAGCTTTTCATCCCCAGTACCTCAGGGCCTTTAAAAGGTGATTAAGTTAAAATGAGGCCATTAGGGTAGGCTGTAATCCAACATGACTGTTGTTCTTACAGGAAGAAATTTGGATGCACAAAGAGAGAGCAGGGATGTGCACAGAGAAAGGGCCATGTGAGGACACTGTGAGAAGGAGGCTGAGGCCATCTGCAAACCAAGAACAAAGGCCTCAGAAGAAACCAAGCCTGCTGACATCTGATCTTGGACTTCTAGGTTCCAAAACTGTGAGAGTAAATGATTTGCTATTATTTAAGTGACCCAGTCTGTGATATTTGGTTATGGCAGCCCTAGCAAACTAATATACACTGTGAATAAATAGGGTGTATGTGAAGTAAATGCAGGTATTTTACCTGTATTCTCTTGCATTTTGGAATTTGGGCAAAAATTACCTTATGTCTATCTATCAAGTTGTTATTCTTCAAATTGAAGGATAAATCTTTAAGAAAAGAAGAAAGAAGACAAAAATCTACCAAGACAAGTAACTCCTGGACATCTTTCTTCCACTAGCATGGTCATGAGATAAAGATATAACTCCAAGGCACTCAGTGTTGTGAGTACCCGGAAGCCTATCCTGGGTTACCCAAGAGTTGGAATGACACAAGAATACTTGTATATCAAAGGAATTCATCAGAGGCAATTGACTCTGATTTAAATATACTTCAAAACTATCAACCAGAGAACCTGGGTAGCTCAGTGGTTAAGCTAATGTCTTTGAATCAGGTTGTGATCCCAGGGTCCTTGGATGGAGTCCCACATCAGGCTCCCCACAGGGAGCCTGCCTCTCTCTCTGTGTCTCTCATGAATAAGTAAATAAAATCTTAAAAAAAAAAAAACTACCAACAGATTCCTTCTGTTTTTTTTTAAATTTTTTATTTATTTATGATAGTCACACACAGAGAGAGAGAGAGGCAGAGACATAGGCAGAGGGAGAAGCAGGCTCCATGCACCGGGACCCTGACGTGGGATTCGATCCCAGGTCTCCAGGATCGCGCCCTGGGCCAAAGGCAGGCGCCAAACTGCTGCACCACCCAGGGATCCCCAGATTCCTCCTGTTTAAAAAAATTATGAGAACCCAAATAAGAGAAATTTTAAAATTCGAATGAGAGAAAAAAAATATGCATCATAAGTACAAAGCCAGGCAGTATCGGGTACATTGAGAAGGTCTGCCAACTTGGAAGTGGCTAGAAAAGTAAGATTATTAAAACTCAATCTGTAGAGACCTACAGACATCAGTTTGCTTTTAGGCACCAATAGAAATTAGCTAATACCCACCATTTGCTTTGACGTGGATGGAACTGGAGGGTTTTATGCTGAGTGAAATAAGTCAATTGGAGAAGGACAAACATTATATCCTCTCATTCATTTGGGGAATATAAAAAAAAAGAGTGAAAGGGAATAAAGAGGAAAGGAGGGAAAATGAGTGAAAATATCAGTGAGGGTGACAAAACATGAGAGACAACTAACTCTGGGAAACAAACAAGGGATAGTGGAAAAGGAGGTGAGTGGGAGGTTGGGGTGACTGGGTGATGGGCACTGAGGGGGGCACTTGGCAGGATGAGCACTGGGTGTTATACTATATGTTGGCAAATTGAACTCAAATTAAAAAAAGAAATCAAAAAAAATAAATTAGCTTATAGATTCTTGTGAGTACCAGACATATTGTAAATTCTTTTGGAAGCCCTTTCACTATATAGTCTTGAGGTTTGCATCAGAGGTCCTTCTATTAGTTGGTTAATAAAAAACAATCTGAATGGCCCATGAATGGCTCTTCTCTTGACTGTAACCAAAGCCCTACCACTTTTGTGGGTTTACTCGTGCCCAGATAAATCATTAATGCAGATGATTATAGGTCCGGACATAACCCTCTAATAGACAAGACCACAAAAGCTCATACACACAGATGTACATAGAGTTTATGTGGTGTAGCTAACTCCAACAAGCTAGGGAAGAAAAGAAAAAAAAAAACAGACATGGGGATGTCATTTGTGATTCTATTTTTTCTTTCTTTCCTTAAGCCTATTCTCTTACCAGATAAGCCCAGACTCTCAGCAATATCTCTTCCACCATGCCAGGAAGGCAGGGGAAGGCCATCACAAGGTTTACCAAATCTACATCACATAAATGTACTCTGTCTAGCTCTAGGAGAGCCACTGTCCCCAGGTAGAAGTACCTCTACATTTGTCCCCTATATCAATAGACCAAAGGGCTGAATGGAACAGAATGTACACCTGTTCATACTACAAGTTGGTCTCTTTTAAGAAGCAGCTCATGTATTTCAAGGGAATAAGAGGCAGCACATGTTGACACAATACCCATAAAAAGTATATTGAGCCATTCCAGGAATGTACAGCATTCACCATCTGCCTCCCAACTTGGACTTGAAGGAACAGGGACAAGGAAGGCACAGAGAGAACACCCACCCAGGCTTACATTCCAAAGGACTTTTCAACACTTTAATCTTTAAAATTAATTTCATTTTGGCAATGTTAAAACATTCAAAAAAGTAGTAAGACTTACCACAAGCCTATTATTGCCCAGCTTCGACAATTATCATCAACATGGTTTCATCTAACTGTTTTTGTTAAGAAAATACCAAATGTGATAAAATTCAGTTTTTTGGTATTACTTCCAAATGAGTCCGCATATAGAGCCACCACTAATGAGAACACAAAAAGATGTGAGATATCAACAAACAATTCTAACATGGAGTTCCATTCCTGGGCCACCTGCCTAGAGTATACTGTGAATTAATATAATCTCTAAATTCAGTGATTCATATTTTATGACCATACTGCATTTGGTTTTTGTGTTAACAGCAAATAATTTCTTCAATGTTAGCATTTAAAGGTTGTTGTAGCAATGTTTTTGTATCTCTTGATTTTACCAATGTGCCAGGAACTTTAAAGAAGAGAAGAGAAAGGAAAAAAGAAAAGAAACAAAATGAAAAAGTGATCAAAGGCTCTCTGAACCTCTGAAACTTCCTGTTCCCAAAGAAAAATCCAGTATGAATTAAATTCAGTGAAATGATACTGACAATAGCAACAACATGTCCTTGAGAAGAAAACTCTTTGAATATAGAATATACCTTATTCATCCATGTCTATTCCACAATGCCTTGTAAACAGGAAGTGCCTAGTCAATATATGTCTGTTGGAATTATCTAAAAGCATTTCAAAAAACATAAAGCTTGAGGTACATATGGAAAAGAAGAGAGGGGTGGAGATTAGTTATTGGCAGTCTAAAGGTAGCAACTTATTTTGAGAAACTAATCCCTTCCCTTTCCTCCAGTTAGCTTACTGCTTTCTTAAATCATTTTGTAGTTCCTCTAATCAGGGGACATATAACAATTGCTTTTTTTTTTTGGTGTGGTTTCATTAATATAATAAATAGATATTTTTTTCCATTTCATATTTTTAAAATTATATAGTCACCAGTTGTCTCTCCCAAAGGCAAGGCTCCCTTTGGGAACCTCAGGCTGTAATACTGTAGCCCTGAGACTTCACAGTGGAGAAAGGTTGGCCCAGAGTACAAAGAATGAGGTAAGGAAAGAGTTAATGCTTTTTAGGGGTGGCTGAGTCCATCCCAAAGCAGTGGCTGGTACAGTTCATTTTCTATACCATTCCATTTCTTCTGCACTAATTCACAGTCATTATCGTATCCAGACAAGCACCCCATGCTTCATTTACTGACATTAATTAATTCCAACCCCTTCCTTTTTATCTTATTTTAAAAGAGTAAGGGGGGAAATATCCCATTCTCCTAAGGAAAGAATACAGGGCTAATCATGATGGGCAGCTGGCTTTCTCCAGTGCAGATGAGAAAAGAGCAGCACACACCAGCTCATTGCAGAGCTCACTGGACCATAGCTGTGGCTATATCTTTCACCTCCTGTCACTACCCTCAACCTACACCCCCACTTCCAGCTTCTTCCCATCTTCAAACTCAATGTTCCGATACTCCCTCTTTACATGCACTGAATTACAAAGAGTGGTGATGGGAGAGAATGGCCAACATTGGACACATGTCCCTCATGAAAGGAAGACACCCAGTTATAACCAAGGAGCAAAACTCACATTTTGCAGCTCAGCCACTGAAACCCACAGCTTCACCACACAGATTAATGGCTCCAACTGGTAACATCGCTGAATGTCCTGACCACCAAACAGATGGGTAGGCCAAAGGGCTAAAGAGTGAGTTAAACTGAAACACATAACTGTTCCTTTTAGAAACACTATTCTGCGTTTGTGTGTGTTTCCCCTGTCATTTGCTCCATAACTGAATTACATAATTTTCCATCTGTATTATTTATTATTATCTATTATTAAACTCCATGGCACTGATGTATTATTCAGAAGCTGTATTAACACTCTGCATTCCTGGCATTCTACCTGTATTAATAATTCTGCCCAGTGAATCCAGATAGAAATGTATCTCCATGATGGGTTTTTTGGCGAGGAGGGAGGGAGGATTGTCAAAGAATATGCTTTGGTTCATGTAAAGAATGACTTGGCCTTTCCTCAAAAGGAGGCTTATACTGGAAAATCCACCTGGCGCAGGAAAATCTACATAATACAAATCATGAGCTAAAACTGTCACAATTTAGTTTATATCCTTGGCAAGCCATACTTCTCTGGACCTTGATTTCTGCATTTATAAAATGAAATTGTTGGGTAAGATGAACTCTAGGGTCCCTTTTTAAAGCTCTAGAGTTCTGCCTACCTAGAGTTTAGCCAGTAAGTTCTACATTTTCCTCGCTCACTTGGAATTTCTCAAGTGAACATGGAACATTCTGAGTTCTACTCTGCCTGAATTTTCTTACTTTCTCCATACCATTGGAAAGGGGCCATAACAAAACTTGGGTTGTCTCTCATCTGTATAGCATGGATCAGAATCTCCCTTTGTATGAATTAAACTTCTTGGTAAAAATTTTTTAAAAGATATGACCAAGAGCCATTGTCTTGGAAAATAGACAACACAGTTTATTTTTTTATTTTTAAAATATTTTATTTATTTATTTATTCATTCATGAGAGACAGAGACAGACAGACAGAGAGAGAGAGAGAGAGAGAGGCAGAGACACAGGCTGAGGGAGGAGCAGGCTCCATGCAGGGAGCCCGACATGGGACTCGATCTGGGGTCTCCAGGATCACACCCTGGACTGATGGCGGGGCCAAACCGCCGAGCCACCAGGGCTGCCCTAGACAACACAGTTTAAATAGCAAAGATTATTCTGAGTTGATTTGTTGGATCCTCTCTTGGATGTACCAACAACTTGAAGTTGGCCAAAAGCACTAGCTCATCCTTTCCATAGTTGCTAATGCTCCAAGATGACAGCAGTAAGAAAATCTCAGTTGTGACATGAAACCAACCATAAAAACATGAAATATAGAAGAACTTAAGAGAGCCACTAATTCATTCCCAACAAGTTAGGTATCAGGTAACTGTCAATGTAACTTTCCTCCTAAAGATCCAGGAGTTCTAGATACATGTGGTTCTTTTGCTTAATCCGAAGTCTGGATATGGTCATTTTTATGATTACTAGTTCACTGCCTTTTAGTGAGCTCACTTTTCCTAGGATCACTGGAAATAGCCCTTGACACAAGGATTGGGAAATAGAACTTAGCACATTAAGAACTTTAAAAAAAATAAACTTATGGGGAAAGGAGAACGTATCTAAGAGGCTGGGGGTGGTGGAAGGGAGATGGATATTAGGAAACATCAGAGAGGGATGAAGAATCAGAATGTTCTAAAATAAGGAGAGTACAGTAACACATAAAGTGGGATACATTATAGATTAGTAACCAATGCAAAGCATGAGAAATGATATTAAAAGGAGTGAAGAGGCAAAGCTGATGAATTATGAAAGCTGCCACTATAACACTTGTCTCTTGAAACAGTTAAGAAACTTCAAATCCTCTCAAGTTTATCCACATGAACAGATCCAAAGGTTGCTATGTTTGTAGTCTTATTATTTATTCTTTTTGTCAAAATAGAACAAATCTAACAAGGGGTACCTGGATGGTTCAGTGGTTGAACATTTGCCTTTGGCTCAGGGCATGATCCAGGGCCAGGGTCCTGGGATCAAGTCCTGCATCAGGCTCCCCACAGGGAGCCTGCTTTTCCCTCTGTCTATGTCTCTGCCTCTTTCTATGTGTCTCTCATGAATAAATAAATAAATAAGATCTTAAAAAAATAACAAGTCTAACAAGATGACCAATCAAATCAGTAAGGTCTAAAGTCCTTATTGAAGCATATGGGACACATACTAAAGAATATAACAGAATTTTGAATCAGTCCATCAGGCAATTCACTGATAGGTTTTTATGGAGGGTTAACAGTATGTCCAGCACAGCTCAGTACTGATGGCAATTCAAGGAGCTTGGAGAGAGGGGAAAGGTCTAGCCCCAGCTATTCCATTGTCTCCTTTTGTGAATTCAAACAAAACATACAATCTAGTTTGACAATATTTATTAAGCTTCTGTTATGAGATAGGCATAGCCCTGGGTATGCAGGAAAGCCAAGAACTAGCAAGACTAACTCTGCCTCAAACAGACATATCAAGGAAATAATAAGCAAGTATTTAAATAATACTTAAAGCATAGACAATAACTTTGAATGGCCTTGGTTTCCCAATCTATAAATTGGAAACAATACCAATTAAGAAGAGTATACTAGCTATTTGAACTTTGGAGTTTGGAACAAGATATAGCAGTCCAGTGATATAAATATATCCAAAGTTTTACATTTGTGGGAGATAGGGTGAGTTCTTTGGTCAAAACTCAACTCCTTTTATCAGGATTTTACAATACTTAGTTTCTCTGCTTCATAGGGCTTACCTTTGGCTGAATCCTTGATATAAGGAATCATTTTGTCATCTTATTTACATAGATAATATATCTTACTCAAGCTATTCAGGCTCTGAGGAAATAAAGAGTGGGGGAGATACCTTAAAAAGTTAAAGAGAAGCTCAAGAAACAAATATTTCCTCAAAGAATGCTAGAATATAAAATTAAGAGTCAGTTCAGAGGCAAGATAAGCAAAATATCAGAGGTCTCTGAAGGCCCTAGCAAGAAATCCCTTTTCTGTTGGTGACAGGAGTCTGAACTGAACATTCCTACATTTTTCTCTGTAGAAAAGTCTCCAATATTACTATGAAGACAGAACACCTTGAAGGCTACTTTTTCCGTGTGACTCTATTTTCTTGTACTCAAATTGTTCCTTTTCTAGTATTTTCCTAATTTCTTTATCTGCTGTAGAACCGATCACTCCAGCTCGTTTCTTATGACATCTCTTGGTGCTCTTTTTCCTTTGTTTGGGGTATGTGTGGGAGGGGTATGTGTGTGCACATGTGTGCACATGCTTTTTTTTTTTTTTTTTTTTTTTTTTTTTTTTTTAACAAAATAGCTATCTTAGTCTTTGGGAATCTCTCTTCCTGCCCCTCAATAGGGACCTATGTATATCCTGTTTGTGTCCACCCTCTGCTTTTTGTCCTAGTTCAGATTTGGTGATTCCACTTCAGCAGGTGCTTCAAGAAGGAAAACAAAAAACATAAAGAGAGAACAGATTTAAGTTCTAAATCTCTTATTACAGGTTATGGGCAACCCAGGGTGAAAGAGGAAACATATAAAGAATACGTATCACTTCTCTTATCTGTGAAATTCAAAACACATTGCAGTTATCCATCTTGATAGTCAAAACCCTCAGATCTTAACCTAGGCTCTACCACTCTGGTGGGTTTCCATGACAACAGATGAACCAATCCCAAAACACCTTGCTGCCCCACCTCTATCATCAGTAAATCAATAAAAATTCCTCCTCTAGCAGGTCTTTTCTTCCTTCTGACTAGGAAATAATTCTTCAGTGAAAGGTAACATTTTGCAGGTAGTAGGTGAAGGAAGTCTGAAACATGAAAAAGAAATAATACTATCATATCCACTGTGATCTAAAATAGTTGAGAAGTATTTGATCAAAGTGGCAACCATATTATAAGTCAGTAAAGATTCATTTTGCACAGACTATCACTCACTAACAAAATGCTGATTATCGTATAATTTTTCTGTCAAGCCTGCCTCCTTCTTTCCTATGAACCCTGAGTTTTGGCAAAAGATCATTTTATTGGTTCTATTTATCCTATACTCATAAACCAAAATGTCATGGTAGACTTGTATAGGTTTTTCTTCCTCTGGCCTACTAACCACCTTCCACTATCACCCATCCCTGGGGAGAGAAACATAGATTGACAGAGTCTCCAGTGGCCTTCCCTTCTTTACCAATAAGAGGGGCAGAAAGAGAAGTCACAAAGGAAGACCAGCCTAGAGTGAAGATGGCAATGGACTGGTAGGGGGAGGGGTGGGCAAGAGAACAGCGAACAATAAGGATAAAGAGGAAGAAAACTACACTGGCCCAGACAGGGAGATAAGGAGGAAGAAAATCCAGCTGAACACAGACTTGACTGGGTCCTCATTTTAGCCATGTGTCTTATCCATTTCCTCTATAAAAGTAGGAATAGTATAGGAACGAGATGAAAAAAAGCAAAGCTACATAATGTCTAAATGTCATAGAAAGAGACAGATGAGGGAATACTATTAACTAAAAAATACATCCTGAACATTAGCATTTTAGTTGACACTTATACATAGCTCTTAAGACACTGACTTGCATAAAGTGAACAAAAATTGTCACTATATAGCAAATTCTTTATCAGCAACTCAGGTCAATTATGAAAACAATTTTTTCCCTCATTCACTCTTTCTTTCTTCTTTTTTTTTTTTAAGATTGTATCCATTCATATGAGAGAGACAGACAGAGATAATGAGAGATAGAACAAGCAGGGAGGAGAGGGAAAAGCAGGCTCCCTGCTGAGCAGGAACACAATGGAAGGCTAGATCCCCGGACCCCAGGATCATGACCAGAACTGAAGGCAGATTATTAACTGACTGAGCCATCCAAGTGCCCCTACTAGTTCTTAAAATGAGTTTCCTAGACTCATTGTATCAGAATTACCTTATTTCATCAGAGATTCCTAGATGCCACCCAGGATTAAGACTTCTGAGCTATGACTTGGGAAAATTCAGTTCAGAGGATACTAGAATTATCCTCCAAAATTTGAAGGATGTTCCTCAAACCTTTACAGTATCTGTGATTGAATGCAATCACCTAACTATGTTGAATTTGCAAAGCATGCTTTTAAAAGTTACTTTTCAAAGTGAGACATCTGACATATAACTGGGATTGTTGTCACTCCCTGAGCAGGTGGGTCTGTTATTTTACTGTAAGCCTCCTAATAAAGCCTTTTCCCCCAAACTTATGATCCTCAGAGTACCTAATACAATCCAGTCTATACAGTTTCCATAAAATTAGTATAAAATAATTACAAAAAACCTCAGTCACACATTTAATTTATATAAAAATAATATCTGGAGCAAAATACAAAAGAAACAAAACTATTAAGTTGCACAGTAGTTCACAAGTGATAGAGTCCAAAATAAAACCCTGGAGATCTCACTTAAAACTGCAGATTCTTGGGCATTCTAATTCAGTGGGTCGGGGAGGTACTCAGAATATGCACGTTAGCATGCCCAAGGGCCGAAGTGTAGGAAATGCTTAGTACAACCTGGACCAGCTTAACTTCAATAGTTTAAATCAGTATTTCTGAAAGTATAGGGATCCCTGGGTGGCGCAGCGGTTTAGCGCCTGCCTTTGGCCCAGGGCACGATCCTGGAGACCTGGGATTGAATCCCACGTTGAGCTCCCGGTGCATGGAGCCTGCTTCTCCCTCTGCCTATGTCTCTGCCTCTCTCTCTCTCTCTCTCTGTGACTATCATAAAATGAAAATTTAAAAAAAAATGAAAGTATAGGCCCCAGATCAGCTATAATAGCATCACCTGAGGATATTTTAAAAATACAAATTCTTGGGTCCCATTGCAGATCTAATAAATCAGAAACTCTGGTGGTGGGATTCAGTAGTCTAGGTTTAACAAGCTGTCCAAGAACAATTCATTTACATTAGTAAGTTCACAACCTTAGAACGTCTTGGGGAGCTTTAGAAAATCTAGTACCCATACCACTTTTCAGACCCACTATATCTCTTAGGGTAGAGGGAGCAGATGAACATCAGTAATTTGATGTGATCTTAATGTGTAGCCATGGTTAAAAACCACTGACTTAGAAAAATACCATATTCTTCACTCATAATAACACATGAGGATAATCACACACATTAGAACACATTGCTGTGTCATCAAAAAAATAATTATGATTATCTTGGTTTTTGTACTCTGTTTTGTTCACATCAACCTGTGGATGTTAGTGATATGAAAACACATCTTTGCATAGAGCTTGAGAGAGGAGGGAAAAGAGAGATGCATCTAGTCTGTTGTTAGATCAAGTTACTTACCTGAAATGATTTGAAAGTGGAAAGGGCTGAGTTTCGAAAATGTTCTTTCAGCTATGAGCACCCTACCTCTAGATGAGAAACACACATAATGGAATAGAGAAAGCTACCCTAGGTCTTCTTTTTCCAATCTGCCATCAACCTCATGATTATTTCCTCCATCAACCTGGGTGAGTGGGCTGGGAGTCACTTACCCTTCCTTTAAATTGCCCCATTTGTGTCAAGGTTATTTTGTACAAAATGATAAGCATTACCCATTAATTCTTTTCTGTACCTCCTACATTTTTTCACAAGCCTAGGCTCTTAGAAAGACTTTCTCTTTCTTTCAATTCCTTTAAAAAGACCTTTAAAACATAGTTACCCTGTGGGTTTGACATGCTTTTCCATTCTCTAATCTCTGAGCCGACAGACAGCTAATTATTATAATAAAAATGAGATGAGTTATTATCATTACCCTAAAAAGAAAATGATGCTGAATCCTATATCTCCCTCCAGGTCCAGTTAAACACCTCCTCCTCCATGAAGCATTCCATGTCAGCCCCTCACAATATTAATAACATTCCTTTCTGCCGAGTCCTTGAATTATTAGTATCTCTGCAGTGCACTATCTAGTGTTTAAGTGTATACTGGCATGTACTGTTTCTAAGTTGTGTAATATAAAGCCATTTAGCCATTTATTTTCTTCCAACTCACTGGTAAACTTCCCAAGGGCAGACACCATACCTTTTTAATTCTGTTATATCCCTCACAACCATAGCACAATTCTTGGCAAAAAAAAAAAAAAAAAAAAAAGCACAGAACAGAAATTCAATAAATATTTGACTATCCTAACAGTTCTTTTATAGAACATCAAAAATATTAACTGTTATTCTAGCTTCTCAGATATATTCTCCAAATGAGAAAGCAAAACTAAGGTCAGCATCCTATCTCTAATTTCAATGAGTAAGTTGAGCTGAATTCTCACATATCAGATAGCATACTGACTCAGTTTTGTGTATGTGTGTGCATGCATGATCCATCTTTACATTAATGCTTTCTAACACAATGCTTTGGAACTTCTATGAAAATTAAATACATTTTAGTTTTTGTAACTCAATTGTTGCTTTTGTTAAATTGCCTTCTGGTTTCTGCTTTTGTCCTTTTTAATTATTATTAGAATTTAAGAACTATTTCTCAGATATATTTAAATATTTTTATCATAGAAACCATTACCGATCTTGAAATTCAATTTTAATAATTGAAAAGACATTTGTTCCTTATGAGTAGCATTTGCATTTTAAAGTTGGTCAAAGCTAAGGTAGTGTAGAATTTCAAAGCTTATTTGAATTGGTCATGAAACACATTAAATTTTCATTCTAAAAACAATACTGTATTTTGAGAAATCATGCTCCCTTCTTTGGAGAAGCATAAGGTTTAGTGATTCACAATATGAAAGCTACTAAGTGTGTTTTGGAGAACAAATCCACATCGTGCTCAAATATACAGTAAACTTACATTAAAGATTTTCACTGAATTCTTAGCATATAAATAAATTTCTATGCAAACAAAATCTATCCCCTTGATCTTTACATATACTTCTGTAGCCAGTGTAAATAGAAAGGGGTTTTAGGGAAGTATGAAATGTAGAAGATGGGTGAGCAAACTCTCTTGTATGATTAACTGGGGAAAAGGGGACCCAATGGTATGGGGAGTGATTCTCTAGACAACACAGAAAAAGAAATAGAGAAAAGAAAAAAAAATGGCGAACCCGATAAAAGGAATTATTTCTCTCCCCAGAGATACAAAAGAGGATTTGGTTAATGCATGTACCCTAGATGGAGAGTAGACCAGGGTGTAAAAATCTACTCTTTGGACAAGGGTTCAGGAGATTGCAGCACCCAATGAAGAAACAATGAAGGGCTGGGAAAATATCCACAGGAAAAGTGCAACCCAAGATCTCAAATACCAGCCAAGAAAAGAAAAAGTATCATGGAAGATAAACAGATCTGCAGTCTAATATTAACCAAGAATTCCCAGTTACTACCTGGGTCAACACATTAATACCAGGCATATTGCTATACAGAATTTGTATTAATTATACTATTTAATAAAATTTTATTATAAAAATACTTGTCCTGCATTTTGGATTTTCTCAGGGGTGCTGTGGAAAAGTGAACTAATGCCAGAAAGAAATTTATATTATAAATTGATTGATTAAAAGTTATACCTGTCTCTGATGGAAGAAATAGACAATATTTAACTGGAAAGGAAAAGAGTTCTCTAGGAGTTATATTGGCTCTCAAAGTCATATCTATGAAAGCTTATTTTTCTTCTTAATTACTCTAACCAGGCTTCCAGGTTTATTTATTTATTTATTTATTTATTTATTTATTTATTTTTTGCTTCCAGGTTTATAAAGCTACCCTGGCCTTACCTCTATTTCCAGATCTACAGAGCCCAGAGCCTTTGCCCTGGTGCCCTCCAGCATGAGATGCTTTCTGCATGGCTGGCTCCTCCTTGTTATTCATATTTCAATTTAAATATCACCTCCTTGGAGAGAAATTCCCTCAACTAAACTAAAGTAGCCTACCCACTCACTTTATCAGTTCTTCTTATCTTAATTCTCTGAGTATCACTATCTCACATGTTTCTTGTCTTCATAATCTTTTTCCTGCCCTAAAGAAAAAAAAAAAAAAAAGCATCATCAAATGGAGATTTGTCTTGTTCTACCACTGTATCTCTATTGCTCAATATTGTGTGTGGTGCACAGTAGGTACTCAATAAATATCAGCTGAATGGATTTGTTATAATTTCATAATCATTATAATGAATATTATATCATTATCACTATTATACCAAAGTAGTCTACTTTGGAATGAGATTTACTCTACCTTTAGTATCTATTCCTTTCCCTGCTTTATTTTTCCTTTTGGTACTAATCACTTTGTGTCACTGTATAATGTATTTATTTATTCATTATCTATCTCTTTTGTGAAAATGTAAGCTTCTTTGCCTATTTGGTTTAGTTTACCTTAATATCCCTCACACCTACAACAGGTCCTGGCACATGATAGCAGCTAGATAAATTATTATTGAATAGATCCAGTAGTCATATCATGCTTCTTCCCCTCTTTGTCTCCTCTAAGCAATGCGCAAGCAACTAGCTGCTTTGCTGTTTTCCATTGTCTTCTTCTTGACCATGTTGTTGGCTTGCTGTCTGCCATCCTGGCTGCCCAGATGGTCTTGGATTATTGAAGTGGAGGTATTCAATATGGCTGAAATGTTCTTTGTCTTTACTGTCCTTCATCAGCGGTAATTTGTAGGCTTTGTCTATGCTGTATTCAACTCTTCAACTCTTATTCTAACTTCACTTTCCAAAGTCAAAAACCTGAAGGTAGTCATTCATGCCACAACTGTCTCACTATCACTACCCACCTTGAAACATGTGAAAGAGAGAAGTAGGAAGTGAGAGGAGAGCCTGGCAAAACTCCAGAGACACTTGGCTTCAGGAGTCATAAAGCAGTCACCACAACATGTAACTCTGGGTGAGATGAATTAATTCCCAACTAGAATTCCAGGTCACCTAAATTGAACGTGTTCCCATTGCAAGCCTGCAGCAAGTGGGACACTCTGCTGGCCTCTCTAAGAGCTGCAAAATTAAATAGCATATAGACCCTACCACCAACAGCTTATCACCAAGGAGGGAAATGAACATCTACAAAAATAATGCTAATAAACACCGGTTCAGACCTCATTGTACTCCTCTGCATGACAACAGCTCACCCAGTGTCATCCATGTAAACTCTATAAAGCAGCCCCTTGTATGTCAGACACTCTATAGATTGAACTCTTGCTGCTGGGGATTAAATAGATATGAAGTAAATATTTTGCAGTTAGGTTATACCTAGTACAGTTATCTGAAAGTGTGGTTCTCAGACCACTTCTATCAATTATCTGGGGTATGCTATACCCACTGAATCAGAATCCCAGGGGTAGACCTGAAGATCTGCATTGTTAACACTCCCCAAGTGATTCTTCTGGGTACTAATATTTGAACACCTTTGGATTAAGATTTATGGAGGGTGTGATATTATTTCTCTACATGGTGAGGAAACCAGTATTCATATGCTGACATAGTAGTATAATGATGGCCTTTCCCAAACTATTGCTGTTGGTCACCAGTCCAATCCTCTGTCTCTCTAGCAGCCCTTATTATATGGTAGCTTTCTACTATTTTTGCCTCCTTTAACAATATGGCATGGGAACAACATTGGCAACTATCAATTCCAGCCCTTAGCAACCGGATGCCCAATTTTGAGCTGGTTTTCTAAGGTGAAGGAAAAGATCATGGATAGATATTAAGCTAACAGATATGACGGCCACTAATCATGATTCTCACTCAATATAACTTCAGGCTACCATTGTCTGATAAAGAAAGCCAGCAAGCACACTGGATCTGAAATATACTGGCTTAGAATCCCTTAGTGTAGAGACCTGGTATCTGTATGTTTAACAACACTGTGGTTGCTTCTTAGCAGTTAACACAACACTGGTCCACAGACCAACAATGCGGAGCAAGTGATCTAGTATAAGATCTGGGACAAATGTCCAGCTCCTAAAGATGAAAGCTTTCGCCATAGTCATGTATACTTCAATATAGGTTTAATTTGTTAACCATGAATATGAATAATAGCTGTTTATTCAATAACTATACAAATAATTAGAAAGTTAACTATATCATTCCCTGTCTCTTACTCTCTTCTTATTAGATGTGCAATGGTTAGTCCCTAAGCAGGTTTGTCAGAGAATATTCCAATGGTATACCACAGATGAACCCTTACTTAATATAACTTAATTTTAGCCTGCTTTGAAGCAGGTTCCCAGTGATGATTTTTGCTTCCGGGTATTCATGCCCTTGTGTGGTCCCCATCCACAATTAAGAGAACTGAACTATGCAGTCAATAGGGCATTGAGGAAACGACAGTGTGACACCCAAGGCTAGATAATAAAAGACACTCCTACATCTATCTTTGTTCTCTTGAACCACTTGCTATGGAGATGTAGCTGCCATGTCATTAGGACACCCAAGCAGCCCTCTGTAGAAGTCCACATAGTGAGTAACTGAGGCTTTCTGCCAAAAGCCAGAACCAACTTATAATCCATGTAAGTGAACAACCTTAGAAGGTGATCTTCCAGCTCCAATCAAGCTTTCAGACAATTATAGCCCTGGTGGATGTCATAACTGCCACCTTATGAAACTTGGAGCCAAAAACACCCAGCTAAGCCACTCCGGAATTCCTATCCACAGAAACTGTTGATAAATAATAAATGTTTATTATTGTCTAAAGCCACTATTTTCTGTGGTAGTTTGCTATGGAGCTAGTTTAGTTAGCTTGGGTTAACACCTAGTTTAACCCAAGATGGCATCAGAGCTCCAAACTCAGGTCTCTCTCTCTATGGCCATAACTGAGCATGCATCTCAGGCAAAATTACTTCATTCTTTCGCCCTTAATGTACTCTATTAAAAAGAAGTTTCACAATAGAGAGGTTTTTCTTTTAAGGAGCCTTAGTAACACCCTACTGTATCAAACAGGATTGGTTTTAAATGAACATCCTTGTACTTCTCTACCTGCCAGGGGAGTTGTGAGGCTTAATTAATTACAGATCTTTGGATGAAAGGAACCCTGAGCACTGAGAATTATCATCAAACAGGACTAGCAAAAATGGAAAAAAAAAAAAAAGACATTTTCTCTCTTTGCTTGCTAAATCCATTTCACCTAAGATTTAGCAAAGGCTGAGTCACCTATTGTTTAGAGAATATTCAATTTTTGCTGAGTGCAGAGTAGAAACAAGCCAGCACAGCAGTAGAACAGGAAGCCCCTGTCCTTCAGCTTAAAATAGTTTCCTTTCCCAAAATAACCCCCAACCCCTCTTTTAGGGGGGATAGCGTGGGCACTGGGATCACCTGAGCTCACAAGGAGGAACAGTGTGATCTAAGTCCCATCTACCAGAATTATCTCCATTTATAACCAAAGGCTTCCTAAATCATGAGCCTGACAACCCCAGAGACATTTATGCCTTCCCTGGGCAAACATTAAGTAGAAGAAATATACTTTGGGGGTTCTTTTTTAATGTTCTAATGATAATGCTCCTGCCAGAGGAAGCCCAGGTGGTCAGAACTGATTCTCTACCTAAAAGTGATATGGTGATTGGTAGAGGCCAGGTAGATAAGTTAAAAAAAAAAAAAAATCCCTCGGGCTTGAATTAAAGAATTCTTCCTCCACTCACTAAACCAATGACCTTGGCTGAGTAAGGGATTTAACTTCCCTGACCTTCCACTTCCCCACTGCAGAAAGATAGTAATATTGGTTAGGCTGTAGATCCCAAGCACTTCATGCCCTCCCTCTAGGTCCCACAGTCCTTCAAATCCCAAAGGCAGTGCCCAAAGAGGAGGAAAAACCAGTTCACTGGGTCTTAATGCTGAAGGTTTCCTACACTGAAGGGTCTTGTCCATCCTACCAGGCCTGAGGAAGTATGGTAAAGCATGGAACACTCTCGCTCTCCAAGGCTCTTTGGAACTTTCTCTTCTAATGTGTGTCTTTTCTGCAGTTATAAGATTCCAGCTTGGAATAGCCTGGGCCCTATCTCTTGTATCGATTCCCTTCTCCATGGGGTTCTCAGCAGGCATGCAGGGACTGAGTTTTCCCTTTCTCTAAGTAGTAAAATCAGAAGGGTAGGTCTGACTTTTCTTTCAGGCTATTCAGGTCTGCCAAGGTTCTCTGTGTGGTACAAAATCCTGTTCAGTGTCTGGGAGCCCTAAGCCCCACCTACCAATGGAATGGTTCCTTTGTTGTTTCACTTCCCCTGTGCATAGATTTATCTTAGTCCTTCATGAGCAGGGTGGCTGGTCCAGGAGTTATACATATATTCCTGGACCACTGCTATTAAAATCATGCCTGGATAGTATAATTATCTACAACACTTGACTGATGTAATGATCAAGAGAAATAATGAGGATGAACAGGTTCATAAACATTAAAGCAAGGTACTCAAATTAGTTATTAGTATGGTCCCA
The DNA here is from genome assembly GCF_011100685.1 of Canis lupus familiaris. Taxonomy (NCBI): domain Eukaryota; kingdom Metazoa; phylum Chordata; class Mammalia; order Carnivora; family Canidae; genus Canis; species Canis lupus. Next base: position 51,449,120 of record NC_049229.1, on the reverse strand, counting down.
GAAGGATCAATACCAACTCTGACCTAAAGCAAAAAGACTTGCTCCATAAGAAAGAAAAATTGCATGGGGAAGGTGGGGGAGCAGAAGTAGGCTCTGAGCAGGACTTCCCTGCCTTCAGCCACACTTGTTTAAACCAAGAAAAGGTCTGCTGAGTTCAAGTAGAGACAGTGTCCCAGGACCTTAATTATCTTGTTGACTCCATTAGATCTCATTGTGCTAGCAGTCACTGCTACATGACACGGGGCTTCCTCAGATCCCAGAGCTATCCTGCATTTCTTGGTGTGTGTGTGTTAAACACGTGGAAGATGAGAGGAGGAGGCAAGAGAGTGAATAAATGGAAGAATGGAGATACTCTGGTAGCACCAACCAGTTTGTTCTGTTTATAATATGTAACAAGAGCTCTTTTCAGCAAGCTTGTTGGCCTTTATAATGTGGTCTTCAAGGACACCCATTCCACTCTGTCCTTTGCCCTGATGCCATAAATGTCCCCAAAGATCCAGACTATAACACATCACGAAAATATACTCACCCAGAGTGAAGGCTTCATAACAACAGAAGCAAGAGCAAGCCCAGGCAGCAATGACCTAGTCCTGATCAGGATGGACAGAATAATCCCTGCTCTGACTAACTCCTGAGTTCTGGTTCTAGTCTTATTCCTGAAATTTACGAGCTATCTGAACTTGGGCACATTGCTGGAAAGAGTCTCAGCTTTTCCATCTGTAAAAAGGGGGTGTTAACACCTGGTCTAGCCACACTAGGACAGTTGTGAGGATCACATGTGGAAGGATTTGATATCCTATAAAGTGCTTCAAAACATAAAACATAATACCTTACACTGCCACAGATGGCACACAGCCATTTTTACACGCGTGCCTGTCCTTCCTTTCCTCCCCACCTCCATTTCTCTCCTTCTCATCTGGCTCACCGTTTATCGCCTATACTTGCTGTTCCTCTTCTCTTCTTCCTTTTACCTCTCTTTATAATTTAGGGGTGCCAGTTGGATGCAACAAAATCCATGTGTGTTGACCAACCCCACTGAGAGTCAAGAACAAAGTAAAATGGTAATTCTTGATGCAAAACATTTTCAGAAACTCTTTAAGGAAGGGTCTATATCTTGATTATAAGTGAAGTTTATGGAGCAAACAAAAACAAACAAGCAAACTCTCCTCTGCATAAGCATAATATTGAGGTAATAAACTATGGTAATACCAACTGCATGCATAAGTATCACCCTAAAACATATGAAAAGTACAGATGCCTGAGCCCTATCCTCAGAGATCTGGTGGTGAGATGGGGAGAGAAGGTATTGAGGTACTCAGAAATGTGCCCTTTTCATAAGCCTTCCCCACCCCAAGGGGACTCAGATGACCATTTTGGGGAACCCTAAACCCAGGGACATTGTCAGTAGCATACCTAACAGGAGTCAACTTGTATTATGCAATTAAATATTTCCCCAAAATAGATGAGGCTTATGGAGGCCAAAAATAAACCAGAAGAAAGTCAGGGAGGCAGCCAAAAACCCAAATGATTAAAGCTCTGCCAAGAATGATTTATGAGCACGGGGTAAAAATCTTAATATTCTGCTGTTGACTCAGTGACTGACTATAGACAGATAATTGGTCTACAAATATTTATAAGACATTAACAACAAGAAGGTCCAGAAATTATCTAAGATGTGACAAGGTCAAAGCTCAGACTAACAGGATGAAATCAAGGAAGAGGTAGTTTTGGGTTTGCAATCAAGGAAACACTCATATACTGAGGTCTAAGACATTGTGAATTTACCTCCTCAAAAAAAAAAAAAAAAAAAAGATGGAAGTTGCATTGTCTGGATGCGAGAGAGAGAAAACTAGATTTGAATTGGAGGACAGATGAGTCAGATGACATCATGACATTTTATATTTCAGACCTTCACAGGGAGGTTTCCCAGCATCTGTCCTTGAAATAGAATTAACCCTGATATGCCCTTGTGCTTCAAGCACCAGGTGTTGATCCAGGTAGGGTCCTCAAAGTTTCTGGTTTCATCCTCCAACTGCTCCTGTCCCCATGCCCTGGCTGGCACCCAGCAATTTCATGCTAATTCTGAGCCCACCCAGAGCTTAACAAGACTCTGTCATACCAGCCCTTTGCTATGGCTTGCAACCTGAAAACATGGATTATTCACAGTGAAAATTAACTATTTAGGTCAGTGATTCTCAACTCTAGCTGCACATTAAATTTATCCAGAAAAAAAAATTTTATTTAAATACAGCTGCCTCGTCTCTATCCCAGACCAATTAAATAGACACTTTGGTAGAAAGACCCAGGCATCAGTATGCATTATAAGGTCTCCAGATGATTCCATGTATGGGCAGAAGAACACTGGTTTAGATAATGATTGCAACGTAGGCTGTACATTAGAATTTTCTGGGGGAGATTAAAAAACAATAAAACCAAGCCACATTTCTAGCAATTGGAACTTAATTGGTCTGGAATGATACTCAATTATCAATATCTTTTAAAAGCTGCTTAGGTTATTTTAATGTGTGACCAGGTAAAGGACTCTCCTAATGGGAACAGCTCCAATATGTCAAACTTATTACGTCCCTCCACCTTTGATCTCTCCCATATGATGCCCCTGCCCCCAGATTGAACCCTGCTTTTTTCTGCTGAATGCCTTACACCACAATTAGCAGCTTCCCCATCTTATCAGTCAGCCAGACTAGGGTTCCTTGGAGTCATCTTTGACTCTACTGTCTTCCTCATTCCCATACCAAAGTAATGGTGGAGGAGCTCACATAACTATTCCTTCCTGAGACAGTATCTCTCTCTCACTGAGAAGGTCAGGATAACTTCCTTATAGATCTCCACACCCCAACATCTTTGCTGCTGGGGTAGTTTGATTACAATAATAGCTCAAATTCTTCATATCTACCTGTAACCACAACATTTCAATTGTAAGTTGGCAGTTCTTCTCACCTATAAATAGGCTAGAGTGTCTATTTCCCCAACCTATGAATCTGGGCTGGCCTGTGACTTGCTTCAGTCAGTAGAAAGCAGTAGGAGCAAGGGGATGTCAGCTCCAAGCCTAGGCCTCAATAGGTCTTGCATGTGTCTACTCTTTTCCTTGCTTCTCTGTGATCACCATAAGAAATATATCCAGGTTACTCTAAAAACAAGCCTAGGCTAACCTAGAAGAGGATGAGAGACCATATGGAGCAAAGCCATATGCCATTTAAGAAGGTGACAAAGATGGAAGAGAGCCCAGCCAAGATCAGTGAAGCCAACTAGCTTACCTGCAGCTGACCATTAGCTTACCTGTAGCTGACCACATAAGCATGAGTGAGCCACTGTGTCCCCAGACCAGATCACCAGATCTGTCTTGCAAACTCAAGATTCATGAGTGCTAACAAATGGCTAATTTTAAACTACTGAGCTTTTAGTTGGTTTGTTACACAGCAATAGCCAACCGATTGATATGCTTGTCTGATAAAAATCCTTAGCCATAATAAAACTACTATTAACAATAGTAAGACTTCTAGGAGATATATACATGTATATTTTTACAAAGAAGAGGTATAGAACTACAGGAGGAATGAGAACAATCTGTGTGTATGTGTTTGTGTGGTCTAAATTTTCACAATGATAATAATATTAAAAGATCATCCAGATGACCATTAATAATTAAAGTACTACTAAACAGTTTCAGTGCTCACACCTGCAGGAGGGACTATATCTGCATTTATGCCAGTTATAAGATATTAATAGTCATGGGCCAGTGAGGAAAGAACAGAGATGGGCCCAAAACACAGATGTGTTCATGCTAAGCAAAGACCAAATAACACCCCTGTGTACCATACAGTATTTCCTTGGAGTAGGAAAAAGGAGGGGGGGAATTAAGTGAATACACAGCACAGACAGTATGGGAAAGGCCAAATTTTAAAAGACCCAGGCTGTAGCAGACAGTACCATATTCACATCATTCATAAAGATTTATTTTCATATATATTACAAATTGGTCACATTAAACAAATACTGCTTAATTTGTAACATATAAGCTTATTTTGGTTGTATACTTGTAGCACAGCATGAAACTAACCCATAACAAATTTTATTTTTGTAAATATTCAAGTAGTATTATAAAAATAAGTTAACACAAATTGCACAAATTGAGGGATGGGATGCTATCAATATTTTTTAATCTTTAAAAAGCATCTATGTGTCTTACATGTTTGAAAAACTCGGTATCAGGGTGTTTAATCTTCATGCCCACTCTATAAAGCTGATCTCATTGCCCCAAGAAACAGGTGAGGAAATTGATGATAAGAAAGGTTGAATGACTTGCCCAAACACATGACCTTAGGAACTGGCAAAGTTGGGATACTGCTTCCAGGTCTGTCTGGTTCCAAACACTGCATCTTCACTCATTTTGAACAAAACTTTTTTAGAGTTAATAACAAGGCATAGAAAACCTAATTATATTTATACCCTGATAATGGATAAGTATGGCAGATAGAATCCTGGAGAGCAATAATGAATGGAAAGCAGTATTTGGGGATGTCGCTCTAAATCCCTCATAGGAAGGAGTCAAAAGACACGGTCTCTTTTTCATAAAGCAAGAAAGTATACTAGAATTCTGTTGGTAGAACAGAATTATGAACAGAAACGTGTTAAACTTTTAGCAGCAGAGAAGAGAATAGGCCACAGGGGAGATAATTGTTCTTTTGTGTTGCTTCTGTAAACATTTGAATATTTTTATAATATATACAAATTGTTTTCATAAATTTTGCTTTTCTATTTTATTTTCACTTATATAATTTTAATTTTAAAAGTATTAAGGGTAAAAACATAATTAACCTTTTGCCTTTGAGAGAGATTAAGTAGACTGCATAGTTCAAGTCTTCAGAGAATCCCTTAAGTAGGTATGGTTAGATGCCCTCTGAATATTCTTCCCTACATGATTCTTAGATTTCAAGATACCCCTAATCTCCCCTTTTAGTCATCCCATTATCCTAGCCCACCCCCACTCCTCAGTTGTAAGTTGTGTATCCTCAAAATTTCTCCTTTAAAAAGATTAATAAATAAACACGTAGATAAATAAGCATCATAAAAAGAATGGTAAATAGGAATAATAACAGTCAATCCTCATAAAGAAAAGTTAAGGGATATTTTGCAAACAAGCAATACTGAACATCTCTGTGTTGCATAATGGTCTATACAAAATAATGTGTAAAAGCTGGCTGGAGGGGACTGCCTGGACATTTCTCTTAGTTTTAAGCAAAAATTTACTGAGCACTTGCTTCATCTAAAACAACATACTGAGGGGCGCCTGGGTGGCTCAGTGGGTTAAGTGTGGACTCTTGGTTTCAGCTCAAGTCCTGACCTCAGAGTTGTGAGATGGAGCTCTACACTGGGCTCCCTGCTCTCCAAAAAGTCTGCTTGAGATTCTCTCTCTCTCCCCCTCCCCCTGCTCATGCACTTGCTTGCTCACACATGCTCTCTATCTCTAAAAGAAACAAATAAATCTTAAAAAATAAATAAATAAAATAATCCACTGAGTTTCCATAATGATTATCATGAAGGAAGAGAATTCTGTGACCCCTATGGGACCACAGCCCATATCCATGAGACAGAAATGAGATACCTTTCTTCTGTGATACACCTAATGTGTATCTGTGCCTTTAATATAATTCATACATAATAATACACTGAGTACCCACTATGTGTCCATGATCATGGAAGAAAGAAAATAAAGGAAAAAATTAATTTATTGAATACCTATCATAAGGCAGACATAAATGATAATAATCATACATGTATCTATATTCACTTGCAGTTGCTTAAAAAATTGCAGGACAGAAAATTCCAGCAGAAGCCCACAATTTTTCTATTTTTAGACCATCATTCATATAAGGAGGATGAGGCAGGAACACTTTTGCAAGATCTTATGAAAATGGTTTCTATGCCTAAGGCACCAGACCAACTCCTTGCTGTCACTGAGACTATCAGTAGATTATTCTCAAATTATTATAACACTACATCCACAAACTTGTATCAAGGATGTTAGAGGACCCTTGGGAAATGCCAGAAATGGTGTACATTGGGATAGGTTAAAAAAGTTGAGGGCTGTTTTTGTTGTTGTTGTTGTTATCATGTTCCAAACCAACTGGTGGGAAGTGGGAAGAGCAGGTAGAGAGGGTGAATAGTACAGAGCCAGATTAGGAATAGAGTTTGAGGGGCAAGTAGGTGTTGTTTGAAGGTGAAAGAAAAGTAAGACACATGGTTCCTAGTCATATAGGGCCCTGAGGACAAATGTACTCAAAGCCAAGGCGTTTTTTATCCTCTACCCTTTTTTTTTTTAAGATTTTATTTATTTATTCATGAGAGACACCGAGAGAGAGAGAGAGTGAGGGTGGGGGGCAGAGGGAGAAGCAGGCTCCATGCAGGGAGCCTGATGTGGGATTTGATCCCGGGACTCCAGGATCACGCCCTGGGCCAAAGGCAGGCACTAAACCGCTGAGCTACCCAGGGATCCCAAATCCTCTACCCTTTATTCAAAAGATGGCCTTGTCCCAAGAGGGGAACCGAAAGCCAGTCTCTAATTAATCTGAAACAAAAACAAAGGGCAGGAATGGTAGATAGATAGATAGATCAATTGATTGAAAGATAAATAAATGATGGTATATGGCAACAGGCCCACAGTTTGGGGATCCACGTACCCAACTTTATTCCCCACTTTTTCTCCAAACAAACCCTCCAATCCAACCTAATAACTTTCACCCAACCCAGGCTCATTCCAGCCTCTTTCCAGTTCACTGCTGTATCTCCTAGAGCCTTAATCCATTCATTCTACTATTTGTGGAGTGAACTCATAAATGAATGACTATCACTAAGTTAAACACTTAAGGATTCAAATTCCTGCCAAATTCTGGATGGATACAGTTGGGACTCCCAGCGCCATTTAGGAAAGAAACAATGTAGTAACTTCAGATTATTACTCAGAAGAGAAGGTCAATGACAAATGACACATTCTGAGGCCATGAGGCCTTATCCAGGGGAAAGCATCTTGCTCTCTAACCTGTAGGAAAAGCTTGTAACAGCTGCCACCAGTTCTAATTCTTTTAAATGCCATTGTTCAACCAGTGTGTATTCACAGCAGTTTAAAATAAAGAGCAGACATCCCTAAGATATATTTTAAATTACAAGTTCGTTGTTATTAGAAGAACTGCCAATGCTACAGGAGGAAAGCACTATACCAAAAAAGAATTATATTTAATTCTAGTCCTTTTATTTATCCATTTTGCCAGATCACTTAATGTGTAACGATGAAGGTAAAATAAAAGAGAAAAACAACAATGCACAAATTCTCCTTTTATTTTTTAATAAGTAAATAAATTAAGATGTCTGATAATGGGAGCTGGAGAGAGACAGATGCTTTCATTAGCACATCCCGATGTGCAATCTGAGGCAGGGGAAGTCGAGAAGGTCTTTTTTCATTGCAGTTTCCGTCAATTTATAGTACAATTACCACTGTTGTCTCATATGTTGAACCTGAATGTTTTGAATTTTAAAAAGTGGACAAATCCCCCATCTGCTTTTCAGAGCAAATTCATAAACACAGGGTGATGTGGCACCTGGTGACAGCCACCCAAGGAGATCTGTCCTTCTGCCTGTCTGCATGCGCCTGGTCTCTGTAAGAGAAAGGAGGGGAGGTAGCTACTTTGGAGACTGACAGTATCACACCCATCCTGGAGGGTGTCCATGGATATTCAGGGTATCCAAAGGGACTTGCTGGAATTCCAGAAAGGCTTACCAGAGGACCAGGAAGCTGAGCCTCCTTCCTAGAAAGAGAAGGCAAATGACTGTATGCTGAGCACCATGCAATGGACCTTGTGCCTGGGGCTTTATCTCATTGATCTCTCATGCAAGCCTGTGGGGAAAGTATTACTCTCCTCATTTTATTAGAAGGAAATTTAAAGATCACACAACTGTTAAGTGCAAAGCTAAAGTTCAGAACCAGTTTTTTCCAGCCCCAGAGCACCGCCTGCTCAATGGAAGAAAAACTGATCTTAGATTGGGTCTGACTTCACACACATACATATTTTCTTTAGGAAGTGATCTGGAAATGCATACTTCAATTATTCTGATTTGCTAATCGAATTTTCTGAGTTGAAGAAAAAATTTTAGGATTTGGGTTAGCAGTTCTCACAGCTCACAATGATCTCTGACAGCTTGGGGAACAATTCAGAAGCCTTGGAAGCTACCCTCTCAGTTCAACAAATACCTTTTTCCCTCCTTAAATCAGGGCTCAGTTCTCTAATGGGTTGAATGGCTAGATGCTGGAAATGGTCCCCCAGGGGACAGGCAAAATGTCCCATTACTAGAATTACCTGAACACAAACTAGGTTAGAGTCTGAAGGAATACCCATGCAGAATGAGTTGCATATTGGCTATGGCAGCAGAATTATCCATCAGAGGCATCTTTGCAAGAATCTTTCTGCACTAAAAGAAGGGAATAAAGGAACATACAAGTGGCCACCAGAATACTCAGAGCAAAACGCCTATGTCTATTGCAGGCTTGATGTTCGCAACATGGCTCTGGAAAAAGGTCTTCCTCTTTCGATATAAGTTTTACATGATTGTGCTTCTAAAGAATTCTGTCATAATGATGTCCAGAACCTTTCCCCTGTGTGCCGAGCCTTGCAATGTTAATTACCAACGTATCTCACACAGCTACACACATGCAAGTGTACACACAAGATTCATGAGAGCTGTACCAGGAAAACTGCTGATCATCATTTGAACATCCTAAAACATGAGTATCAGATGCCTGATTTGAACCTTGTGATTAGAATTGACAATCTATGTGTTAGTTTGTGGACATTTAAAAATGTTTCTGTGAATATCCATCTCTCAGTTAAAGAGTGTTTAGACATGTGCCAATGGGCCTGATTTTAGAGATGCTTATATTCAGTTACAAATGAGATATAAATAAATATTTGTTGGAAGGGAGTTAGGAAAAAAAGGAGCAGGCAGGCTGGCTGGCTAGTTGATTGATAAACTTAAAATTATCTTCAGATGTCCACAGGAAGAAAAAGAAAAAAATTCCTAATATCACAAATCACCAGGCATCTTTCTCATGTGTTAGCCACATACCAACTGATTAGGGACCCAAGAAGGGCAAAATCTCAGATCCAGTACATAGTCCTTTCATTACACTTGATTTGTGTTCATAGCCAGTCCTATTTTGATCTTTTCTGTGCCCCTTAGTTTCACCTGCTCCTGCCCAGGAAATAGCTCCCCTCTACTATTCACAACCTCACTGCACCCTACATCCTCCATCACCCAACAATGTGAGGGGTGTGTGTCTTTTCACCATCTACCCCACTTTCTAGATGTTCCACACCACACCACAAATTATCAGGCTCTTACAGGAAGTAATCCTTCAGGGCTGGAAAGGAAAGTCGGAATCCTGTGGGATGACCCCATCAGAAACAGCTGAAGCCTTTCCATAGGCTGAGATGGGGAGCAGAATGAGAGAGTAACGACATTTATGTGGTGAAAGAAAACTTTATATTCAACCAGCATCTTTCCTTTGAGCACTTCATACAGTGAACATGAACTCATTTGCTCTGCCAATATCCCCACGAGATAGATAGCCAAGCAGGCATTATCTTCTTCATTTTCAAGGAAGGATACCCCAGGCACAAAGAGGTTATGTAACTTGTCCAAGGTCACACAGCTAATAAGCATCCCCTATCTTTTGATGCCCTACTCGAAGTTCATACACCTTTCCCATTATTCTCTTGATTCTTTTCATTTCAGCAACAATAAGATGTAACCAGGTCTCTAGCAAAAACTCCAGCACATTAGCCACATGCCTCTGTATCTACACACTGGATAAATTGAGAAGTTGAAGCATATCTTTCCATAAGACATGAAAGGGGGGATTAACTGTGCTGGAAGTAGAGTCCAAATCGACGCAAAGGGAAAAGGGGTATCTCCCAAATGCCCAGGGTGCATCACTGCCCCAATTTCAGAGTTGGAAGAAGTCTCAGACTATATCTATACTGATATAGGATTTTCCCCTGCCCAGGACACATTCCCCTGTGCCATATTTCTCTGGGAGTCTTCTGTTTGGTCAGAAGGTTCCAATACAGAACTCTAGTGGAAGTTGGGGAATTCCTTCATAGCCAAATAGGAGAAGGAAGTGATACAATGGACCACTCTTCTCCTTATGATCCTTGTTTGAGAGGGAAGTATTAATAGCTAAAGTTCTTAATCTTTAATCAAGATTAAACTGTGAATGCTGTTTGGTAGGATTAGGACCTTACTTCATATGAAAATCTCAAACTACAAAACTGCCTCAAAAGACTCATTCTCCTTTTTACCCTCCCTGCCACTTAGAAAGAGATAAATACATACACAGATTCACAATAAGAGAAAAATGGGGCACAGGGACAAAATATGGAGAATATGATTTTACACAGCTACAGTAATTTAGGAAATAATCAACACAGTACAGACTGCCTACTGAGGGTTTTGTTCCAGAAAAAAAAAGACACAATTGATTAGTGGTGTCTGTCTTGGGCACAGATTTGGAGGGTGGGTACGCATGCCCCACCTTTTCATGCCTCTAATGTTGTCTAAGCCCCTCATTTTATACCTCAGGGTCTTTCTTAGAAGGCAATTCTCCATGAATATCTCACCTTTCTACATGAATTGGGCAACTAGCACTGGCAATCTTTTCAAGGGTGTTTGCATAGTAAAACATCCTTAAAACTTAAGATACTATCTCTCTCCTGGTCAGAAAGCAGATTTGTTTCCTGACCACAAAACAAAAAGAAATAGCATCTCCCTCCCCTGAGCCTTTCCAGGAGAGTAAATTCTCCCTCTCTCCAAGAAGACTGGCTTACATTCCAGAGTAGAGATAAGGTTCTTTGTCTCTCCAGAGGGGAGGGTGAGCAGGTTACCAGTAGCCCTAGATAAAACCAGAGATCCCGAACTTGGCTGGGGTGGGGTGCTCTCTTTGATACACTCCACTGCATGTGGCCCTCACACCACTCTGTGGGAACTGGGACTTAGAGAACAGACGTAAGAGCTCTGGCCATTGCTTTTGCCATAAGTAACCAATGCTCTTTGTCTCTGACCCTGACCTTGTATCTTCTATCAATATATATACTGACAGTAGTGTGTGTATACATATATACGTGTGCATATATATACATGTATAAAATGCATGTGTGCATGCATGTGTAAATGTACACACACATGTATATGTGCTATATACTAGTATATACATGCATATATTAATCACACATGTATATGTATATATAACGTGTATCTATACTATATCTGGGTACTGTGTACACATACATATATTGATCACATATGTATATGGTCACACACACACATATATATAAAAAAGTAGTGGACTAATCTGCTAGCTTGCTACAGGCTACAGTCTCAGACTTTTCAGTTTTTGACCTTAATGATTTTGATCTTCAGTTCAATGTTCTTTCCATTCACTGCAATGTATTGCCAAACTCTATTTTTGATCCTCTTGTCAAAAGGACCCATGATCTCCTCTCCTATTCACAACCTCCTCACACCTCACAACCCCCATCACACGACAATGTGATGGGGTCGCATCTTCTCACCATGGGTCCCACACAGCCTCACAAACCCTCTACCAGGCACTCACAGAAGTAATTCTGTGGGGCTGGAGAGGAAAGTCAGGTCTGAAAACAGCAGAGGCCCTTCCCAGGGCTGAGATGGGGGCAGAAGGAAAGGGTGAGGACATTTTCTGTGGCAGAAAAAGGAAGAAGATGAATGAAAATGAAAGAGCTAGTAAAAGGGAAGAGAACGTCAGCCAGAGAAAGAATGAGACAGAAATGGGGCATGCACAGAGAAGGCAACATAAGGATAGGACAGCATCATAGAGAGAGAAAATTAGTAACGTCGATTCTAAAAACGTGAAGTCATAAATAGTGTAAAAAATCCCTCCCCAAATGCTTGAGTCATTATAGCAGAAAACTCTCTACACGCTCACATTTTCATTAACATCTGCATTTAACATAAAACCAAGGCCAGAAAGCCAAGCAAACTTATTCATAAGTCTTGCCTCATGCAGCTGCTCTGACATGCCTCAGGAAAGCACACCTGAGCAGGTTTCTGTGCCTTTCTTAAAAGGTTTATTTTCTCTCCCAATCTTAGAGAGGTGCTGTCACCAGGATCCTCTGATTTGAGGTCTCCTATGGTAAGGGGGAGAGGTTGTCACATGCAGAAAGACAACAGTGCTGTTTTGCCCCGCGATGTTTACAAAGGACAGCTTGTGCCAGACACATCCGCAGCGCAGCTGACAGGGCTCTGAGAAGAGGCAGGACAGACAGCAGAGGCTCCGCTGAATGCTGTGTGCATGTGAACGGTCAGCCAGACATTTGACGCCTATCAGGAAATTGTACTTGCAAATTCATTCAAATTGACTAAGCAAGGACCAAGCCTTTCCTAAACTAGAAACATAAGACCATAAGACAGTAGAGGAGTAACATTCAGTGAGCTGAAGCCTGGAAGCTGGAGGGAGCACGTGAAGAGTCAGAAAGGCCTCAAGAGCTGGTGCTGCTCCAGGAGTTGGGTTTTGCACAAAAGGAGGGAAAATAATCCCCCCTGGAAACAGGGGGTAACTGGCTGCAGAGCTCACAACACATCAATGAACTCCCCACAGCCTTCTCTGTAGAATGGGGACAGTGGTACTAATTGACTTCGTGGGGCTATTGCTTGGAAAAGAATAAAATGTTCTGAAGGTACTTGGTAAATATGAAGTGCTGTTCAAATGGCAATAATAACGTCAAATTTTATTTAACATCTTCATTAAGGACTCCGAGTGGAGCAGGCGGTCTGTTAATGAAATCTGCAGAGTACTAAACTGGCAACAGCTCTGCTTGGACAAGCAAACACCCAAGGGAGGCCATGCACAGTGAACCAATGTCCAGGATCACAGGTCGGGTCTCTTCCTCAGCTATCAATCCGGCTATCAATCCAGCTATCAATCCGGCCTTCTACGGGGGCACAGGTGGCTCAGGGAAATCACACTGAGCCTCCTCTTTGCCCCCAACTCCCATGGTTATCCAAGTAAAATCAGAGTACAGTGAACATCCAGAAGGATATGAAAGCTGTCCCAATGTCCACACAAGATGTGCAAATGTGGAAGGAATGTAGGGAACTTCTCCCTCCTAAGACTTTGTGGAAGCAGGTCATAGTTAGGTAGTGTCATGCAGTTATATTACTTGGTGGTCTCCATTACTTGGTGATAACTCTTTCATAAGTTGAGCCAGCAGGCTTGGGTTCTAAGACATTGCATCCTCACTGGGTTTCTGTCTTCAATGAGAAAAAGTGTGAGATTCTAAGCCCACACCTGGACCTGTACAGAGCACCACAGCCAAGATATCAAAAATCAACCTTCAGAACCCATGGCTATGCGGTCAACGCAACCCAAATAAGCCTGTGGTGGAACCCCAACTCCTGATCATGGCTTATAGGTCATGACCTTGCTTAGCTTTCCAATCTCACCTCTCACCATACTCACAGGTGATGCTCTGGCCAAGCTGAGTCATATGCAGCTCCTTGACCGTATATACACACTTTTCCCTCAGCTGCAAGCATTCCTCTTTTTCCTCCTTGTCTAACTAAACTGATGTATTTTTTGGGTCTCCACTCTCCCACAACTGCAGTGAGTATAAGTACATCTTCTATATACCTTATACTTTCTCATCACAGATCTTAACTCAACAATTGCTTATTGATTGCCTTCTCTGAACCAGGCACTGTGGAGAAGATATGACATTAAACAAGACAGCCACAATTACAACTTCATAGGGGAGAGTGGTTCTGAGACTTGGTTATACATGAGAACCACTTGGGAAGCTTTTTAAAAATAAAATTTAATTAGTCTGGAATGGGACCCTTAAGAATGAGTATATTTTAAAACAAGTGGTTCTCAACAATGGCAGTGTTTGATATTACTTAGGAAGATTTATAAAATACTGATGTCTTGGGATCCCTGGGTGGCGCAGTGGTTTAGCACCTGCCTTTGGCCCAGGGCGCGATCCTGGAGACCCGGGATCGAATCCTACGTCGGGCTCCTGGTGCATGGAGCCTGCTTCTCCCTCTGCCTGTGTCTCTGCCTCTCTCTCTCTCTCTGTGACTATCATAAATAAATAAAAAATAATAATAAAATAAAATAAAATACTGATGTCTTATGTTCCCACCCCAAGGCCAATACCTGGATCTAGGTATTTTCTTAAGTTCCCAAGAGATTCTAATGTATGGGCATGGTTGTGAGCCAATAGCCTAGAGGGAAGAAGAGACATTAAATACTCATCCTATTGATAAGATCAGCGTATCTATTTACCTACAACCCTGCTGGTCTATGAATTCCTCAAAAACATAGATCTTAAAAAAAAAAAAAAAAAAAAAAAGAAAGAAAAAAAAAAACAAAGATCTTATCCAAGATATTGTTTCCAGGACCTGGCATTATACCAGCACATAGTAAGTAATCATTATTTCCTGAAAGAAGCAAGGACAAACTCTAACTATCTTGGTTTAGTCATGTACTAGTAAGCAAAGGCTGCTCTAGCAAACTATCACAAATGAGGTGGCTTAAACAATAGAAATTTATTGTCTCACAGTTCTGGAAGCTAGAAGTCTAAGATCAAAGTGTTGCCAGGGTTAGTTCATTCCTTCTGAAGGCTTTAAGGGAGAATGTATTATATGCCTCTCTCTTAATGTCTGGTGGTTTGCTGGTAATCAGCATCCCTTGGCTAGCAGATACATCACCCCCATCTCTGCTTTGAGCTTCACATGGCATTCTCCCTGTTGTGCATGTCCATCTCTGTATCCAAACATGCTTTTTTTTATGAGAACACCACTCATACTGGATTAGGACCCACCCTAATGACCTCATCTTAACTCAATGATCTGAAAAGACCCTATTTCCGAAGAAGGTCACCTTCCCAGGGTTAACACTTCAATACCCTCTGGGAGGGTACCATCAACCTACAACATTATGCTGGAGGAAGGAAAGGAGGGAGGTCAAACTCTTAAATATGTTTGTTGAATGGGATGCTTCCTTATGCTGGATCATAACTCTCTGACTTGACTTTAACCAGAGCTTTTTCTAGCAGTGCTCTGCTAAGCAAAAAGGCACAAAGTAGGCTAGCCCTTGGCAAAATGATGAATTAGCAAAGATTATCCACCCCCTTTCCTCCCAAGGCACCTTACCTATATTCCAGTTCTGAACTGGCTTGAAGTATCCAGCTGTCTGCTGCATCCAAACAGAGAGGAATAGACTTCCATATATGTACTACATGATTTAGTGTAACATATTGCCCTCTCAAGGATACTGGAAATTTAATTGAATAATCACAGGCAAAAAGAAATAAAAATGATAGGGATGCCCCAAAGAATAAATTCCTAAGGGTAGAAATGTAGGCATTTTGTCAAGGGAGGTCCAGGGAAATGGGGGTAGGGCAGAAGAAGACTCCGTGGTAGAAACCTCCCCCATCTTACCCCCTTCTTCATCTGAGACCCATAGGGCCTTAGGGGACTTGGCCTGCTGAAGGTCTGTTATGGTCACTCCAGGAAAGAGAAAAACTCTTTAGAAAATACTTCTACTCCAAATTCTATCCTGACGCCACCAGTGGTTAGCTATTATATTCTGTGAGGGAGGTATTCATATTTTTTTCCAAATGGAAACTCAGACTCTATTGGCAACTAATATTCAACAAAGTAGGAAAGACTATCCGCTGGAAAAAGGACAGTCTCTTCAATAAATGGTGCTGGGAAAATTGGACAGCCACGTGCAGAGGAATGAAACTAGACCATTCTCTGACACCATACACAAAGATAAACCCAAAATGGATGAAAGATCTAAATGTGAGACAAGAATTCATCAAATTCCTAGAGGAGAACACAGGCAACACTCTTTTTGAACTTGGCCACAGCAGCTTCTTGCAAGATCCATCTATGAAGGCAAGGGAAACAAAAGCAAAAATGAACTATTGGGACTTCATCAAGATAAAAAGCTTCTGCACAGCAAAAGAATCAGTCAACAAAACTAAAAGACAACCTATGGAATGGGAGAAGATATTTGCAAATGACCTATCAGATAAAGGGCTAGTATCCAAGATCTATAAAGAACTTATTAAACTCAACAGCAAAGAAACAAACAATCCAATCACGAAATGGGCAAAAGACATGAACAGAAATTTCACCAAAGAAGACATAGACATGGCCAACAAGCACATTAGAAAATGCTCCACATCACTTGCCATCGGGGAAATACAAATCAAAACCACAATGAGATATCACCTCACACCAGTGAGAATAGTGACAATTAACAAGACAGGAAACCACAAATGTTGGAGAGGATGTGGAGAGAGGGGAACCCTCTTGTACTGTTGGTGGGAATGTGAACTGGTGCAGCCACTCTGGAAAACTGTGTGGAGGTTCCTCAAAGAGTTAAAAATAGATCTTCCCTATGACCCAGCAATTGCTCTACTGGAGATTTACCCCAAAGATACAGACGCTGTAAAACGGCAGGACACCTACACCTCAATGTTTCTAGCAGCAATGTCCAGAATAGCCAAACTGTGGAAGGAGCCTCGGTGTCCATCAAAAGATGAATGGATAAAGAAGATGTGGTCTATACACACAATGGAATATAACTCAGCCATCAGAAAGAACGAATATCCACCATTTGCTTCAACGTGGATGGAACTGGAGGGTATTATGCTGAGTGAAGTAAGTCAATCAGAGAAGGACAAGCATTATATGGTCTCATTCATTTGGGGAATATAAAAAGTAGTGAAAGGGAATAAAGGAGAAAGGAGAGAAAATGAGTGGGAAATATCAGTGAGGGAGACAGAACATGAGAGACTCCTAACTGTGGGAAACACACAAGGGGTGGTGGAAACAGAGGTGGGTGGGGGGGATGGGGTCACTGGGTGACGGGCACTGAGGGGGGCACTTGATGGGATGAACACTAGGTGTTATGCTATATGTTGGCAAATCAAACTCCAATAAAAAAATATACCAAAAAAAAAGAAATAAAAAAATTTTTAAAAAGGAAATTTAAAAAAAAAATGGAAACTCAGAGCTTGACCTATGCTCACCACACAAGTTGCCTCTTCTCTTTAGGGTTGCATCTAGGAGCAAAGCCCCTCTGTGGATCTGGTCTAGTGGAATCCTCTACTAGACATGGCCCTAGCTTGGGTATTTGGCTCCAAGGCCACTCATGAGAAAGTCCACTGACTGCTATTTAAGCTGCAGCCACCAAGCTGGGGTAGGTGTGCATATAAATTGACCCTGACTGGTAAGGATATATTTTTTCAACATGCTTTTGGGGACTAGGATTTAATTAAACAAGTTTTCAGCTCTTTAGCTGTTCTTACCAAGGTTTTCAGCCATTTGGAAACACTGTTATTTATGACTGACAGCTGTCATGGGAGATGATAATGTAGGGAATATAAAAGATTCTGCATATTTTCCTCATAGCAAGGAAAAAGTACCAAGCTGGGAGTCATAAGGCACAGATTCTTGACCTGGATCTGTCACCAGCTGAGTGCTATTGGGGAAATCACCTCCCTTCCTCTTGTCCTCAGTGTTCTCAGATGTTAAATGGGAATAATAGCTGAGCACTCTTCTAAACTCTATACATCTATTGAATTACTTAATGCTCCAAACAGCCCTATGAGATACTACTACAATATTTCTATTTTAAATATAAGAAGATTGAAGCACAGAGTATTAGTTTGCCTCAGTTCACACTGCTAGTGACTAGTGAGCTGAGATTTGAACCAGGTAATCTGGCTCTAGCTTCTTTTCCCTTAACCACTATGCATAATAATAATAGTAACCACATCACCAGAAATAGTAATGATTAAATGAGATAATGTACATAAAAACTTGGCAAAATATTTAATAAATTTTGGCAGTTTTTTATTATCACATGGAGTAGGATTTCAACCAACATAGGGTGGGAAGCTAGATGCCCTCGCTAGAATTGTCTGGAAGTCTTTTCCTGGGCAGCCTGGGTGGCTCAGCGGTTTAGCGCCACCTTCAGCCGGGGCATGATCCTGGAGACCCCAGATAGAGTCCCACGAGTCCCACATCGGGCTCCCTGCATGGAGCCTGCTTCTCCCTCTGCCTGTGTACACTCTACCTCTCTCTCTGTTTCTCATGAGTAAATAAATAAAATCTTTAAAAAAAAAAAAAGGAAGCCTTTTCCTAAGGATGCAGTCCATAGTTTGCTATATTCCACTGTTTTCCAGACTTGATGAAGATATGTGAAAAGGACAATACCACATGAGTTTAGAGAAAAGTGTCCAGTTGAGCTAATGCACATCGATCCTTGATGGCTGCAAGGTAAGGCTGGTCTTAAGAATAGCCGGAGTAAGTGGTCAGACTTTCTAATCTAAAGACAGATCCCTTCTCTAGAGGCTACCCTGCATAAAGCGCTACCATCTTGGTTTAAGGACTGCCCTCTCTTTGTCCAGGCAGGACACTTACAACACAAATGCCCACCAGGAGAAGATATGCATGAAGTCCCATCTGCCACATCGTAAGTTAGTTCATTTCAGTCTTTTTTTTTTTTTTTCAGAGGAGAATCATGTGTGTGAGCTATGGATAACTGTAGGGGAAGAGAGTATGGAAGGAAGGGGCAAAACATCCCAAACTTTGCCTGTTTTCACAACTTGGGTGTGCACCATCCTGGTTCCAAACACACTCATCTTGCTTCTCATCTAAGTATGTTGTGGAAGGCAACACAGGGCACAGGATGGAACTAAACTTACAGAACACGGTTCAAGCATCAGGCACAGTGCTTTGGGATTTCTCCAGTATTATTCTTTAATCCTCACAATATGGAAATGTGGTTACTCCTAACCCCACACCCACTGACAGTTTGGTTTTGTTTTAATGGATGAAGAATGGCCAGGGATATAAGTAATTTTCTAAGGTCCCACAAACTGTAATCAGCGCATCTGGAACTAGAACTCAGATATGCCCAAATTCTCAAGCTTATTCTTTGTGCCACCCCACACTGTATGCACAAGTCACTCAAACTCACGTAGCCCTGGGACCCCTGGGTGGCAGGGTTGGAGGAGACATAACCAGTGAGAAGGCATACAAACCTATAAACTAGCCCATGGAAGAGCTGACCAATTCTTCAGATGCAGAGCTCCAGGGGTGGAAGAAGTGGCAGCAGGTGAGCAAAGGTCCTAAGACCTTGCACCCCTGTTCTCTCTCTCTCTCTCTCTCTCTCTCTCTCTCTCTCTCTCTCTCACACACACACACACACACACACACACACACTCCACATGAAGCACCATCATCTGAAACATGGACTGCGCTGCCAGCTAGGCCACTGTGTGGTTGAGAGAAAAGTTATTTACAGCAAGGTCTGGCCTCTCGCGCCACCGTGTAATTCCAGGCAATTGCACTTCCAAATAGATCTTTTTGGAGAAAATCAACAGTGGCTTTGCTTTCAATCTACTGGAAAATGAAGTCTTGTGAATGTGTTACATAAGTCCACAGCAGGCAGAGTGAAGAATGCAGGAGCCCTCAGTTCTGCCAAGACAAGGTGAGGCTCTGGTTGCCCCATGCCTCTAGAGGCCCCTTCCCACCTGCACAGTTACACCATTGTGGACTATGGCCTTGTGGAGTAGACCAGGGAGGAGGGGGGAGCAAGGTGTGAGCGAAGCCTGCCAAAACCTTCAGTAGGGTTTCTGGAGAAAAGTCGAGAGGTCCGAACCAGAGAGGCACAAAATTGCCCTTCTACGGAGAATCAGGGAATACTTCTTGCCTCACTTAACCACAGTCTAATGTAATGGAAAGCAGTAACAGCCACCACACACCACATACATCACACACAACCAGGCAAACACATGCAATACCTATGCCCAAATTCTTTCTTCTCTACTTGTTAATGTTTGCTTTCCATTATAAAAATAATAAAATCTTACTGAAGAGAATTTTGAAAATACAGAAACACAGAAAAATTAAAATAAATTGCTTGCAATCTCGTCATACACATTTTTAAATATTTTTATCATCAAACACATTTTTAACACATTGATGGATTTCCTTTCAGCCTTTGTTATCATCCATTTTCAGCTTAAAAAATATCTCTGATGCTCCTTCCAGAAGGCTTCAAGTATTCACCTCTGAGAACTTCTGTCAAGATGTTGATTGATGCATACCCAAGAGTTTTGGAAGGCTAGACAGTAAATTGATTGGTTGGATAAATAGCCAATGGTTCATTAGATTATGGAGAAGGACTCTTTAAGGGGATAAAAAGAGCACTAAACTGAGAATCAGATATTTATTCCCATCCCATTTCTACCATTTTGTGTGTATGGTGGCAAGGGGAGCCATTTCTACCACTATCGACTGTAGAACCTTGGGTACATCATATATTCTTTAGGGGCCTTACTTGCCTCATCCACAATAAGAAACAGAGTTGTAGAATAAACTAGGTGTTTGATAAATAGATTCTTGCATTTCTTATATTTTCTGGGAAGATCACTTATCTTCCTGCATATAAGTCTTCTATTCTGTACAATGGGGATATCAACACCTATGCTCCACAATGACTCATAGCTATCGTGAGGGACAAATTAAATGGTGCGTGCAAAATGGTTTTGATAACTGTGTATAGTTATAAAAATGAAGGCTATCATTATGATTTTAAACATAGAGAAAAATACCTATGCCATATATCTTGTGAAAATACAAGGAGATAATAAATGCGATATTACTATCAAAGGAATAAAACACAGTATAGGCGTGTGATGAAGTGATCTGGAGAAGAAACAAAGAGAGAGGTGCTTTTCTATTCAGATAAGAAATCTGAAACAATTGGTATGGTGGGGGGTTCCCTGGGAGTGAGTAATGAAAGCAAACTATGAAAGTATCTTTCATATCTTTCAAAAGTATCTTTTCACCCCCTCTGTCTATAAAGGTACTCAGTGCTTACCCTCTAAGAATCTAGATGGAAAGGACACCTGGGTGGCTCAGCAGTTGAGCTTGAGCTTCTGCTTTTGGCTCAGGTCATGATCCCAGAGTTCCAGGATCCAGTTCCGCTTTGGGCTCCCTGCAGGAAGCCTGCTTCTCCCTCTGCCTATGTCTCTGCCTCTTTGTGTCTCTCATGAATAAATAAATAAAATCTCTCTTAAAAAAAAAAAAGAATCTAGATGGAAGATTCAAATGTAGAGGGTGAGATCTGAGTTTGGTCCTGCACCTTAGCAAGAGTTGAGAGGGCCGAAGCACCTCTATCAGCAGAACCTTCCCAAAAGTGAAAGTTCAATGGGAAGTGCTCTCCAGCCCACAGACTTTTTATACAGTGAAGAAGCAGAATAAATGAGGAGAGGAGATAAGGAGGGGGCAGCACTGAGCCACATAAAATGCAGAGGAGACCTACTTACCCATCAGAAAAAACACATCAATTTGGGGGATCCCCTGAAACAAAGCTGTCAGACTGTGGAATTAGTGACAGTGCACCACCTTCTGGTGAGCCTAGATATTGTACAATTTCCTGTGCTTTGAATTCTTAACTCTTGTTCCTGTTTAGAACTCATAAGGTTATCTTTCCAAGTTAGCACGCTGGTTCCATAGCATCTCCCAGACCAAGAGTAGTCCAGAAAAAACTATTACAATGATGAAATGTGTCTTCAGCAGCTCCCACTTTCTTATTCAATTTGTTCTCTCCACCTTTGCCCTTCCACCCATTTGGCCACCTGAGCCCAATGCTCTTAATTCATATTTGTGTATTCATGACTTACTGAGTCACTTTCCCCAGTAATAGTTGTATTCTAAGGAAGATCAAAGCGAATGAGCATTGATAATATCCATCCTACATATTCATTCAAATGGGTATTGGGCATCCACTGTGTGCAAGCTATGATCCTATCTTCCAGGATCTCGTAACCTATTAAAGAAAGTAAAAATGTACCAAAATAAATGCACTTCCACAGTGCAAGGGGACAATCAGATGCACAGTAAAGACTAGATTCTGGAGAAATTCTGGAAATAAAAAATACCACTTATGATTGGGGTGGTCAGAAAAAGTGGTATTTGACCTAATATTTTAACATTTTCATAGGAGGAGGTGGAGGAGAAGAATATCTTGTGAAAGGAATAGAACACAAAAAGCATAGACTAGGGAAAAGACAAGACCTGCTTGCTCATGGAATATTTCAACCAGAGCATGTCAGAGTATAATGACAACTAAAGTGTGATAATGTTATAAAGTCTCTTTTTAAAATTCTGTCCTCTCAATCATCTCATGAGGTAGGTATTATTACTATAAGCCTATTTTACAGATGGAGAAACTGAGTCTAGAAAAGGTTTAATTACTTGCCTTACGAAGATTCTATAGCTGGAGAAAGAAGGACTTAGACCCAAGGATTCTATCTCCAAATTCCAGGCCATAGCAAATGTGATTAGCTCAGAAAGGGAGAGGGCAACCATTCTGTGAAGGACAAGCTAAAATATCAGGTTAGTGGTGAGATTTCAGGCCCCGTGACAGGAGAGTGGAGCTCCCCTTCTGTGGAGGTGACCAGATGCGATCTTCTTTGTCTCCTCTCTTCCAGACAGGGGCTGACTACTTACTGGTCATTATCTTTCTTCTTTTTAGAGACACACCCTGAGCAATGTAACCACAGAGGAACTGGCACGCAACATAGGAAAGTTGGGGTTTTTTTTCTCCCCAGTGCATTTATCTGTTTGTTTGATTTCCTGCTAACCACATTATATGTTATTAGGCCTTAGGGTGCCTTGGTGAATTAAAACGATCCAGTCAAAATGTATGATTAAAAGACTGAGCAGCAATAATAACAGCATAATCATAGCATGCATTCATATCCCACTTTAGCATCTGTTATCTCATTTACTCACACGAAATCAGCAGCACACTGAAATAGGAACGACAGAATGTAGCAATCCAATTTTACCGATGGGAACACTGAAACAGAAAGGTTAGGTGGTTTGCCTGGGGCCACACAGTAAGTTATTGGAACTTACACCAGCTATCTTAACACCCAAGCCAGTCTCCTTTTCACAGTAGTCCAGTCTCTCAGCTCGGGCAGGCTGTGGAAATGAGAGGGACCATGCAGTACCATCTGCCTCCACCTCCCAGGAGCTGGGAGTGAACCGTGGACACAGGCACCCGGGCCCAATGCCATTCTTTAATGGCATATGATGCTAGTTTTCAAAGTAAACCTCACAAACTGAATTCTGGAATGCTGAACCATGTCATGCACCATAAGAACACTGCATAGGTGCCAAGAAATGATGGCAAGAATAATCACTTAGAAACAAGTCAGAGGCTGGGACAGATATCTTCACCAGCCTGACCTCGGTTGAGTACCTTTAGGCAGAATAGCTACTCACTCTTAACCAGGTAAACCCTGGAATTAACAAATCATCGGTAATATTTATCCTAGTATCCAAATGCTGGACTGTCTCCAGTTAACTAAGTTTGTTTTCCCCTTTCACATCCCAGGATATTGTGGAAAAACTCCAAGCTATCAAATGTGAAAGTAACAACAACATCAAGTAACATCTACTAAGTTCTTCTTTGTGTCAGGTCCTAGCCTAGGCACCTAAATGCTATGCCATCATTGACCCTTCTAGTTGTAAGTGTGAAATATATCTAAGAAAGACCATGAGGAGAGTATTTGGGAAAATAGCAATACTATGTTTAAAATATATACTGAGTCTGGAGTTATCCAATCCTGCTTCACATCCCAGATCTGCCTCCCACTCTCTGAGTGATCATGGACACTGATTTAACTGCCCTGAACTTCAGTCCCTGCATATGTAAAATTGAAGGATCACACTTCATTCATAGGGTTGTTGAGAAGACTACAGATGATATACACAGGGTTAAGTATATTCTGGTCAATGGACAGTACTGTATAACCTTACTTCTCTTCATCTTGCATGTGTGTCTTTGCTCTCCTTTACCCAGGCTCCATCTCCAACTCAATGACTTGATATCAAGATAAAAACAAATTTTGGGAAGGACAGGGAGGAAGTTTAATGAAAATCATCTCACAAAATTTGAAAAGAACAGAACTTGCACTCAGTTAAAAAATGATAATGCCTCTTATGACAGTCCCAGAGGGTTCAGGAGGGGGAAGACAGTAGACATGATGGGTGTCTGATGGTTACTAGCAAACTCAGGTGTACATACAGTCAAGCTTTCTGTGCCTGCCCCCGGTCCAGCACAGGAGCAGGGTCTGTGACAAGGCTGTCAGCTCATGAACACCATTCCTGACCTCACCTCTCACTGACATCATTTGCCACCCAAGCAGGCAAGAGGCTCAAGATGAGCAGGCTTTCTGACCAGAACCACAGGCACAACTCCCAGTGATCACCTATGCCTATGAATATCAACTCACTTTCATCTACCTTTCCTAACATGAGCTTTAGAAATACTGTCCCTTTGAGAAAAGATCTTAAAAAAATTGATACATAAAGAATGTCTCTAGAGAAATGGGGATCTAAAAGAGCTTGGTTGATGCATTTTCATTCTTTCCACCACCCCTCACCAATCACCATGAGAAATAGTTGGTCTCTTCCATCAAGGAGCTCTCAGTCTTGAGGGACATGCTGCTCAATAACATCAGAGCCTGGTAATAAAGATGTGCCCAAGGCACTGTGTATGGAAAAGGGGAAAACTGAATGCCAACCACCCTGCTCACCCCCATCCAGAAATATTTCTTGGCCTGTTGCATATGTATAGATGGCTGCATCCAGCTGAAACTCTGCTTGTTCAGTCTGGTCAGGCTCTGACTCTCAGTTCCCTGGCCCTCTGGCTGTACCAAAATTCAGAAAGCAACATACGTTTATAATCTGAAAGGAACCCTAGATATCATCTTGTCTGACCTTTTTCTTTCTCAAACGGAGTCCCAGAGAGCTAATGACTTCTCCTAGGTTGCAAAGATGGTGGATCAAGAAGTAGGACACAGGTCTCCCATCCACCACAGGAGACAGCATGTTATGTTACAAGTGTTGTCCTATCTCATATGTGGTTCTTCAGCCTCCGCAGGGAGTTTGCAATCGTCTCCTTTGTAAAGTCATTTCCCCACAAGTCCCTCCACCGCTCTGCAAAGCCTAACTAGATGACTAGAAGCATTAGTTAATTGGTTAACAAGACACAGCTCTAGAGTTTAATTCAAGGAGAAATGATATAATTAATTTATTCTATCTATACTCTAACTAGACTTACTGAAATAACAAGCTGTACTATATTAACTATCTTGGGTAGCCTTTCTGAAGCACTCCTCAAAATGATAATGGGCATCAGGTCTATAAACAATAGGACAGAGGGGAAACCTCTTGGGTCCAGCATTATATTACTGGTCAGGTTCTATGTAAACTCCTCCACCCCTTAGAGCTGAATCACTGGGAGGAAACCAGCTTTCTGGAACTGCATACTGTGTCCTTTGGCAGTTGGGGATGATAATGATACTCCTTTTGATCGATCCCTACACATGGGTTCTTCATGAGCTGTATTTTCCCAGGCCTCCCAAGGAAGCAGTGTGGTGGAGCCGAGCACTGGTTCAGGAGTCAGGCAGCCTGAACAGGAAGGAATGCAGTTCCTCTGCTATGCAACTTACAGCAAGTAGAATTCCCCAAGTCTGTACATCTTCTTCTGTAAAATGGGGATAATATTACTAATTTAATCAGGATACTGTAAGAATTAAGTAAAATATTTGAATAAAAGATCTGGCTTATATTAGGGGGCCCAATAAGTATTAGTTTACTGCCCGTTCCATTAAAGGGGGGGACATGAACAAATGAACATCCCTATTTCTATTTAATCCCTAAACCTGATTTGGCTGGAATCTGAATATTTCTTCTCTCCTTAAGTTCTTAGCTTCCCTTTTATAAAAAGGACATCTTCCTATTTTCCAGACAATAACGTAACAGAACTAGTCATGTTCCCTGACTAAACTATCATACTATCATGTAAAAGTATGATTTACAACAAAAGCATTTTAACCGTAGAATTAATCCCATGTAAAGAATATAACTTAAGAGAAAGATATGCAGGATAACGAAGTAACTACTTTGTATCGGAAAATTTAAGTACATTATTTCACATAACCTTATAACACACCTGGGAATAGGGTACCTATTGCTACCCTATTTTACAGATGTGGGTTGGCAAACTTAAGTAACTCAAACCAATGTAGAAATTCAGTAGTAGAGCTGAAATGTGAAACCATGTCTGTCAGACTCCAGAGTGTACTTTCCATTTATGCAGCATTCTAACTTTCCTTGGAGGAAGGTGCTCCCTTTAGCGAGCAGAACGAACCACTGAAACTCTTCAGGAGAAAATGCACAAACATAAGTCATGCTCAATATGCTGAATCTTCCTGGGCCCACTGGCTTAGTGATCTTCCTTTCTTTGGAATTTTAGATGATCAGGTGATGGATTTATGCCAGTGACCACCAGAGGGGGATAACAGCTGGCAGAGTGCACAGTGCATGTGCATGCATGTGTGTGCAAACATACACACACACACACACACACACACATGGTTTCCCCAGTAGTCTACCCAAAACAATAACATCAGATTAACACTCACAGAGATCCCCTTCTAAAACAAAGACCCTTGAATAAAGAGGGCTTCCTTTTGCCCCTCCACGACTGCCAAAGTCAGCCAAGTCTGAGCACACTTTGGGAGAAAGAAGAAAAAGCAGGCATCCCTACCTCAGGCAAAGGATAGTCCCATCTCAGAAAGAATAAAAATAAATCTGATCCACTGAATCTTATACTCAAAGAACATGGAGTACACAGTTAAATGGACTTGGAACGAAAAACAAGGATTTTTGAAGTCTTGGTTCAACCACACCAGTTGTATGGTCGTGCCCAAGTCCCTTTATGCCTCAATCTTACCTTTCCTCACATGTAAGTAGGAATCCCAACACTCGCTTTGCAAGGTTATTGTAAAGACAGCATGAAATGAGGTGAGGCAAAGTGCTCTGTAAACTATAAAGGCTCTATAAATGCCAGTAGCTCTTATTGGTATGATAATCACGATTATTCACTTAGTAGTGATGCTCAAACAAGAGCAAGGCCTTATCCTGAACTACACAAGGTCTGAAGCAGGAGGAACAGGCCTTGAAATGTATGGAAGGGAAGCAGAACGAACAAGGGAGGTAACAAGCAACAGTCTAGCAGGAAGGGTCCAGACTCTTCACACAATATATTTTTTTAGATTTCATTTAAATTCAATTAATTAATATATAGTGTATTATTAGTTTCAGAGGTAGAGTTCAGTGATTCATCAGTTGCATATCACACCCAGTGCTCATTACTTCATGTGCCCTCCTTAAAGCTCATCATCCAGTTACCCCATCCTCCCCTCCAGCAACCCTCGGTTTATTCCCTAGAGTTAAGTCTCTTACAGTTTGTCACCCTCTCTGATTCCGTCTTGTTTTATTTTTCCCTTCCTTCCCCTATGATTTTTTGTTTCATTTCTTAAATTCCGCGTATGAGTGAGATCATATCATTGTCTTTCTCTGATTGGCTTATTTCACTTAGCATAATACCTTCTAATATTTCCTTCATAATATTTCCATCCACATAGTTGTAAACGGTAAGATTTCATTTTTTGATGGCTGAGTAATATTCCATTGTGTATTTATACCATATCTTCTTTATCCATTCACCAGTCAATGGGCATCAATAGTTAGGCTATTGTGGACATTGCTGCTATAAACACTGGGGTGCAGGTACTCCTTTGGGTCACTGCATCTGTATCTTTAGGGTAAATACCTCATAGTGCAATTGCTAGGTCATAGGGTAGCTCTATTTTTAACTTTTTGAGGGACCCTCCACACTGTTTCCCCGAGGGGCTGCACCAGCTTGCTTTCCCACCAGCAACTGCACAATCTTTTTGTGTTCTTCCTGACTGTCTCCTCTCTGTCCTCTTTCAGAGGAGGCCCACCAGCCTATTATGAGTTTCGGAGAACTCTGTAACAAATTGCCACAAACCAAATGACTTGAAACACAGAAATTTGTTCCCTTACAATTCTAGAGGCCAGAAGTCTGACATCGAGGTGTTGCAGGAACCACTCTTTCTGAGCGTCTCGGGAAAAGATTTTTCCTTGTCTCTTCCAGCTCCTCGTGGCTGCCAGAATTTCTTGGATTCCTCAGTTTGTGACTATATCACTGCAATCTCTGCCCCTCTTCTTCACATAACCTCTTCTATCTGTCAAGTCTCCTGGGTGTCTCTTATAAGGACCCTTGTCAGTGGACATAATTCAGGATGACCTCTCCATCTCAAGATTACATCTGCAATTGCCATTTTCCCCAATAGGGTAACATCCATATATTCTGAAAATTAGGACATGTCCTGTCTTTCAGGGGATCACCATCTGACCCCCTTCTAAGCCAAAATGGAACAAAATAAAAAACACAAAACCGTATGGACCATGTGAGGCTGCACTGCGGGACAGGCAGTTGAGATGCTAGCCCTATCCCAAAGAAGGGAGAGGTGTGAGATCTGAGTAACCTGAAGCACAGAAAGCAAGTTAATTCTGTCTGGGGAGGACAATGGGTGGGCTTCCTAGAGGGGGTGATATTTGAACTGAGCTTTGAAGGATAGGTTTTGATGGAGAATAGTAAGAAAAGGGAAAAGATAGAAATTTGAGTGGAGGAAATGGCAAGACAAACATACAGAAGTTGAAAAGGGGTATCTGGGGAGTGGGGGAGGAAAAGAGAGAGGGGAAAGAATGAGATGAAGGGAGCTAAAGGTAGAAATGCCTCACACAGAGTCCCAAGTGAAGCAGAGAGAAAGCTAGAAAGCAGCTGTGGTTGATTCTACTCCACTGCCCTCACAGATTTGCTTCACTGTTTCCATCCGGGACCTGCAAAGGCTTGCTCCCTACTCCAGTGGTATAAAAGAATAGTTGTTCACCCTGTCCAGACTACTCCTAAAACAACACCCCTGCCCCTGACTGGGATGTTCTCAGTTCCACAGAAAGGCACAGCTTCAAGGATGGCACCTGGCTGACAAAGACCAACACACAGACCATCAATGATACAATGCCGCAGCAGAAAACACGGCAACCCCCGCCCGTCCCCATGCCTCAGGACTCAGACAGTTGGACCCAGTTAATTGAAATATAAGCTCCAGGCAATAGGACTTATCCAAACACCAAGAAAATAGCAGGAGGATGCTAACAGCATGCAAATAGAGGAGATGGAAGCCCTTTAAGACAATAATGCAGTTTGGGCAAGCCAGGTACAGACAGCACTCAACCCAGCACATACCCCCACCCCTACTCCTTCCTCACCTCCTTCTGGCTCTCTCCTCCCCCATCCCATGGCACCTGGACAGGTCTGATTTGCTCTAATAAAAGCAGCCTCAGCCCCAGGGAGCCTGCAGGAGGAACACAGCTGATTTCACCTCTTTAACCCTGGAACTAGGAAAACAGCCGAGCGCTGACTCTGGCCTTCCCTGGGGAGGATCCCAGAGCTTTATCTGGAGTTGCACGACCTCTAGGAACCTCTGCACAAGTGAGATAAACCCATGCCCAAGAGGAAACCTACTTATCTCCCAACAAAGCATCTTTGCAAATCACTTTTTTTTTTTTTTTTTTTTTTTTTGCTTCTCAGGGAAGGGAGTATTTTTAAAAATAATAGCCACAATAACAGTAATAATTATCATCATCAGCTGATGCCTGCATCCTGGTCAGTGCCTTGGGGAAGGCGGTATGGGGGCCTGCAGGGCAGGATTGTGCTGGGACTGTGTGTGACTCATGTGCCAGGGTGGACAGCTTCCCCGAGGGTCCTGAGCCCCATGTCTGGTTTGAGAGATACGGCAGCCACCTCTCTTCATACAGAATAAACAAATGATTAACTGTCTCATTAGCGACTGTGCGGGAAGACACACAACTCACGTCCCGGCGGGTGGTGCAGCCAAGAGATTTATATTATTTAACAATAAAAGCAAAACAAACATGGCCTTCCTCCGCTGCCTGCCTGCATGGGGCCCTTGTGCTAGAGCAGGGCAGTGGCACCTGGCTCGGACAAGGCTTCTAGCCAGAAGGAGGGAGCAGGTGCCGACATACCTTCCTGGCACTTCAGGGCTGGTGTTCGGATGGGAGTAGGGGTGGGGGTGTTGGAATGCAAGGAGGGAAAGAGGGAACAAGACTGCTCAGAAATGCAACACAATTTACTCAGGAACTGTGTGGCCTGCCACTCTTTGGGAAAGAGAACAGACCTGAAAGTCAGGGGACTCCTATTCCAGCCATAGTTCCAACCCACCTAGATGTGTGAGGAGTTGGGGAAATTCCACCTTGGTTTTCACAACCTATAAAATGGGAGAAGGTTTTGTTTTGTTTTGTTTTTTTAAGTTCTATAAGAATGCAGATTGCCGTTATTGCTGCTTTTTTATCACACTGTAAAAAGCAGGTAAGAGAGTAGACACTGAACTCAGACTTCCTGGGGACAAATCCCAGCCCTACATCCTAGTTGAATGACGTGGGGCAATGAACATCTCTTTGTGGGCTGGCTGTGAAATGAGTATGCCGATTACATTTACCTCTTAGGATTAAAAAAGGTAATTCCTGAAGAGCATTAAATGCCTAGCATAGGGGAGGAGGCATTCAAAGTGTCAAAGATGTTACCACATTTATCCTTATTCTTCACCAATGCCCTCATTTTGAACAGACGCCCAGATTTACACTTCTCAGAATTCGTTATGAATTATTGCTCCTACCTCTAAGCTTTACTCTACTTTTCCCTCCTATCCCAAAGAAAGAAGTTATTTCCCATCTTTTTTTTTCCCCAAAAAATAGGATTCCCTCTTCCCTCCTCTGGGGTTTTGATCTGAAAATCACCTTCTGCTTTTGCTGTTTTCAGATCCTTCTATTCTATTGGCTCTGGATCCCCTGTTTCTACAAACATGTTGAAGCCTCACATCCTACTAACAACCCTGTATCAACCATGTCTGCCCCCAAGCCAGCATCCTTCCTCTTCCCTTCCCTTCCCCTCTGAAGAGTGTAATCTATATTTCTTGCCTCTACCTTGCAGCTTTTCATTTTCTCTCCTGGCTTCTACCCCCCACCACTCTACTGGTGGCAAAAGGCACAAAACAATCCATCTTGTCAAGTCTGTCTCAGGACCTCTCTTCCAGGTTTCGAGTTAAGTTATCCATGGCATGTGACATTGCTGACAAACCTCTTGCTGAAGTCTTCCCTTCTCTTGGCCTCCTGGGTCCTGCTCTGCTCTTGTTCTCCTCCCTCTTTTCTGTCTACTTTCCCTCTGCCTCTTTCACTAGTTTCTCATCCTGGCCCATAAGTGTTGTCCACCAGGGGATGGGCCTTGGTAACATCTCTTCTGGCATATGCTGCATATACCAAGTGCTTGAGCACCCTGAGCAGGGTCACACCCCAAAGTGTGCTAAGGCAAAGGGCTTGCAGCTGACAGACTGTTTCCAAAGGCTGTGAGACTAGGCAAGTGTTCTTCAACTGACTAATCACCTAATATCTTATATCAGGCCACTTCATACATGTACAACAACTCCTCACCTGGTAGGTATTTGGTGAGGTGGTTGGTGAGCCTATGACCAGGTTTCTCTGGGACAGTCTTACCTACTTCATGGAGCAAGCAACATTTCTGGTGCTTATGGAACCCCAAAATTTATATCTGCTATATAGTTCCCTTTTGAACTCAAAAGCAAATGTTCAGCTGTTTCATGGACAATTCCACCTGGATGTCCTACAAAGTCCTCAAGTATATCTGAATCTTTCCCCCATAATACCTTGTCTATCTTGGTTACAACATCACTACTCACCCTGATACTATAAACAGAAAATTCAGGATTGTTTTCAACCCCCAATTAACTCTCTTGTTCCCTTATTTCTAGAGAACTACTGTGTCCTGTCAATTTTACCAACAAATATCCAGAGAATATTTCCCTCCCTTTCTCCCTGTCCACCTTGCCACTGTCCTAGCAGGTCCCATCAGCTCCTTGTCCCCCAGTTCTTTAATCAAGTCCACCTTCAACACCAGCCACCAGAGAGATCTTTCTAAAATGATCTATTTGTAGAATTCCTTCATTCTCTATATACTTCCTGTACCTTAAAACCTGTCCTCTCCTATTTTCTCTCCATCAGAACTTTTAGATGGTGTTTCACTGGTTAATGTATACTCAGAAACCACCTGGGAAACTTGTTAAAATGCAGATTCCCAGGTCTTCATCATAAAAAAATCTAAGGCGAGAGCTCTCTGTGAGTCTAGGAGACTGAATCTATAACAAGCACCATGGAGGATTTTCATGCCAGTTCTACACAAATCAAGCTTTTAGAAGCTCTGAAAGGAAGCCACAGTAGAGTTGCGAAGAACTTTGACATCAGGTCACCATTTGGCTGGATTCCAACTCCTCCACAGGGAGCTGTTCCTCAAAGTATGATGCTTTCTTTACTCTCCATGCCTTCATTTCTTCATCCAATGTATAAGGGTGATAACAACAATCCAACCCATATATTGAATACTTATCACATGTCAGGCACCACTTTAAGTGCATGGACCCTGGGAATCATCATAACATAGGAAGTAGATGCTATTACTTAACTGCACTTCCCAGATGAGGAAACTGAAGCACAGAGAGTAAGTTGCCTAAGGTCATAGGGCTAACAAGTGGCAGAGCTGAGTTTTGAATGCAGATCCATGCTCACAGCCATCACCCACAAATTTGTCGTGGAAATGACATGACATAACTTACAGGAGACACTTAGTATGTTGCCCTGAACATAGTAAGAGCTACATAAATGGCAGCCATTTTTCCTGAGGTTATTATTAGTACTAATACCATCATTATAGAATCAACATTATATTTTCCAGTTTGAAAGGCAGCAGAGTGTCATGGTTGAACAGACTCTAGCAAGCTGCTTTATCCAATACAATAGTCACTAGCCTCATGTGCCTATTTAAATTTAACAATTAAAATTAAGTAAAAAGTAAATTTCAGTTCCTCAGTCACACTAGCCACATTTTAAGTGCTCAAGGGCCACAGGTAGTTAGTAGCTACTATATTGGAAGTGCAAATTTAGAACACTGTCATTATAGAAAGTTCTATTGGACAACACTGCTCTAGAGGTAGACACTGCTGGAATAAAATCCTGACTCTGATAGTTGAGGGCTCTTTGTAATGATAATTTACCTCCCTGTGACTCAGTTTTCTCACCTGCAAAACTGGGATAAAAACAATACCACTTCATATGGCTGCTTTGAAGAACATATGAGTTAATATAATTAATGTACTGAGAATATAATATATACTCTGGTAAATAGTAGGTAATATATAAGTGCTTTTGTTTATTACTATGGAGATAGTGGTATCATTAGTAATATTATCATTTATACTTGAGCCACTTGGAACAACAAGCATTGACATTTAAATCTTTGTATCTTGCCTATACCCAAGATGTCCTTAACCCCCACCTTCTTACTTCCCATTCACCTCACAAACTCCTATACTTCCTCTGAAGCACACTGAACTAGTGATTTTTCTCTCCACACCTTTCTCCAAAGCTCTCTTACCCCTGGCACAATTCATTGCTTCTCAAGCCTCCAAATTCTGGTAGCCATGCCTGCTATTTCTGCCCTCCATACCCCTGAATTCAAATTGCTTTACATTCCCACTCCTGTTGTGCTCCTTTGAAATATCTTCTAAGATCCACAAATCTCATTAGCAATAAAAATGGACACCCATTTTGGAGGACAGGCCACTGTATGTCAGCAAATGAAGCCTTGCAAACACTTTCACGATAAAAAGTACCCAGAAAGAGAAGTAAATGAAATGTTTTGCCTTGGGTACCATGTTCATCACAAACCCCTGGGCACCAGCATGTATGACCTTTAGAAAAAAATCACACTGGCTGAAATGTCTCTGTATTGTTCTTTGCATGGCAATGAATTACTCTGGATGGAGATGAAAATTCCTCTTGAGTAATTTCTCAAATATCTGAGTTAGGAAGCCCAGGAGTTTGGGACAAGAAAGGGAATAAAAGGTGAACAGTATGGTTTTGTTTTCACAGATCATTTGCTGCTCTGAGTGTATCCTATAGAAATAGCAAACTTTTAAAAAAGAAGAAACTTGCCAAACTTTAGAAGAAAGAGGGTTTGATGTGAGTATAGTGTCTAAGCCAGAGTACTGTGGGAGCCAGATCATCACTACTTACCAGTTCTGTAACCTCAGCCATGGCCCTGAAGCCCTTCTGTTTTCCCACATGTGAAATGGAGGCAGTACTCTACCTTGTAGAAGAGGGATGAGGATTAATGCATGAGCACACTTCTCACAAGGCACACAAACAGTAGACCCTGAATCAGTGGCGGCCACTATAGTTACTAAGTTCTACCAAACCCATCCTTCCAAGGAAATCACAAAAAATTTGTAATGAATCAGGCAAGTGGAGAACAAATAGAAATACATTCCTGTGATACTGAGACTGAGATTTACAGGACCACAAGTAAGCAAACATGAGTCTCCAAAGTAACTACAACCCAACCAGATTGTACACATATCTATTTGCAAAGGCCATTTAATGTGAGTCCTACAAAATCTCTACAGGTTAATAAGTCAAGTTACTATACAAGGGGGCATGTAGACAATCAGAAACAGCTGGAGGCTTTTAGCCACTGCAAATCTCTCTCTTTTGGTTATCTCCAGACAACAACCAAGCCTAAGTCTCCCATATTTGAGTAAAACTACTATTCTGTCCTATTTTCCTCTCTTCTCACCACCTGGCCTCCTCTTGGTCATAGCTGCTTGTTGAGTGCAGCAGTGTCTACCTTCTCTTCACTTCCTGTCACTCAATCATGGTCTATATTCCATGGAAGCTGCCCTCACCATGCCACCAGTGGCCTCCTTTCTATTTGTCCTGACCAGTGAGCAGCTGTCCTGGTCTGTGACAAAAGAAATCCTAGAAATGACCCTCACTCTTGTCTAATCCCCTCTCCTTCTAGTGTAGGCAGGGTTAGGATGAGACATCCCTGTCATTATTTTAATGGTGTTATGGGTCAAACTGTGTCTCATCAAAATTCACATTTTGAAGCCCAGTATCTCAGAATGTGACCTTATTTGGAAATAAGATTGTTGCAGGTATAATTAATCATGGTCATTAGGGTGGACCCAAATCTGGTATGACTGGTGGCCTTATAAAAAGGGGAAATTTGGACATGGAAACATCCAGAGGGAAAATGTCACATGAACATGAAGACAGGAATCTCTCCATAAGCCAAGGGGAGAGGCCTGAAACAGATCATCCCTCATAGTCTTCATAAGGCCCCAACTCTGCCAACACCTTGATTTCAGACTTCTAGCCTCCAGGCAATAAAATTTTGTTGTTTAAGCCACTCTGCTCATGGCACTTTGTTATGGCAGCCTTAGCAAACTAATACATATGGCAAAAGAGAGATTACCCATGTAGACCAATTTACTCATATGAGCTCTTCAAAGGCAGAGTTTTCTCCACTTAATAATAAATAGGAAATCAGAGAGTTGGAACATAGGTAGGATTTGATACTCCAATGCTAGCCTTGAAGATGGAGGAGGCCATAGGCCAAGGAATGCAGGCAGCCTTTAGTTGCTGAGAGTGGCTCTAGGCTGATTGCAAGTAAAGAAATGGGGACTCCAGCTATCCAACTGCAAGAAAGTAAATTTGGACAATAATGGACATGAGGTTAGAAGTAGGCTCTTCCTGGAATTTGCAGATAAGAGTCCAACTAGTCAGTGCTTTAATTTTAGCCTTGTGAGATCCTAAACAGAGGACCCATCTGAACCTGCCTGAACTTCTAATCTACATAACTGTAAGCTAGCAAATGCATATGGCTTGAAGCCACACTAAAATTGTAATAATTTGTTATAGCAGCAATAGAAGACTAATTCAGATAGGGGTTTTTTTGGTTTATTTATTTATTTTTTTTTATGATAGTCACACAGAGAGAGAGAGAGAGGCAGAGACATACGCAGAGGGAGAAGCAGGCTCCAGGCACCGGGAGCCCGATGTGGGATTCGATCCCGGGTCTCCAGGATCGCGCCCTGGGCCAAAGGCAGGCGCCAAACCGGGGTGCCACCCAGGGATCCCTAGAAGACTAATTCAGACTCCACCCCTCAGATCTCTTGCCTGAGGGTTCTTCTTTCAGGAAAATGTGAATTCTGGGCTCTTACCATAGACTACAACAACTTTGACTAAGTCTTCTTTATGCCTTCCTGCCTCAATTTCCCCACTGGTCAGACAATTCTGGTTCCAACAATTACAGCACTACTAGCTGAAGTCAGAAAATAGCAAAGGACCTGGAAGTAGAAGGAGTTTCACTGAACTTCTCTCTTTAACCTGAGGTACAAGAGCTTTTCCAGGCTGTTGAAGCTCCCTGGTTCCCTCTGATCGTTCCACCTGCTGGAAAGAACTATTTTCTTTTATATGCCCATGTTTACCATCTTCAGCTCCCCCTACAACTGAGTTTTTTTTTTTTTCATGAGTCACAGGGTCAAGAGTGCTTGTTCTACTCAATGCTGAACAGCATGGTACCTCCCACAGGCAAATCTTGGCAGCCAACAATGGGACAACAAGTTGCAAAGTCACTTTAGAAAAATGGAAACAGGGCAGTCCTGGTGGCTCAGTGGCTTGGCCTCACCTTCAGCCGCAGGCATGGTCCTGGGGACCCAAATGGGTCCCGCATTGGGCTCCGTGCATGGAGCCTGCTTCTCCCTCTGCCTGTGTCTCTGCCTCTGTGTGTGTGTGTGTGTGTGTGTGTGTGTGTGTGTGTGTCTCCCATGACTAAATAAATTTTAAAAATCTAAAAAAAAGAAAGAAAAATGGAAACAGCACTGAAGGCACACATCAAGGAAAGAGGAGCTAAGACGCATCAAAAAAAGAAAACCCTGAGTGTTTGAAGATGGGTCTGGCAAACCCTACACACAGCAAGGAGCAGACCTGCAAATGAGCTGCAAGAATTCCCATCTGGAAATTTCACAGGGTGAGTCAACTTGACTGGTATTCTGAATATGCCAACCATAGGATGTAACTTCCAGGAGCAAACTCCTTTTCTTTCGTATTACTTTTTCTTCAAGTTCCAAATTCACCTCTTCTGCAGGTCTCATGAGTGCCTCTCACACAACACATCCAAAGTGAATGCATTATCTCTTCCTGCCCTATAATGGCGCCGCCACTCTCTCTGAACACTTACAGTAAAATCTTGTCTGTGGAAAAAGTATGGTTTTGGGTTCAAATCCTAGCTCCGCCCCTCACTCACTTACTGACTTCTAAATCTGAGTTTTTTCATCTGCAAAGTGAGCATAATAATATTTATCAGTAAGAAATATTGTGAAGAAACAATGTAAATCCAACTCTTAAGAGTCTATGACTTCTATGCTTAAAGTTTTGCAGATGGCTCTCCCCTCCCTACCATTTTAAAAACAGATTATACCCCATAAACATCCTCTCCCTCCACTTTGTCTTTCTTTGCTGATGTTTGCCCACATGATTACTTCTGTTTAAATCCCATCAATTTTCCAAAGTTCAGCTAAATTTTCACATTATCATTGGAACCTTCCCTTATCTCTCAAGTACAAGTAATCTCACTCATCTCTGAGGGAACATCACTTTGCTTATGATGGGTTTTGGAGGGTACTCATCCTCAATTTAAGCTTCTTGAGGTCAAGTGCTGAGTCCAATTCACCTTAATTTTCCCTTGTGCTAAATTCCCTAGACTTTAGGGAACATCACATTGTTTATGATGGAGTTTTGAGGGTACACATGCTCAAGTAAGCTTCTTGAGGTCAACTGCTGAGTCCAATTCACCTTAATTTTCCCTTGTGCCAAACTCCCTAGACTTAGGAGGAATCTATAAATGTCATTTGAATGATAACTACATGAACACAGAGTCCCCTATGTATACTCTGGGAAATACAGAACTACTACCCAGGAGAAAACTGCATGCTTTCCTACTAGTCTGTTTCAGAGGCTTCCATGTTTTCTAAATACATTAAATCAAGACTTAAGATGATGGATTCCAGTCACCTATTTTAAAATAATAATTCATTTAGTATAAGTTCACTATAAATCTAAACACCTTTTAAAGAACAGAAAAGAATGGAGTCGAATACAATGGCAGGGGGATAAAGCAGATGCTAATAGCTTTAGACCTACAATTCCCACAACTCTCTTTGGTGAACACAAACTCTAAGTGCCCCGAGGGAAACAACAAAAACAATAAAATTGGGTCCCCAAAGTTGCAATCCATCTTTACAAAGTCAGTACCAAGTGAGCACAACCTTCAGCTGTCTGGTCAAGGTTGGTGGACTAGGATTTATTTCTTTATTGTTCCAAATGGGTTAGTAAAGAATTGTTTCTGCCTAGTGTACCTACCTCCCTGAACAACAGGCTATCCAGTGCAGCCTTTAAGGTGATATGGCAGAAAAAATTGCACATGGACTGACCCAGAGTACCACTCACCATGAGGGTTCTAGATGGTTTCGCTATTCTTTGGCTATAAATTTGACAAAACAAATTGGGCAAAGGTAAGGTGTTCTGACAAGAGCACTGGATCAGGAGTCATGGGACATTGGGCTCTGGCTTTGCCCCTAGATATTTGATTTAAGAAGTCACTTAACTTCTTTCAGTCTCACTTTTTCTATCTGTAAAATGAGGGGTTTGGGTTAGACTGGTGGAACCACTTGGCAACGGTAATACTGGAGGCATACTTCCAAAAACACTAATATCAATGCCCAGGGCTCATCCCAAGAGATGGGTCAACTGGTACTCAGGTATCAGTTATTCTGAGGCTGAGAATCACTGGGATAGATATTCATCCCTTTCAGTTCTAAAACTCTGTGATTCTATAGGACTCTTTCTAAAAACCAGGAAGCTTCCTTTTTTATCATGTGAAATAAATCTAAGAGAAGAATCTGGCAGAAACCCCAGTGACTTGAGTATAAATATTGACAAGGTATTTTTCATCTCACATTGGTCTACAAACCTATATTCTTTGCAATAAGACAGCTCCAGAGCATTATCATCCCTGGTCATCCCAACATCACTCACACAGTATTAAAATCCAGATCAATCCAGGGTTTGATCCAGAGAATGGGGCAGGAGTCAGCACCAACAAATGGAAGTATCTCTGTGTCTGAGCAGTTTCTTGTGCCAAATGCAGGTACTAATCATCCTGGGTTACTATCTGAGTGACTATCTCTTTTCCAATTTCTTTTCTCTTTAAATTCCACATTCCAGAGATAAAGTTGAGTTTCTTTTCATTGAGTTCATCATCCTGATTAGCTGCTTTGGTAGCTAGTATAGGTTTTGTATCCCCAATACAAAGAAGAAAATTGAGACACTAACAGTACCTAGCAATATTTAAGAGTTTATTAGGGTAGAGTTGGGTTTGGCCTTGGGCTTGGAGTAAACATTGAAGATAAAGTTAGGGAAAAAATTGGTGAAGTGGTTAATGTTATGTGCCAACCTGCCTGGGTCATGTGGTATCCAGATATTTAGTCAAACGTCATTCTGGGTAATTCTGTGAGGGTGATTTTGGATAAGATTAACATTTAAATCAGTAGACTGATTAAAGCAAATTGTACTCTTTAATGTAGGTGAGCTCATTCAATCAGTCGAAGGCCTGAACAGAACAAAAAAACTGATTCTCCCCCCAATAAGAGAGAATTCTTCCTGTCTGATGGCCTTTGAACCAGGACATTGGCTTTTTTTCTTGTCTTTAGTCTCCAAATAAAATGTCAACTATTCCTGGTTATTGGACCTACCTATGGAGACTGAATGATACCATCAGCTCTCCTGGACCTCAGACCTTTGGACTTTGACTATGACCATATTGTCAGTTCTCTAGGTCTCCAGCTTGCTAATTCACCCTGCAGATTTGGGGACTTGCCAGCCTCCATGACATCATGAGCTAATTCCTTATAAGTGTCTTTCTCTATATAAGAGAAACATCAACAGAACATCCTATTTGTTCTGTTTCTTTGGAGAACCCTGACAAATGCAGTTAGGAAGACTGTAGCAGTTACAGTTTGGTATAGGTTTGGGGTTTGGGGTTAGGGCTGGGTTAGAGCTGGGGTTGACTTTGGTCTAGATTATGGTTAGGATTGGTTGAGGGACGGTGAAAGTTGACAAAGGAACAAAATATCAAATATCTTTTCCTAATGTCATTATTGCTGGTATGACCTTGATAAAGAGAAGAGAAATTGATTATTCAGTGACTTCCAAGTCCAAAGTATTATTCTTGACCCTCTTATTTATATTACAATAATGTAAATAATTATTGTGAGACTCAATGATGTGTCACATGTGATATCAGGCATTTTGACTATTATCTCATTTAATCCTTTTAAAAACCCTCTCAAATAGGCATTACCCCCATGTTTTTAACATGACAGGAAACTATGAGCATACTGAGGTGAGGAAACTCATACATGGAGAATGTCATGTTTGAACTCAAGTCTTTCTGACTCCAAAGCCATTTTGGGCTGGGATGGTAAAGAATTGGTAACATCTTCCAAAGGATAAGAAAGCAGGAGGGACCAGCTCTTCCTCAGAGGAAGGTCAAGAAATGCCCCTGGCTAGTGGGTAGAGGTGGGAAGAGGAGACTGTATTGTCTTTCTTTCAGGGCAGCCAAGACACCTGTGTTCTCAGGCTGAGTCCTGATTTATGACTCCCTTCCCTGAGCAAGGCTGGAGGCACACTTTCCTTCCAGGGAAGAATCTGTCCTCCTTCAGCCTAAGCAACATGCAGCCTCTGTCTATCTTCTGCTCTGTGACATCATCAATGAGTTATTTCCCTCCTTCAGAGCAGCCCCTTCTGGGACCTACCCAAAGATGCAATTTCTTTTCTATTTTTCTCCTCTTTCAGAAGCTTCCTTCCAGAGACACATAAATGCCAGATTCATTATATTGCTCTCAGGTAGAAGCCTGTGTTAAAGAGTCTTCAATCAATCGATCTCTTAAATAAAGCTGGCAAAATATTGCACTAACTCTGGGCTATCTGTTTCCTAATGTAGTCAGAATGGCTGTTTCCCCTGGCCCCGCCTGCTTGGCCAATGAACCCAGCATCTCTCTTTTTTGCCCCCTACCTTCATGGTTTGGCTCATAATAAACAGCCTTATAATATAAGCCAGCCCTTTTATCAGCAGATTTTACTTTCACGTGGGAAAAGACAGGTTGCACAATTCCCGCTTCTCTGCTGGGGAAGTTGAGAAAAAGAAAAGTAAGATGACTTAAATCAGGTGAATCTAGAGAAAGTAACTTCAGCTCTGGTCCCTGGGCATTGCTTCTTCCACCCCTATAAAACCCCAAGAGGTGCTCCTACCTTGTCTTTGACCCTTGGTTCCTTCCTTTCCCCCTCAATCCTTCCCTTACTGGTGCTTTTAAAAACAGTTTTCCCCTTCCAGACTGACTCTCTTTCTGAAGTAATCAAGCAGTTCTGAGGTCCCACAAAATGCATGAGATGTACGGATTATGAAATTGTGGTTCAAATCCCAGCCCTAGCTGGTTGGGCAGGATTTTTAACCACTCCCCTCCGGCCCTCAGTTCCATGGGCCATAACCATGGGTAGCAGAGGCATGGCCTTCAGTGTGTAAGTCTCTACAATGAGCTTCCTATGCCTCTGGAAGAAGCCAAATGGACATGTCTGGAATAATAGCAGATCTGCAGTGTCTTTAGGGGAACAGTGCTTGGGACACCCTGTGAGGGACCCCACAGTCTTCCCCTATGTCCTCTCCAGCCCCTGTTCCAATGTCCTTTTCACTTCCTTCCA
The DNA here is from genome assembly GCF_011100685.1 of Canis lupus familiaris. Taxonomy (NCBI): domain Eukaryota; kingdom Metazoa; phylum Chordata; class Mammalia; order Carnivora; family Canidae; genus Canis; species Canis lupus. The sequence goes on along the minus strand of NC_049229.1, from coordinate 51,407,291 downwards.
GCCCAGCCTTTGAAGAGACATTTAACTTGAGGAAAGTAAGTGTGCTATTTGTGAAATGAGATGAAGTAGATAGATGCTTGTGCTCCCCAGAATGGCCCCCTTGGCCCTCTGAGCTAGCAACCCCTGGCTCCCAATGACTGTACTTCCTGGAACAACACAGGAAGTACCACTTCTAGAGCTGCCAGGAATCAGGTGCCCAGGCCACTCACATGGTGTATATTTATAACTTCTTATGCCTTGACTACAGGCCAAATGTTACATTCACAGCTAATTTCCTATTAATTAGGTGCTGCAGTTCCTTGGCTAAATGAATAACGAGCCAGACAGGAGCCCTGAAGTTCAAAAATGCCACGGACTGTGGCACAAATAGAAGCTGGGTAGAAGAGGGGCAGGGAGCCAAGAGAGGAAAAGGGGAAGAAGAAGAAAATACGCTAGTCTGGGACAGCTTCTGTAATAATTAAATAATTACTTGTTGACTTTATAAGGCCTTTAGAGGACTACTTTGCTGAGCATGTTTCTAACACTTGCCTTTTGGGGTAAGAAGAGAGTTAAGGAGTGTCAAGGCTCTAGTGGAGGGGTAAAATGCTGCCTCAGCCAGTATTTCCCCAAGGGGGTCTCTGAACCTCTGCATCAGCATCACCTGGTCTACCTGAATCAACTACAGAGGAATTGGGGAAACTGCACTTTTTAACACCTCCCCCAAGGTCATCCCTGTGGATACTAGAGTTTGGGAAACACTGTCCCAGGGTAACTGGGATTTCTGGGTCATACTGTAAGAGGCGAAAGGGCCTTGGCTAAAATTTATAAACATCTCTAAAACTCTTAACTACTTACCAAGTACCTCCATGTACTCCTTTCCTTTCTTTCATCCTTACAATCCAGTCTGAGGTAGAGGCTACTGTTATCCTCTAGTGAAACAACTGAGACTTTCAAAAACTAAGTAGCTTGGCTAAGTCAAAGATGGAGGGAGTGGCAGAAGCAGCCTGGCTCATCGCAGGCACTTTGGGTACTGGATCTATTTGCTAAGGACCTCTTCTTCCAGCCTGACCAAATCATCATGTTCTGAGACTCTTGATAAACTTTTGAGCCTGCCATTCAGGCCAATCAGGAGATCCAGCTCTAGGAAACTGGACATGAAACAGTGAACAACCAAAGGACTGATTTGTACACGATAGGATTCCAGAGTATTAACACCATAGCTATGGCATTAGATCCCTTCTTTCCAAATCTAGACTCTATTCCATATTCTATTTTAGAAATTTTGAGCAAGGCAGTTTATTTTTTTTTTAATTTATTTTTTATTGGTGTTCAATTTACTAACATACAGAATAACACCCAGTGCCCGTCACCCATTCACTCGCACCCCCCGCCCTCCTCCCCTTCTACCACCCCTAGTTCGTTTCCCAGAGTTAGCAGTCTTTACGTTCTGTCTCCCTTTCTGATATTTCCCACACATTTCTTCTCCCGAGCAAGGCAGTTTAATTTCTCTCTGCCTCAGTTTCCCCTTTGTATAATGAGGACAATAGTAGTGAGCCCCTTAATATATTGTTGGAAAGACTGGGATAACACACAGACTGCACCTCCCACAGATTCTAGGTTCATCTATTGAGTCAACCACAGTGATTCAAACCCCACCAACTCTAGATGTCTCATCCTACTCCCCCCCCGCCAAAGATAATACCTGAATCATCAGCCCAAATACTTCACTTTTGCTTTACGGATGAATCAGATTATGAAGACCAATTCTTTGATAAATGCTCTACAGGACATTTCCTCTTGCACTATGAATGTCCTTCCATAAATAATTAAACTAACTTGGTTACTGAAAGAAGTGATCAAAACCCACAGTGGGAGGAAGACGGGAACATTGGTCCAACAGTCTGTCCAGGCACTTCCTGATTCCCTGGAGGGCCATAAGATTGAAAAGAGGAGTGCAGGGATGCCTGGGTGGCTCAGTGGTTGAGCGCCTGCCTTTGGCCCAGGGCATGGTCCTGGAATCCCGGGATCGAGTCCCACATTGGGCTCCCTGCCTGGAGCCTGCTTCTCTCTCTGCCTCTCTCTCGCTCTCTCTGTCTCACATGAATAAATAAAATCTTAAAAAAAAAAAAGAAAGAAAGAAAAGAAAAGAGGAGTGCAGACCCCATTGCTCAAGAGCTTCCTCATCTAGAGATGTGGGTAAAGGGCAAGTGTCCAAGGGTAGGCATTGGATGCAAATTCAGAACTACTGAATGAAGACTTACTAGAAAGCATTTAGATAGACTTTCCTTGAGAGTGTCCCCTGCAGGACAGAGGCAATGGCAACATGGTAGCAAAACAACTAGACAGTAGCAAAACTGTGAGAGATAAATGTGGGAGAAGAAGAAAAATCCATCCCCAACAGTGTAGCACAGGATCTCTTTATCCAAAGAGTGGCCTTTAGTTTTATTTAAGAGTTCCCATGGGATGCACTTCTCTCTTGAACCTAAGCTATTAATCACTTTCTTGGAATTCACTTAGGATGCTCTGATTCCCTAGCCTGAAGTTTTTGCATATGCTTGTTCATGTACTCATGCCCCTAAGGGGAAAATATTTCATTAGGCAGAAAGCCTTTCTCTTACTGCTAGTATTCCTTTTCTCCAACAGTAATACCTGGCTAGTAATAATACCAGTAAAACCTGGCTAACAGGTCCTAATTGGACTGTCTAATGAATCGGGCATTAAAAGACATTTAAGAATAAATGCAAACTTATTACTGTCTAGCAAGAAAATGACTAGAGAGGAGCAGAAAGCAGGTAAGAGGTCTTGGCAAACCTATAAATGCTTGCACTAAGAGATAAGAATCAGCTGTAACTAGGCAGCTAGGCTTGCAAACAGTTTGTTAGATTTTAGTCCTAATTAACTTCCTCCCTTCCCCCAACTCCCCACTCCATTATGTGGGCAATTCTAGCCCAGAGGACCAGATTATTACAGATTATACAACGATGAGGCCATGTCATTCAGAAGATGACTCTGCTCAGATTTCCCAGTGTGTGTGGGGGACGGGGGGTGGGTGGAGGGAGTAAGGGGGATAGAGATGGTTATAAAGAACTATGTATGCTATGAACCTGAGCTGATTTGTTCCCCTACCTTCCAAATGCAAACTTCTATCATAGATTCCAAGAGAAAGAAGATTAGGGCAGAGGCTGAAATTGAGCAGCAGCTTTGATGTCTGAATGTATCCATAGCCCACATATTTTTTCTTCTCACAGCCATGTCTTCCCTTCCCATCATTGGTTTCCAAACAAATGTGATTGAGGAAGAATTCTCCTTCTGCATTTTTAGAGAGGAACATCTCAGGGTAACTATTTTGTCACATTTCAAGAGGGAAAGGCTAATTAAGCTAGATCATCCCCCAACAACGCCACCATCTCCACCTCTAAAAGGCAGAAACCTGCTAACCCAACACAATTCAGAGTCACTAACTCCACAATTATTCCCCTTAGGAACAGTTTACTTTTCTTTCTTCTTTCTTTCTTTCTTTCTTTCTTTCTTTCTTTCTTTCTTTCTTTCTTTCTCTTTCTTTTCTTCTTTCTTTTCTTTCTTTTCTTTCTTTCTTTTTTTTAATTTCATATTTCCAAGCTCAAGTAGGCATCTTGTGATTTTTGTCTGTCTTTAAGATGATACCTTTGCAATAATTGTCAGAGGCATTTTCTTATCCACATCTTGCTTGGGGAAGAGTAACTCTGGGTTCAAGGTGTTAGGTCCCACAGGAAAAACGCTGGAGCTCAAATGCCACTGGCTTCTCATAGTGCTTTTCCAGTTACTGCAATCATCTATCAGTTTACCCGCCCCAGGTCCTCCCTTCAGCCCTCCCATCCTCCGACTTCTCTAAGTCTTAGTAACCTATTTCATGAACTGAAGAAAAGAGGCAAAGCTACTTCCCAAAAGTTGTAGCCTCTAGCACTGTGCTGGGCACATGGTCTGCACTGGATAAATAGGTGTTGATTGATTTCTTGATTGATTGCCTCACGTTGGAATGCTAAGCATTAGCTCTCTGGTGTGTTGAATTATATACTAGTTCCCAGAAAAAAAAAAACAAAAAACAAAAAACAAAAACAAAACAGTGACTCTGCTAAGAAGCTTTCTCTCAATTAACATTATTGTCCCTTTAATCCACCTCAAAATACTAGTTCTGTCTCCTGAACAAGCTGATTCAAAACCTTTGCATTGAAGAGTTTATTTATTCATTTATGTTAGGGAATGTCACTGAAAAGATGTGACTGCCAACTGACCTGTGAGGTAGACCCAGGCACTCAGGGTTCCTCAGCCAACTCCCCTGTCCTGGGAACATGGGTTCTGCTTGTCTTTCCCACTTTCAGAGGCTGCTCCAAGGACATGGCCTTGAGATAGTGATGTAATGTTTAGATCACCTGCATGGTATATGTGATTCAAACAGTTAAGACCTCTACATAAACTTTTAAGATGTTGCAGATGGGTGCAGGGAACCATTCAGCTTGCTGCCACCCAAGACAAGCCTCAAATGTAAATTCCCTTTGCTATTATTAAAACTGCCACCTACTAACCTGGTGTGGACTGCATCTTTCTCTAGTCTCTTCCTATTCTCTAAGTACAGGGCCAGTTTCAGTTTATAACTGGGAAGCTCCCCAGAGGGTTGCCAAACTAATAATTTAAAAAATATTCATGAGCAACTACTGTACACCAGAAATGAGGGGTAGTCAAATAAACACACATACACAATTCAGAAGAGGTACCACACATTCATCTAATAATCTCAAGAGTGGATATAAAATTGCAGGGGTGATAAGAGTTCTGAGGAGCTATAAGAACACTCAGAGGGGAACCTGGATGCTCAGTCCAGGATGGTTACCTCAGAAAACACCAGTTGAGCCATGCCCTGGAGGGTGAAAAAGAGGTAAAAACAAGGTGAAAAGGAGTAATGAGGGGCAGAGCAATGGTCTTGACTACAGACCTTTACTTTCAGGTGAGGCACTCCTCCCATCCTCCAATGACCCATGATACAGTAGTAATTCTCCAGCATTTCCTGAAGAAACTATCCAGAGGTGGGAGCACTGGGTCCCCATGCTGTGTTCTCCTTTTCATCTTCATCATCAGCCACACACAGAGTCTTTGCCACACACAGGAAAAGGGTGCTCCCCTTTGGCCTCTACTTTTCATCGCCAGAATCCACTTTTGAGAACTCATTTAGAAGATCCTGAGCCAAGACCTAGAGGTTCTGCCCACAGCAATGGACCAAAGTCTAGGTCACCACATAACGGGAGAGTTGACATCTTGGCTTGAGGCTTCTCAGCACTTAACCTATCGATACTGTCCTAGCCAGTCCAGGATGTTTCAATTACCATTTTTCAGATTTATGGGGAGCATCCCTTAAATTGAGGTGGACCCTATGTGTGAACTTGAAATTCATAGTTTTTAAGTGAGAATGTGCATTCTTAATCTAGTTCCTAGCTCTTCCTTTACCTACATATTATTTTTCCAGTCTCACCCTGAAGCTGCTCATGTGTTCCCAAGTGCAGCAAATGACAGCACCAGAAGGTGAACAGTATAAGTGTTTTACCTGGAGGTGGAAAAATGATCACATTTGTTTCTGGTGACCCAGATAAAGAAACAATGAAAAGATAGATAAAATTTATTGCATCCCTCCCAATAACAGCCTTTTAACTTTATTAATAATAGTATTTCAAAAGTCTGACACTCACATGTAAAGACATGAATCACTAGTTGCAAAGTGGTATAAACTTTGCTTTATTACCTTTCCTATATGAAGATTATGATAATTTTAATGTTTCAAAAAGATTTTGACTTCAAAAAATGTGCAGGTTTTATAATTTCAAAAAGTTTTAAAATATATTTGTCAACCGAGCTAATCTATAAAAATAAGTGTCCATATACTCATTGGCTTTCTCTCTCTGCTTAAACTTCTAGGTCAGCTGAGGGCAAATGGTACCATTTCACCTCTGTTTTTTTAGTTCCTTGCTCAAAAGCATCAGTTGAGTGCTCTGCACATAAAAGGTATCCCTCCTACCCCAAAAAACTGTGTTTTAGTAACATTGATAGTCAGAACTTTGACAGACACACACACACACACTCACACAGTCCTGACCACCAATGGTACTAAAAGCCTACAAAGAGTTGGTTTCCCTTGGTCATCAATATAAAGTCCCTAATGCAGGTCAGTGTCATAACACTGTGTTCTGGTTTCAAATACCCTGCATGAAACAGGTTCCCATTCATCCAATATCCAGCACCATCCCCCCTGATAAACTCTCTTAAGTGTTCTTGATCACTACTCCTATTTCAGGAGCCCACATTCCACCATACCCTTCATTGTCATATGGCCTCTATCTTCAAAGAAGATGAAAATTCTCTTTATGTCCTATCTTTAGGTAGGAGATGAGAGCTGGCTGCTAGGAAAGCTGGATTGATGGGGTAAAGAACACTTTCCAAGCAAAAGTAAAAAATGGGACTATCAGGGAATAGAGAACCTGAGAACAAATCCAGATTCCATTGTGAATTAACTGTGTGACCTCAGACATTTTACTGAATTTCTTAGTTACTCTGTCTTTGAAATGAGGGTAATAATGAAAACCTTCCCCACAGGTTGTGCTGAAGAATAACTGAGGCCCTCCATGTAAAGGTCTTGGCAATGTGTTCAGCACAGAATTGCATCCAATAAACATTTGCTGCACTTGCTACTATTATTATTTGGAAAGTAATATAGCGCCAAGGTTAGGTCTATTGTGCTTTGTTAGACTGTCTGGGTTCAAATCCCAGCTCCTCCATTTATTAGCCACACAACCTTGGGCAAGTTTGTCTCTTTGCCTCATTTTAACATGAAAATGAAATTTATCTGCCTCATAAAGTTGTGAGTTGAAATCAAGTTGGCCAAGTATAAAGCTTGGCATGGTTCCAAGCATATAGAAAACTTTCTATATATAAAAATCATTATTATTAATAGTACTATTATCATTACTACCAGAATGACTCTCATAAGTCATTTTCATAATGACTTTCTTCTTTTTGAATACCCCCTGCCACCTTGTTCTACACTTGCCTTGTTTCCTTGTAAGGCACATGCTGACATCTGTCTCCTAGCCTACATGGAGTTTCTTGCCCAGTCTGCCTACAGATTGCAGTAAGAAAGGAGAGATCCACTTCCTGGACTCAGAGACCTTTTACTTCTCTCCAGCGAGCTTATGTACTTTGGCTAGAAATATAGGAATGTATTCTGCCTTCTCTTGCCACCTCCAGAACTTACTCTCAGATTCCTTATTTTTAAGGGCAGAATGGGGAACAGGGAACCAAATGCAAAAAGTTTAAGACCCTCAGTGAGATTTGGTATCCCCAATCCACCAACACAAATGAAATCATCTTTCAACCTTACTTCTAATGTAAGAAAGCCTCCAGAAATACAGCAAATCTCAAATTCATAGGTGTGAAGACTTGCTTGATTTCTCACTTAATGCTAAGTGTAAAAACACCTCCAAGCCATACTAGACTAATATATCTTTGTGTCCTTGCCTAGGCTTTTTTGTCCCAGAGCTATATAAATTTCACCTTTGCAGTTAATACTCACATGAATTCCAATCCAGATATGTAACATCAAAACAGGAAACTCCTTAGCTAAAGGGAAACCCAAATTCAGGGTGAAAATTCTGTCTCCACTGCTCATGTGTTTCTGTTACAACCTAAAGAGCTATTTTCACAAAACCATTAATTCCACAAACATTTATTGAGCATCTCCTCTGAGCTAATCAGTCATGTGCTGGTTGGTTGGGATACCAACATTATTAAAACAAGGTCCTGCCTTCAAGGAGCTCATACATAGTCTGTCTAGTGGTAGAGCTAGAGGCATAAATAAATAATGATAATGCAATGTGACAACTGAAACAATGGGAGGGGTAAGATGCCCAGGGCTTCGCGAGCACAGCCTGAGAGCATGTGTGAATGCGTACAGGAAGGGATATTTGTGGAGTTTCATGCACGACCGGGGGAATTAGTTAGGCAAAGGAGGTCTGTATTAGGCAGCTAGGAGAGCACATTCCAGGGAGAGAAAAGGACATGGACAATGTTGCAGAGAAGCAGAGCATGATATGCAGGCATAGAACAGAAAATTCAAGATGAGGAGCAGTACAAGATGAGGCTGGACAGGTGGGTGGGAGCCAGACCATGGCGAGCCTTGTAGGCTAAGCTAAGGAACACTGACAATGTCCCACAGGCAATGATAAGCTGTGACAGTTTCACGCAAGGGACTGGCATGGTGTGCCTTGCATCTCAGAAAGATTACAATGGGAGCTCCAGGGCAGGATGCTTTTGAAGTGTCCAGTGATAAGATCAGCTACAAGGCAGTACTGGAACCCAGTCTGATAATTTTAACCTGATTCCTGATCAATCCTTACTTTTCTGTCTAAACAGGTTCCTTGCCTTTAGTCATCAAAGCACTTAGCTTTCACCTATCATTCAGGTTCCCTATGCCTCTGGTCCTGACCATGGGCAAGCAAATCCAAGTGACAGCTCCTGTCTGGATCTATGTGCCTCCAAGTGAGTGTAATTCAACACTGGAGCCAAAGCCGATGACATGCATTAGTTATTACTGTAAGACGGCAATTTGGTGATAAAATACAATATTGTCACTTTCAAAATGTACTAAAAGTGATTTACCAGAGCTCATGGGGAGCAACTTAGACGACTGTCTGATTACAATACACAGGATAAATCACCCTCATTTGAGGGTTAAATTATCCCATCTGACAACTCTAGATCAATTTGACAGTTAAAATCGGGGTCTCTACTTTCCCTCCCCAACTCATACAGATTTTTTTTCTGGTTCCTGTCGGTGAACAATCAAAACAGTAGATAGACCCTCTCCTTTTTCTTCCATAGTAATTTCCCATCCTACACTCAGGGTCCAACTGAAGCTCCAGGTCCTCTGTGGAGTTTTCTCTAAAACCACTAACGTACTCTCCAAAGTATCAGTCTTCATGGTAAATATCTGTAGCCCTGGTGCAGCACTCTGTTGGGACAGTAAGGTCTAGAATCAATGCCCCATGAGAGACAGTCTTCAAATATGGCTGTTGTGATGGTAATTTTATGCGTCAACTTGACTGGGCTAAGGGACACCCAGAGAGCTGGTAAAACAGGATTTTGGAGCATGTCTATGAGACTATTTCTCAAAGAAATTAGCATCTGATTCAGTAGACTTACCAATGTGAGTGGGCCTGAATATAACAAGAGAGCCTGAATATAACAAAAGGCAGCAGGAGGATGAATTCACTCTCTCTGCTTGAGCTGAGACATCCATCTTCTCCTGCTTTAGTTCTAGGGCTTTCAGACTCAGATCAGGACTTACACCATCAGCCCCACCCCATCCCCAATTCTCAGGGCTTCAGATTCAGTCTGAATTACACCACCAGCTTTCCTGGTTCTCCAGCTTGCAGATGGCACATTGTGGGACTTCTTGGCTTTCATAACTGTGTGAACCAAGAAATATACTTTTATATATATCTGGATATATCCTATTGGTTTTGTTCCTCTGGAGAACACTGACTAATCCAGCTGCCAACAATTTCTCCCCTTCCAGTATACACATGCCATTCTGCACAATAAGACTTGGAGTGTGATTCCCTGCCCCTTAAATCTGGATTGGCCATGTGACTTGCTTAACCTATAGAAGTGACAGTGTGCTAGCTCTAGACCTAACCCTTAAATAGGCATGGATGCTTCCACTTGGGGCTCTTGGAATCCAGTTACCATATAGAAAGCTCAAGCTAGACTACTGAGTGACAAGAGGCATGTGAAAGAGGACCATAGCCTTCTTAGACATCCCTTATTGGAGTTCAGTTAAGCTTCCAGCTAAATATAACCACATGAGTGACCAGACTGACATTATAGGAAACATAACTGGGTGGCTCATCCTGTCAATCCATAGCCATGAGAAATAAAAAGTTATTGGCATTTTAAGCCACCAAATTTTGTAGTAGTTTATTATTAAACAACAGAGAATTGAAACTGCATTTTCTCCCCAACTATAAGGAAAGGTCCTCATGGATATATTATAATACCTGGTATAAACTGGGTATTTTTTATTTGATAGACATTTTATGTAATGATGTCATTTAATCTACATGAGAGTCATGCAAGCTAAGTATTATTATTCCCATTTGACAAATGGGAAACTAAGGCTAAGAGAGGTTATATAACTTGCCCCAAGTCATAGAGCCAGTTATTCAAGTCTATCTCTTTCTAAGGCCTGTGTGTTTAACCACTCTTCCATATTGGATTTCATGGTTCAGAACCAAGTGGATAGACATTTTAAAATCACATGGTTATTAAGACAGTGTGGCAATAAGACGTCTCAGCTTTAGAATCAGATAGTATTGGAATCAAATCCCATCTCCAACATGTAAGCCTTGTCTTGCTTTCCTCCCACACTAAACATGGCAACATTTTGATGTTAATGAAAAAAGTTGGACTTCTCTATTATAAGGTATGATATTTCCTATTTTGGGGTGATGATATGGTTTTACATCATTTTCTCCTAATCTTTTATTCTTTGATGCTATGATTTGTTTTCTTTACTACTTTTGTGAAAACTGTTTTAACAGTGCATCCCTTGACAAATTGATAACCTTCGCTGTCATTTATTGTTCTAGATCATAAAATAGATCCTATGATTCCTATCTTGCAGGGTTATGAGAAGACTATAAATAAAGCCCCTGGCACATAACAGGCACTTAGTAAACTGTCCTGCTATTGGTGCTAGCATTAATATTATCAGGCTGAGCTGGTGAATCTGGAGCAGGTTGAAGCTACTTATTACATGAGGAAGGAAAACACCCAAGAATCCTCAAAACATTTTTGGCTGACACCATGCCCATTTAAAGAGGTAGAAAGTAAAAACTTTTCCAGATGACCAGACAAAATGTATTAGTTCCAGATCCAAAGTTTGGCACAGAGCTTATGCCCACCCTAGGTCCTCAGGTCATATACACACCACTTGGATATCAACAGAAAGTTTGTATTAAGGCCTCATCAAGGTCACATTCCACTACTGTGTTATAGACTCCACTGCCTCACCTTAACTTGACCCTATCATTTCCAGAAAAAGCACAAATCTGAAAAGGATGAACCACTGACCTCAAACACTGTAGTAAATGCTACTGATGCAACTCCCAGATTCCCTTATCTGGCAGGTGAATGTATTCCCCAACTGCTGCAGGTGTTGGTTGCTATTTGGCTCACACCTGCCTCCTTGTCTGGAAGACTGCCTTTAGCCAATGGGAACCACCTAACCTGGAGATGCCTGAGAGTTTAAATCTAAGGCTACTGACCAAATGATTCAGAAGAATAAAACTCAGTCTCCTTGCCTCAATTCAGGACAAACTGTGTGGTACAAATCATCTTCTATAGCTCCGCCATGGGATCAGGCTGAGGCTCTATCACATCTTTGCTTAACTTCTTCCCTGCCTTTCCTGCCTCCCTCACATCCTTACAGGTTTCTCCCAAGAGCACTCCCTCAATAAGTAACATACACAAGAGTCCCCATCTCAGGCTTTGCTTCTGGGAAGCCTAACTCAAGATAATCATTTTGATGCCTTCAAAGGTAGAAAAAAAAAATGTCCTTCATACTCTTAGCAGGTTTCTTGTCCCTATATCAAAGATGTTCATTTAAATAGTAAGTTAAAAGCCAAAAAGTGGTTAAAAGCAAAGCAAAGAAAATGAGAGACTTCCTATGACAACTTGAAATTTAGATAACCATGGCAGGCCACACGGCTGATTTCCCAACCTCACATCTACTCTAAGGAGTAACAGTCAACAAGGGAGATGATTTACAAATGAAACTACAGGAGATGCAGCTCAAGAATTAATATTGGATAATCATACTAGGAAACCACAGACTTGATTTACGGAGTCTGCAAAATAGTGATTATCTGGGTTTAAATCTTCGCTCTACCACTTACTAGCTGGGTGACCTTGGGCTAGTTACCTAAAATTTCTCACCTTCATTTCCCCTTTTAAATATGAAGATAATGATGATATGTCTTTCTAGAGTATGATTGTAGAGTGTGAACTAATATGTGCCCAGTATATAGCAAGTGCCCAATACTAGCTAGCTACTATCTCGAGCCAAACACTGTGTGTATCAGTCAGCATTGGCCAAGTTATACAACAGCAAAAATGCCCCCAAAATCTCAGTGCCTCAAAACACTGAAAGTCATTCTCTTCCTCATACCACATATCCATGATATGTTGACCAGGGGTAGGGAAGCCAGGCATACTGAATAGCCACATCCTGATGTGACTGTGACTGTGCCAAAAGTCACATATCAGCAAATGAATGCTCCAAACCAGAAGTTGTAGACCTCATTTGGGTCCCTGAGTCAATGGCTAGACTTAGTGACGTGGCCCCATACAACAATGAGGAATCCAGGAAGTGTCACTCTGCTATGACCCAAATGAGAAGAGAATTGGGTATCTGTGAGCAGCACTAATATCCTACCACACTGCACTCATCAATTGCACACATTTTCAATTTATTTATTTATTTTTAAAGATTTTATTTATTCATGAGAGACACAGCCTGATGCAGGACTCAATCCCAGAACTTCGAGGTCATGCCCTGAGGCAAAGGCGATGCTCAACCACTGAGCCACCCAGGTGCCCCATGCATTTTCCATTTAAAGCTCGCAACCGGGATCCCTGGGTGGCACAGCGGTTTGGCGCCTGCCTTTGGCCCAGGGCGCGATCCTGGAGACCCGGGATCGAGTCCCACGTCGGGCTCCCGGTGCATGGAGCCTGCTTCTCCCTCTGCCTGTGTCTCTGCCTCTCTCTCTCTGTGACTATCATAAATAAATAAAAATTTAAAAAAAAATAAAAAAAAAAGCTCACAACCATCTTAGGATGTAGGCACTAGAATTAGTCCTATTCTAAAATTAAGAAATTGAGGGATAGAGGGGTTAAGTAACTTAAGGCCACATCTCTGGCAATGATAAGGGTTACTTCCCGAATGGAAGTCAAATTGTAGGCATACAGAAACTCAGAGTTGGAAAAGGACACTTAAAGTCCACAAAATCTAACCTCTCATCCAATGTGGCAATCTCTTCTATAAGTAAACCACAGAAGCATAAAAGCAGGGTCATCCCTTAGAAAAAGCAACCTGACCACCACCCTGACCCTATGCTTGGACAGGGAAACCTTGGAAGCCACTGAGCTGGTGAACTTTGATTTTATATAAATATAAATAAATAAATAAATTATATATATATATTTATTATTTATATATAATATATAATATATATTATTTATTTATGATTTTATATAAATATAAATAAATAAATATATTTATTATTTATATATATTATTTATTTATTTATTTATTTATTTATTTATTTATTTATTTATGCATGGCCAATACAGGGAGCTTCTCCAATCCAGATGAGGTGCTCTAGGCCTCTATGCTTCCAGGGACTGCCATGCATGGAAGTGACATTTTATTTTTTTAATTTATCATTTTTTCTTATTGAAGTATAGTTGACACACCATATTTCATTAGTTTCATGTGTATAATATAGTGATTTTATATATTATGCTTACCACAAGTGTAGCCACCATCTGGGAAATGATATTTATTTTTTAAAATATTTATTTATTTATTTGAGAGAGAGAGAGAGAAAGAGCATACGCGAGAGGAAAGGTAGAGAGGGGGGAGAAGCAGACTCCACACTGAGCACAGAGCCCCACTTGGGGTTTGATCCCGGGACCCTGGATCATGACCTGAGCGCAAGGTAGATGCTCCACTGACTAAGCCACCTAGGCACCCCAGAAATGACGTTTTAAAATTGCAAAATTCCACAGAGTGGGCACTAACAATGTATAGAATCATAAAAGGCCTAGGCTTTACAACATTTGTCTCAAATCCTTGCAGGAAAATATTTTCCCCATTTTGCTAATCAAGATCCTGAGGTAAGAGATTTAATTCACCTCTCAAGGTGTTGTGACTAACTGGGGGCAGAGTTGAGATTCCAACCCAATTGGCTCTGATCCAGGGACTGTGCTGTATCAGAAGATGGGGGTCCACTTAACCAGAACACCTCCATTATTCTGTGATTTGGTGCAACTGCTCAAGAAAATACTGAATCCAAAATAAATGCATTAATGACAAGTTAATTTCAGCCACTCATTATCAACATGCTTAGTATCATAAAGTCACGAACAGAATTGAGAGAAAAACCTCCAAGTTGTTGAGTATTTAGACTAGAGCTCATAGGGAGAAAAAGGCTGAAACTGATATTGATCCAATTGTCTACCCTGGGCCAAGGATGGGTTTAAATCTTCGCTCTACCACTTACTAGCTGGTAAAACCAGCTAGTTTTTATATAAAACCATTTCATTTAATTTTCACAATTTCTTCATGAAATTGGTATTTCTCTTATCCTTATTTACTGATTAGGACATCTATACTCAAAAGATTTAATTCTCCAAAGTCACACAGTTAAACAGTGTAAGCTTCCTCTACCAAGCTGTCTTTCCCTGGGCCAAAGGAAGAAATCACTGATAAGGAGTACCCATGGCAAGAGGCCCTGACTCCCTTTCCCATAGCTCCCATATATATCCCTCAAGACTGTGTCCAGCAGAGTTTTAATCATTTCAAAGTTAGATCTCTTTTTCATCATCCTTACAGAATGGCTGTATCTTTCATAGAATTCCACATCTTTCAGTTAAGAAGGTTTTTCTTCATCAGCTGAAGCCTCAAGACTTTTCTCTTGATTCGAATCCAATGTTCCAACTCAGCCCTCCTGACATCAGCTGCTCCCACCCACATATCTCCCCATATGCTGATACCCAACCAACACCATCTGTAGGACCAAAGATTTTCTGGGTCTCTCTGCTCTGAATAAGAACCCTGACTCAAGAGTAAAGGAACTACAGGGCCATTAAAAAAGCTAATGTATGCTCTTTAGCCATTCTCTCTATTTTTCTTGCCCCTGAGCCACTTTGACACACTGCTGAGGACAAAGTATATGTACTGAGTGGTTAAAAGGAGATAAAGAAGGTGTGGGTCTGTGGATGCTACTGGCCCAGGAGAGAAAACACTGTCTGAAGGAACTATGCTATAAGTCATCACTTGAGAAGTTTCTAGTGAAGGATGTCATTGCCTTCTCTATGGTAAACTGAATTTCCTGAAATTTCTGAACTCACTAGTTCCCTACTTTCATTCCATCCCCATGCCAATTAGTCTAAGTTAATAAGTATAACCTGGGCACAGTGATTGCTCCAGGAATAAGCAGGCAATTTAGTAGAGTCAATAAAAGAAAAGCCCAGAATTCTTTTCTGATTACTCAGGAAAGGAGCTCTTATATCACCCTCTCCACCACCCAGCTGAGAAAAAAGCCAGGCAGATTGAGGTTTGGAGCTGCTGCATTAATCCTGTGATCATGAGGTGAGAGAAGAACAGGACTAAGGCGAAAGATGAGAACATGAAGCCTGGAAACATCACATGAGATTCTGCATCAAGCTGTAATTCAATCCAGAACAACCCCTAGATTTTCTCCTTATGGACTCCACTAAAATTCTCTTTTGGCTTAAAGCAGTTTTGGTTTTGTTTCCAGTCGCATATAATCAAAACAGTCCTGAAAAGGTATAATAAGTAAAAAAATAGTCTCAGAGTACAATGTGTCCAGTGGAAATAGTAGATTGAAGTCTACCTTCCCAACAACCTCCCTCCATCTGTGTGCCATTTTATTGTCTTTTGGCCTCTTGACCAAAACTGGTTCTGGGAAAACCAAAAAGCCAGCCCAAATAATTTCAAATGTCTCTGCCTCCTCAGACTCTACCCTCCCCATCTCAGGTGTCAAATGTTTGAATGCTAAATTCATATCAAGATGTTAGGGATTTCTGTCCCTTCACAGGAATACCTAACTTTGATAAGAGAGAGAGGGTGAAATACAATTCAAAGGAAGCACAGAGGGCATTTAGGATGACGGTAAGTTACGACCAGTAAAGATGTTCAGGTGTGTGAACCTCCCTGACCACAGCTCTTTTCTCTCTGTTCTCATGTGTCTTGTATATATTAGCTCTGCCACTTTAGACTAGGTACTTAATAGCCATGTGTCCCAGTATCCTCACTGTAAAATAGGGAAAGGAGTGTCATAGAATTGTGATAATGCAATGACTTAGGCATGTAGAACACATAGAAAAGTGTCTGGCATAAAGTACTATGTATATCAGCTCCTATTCTCCTTATTCTTTGGATGGACATCACCATCCAGACTGTACAGTCCTGGGAAGTAGATGATCTGACTTCCTTTTCTTTGTATTTATAGCTACCAGCCCAGTGTCTGTCTCCAGAAGTATTTACTGAATGGCCCTTGGCAGGAGTGCTATAAAGAGATTCATGTATGTGTGTTTCATCCCAAAGTATTATGAATTGATCTCTAATAATGAAAGTTCAAGCCCTGAAGTAGGATTGCAGGAGAGATTCTCGGGCAAGTCATCCATCCTCACTTGGATAGTTTCTATTAATAATTGAGAAACAAACCAGTTGGGTGGTACAGCCATTTAGGATTAGCAGTCAGCCTGAGATGGAATCTCCAACCCACTTTATCAGAAACCCCCATCCTCAACCTGCCTTATGACTTTGGCTCAATGTGTTTCTTCATTCCTCCAGCATCCAGAGGGGAGACCCATCAGGAATTCTCTCCCCTTCCTGATTTGAGAACTGTCACACTCACAAGAATTTTCTGAGCAGATATTTGTCTTGTAGCATTTTAGAGTCAGCTCCTCCGAGAGACCTATAGGACAGGCTTATTCTTCAGTCCCTAGGCTGCCATCAAATCAGTAGAGAGCTGTGAGCTTTCAGCTAGGTGTTTCTGTCTTCAGGGGGAAAGAAGCTTGAGCATAGATACTTATAAAGGAAAATTTGTTGTAAGGTAAATGAGGGGAGGAAGGCATTTCAGATGCAGAGAGAGATTCACCACCACAGAAAGCATTTTCATGTTAAATCTCTCTTGCATGTGGATGCACTAGTCCCATGCAGTGTTAACAATTTCTTCTATTATTTTCTTGTCCTGACATATGCTTGGGAGATCAGAAGTGTAAACAGATAATTCAGCTGGGTAAGTAAATCACCTCTCTTCCCTGCCAAGCTGTTAAGCAGGCACTTCTAGCATTGCACAGGCTTAGATCAGGTTTCCCAGGGGCTGGCTAAATGAGGATGGTGAAATGAGATCTCAGAGGAGTAGGGAAGGGTATAGCATCTCCCCCCAGGATGTGGGAAGATTGGGATGGTCTTCACTGTGGAAACAAGCCCTTTGCCTGACATGTACTTCTTAAATATCTCCATAAAATGGAAATAGGTAAACTTAGAAACCTAGTAAGTTGGTGGCTAAAGGACCTAGGTTTTTCCCATTAATATTCCTAGAAATTCCTAGAAATATCAATCCATACCCATCTTACAAACAGGAGAGGTTTGGAAACTTAGGGCCTAAATAAATGTTTCACTAAATTTCATCTGCCTCATTATCTAATTCCTCATTTGTTCAACACCATTTATTGAGCATTTCTCTATGCCATGCACAGTGAAGCAGCAATTATTAGAGTCCAGGTGAGGAAACTGGAATACATGGCTGTTAAGTGCCTAAGGACAAGGGAGCATTGGAACACTGGAGATGACAGGATGGTATGAACTTAAGAGGAATTTAGATATAAAATCAATAGGACTTTGTTGACTGATGGTATGTGTAAAGGCAGCATAAAGAAGTTGAGCAGCAGAAATAAGAGTCAAAACCATGGAAGCTAGGATTATTCCCAAGTGTAACTGGGCATGGTATGGCATCACCCACAGAAGAACAGAGCATGGGTGAAGGAAAGTTCAAAGGATGATCGTAGTATGGAGCTCAAAGAGTCAATGCTTAGGATTCCCAATGCCCTCTGAATCCTGGCTGTAATTCTATCAACCATCAAGTCACTTCTCCACCCTTTTGCACCTGCTAAATCCAATTTTACTCAAACACAGGCAGAATTGGCCTTCCAAAGCATAACCCTGGGTTTATCTGCTAAAATAATAAGGCATGAATGTAAAATAATTATCCATACACTCTGAGGGAAGGTCTCTCCTGTTTGCCCAGCCACAGTTGTGTCCAATGAGGGAAAGTGGCTCAGAGCTATGCAGAAGCCTGAAATCCTGCTTCAAGGAGGGGGAGGGTATAAAGAGCAATGGGCAGATCCTTACATTAAAGCTAACATGGCAGGAGACAAGAGTAGACAGAAAGATCCAGTCCTTGGTGGCATTATCTGATCTTCTCAATTACATGAGCCAATTAACCTTCTTTACTGTTTAAGCCAACGGTGCTTCTTTGTCATCTGCTCATCTCTCAATGCCCACCTTAATTTCTACTGCCCCATGAGTCTTCCTTAACCAAACTTCCCAGTTCTTAAGTATGTCTCACAGAAAAGTCTTTTCTGAACATGCTTTTCCTTATAATGCATAGGTCATTGGAATAAGCCCATACTTTGAAGTAAACAGAATTTCAATTATGATTTATCTACTTACTAGGTGTGCAAGCAAGATGCTTAAAACATGAGTCTCAGTTTCCTTATTTATGAAATGGGATAAAGCCCTTTTTCCTCCCAAGAAAAGTAAGTGAAATAATGGAACACCACCTCTATGTGGGTAGCAGAGTAGATTTCCAGGGGAAAACGACCCCTGTGGTTAACTGCCAAGTATGCTAAGAACTCTATATCCTACATATAGCAGACATTAAGTCAATATTTCCATGCAGCCTGAGTGAATAAATATGTCCCTCCCTCAGCTCCAGGTCAGAACCTGGGAATATTAGCTTAGCCAAGTCAACCCAGCATGTAAAGCATCTGTCCACAATCCTTTTGGCTCCCAGCCAGGCTCCCAGACCTGGCAGTTGCAGGAATTCATCAGCATACCCGGAATCCCCCTCCCTGTCTCCAGCACCCACTCCAGAGGCAATTCAAACTCTAGGCAGCCCATGCTTTATGTAAACTGCGGCCAGTGACAAACACACTGAGCCGAGGAGGAAGTGATCAGCAATAATAGAATATTTTAGTAGCCGAGAAAATAATAGAATATTTAATTAGGCAGGATGGGAAGGAAGACCATGCTCTTCCTGTTTCAGTTCAAATAGGGAGAAAAAAGTAAGCAAAGCATCCTGTGACTATAAAAGATCAGTCCAGCCTAAGGAATGAAGAAGGACCACCCGATTATCAGCTTTATCACCTTCTGAGGGGCAAAATGTTCAACCAGCCCTTCATGTTTAACTCAATCACTTGTGTTACTGTTACCTACCCTTTGCTAGTTTTTACCTCATGAGACTCTGAAAGAGCCGTGCCAGAGCATCTGTCTACTTTCCTCCTTGTTTGCAGTATCAGATATGAAGTTGGTAGAAGGCTAAAAAATGCTTAAATGAAAAAAATTATAGTTACTTTTGTATTTTAGTTATCTATAGGCCATATCATTGCAGAATACAGAAGATTGACCTTTGAATGAAGCCTACATTTTTATCTCTAATGATGCTAATTTGCATTGGGTCTGTATTATAGGCTGCCTGAAACTGTCTTGGAGCTAGGTGGTTAACAAATGAGAGAGAGAAAGAGAGAGAAAGAGAGAGAGAAATGGATGGATGTATTGATAGGCAGGAAGGCTCTATATTTGTGTGTCCCTGTCCAATGATTCCATTTGAGGACATTCTACTGTCAACAAAACTCGTATGTTCATAATTTACCCACCAATCAGCTTTAGCCTCTCCTATTACTCCATCTTGTTATTCTATGAAGCCAGCATATCAATCTGAGATCACCTAAAAAATAAAAATTAGTACATGTTGGTACTAATATTCAATCAACATGCTTGTACTGAGTATCCATCTGATCCATGCACTGAAATGTAGAAGGCATAGTGCCTCATTCTCTCAAGCCCATCACTACCATCCTAATAATTATCTCCAAGGTTATGTTAGGATTTCTACCAAACTCCTGAGCAGTAGAACATTGACTTTCCCCATTGTAATTTCTTATTCCCTAATTCCTATCCCTTGCCTGGACATTCCCTCACCCACAAGAAAGCCAACTCAGGTGCCTCTGGAAATTGGGAGGTTGCAGACAACATCTGGTGCACCAGGGGAATGTGTTTGTCTCAACCCGGCTCAAAATAGTATCTGACAAGCCTGAATCACACAAGTTCTGAAAAACTCACAAGAAATAACCTAAGAAATCTATAGCTGCCTCCTCCAATTTCACTCCCTGTCTGGCTGCTTATTGACTTCTGCAGCCTGTATTGACAACGTGCAACCCTGCTTCTGTCTGCCTGCTCCCATGCAGTGGTAAGTAAAGCAGAAAAAAAAAAGAAAGAAAGAAAAGAAAAAGAAAAAAGAAAAGAAAAAAAGAGAGAAGATCACAGTTGTAACTCATGCCAAAGACCCTGTTCTGGAGCCAGGCACCAGCCTACAGGCAAAATTTCTAAGACAAATGAGAGATTTATTAGGGAGAAAATGCCTGAATCCCCTTCTCTTCCTTTTGTTCATCCCCCAAGGGCCACGTAGTTAATTTGGCTTCTTCAAACCTCTGCTCCACATTTAAGCTTCCAAATACCACTTCTGTACCAATAAAATATGTCCACTGTAAGGGAATGAGGTATAGCCCACCCCCACTACAGCTCACATACCTTTTTTTTTTTTTTTTAAAGGTGACCTGAAAGACTTACCTGCCAAGCTCGAGTTAATTTCACTGCAGAAATGGAAATGCAGGGTGCTTGCCTCTGGGAAAGCACAACCACAGGGTGCAGAAACAGCGAAGAGAGGGACCACCACATTCCCTAAGCCCTCCAGTCCTGTGTTTCTCCCGGAGCAATTGATAATCTCACTAACACCTACAAGAGTGTGCAGGAAGCTGCCTTCCTAACACCGCCCTCGGTGTTCGTGATTTTGCAACTCTCTCACCCTTCAAATCTTAGTGCAGCACTGGCAATTAGAAACCTGCACACATCTGGGGCCCAGGATAGGGTGTTTTGTGCATACATTGGGAGCTTCAGCCAGCAAAGGGGACTCTCAGCAGCCTGATCCTCTCTCAGGGGATTTATTTGAATCTGCCAAACCTATCTCCTTGCTCAGTGTGAATCACTGACTCAGGAAGTCACATGGACCCAAGATTCCCAGAATACGAGCTCTGTTCTGGGAAATACCGGGGGTATCTATTCTCCTATTAGCCACAACCTTTAAATAACTACTTTGATCAGAATGCATGACTAGAGAGGACATTATGAAGCTAAGTTGCTACTGCAGTGAGCAGAAAAGAAGTTAGAGCAAAAGCCAGCGTTCTTTCTACAGCAAACAGTTCCCTGGGGCCCTTTCCTCATATTGGCTGATTCACAGTTTCAAGACAGCGGCAAAAATTTGGAATACTCTGGGATAAATACAAGGGTCTTGAAAACCCCTTGTTCCAGACCTATGACATAGCTGTCCTAAATCCCTAACCTAATTCCAGGGTTAGCTGAGCCATCAAAGGATATTTTGGATTAAATCTCTCATTTCTTTGCTCCTACCTTAGATAAGAAGCAGAAATTATGGAGTAGGATGCTATATATGGATTTGCCATCTTGTGATGCTAACAAATACAGAGTCAGTTATCACCCAACCTGTCACAAGGAAAAAAGCATCATTTTTGTTACTTCTTATGAATAGTCTTAACAGTAATATTAATAATAGAAGCAGTTAGCTTTTATTATGTTTCAAATACCATTCACGTAACTTTTCATGCATTATCACATTCAATATCCCAAGAATTTTATGAGTTGTGTGTGACTGATATTCTCTGCATTTTAGAAATGAGGATACCTGGTATTGGAGATGCTAAGTAACCTTCCTGCCATCATATGATTCGGAGTGGCTACAGGATTGAAATCCAGACCCATCTAACTTCGGAACAAGTGACTTTAACTACTCTTCTACCACATTGAGTAGACACTCAGAGTGAATGCTAAATCATTTATATATTTCATATTTGAAATCTGTGACCGTACAAGTATAACTCACCTTCAAGTTACTCTTCTGCTATATAAAAAGAGTTTGTTAAAAAATATCATATGCTCATGACCTCCCAAAGAACAACCGAGTTTCTTAAAAGAGGAAACTCCTTTTAAGCACTTTGCACAGCACCTACTTGCTTATAATTCATGTAAATATAAGCTTCCTAAGAATTGTTACATATTTAATAAAATAGACCCACAAATCCACTTAATAAATCATTGTTCTGATATTGAATGTTCTTTAATGTGATTTTTAAAAAAATTCTTAGTAATCACTTATTCTGACTTTTCACTAACTTAGACTTTTCTTGTTATCAAATAATAAAAGTATGCTGGTAGACTTTCCTCAAAGATGTTAGCTTATTAATACTCATAATATCCTAAGGGCACATAGAAAGTACCATTTCCCTCATCTTATCAATATTCAGAAGACCATGCATAGACTCTATGCAGTAGCACATGGTACACAATGTGTGATGTATAATAAACTACGTGGTTCGGAACAGTTCATCATCCATTCAGTGATTCATCACTTACTATGTTCAGTAAGATTGAAACACCATTTTAAAGAGTATAATAATTCACTCTTTAAAGTTGTGTGACTTTGGAATCTAGCAAAACTGGGATCAAATCCAGGTTCTGCAATTTACTAGTGTGTTTGATCCGTTCCAGGAATTAAAAATTACCAAAACCAGTTACTTATAAACTAATAACTATGTTCCTCTGTCAGGTATTGCCTTTTAGACTGTGCTGATTATTTCAGCAGATTATATCAAAGAGTGAAGCATAAGTTATAGATTTAACCATCATGTGGACCAGTTAGCTTCATACAAGTTAGAAAGTGGTTCATTGCCAGACACTGGCTATTTGTACAAGACATATAACATTTGTCTTTGATTAGAAAAATTTGAGGGAGGGTTCTGTGGGGAAGAATATCTCCACTTTGAAGACAGAGACCAACATTTATATACTAAGTCCATAATTTAGGAAAACATGAGGTTTAGTTAAATAAGGCATCTGTCCAGGGGAAGAATAGATGAAGTGCCTTCATGACCCTTTATTAGTTCACTGGAATCCAGGCCCTTTGAGGATTCTTAGGTCCATGTATTTTTGTAGCACATTTCCAGTGTCTCAAATTCCCATGAAAAAAACCTAAATACTTGAGGGTAGGCAATATATCTATAAAAGATTCCCATAAAGCTCAAGAAGGGAAACTGCTGCCTGTTGGAAGAGTAGAGTGGGGAAAGGGATATTAAATCATAAAAATACAAGCAGTAGAAATACCATCAGATAAAGGATGACAAGTTGAACTTTCATTAGAGGTTACTGAAATTTTCAAAGTTTATCTTTCTACCTTTTATCTATTGCATTAGGAATGGAATGGTTGCGGGGCGGGGGGGGTGAGGGTGGATAACTACTACTTCCTGGCTCCAAAGTCAACTCATAATGGGAGACTGCTATATTTTTCCTATCTGAGAGACATTCTCTTAAAGGAAAAAAAAAGTCTTTTTCTACCACGGCTTCATTATCCTCTTTCAATACTCCTAACAGAACAAGGTAAAATATTTTGCAGTTATTTCTCTGCAAATACTCAAAACTGAAAGACAAGGAAAATAATGGAACTCAGAATAGCCAATTATTTATTTTTTTCTTCCCCTTATACCTTAAAAGTAAATAACAATGAATACAGTATAGATTAAAGGTCCTAGAAAATTGCACTTAGTTTTAATAATTTTAGTTTCCCTTTTAAACTGTTAGCATCTTAAGAGAAGGGCCTCTATTCATCTTTGCATTTTTCCCCCAAAAACTTGTTCTACTGTTCCAAAAACAGGGCAATTCAATGGCTAGAGGTAGCACTGACACAAGCAATTAAGACCATGAGAGTGCTGTGGAGTTTCCAAGAATCTAGTCAGATTAGAGGATGTCTCTACAGGGATCCCTGGGTGGTGCAGCGGTTTGGCGCCTGCCTTTGGCCCAGGGCGCGATCCTGGAGACCTGGGATCGAATCCCACGTCGGGCTCCCGGTGCATGGAGCCTGCTTCTCCCTCTGCCTGTGTCTCTGCCTCTCTCTCTCTCTCTCTCTCTCTCTCTCTCTGTGACTATCATAAATAAATAAGAATTAAAAAATAAAATCTTTAAAAAAAAAAAAGAGGATGTCTCTACAGTGATAGCAAATACAAATTATTGTCAAAAATAGCCAATGAATAGCTAGTTATTAAGGCCTAGCTAAGCATGGATTTACAGGGCAGCATCTAAAAGTTTGAGAGGACTGGTCAGAGCAGTTGAAGCCTGGTGCTAAAATAAATGAAAACAGAAGAGTTAAGGCCATTAGAAATAGTAAGACAGAGAGATGGAAAATTCTTTTCCACTAAACCAGAAAACATTAGGGAGAGTCCAGTACCTTGGACAGCTCCCGAGAGCTGAGTCCTTAAGTCTGTCTATAATTAACCATCAAATGATCCATGAGTTATCATACATTTGTCAAGTGTTTTGGTATTTTCAAGACAAATGTACAGACTTCCATTTCAGGGAAGCAGGCATACACTTTCCTATTCCTTCTATTAAGTATGACTAAAACCCCTAGACATTAAATAGAAAATAAACATAAAAGGACTCCAACAAGTGGAAAGAAGGTAGACTGATTAGGGACCTTGGGACCTAGAGAACAACATAGTAGTAAATTCCCTGAGTTTTCTTTTTTATCTCAGACTACATGCTGGAGAAACTAGATATGGAAACACCATAGGGTGCAAATGAAAAAAAAAAAAAGAGTCATCAAAAGCCTGCTATCTCTAACCGAACAATCAGGGAAGGTCTAGGAAGGCAGAAAAATTTTACAAAGTAATCACTGTATCCCAGCCAAACACCACAAAAAAAGTATTATCCCACCCCTACCCAGCCCAGCAAAGATCAAGTGGGAAACCTAAACTTCCATCCTTGCCAGGCTGTAATGAGGCATCTTAACTTTCTCACCTGTGTGGTGTGTAGGCCAAGTGGCAGCAAGGACTTTCATCTCTGCCAAGTAATAACAACCCCCACCCCCTGCACTTGCAGGGTGTCAATTGAGAACACATGTGGAGCCTGGATTTTTTATTCCCATCTGGTAGTAACAAGGCACCACCTTCCACCCCCTCTGGGTTTGTATCAGAGGAGGCCTTTCATCACCCCCTAGAGGTAATGAAGAAACTCCTCCACTACCATCATGGTATTTGTGGAGTCCACTTGGGGAGCAGTAACAAGGCATGCCTACTACTCCCAGCCAGGGAGGTATCAGTGGAGGCCTAGTTAGGTCTCCAAACTCTGTAGAGGAATAACAAGCTCCGTCCTTAGGAATTAATGGCAAATAGGGAACATAAGATTTCTACAAGG
The DNA here is from genome assembly GCF_011100685.1 of Canis lupus familiaris. NCBI lineage: Eukaryota > Metazoa > Chordata > Mammalia > Carnivora > Canidae > Canis > Canis lupus. The sequence goes on along the minus strand of NC_049229.1, from coordinate 51,381,877 downwards.
ACCAGGAAATAGGGGGATAGCTACCTCCCTTTCCCTGACAGTAATGTAAGCCAAAGCCAGGTAAAACAAAAAGTCTGAATAAGACCCAGAGTCTCACACTAATCAAAATGTTCAGATTTCAACTAAAGATCACAAGTCATAGCAAGAACCAAAATGATCTCAACCTGAATGAAAAGAGACATTCAATAGATGCCAACAGAAAGATGACAGAGATATTAGAATTCTGTGACAAAGATATTAAAATAGCCATCATTAAAGTGTTTTAATGAGCAATAATGAACATACTTGAAACAAATGAAACAACAGTCTCGGCAAAGAGATAAAAGTATCAGTAAATAGTATAAATAAGAACAAAATGAAAAAGAGAACAAAATGGATATTTTAGCTTTGAAAAACACAATAACCAAAATTTAAAACTCAATGGAATGGCACAATAGCAGAATGAAGGACACAGAGGGGGAAATTTGGTGAATTGGAAGATAGAACAGGAGAAATTATCTAATCTGAACAACAAAGAGAAAATATGTAGAAAAAATAAATAGAGCCATAAGTACCTGTGGACTATAACAAAAGATTTTATATTTATGCCATTGAAATCCCAGAAGGAGAGAAAAAAGGAGGTGTGGCTAAAAAAGTACTCAAAGAAATAATTGCTTAAAACTTCCCAAACTGGTAGGAGATATCAACGTACAGGCTCAAGAACATAACTGGTCTGAGAGTAGATTAAATCTTAAAAAAAAAAATCCATACCATGACATATACAATAGATTGTGTCCCCCCAAAATTCCTATGTTGAAGTCTCAATCCCCAATATATGACTGTATTTAGAGATAATGCTTTTAGGAGGTAACTAAGATTAAATTAGGTTATAATTCCATAGGATTAGTGGCCTTATAGGAAGAAGAAGAGGTCTCTCTCTATCTCTCTTTTCCATCTGAGCACACAGGAAGAAGGTGGCCATCTGGTAAGAGAGCTCTTACCAGAACCCAACCATCCTGACATCCTGATCTCAGATTTCCAGGCTCCAGAGCCACGAGAAACTTAGTTTCTGTTGCTTAAGCCACCCATTCTATGGTGTTTTGCTATGGCAGCCCAAGCTAAGACATCATAGCAAAATTCTAAAATTAAAGAAAGAAAAATAAATCTTGAAAACAGTTGAAGAAGAATGGCACCACACCAATACTAGAAAAATCACTTAAAGGACAGCGTATTTCTCATCAGAAACCACACAGACCAGCACCATCAATCAACCATATCTAATCGACATTTATAGAACACCCAATAACAACAGAATACACATTATTTTCAAGTATCCACTAATATATACCAAAATAGCCCACATTCTGGGCTATAAAGCAAACCTCAACAAAAAGTACTAAAATCATAGAGTACATTCATCAACCAAAATGGAATCTAACAGAAAAATAACGGAAAATCCTCCAAAGAATTGTAAACTAAACACGTCTAAATAATACATAAGTCGAAAAAGAATACCTTAAACTGAAGGAAAATAAAAATAGAACATATCAAAATTTTTGACAGAGCTAAAGCAGTGCCAAAAGGGAAATTTATAGCACTAACTGCTTATACAAAAAAAGAAAGAAAGAAAGAAAGAAAGAAAGAAAGAAAGAAAGAAAGAAAGAAAGAAAGTTCACATCTTAAGAACCTAAAAAAAAGGACAAAATAATTTCAAAGCAAGGAGGAGAAAGAAAGACAAGAGTAACAATTAATAAAAATTAAACAGAGGCAGCCTGGGTGGCTCAGTGGTTTTGCGCTGCCTTCAGCCCAGGGCGTGATCCTAGAGACCAGGGATAGAGTTCCACATCGAGCTCCCTGCATGGAGCCTGCTTCTCCCTCTGCCTGTGTCTCTGCCTCTCTCTCTCTCTCTGCGTGTCTCTCATGAATAAATAAATAAAATATTTAAAGAAATTAAACAGAAAAACAATGTAGAAAATCAATGAAACAAAGAGATGTTTCCTAGAAAAGATCAATAAAATTAGAAAAAATCTCTTACCAAGACTGACAAAAAGAAAAAAAGAGAAGACATAAACTATCAATCAGGAATGAAACAAAATATCTCTACAGACCTTGTAGACATCAAACAATAAAGGAATATGGAAAACAATTCTACATACATAAATTTGGCAATCACAAATCACCCAGTATGAAGATAATTTGAATAGCCACTTAACTATTAAGGAAAATAAATTAATAATTAAAATACTTTCCAAAATGAAACCTCCAGCCTCAGATGGTTGCACTAGAGAATTCTATCAAAAATTTAAAGAACTAGCACTAATTTTATAGAATACCTTCCTGAAACAGAAGGAACACTGTAATTCATTTTATGAAGTTAACATTATTCTGATACCAAAATGAAATTAAGATAGTACAAAAAAAGGAATACAACAGATCAATAACCTTCATGAACACAGACACAAAAATCCTTAACAAAATATTAGCAAATGGAATTTAGCCATATATGCAAAGATCTATACACCATGACCAACTGGGATTTATTCCAAGGAGTCAAGATTAATTCAATATTCAAAAATGTATTAGTATAATCTACCAACACAGTTCCTAGACTAACAAAGAAAAAGCCACATAATCTTATCAATCAATGCAGAAAAAGTATTTGACAAAATTTAAAACTATTTCATGATTTTTAAAATAACTCTCAGAAAAATTAGAATAAAGAAAAACTTCCTTCTCTTGATAGAGAACATCTATAAAAACCCTATAGCTAATAATGGTAGATGACTGAATGCTTTCCCCTTAAGACCAAGAACAAGGCAAAGATGTTCTTATTTAACATGGTATTGAAAATTCTTGCCAAGTTAAAATAAGGTGAAGAAAATAAAAAGAAAATGAATACAGAATTGGAGGAAGAAATAAAACTATGCTAATTGCAGATGACATGATTCTCTATAGAAAATCCCAAGGAATACACACACACACACACACATATATCCCTGGAACTAATATGTGAGTTCACACAAGATAAATATACAAAAATCTATTGTATTTCTATATATTAACAATAAATATGTGGACACCAAAATTAAAAAGACAATGTTATTATACAATGGGAAAAAGACATTCTTTTCAATAAATAGTACTGGGAAAACTGGACATCTACATGTAAAAGAATGAAACTGGACCACTCTCTAATTCTAAACCAAAAAAATAAACTCAAAGTTTATAAAAATCCTAGAAGAGAGCCCAGGCAGTAATTTTTCTGACATCGGCCATAGCAACATTTTTCTAGATATGTCTCCTCAGGCAAGGGAAACAAAAGCAAAAATAAACTATTGGGACTATATCAAAATAAAAGCTTGCACAGTGAAGGAAACCATCAACAAAACAAAGAGGCAATCTACCAAAGAGAAGAACATATTTGCAAATGTTATATCCAAAAAGGTAAAAAAAAAAAAAAGGTATTAATATCCAAGACATCTAAAGAACTTATTCAACTCAACACCAAAACAACAAATAGTCTGATTGACAAATGGGCAGAGGACCGAAATAGACATTTTTTCAAAGAAAATATACAGATGGCCAATAGATATATGAAAAGTTGCTCAATATCATTCATCATCGGGGAAATACAAATTAAAACCACAATGAGATATTACCTTAGAGCAATAGAATGGGAAAAATCAAAATGACAAGAAATAGTAAGTGTTGGCAAGGATGTGGAGAAAAAAGAACCCTCCTGGGAAACGAACTAGGGGTGGTAGAAGGGGAGGAGGGCGGGGGGTGGGAGTGAATGGGTGATGGGCACTGGGGGTTATTCTGTATGTTAGTAAATTGAACACCAATAAAAACTAAATTAAAAAAAAAGAACCCTCATACACTGTTGGAGGAAATGTAAATCAGTATAGCCACTGTGGAAAACAGTATAGAGGTTCCTCAAAAAATTAAAAATAGAAATATCAAATGAACCAATAATTCCACTACTGGGTAGTTTACCCCAAGAAAATGAAAACATTAATTGAAAAAGATATTATACACTCCCGTTTATTGCAGCACTATTTATAATAACCAAGATATAGAAGCAACCTAAATGTCCATCAATAGACAATGGTTAAGGAAGATGCGGTGTGTGTGTGTGTGTGTGTGTGTGTGTGTGTGTGTATACAATGGAATATTATGTAGCCATTTAAAAAGGATGAGATCATGCCACTTGAGACAACATGAATGGACATACGGGGTATTATGCTAAGTGAAATAAGTCAGACTGAGAAAGACAAATGCCATATGATTCCACTCATAAATGGAACTTTTAAAAATCCCAAATGAATAAACAAACGAAAATCAGAATCAGACTTATAGATGCAGAGAACAAACTAATGGTTGCCAGAAGGGAGGGGGAGAAGGGGCTGGGCAAAATAGGTAAAGGGGAAAAAGAGAGATATAGGCTTCCAGTTATAGAATTGATAAGTCACATGAATAAAAGGCACTACATAAGAAATACAGTCAACAATACTGAAATAGTGATAAAATGGGATAGATGATAGCTATATTTGCAGTGAACATAGCATAATATATAAATTTGTCAAATTACTAAGTTGTACAACTGAAACTAATGTAACATTGTGTGTCAACTATACACAAATAAAAAAATACCATTTACAATTGCTCAAAAAAAATAAGTACTTACCTATGAATCTAATAGGACTTAAATACAAAAAACTATACAATATTAAAGAAAAAAATCAAAAAGTTCCTAGTAAGTAGACATATAATATTTGTAAATTGGAAAACCTGACATAGTAAAGATTTTAATTCTCTTCAATTGATATACGGATTTAATATGACTTCTGTCCAAATCCTAGCAAGATTTTTTTGTAGATATAACCAAGATTATTTTAAAGTTTATATGGAAATGAAAAGGAGCTAGAATAGCTAAAAGAATATTGAAAAAAAGTGAAGTGGGAGGAATTAATCTATCCAATTTCAAAACTTATATAGCTACTATAATCAAGTGTATGGTATTGGTGGAGGAATCGACATATAGACCAATGGAACAGAATAGAGAACCCATAAATAGACCTACACAAATATGTTCAACCAATTTTTTACCAAGATGCAAAAGCAATTCAAACTAGGAAAAATAGTCTTTTCAACAAATGGAGCTAAAACAATTATACATCCATATGTTAAGGCAAAAACTGAACCTTGACTTAAGTCTCATACTCTATATAAAAATTATCTCAAAATGGATTATAGACTTAAAAGTATAATGTAAAAGTATAGCAATTTTTAGCAAAAAAAAAACGTAGGAGAAAAATCTTCAGAATATAGGGCTCTGCAAATAGTTTAGACTTAGACACCAAAGGCACAACTTGTAAAAGGAAAACTTGATAAATTGGTCTTCATCAAAATTATAAATTCTTGCTCTGTAAAAGACCACAGATAGAGGATGAAAAGACAAACTAGAGAGAGAGAAAATATTTGCAAACTATATATCTAACAAAGAACTAGTATCTAGAATATGTAAAGAAATCTCAAAACTCAATAGTAAAAGAAAATCCATTTGGAAAAACAGACTAAAGATCTGAAGAAATATTTCATCAAGGAGGATATACAAATAATTAAGCATTTGAAAAGATGTTCAACATCATTAGCGATTAGGGAAATGCAAATTAAAACAACAATGAGATATTACTACACATCTATCAGAATGGCTAAATTAAAAAATAGTGACAACATCATGCCAACAAAGATGTAAAGAAAATGGAGATGTAAAACCACTCAGCTTTGGAAAACACTTTGGCTCTTTCATAAAAACCTAAATATGTAACTACCTAGCAATTGTACTACTGAGTATTATTCCAGCAAAGTGAAAATGTGTATTCACATAAAAGTCTGTACTTTTTATAGCAGCTTTTGGAAATGATCCAGATATCCTTCAATAGGTAAATGGTTAAATAAACTGTGGTATATACTTTGCTGAGTGGATAAAGCTAATCCCAAAACTTGCATGATATATTTTCCCATTTAGCATTCTTGAAATGGCAATATTATACAAATAGAAAACAGATTAGTTCTGCATTAGAGATTAGTTGCCAGGGTTTAAGTGGGGGTTGAGTTGTGGGATTTTGACTATGTAAGGGTAACCTGAAGAATCCCTTTGGTGATGGAAATATTCTGTGACTTGACTACTATCAATGTCAACATCCTGGCTATAATATTGAAGAATAGTTTTGCAAGATGTTGCCATAGGGAGTAACTATGCAAAGGTAATCAGGATCTCTGTATTATTTCCTACAATTGCATGGAAATATACAATCATCTCAAAATAATACGTTTACTTTTTAAAAAGTGTGAGAAAAAGTTCACATTTATTCTCTGATTAATTTACTGGTTGGGTCTTTTTCCTGTCACTCTCTGGATGAAAAATAAGTCTTGTTCCTGTTTACAAGGCATAATCATTGAAGAATGGTCTTCTTTTTCCTAGTAGATTAGTAAAAATTTTAGAATTGAGAAGCAGAACTTCTCTCTTCTGATTCACTGCCATGCCTTTGATTCTTAAAAATAATACTAATTGAATCTCCCTTTTCCTCCCTCTACAATACTCTAGGAATTATAATTATTTTTTCAGTAAATAAAAGTGCTTTAATATTTAGCTTCACTCTTTCCAAATGTGAATCATCCCTCCCCTTCTTAGTTCAAACCTGGGTTATCATATTTAGCAAAATATTCTTTTATCCTAGGGGTGCCTGGGTGGTTCAGTTGGTTAAGTGACAGACTTCAGCTCAGGTCATGATCTCGGGGTCCTGAGATGAAGCCCCCACATTGGGGTCCCTGCTCAGCGGCATGTCTGCTTATCCCTCTGCCCCACCCCTGCTGTGCTCGCTCTCTCTCTCAAATAAGTAAATAAAACCTTTTTAAAAAACATTCTTTTATCCTCTGTGATGCACTTCTGGTCTGGAGGAGAGAGTACACAAAGTATGCCCAACAAACTCTCAAAGAGGTACTGGCATTAAACACTTATTAGATTTCTCTAGATTCAAGGTCTTGGGCAATTCACTAATGGAGATGACTGCTTTTTTCCAGATTTATCCTTGTTTGTAAAATAACAAGACTACAGGAGATAATAATAATAGACAATCCAAAATAATACAAGAGATGATGATGATGATGATGACAACAACAAATGATAACAACAACAAATAATAGAGAACATTTTCTGAGCACTTATGTGTGGAGCATCACGTTAAGTGATTTATATCATGTCACTTAATCTTCACCACATTTCAAAATGGTAGATGCTATTATCATCCTCATTTGACAGGCTCATTAAGGCATAGAGAGTTGAATTAACCTTCCCAAGGACATAACCAGGATGGATGGAATAGCATAGATTCACATCTAGACCCTCTGACCCTAAAGCCTACAGTCTTAGCTACAACTCTAGAGTTTAAGCTTCTTCCAAACTCTATAATTCCTTCTGTTAGAGATATCATGGGATGGAATTTCTACACTGGGTAGGAGGTTAGTCTCTACGAGCTCTTACCTACTCTTAGGGTTTCTGATCTCTGACAAAGTGTGCATGCATCACAATAATAGCCAATGGCAGAAGTAAGAGTACATGCATATCATTGAGTACAGATACTCAACCATGCCAAACCTCATAACTGTTATATACCCACAGTGGAGCCCTGGATACCTAAACCATGCCCAGTCTCTCCTACATATTTTGACATATTTGTTATCCAATGACTTTTTCTAAGACCAAATTTCTCTTGAAAGATTGTCATCAAACCACATTTCTTGTTATTGGGTCTTTGTAACACTCTTGTTCTTATTCCTGTTCTATTGGTCTCTCTTTTCCTCTTTGTTTACATTCACTCTTTTCTCTCTCTTTGCTTCCCTATCTACTCAATTTCTGCCTTTTGGTAATCCTTGCACAGAATAAAGAAAAGAAATTTATAATTATTATAATATATAATTTATAATTCTGATGAAGACCAATTTATCATTCCTCTTTAGGTTGGAGAAATCACACCCCATCTTTACATTCCAAGAAGATGAAAAATAATACTCAAAAAATTACTTTTAGTCTTGGTTCTTGTGCAAATATTTATTTTTGCATCAACATGAGCCAATATATTTTTTCTTTACATCACTCTGAGACATACCACCTTTAAAAAAAAATCCTTTTCTTTTTTACTTTCTTTCTTTTTGTGTGTATGTGTGTGTATGTAGACATACGCATACTCAAATGTGCATGTGCACACAGAACTTTTTAGGTGCTTCTGTCAGCCTCTCGTGGAACTCTGACCAGTTACAACAATCTTTCATAGCATGCTGCTAAGTGCATAAAAGCCCATTCCAGACCACACAAAGAGAAGGCTGGCACTTCCCACTGAGATAAGCCAGAGTTTCAAAACTGTCATAAAAATAAACAACCAAACAGAGGCTTGTGTATTGTGTCCTGGTGGAGATATTGCTATTCAATTTTAAAAATACATAGAGAGCCCACTTTGGTACTCCTTAAGCACTCCATGAACAACACATGGCCCACACAGGTCACAGAGAAGGGTCATGCAGGATCATTTCATTACACTCATGCATCTGAAGAACTGTCCATCTAAGTGACTCTTGCTGCCTTTCATGAGCTCATATCTCTTGTTCCTCCCATCAAACACCTCCAACCCTCCCACCTTGGGCCCTCAGCTAATCCAGACATATAATCAACTTCTGCATGCCTGGGCAAATGGAGAGGGACAGTGATGAGCTCATTAGAGCAGGGGATTATCTAAAATACTTCACCAGCTATGAAATGATCTTTCAAGCAGTTGATCTACATGGCAGTGTTTGTTTTGTTAGATTAGCATTGGATATTGATACCCCCTAAAGAAGTGTCCTGGGTTGTAGAGAGAAGTCAGACTGGGAAGAAATGCTCTGTCGATATGGCATTACATATAACTAATGAGAAGACTAACTGCAGACAGCAGAAAGTCAGCTCTATCTTGATTTCACCTTACTAAAAAAGCAAAAGCAGAGCAAAAAGCAAAAGTCCTACTTGAAACCTGTGATATGTCCTAAGAAGTAGGGTCCTGTGACATAGTTTTCCTATCCACTCGAATTCATATCCCAAGATAGACCAGGAGCCAGAAAACTTTCTGTGAAGGGTCAGACAGTAAATATTTTAGGTGGCTTTGTGTTTCAAGCAATCTCTGTCACAATTATTGAACTCTGCCATTATAGGATGGGATACAATAGACAATATGTACACAAATTAGTGGGGCTGTGTTCAAGTAAAACTTTGACAAAAAACAGGTGGTGGGCTACTTTAGGATTAGTTTAAGAACCCTTGCTCTAGATGTTCATTGGCAAAGTCCCATGAGCCCTTACATTTTTTAAAGAGTATATATAAAAATAAATAATAAAGGAGTATTTTCTCTGCTGGGTATTAGTCTTTAGTCTGTACTATAAACAACTAAAACAGGATAAAACTGGCACAAGTATTGTTGAAAGATTAATTGAGCACAGTAGAAAGCCTCATATGTATAAGAACTTGAAAAAAATTGAAAAACAAAATAAATAATTCAGTTTAGTACTTTATGCCAAAAACAAATTTCAAAAGGTTAAAAAGAAAGTTAAGAAACAATAAGAAAATGCAAATAAATATTTACCTAGCCTTTGGGGAAAGTTTTCCTGAATACAGAAAAAGCAACTGGAGAAATTATAAAAGGAAAAAATATCAATAGTTTTTGCCACAGAGGGGATCCCTGGGTGGCTCAACGGTTTAGCGCCTGCCTTCAGCCCAAGGAGCGATCCTAGAGACCTGGGATCAAGTCCCGCGTCGGGCTTCCTGCATGGAGCCTGCTTCTCCCTCTGCCTGTGTCTCTGCCTCTCTCTCTCTCTGTGTCTCTCATGAATAAATAAATAAAGTATTAAAAAAAGTTTTTGCCACGGAAATATTTTTGCCCCTCAAAGAGCATCATAAAATTAAGAAGTAAAATTGAAAAAATATTTGCCTTACCAAGTGATAATAGTAATCAATAAAAAGTCCATCAAAATAATAAGGGAAAAACTTAAATCTTCAATATAAAAATAATAGGTCTGTGACACAAACATTTCAAGAACAGTAAAAGAATGAGAAAAAGTTCAAGTCACTAATAATAAAAATTATTATTAATCACAAACATTTCAAGAACAGTAAAAGAATGAGAAAAAGTTCAAGTCACTAATAATAAGAATACACTAATAATAAAAATTATTATTCTTATTATTAGGAAAATATACTCCTCAATACGATGAGGGTTTACTGAGGCAGGCATTGGCTCCCATCCTCTGCAGGTGAGTTAAGAGTGGAATTGACAATCTCTCTGGAAGGCAGTGTTTTGATATGTATTAAGAATTTAAACATTTTTGTACAATTCAACTGAAATAATCTCACTGCAAGGACTTATGCCAAAAAGGCCAAAGAGCTATGTGCCCAGATGCACATCATAGCATTATTTATATTTTTTAAAAAGTTGATTTCTATGAAATCATGACTAAATTTCTATGAAAAATGACTAAAGTATGGTGTATTAATGCTAAAGAATATTATTCAACCATTAAAATTATATTTTCTAAAAAATTTAATGACTGGGAAGAAAAACATTAAGTATATACAGAAAAAAAAGAGAAATATATACAGCAAATTACAGCTGTATATATAGGAGTTATTTCTGGGTTGAGGGGTTAGGGATCATTTTTACTTCTTTTATAATTCTCTATATTTTCTAAATGTTCTACACCAAAGCCAGCAATTCTATAAAGGATTAGACAGTAAATATTTTAGTTTGTGGGCCACAGGATCTCTATCATTATGACTCAACTCTGCCACTGTAAAGCAAAAGCAGCCAGGAACAAAAGCAGCAGAGTGGATCTTGTAAGTTCTTATCACAAGAAAAAAAAAATAGTGGTGCCTGGTTGGCTGAGTCAGTAGAGCATGTAACTCCTGATCCTGGAATCGTGAGCTGGATATTGAACTTACTTTGGAAAAAAAAAAAAAAAGGAAAAAGGAAAAGAAACAAATTGTGACTATGTACGGTGATGGAGATTAACTGGATTTATTGTGGTGATCATCTTGCAATATATACAAATACTGAATCATTACTTTGTGCATGAGGCTGATACAATGTAATGTCAATTATACTTCAATTTTAAAAAAAGCAGCTAAAAACAAGATGAAAACAAATAGGCATGGTTTGTGTTCCAAAAAACTTTATTTATAGTAATAGGCAGAGGTCCAAATTTTACCTTTTACTACTCTTTTATCAGAACTCTCCCTCTTCTCTTGACCTCCAAACTTCAGGATCACTGGTACAAGATTGCTTACAAATTGGTTTCCAACTGTGACTAATGCAATGATTCACAACATTCCTCTGTTCTATTTTAATGTGGCTAGCATATACCAAATAAACCTAAGTATAGTGGAAAGAGCCCTACACTTGGGAATCAGAAACCCAAAGTATAAATCTTGGCTAACCACTACTGGCTAGGCGATTTTAGGCACACACTTAATTTTCTTCACCTGTAAAATAACAATTATTGGATTTGTCCCACCCAGTCAATTATTCAATGAGGTCATATGTGAGAGTATTTGGCCCTGGCTGACACTCATTGGAGATCATGGTATTTTCATTTGAAAGGCACTAGAATGAGCTTTATTTGGGGAGTCCATTATACTTTGATGAAGAGAGAGGCTGTTGCAGACATCAAGTGGAAAAGTCCTGGAAACCTTCTACTCTGCCCAAATTGTGTAACTATCAACTGTCCTCAGAATACAGCTTTGGCTATGAAATCCATATGTTGACTGCTTTTTACAGAACAGGACAAATAATTTTATCAGCAATAAAATACATAAGACTATATGATAGGTGTGCCTGGGTGGCTCAGTGCTTGAGCATCTGCCCTCAGCTGACTGTGATCCTGGGGTCCTAGGATCGAGTGTCACATCAGACTCCCCATGGGGAGCCTGCTTCTCCCTCTGCCTACATCCCTGCCTCTCTCTGTTTGTCTCTCATGAATAAATAAATAAAATCTTTTTTAAAAAATTAGACTATATGATAAACATTAACACCATAGGAAAGTAGGTGGCAGCTGACAGGCACTCTCCACATCACTATTTGAGAGCCCTTATTGTGTCAGAGATGTTTTGAGAGAAGGTAGAATGGGAGTGATGTGGATGAAAGATGCAAAAGACTAGTCTGTCAAAGAATTTCTCAGAAACATACTGTTTGTAACTGATCACCTTGATTCCCAGAAGAGAAGCCACTTCAGCCACATCTCAGCCAGGAGCCTCCATCCCTACAAGTGATTACACTGCACATGCAACCAAGGCTTTAGACTCAGGCAGTTAATTCCACAATACAGATACTCCAACAACCTTATGGTCAGTATTATCAAGACCCCTGTGGAATAGAGAAAAGATTCCGAGAGGCTAAGTCACTTAAGGTCATTTCAAAGTCATATGAGAACTTCTGGTTGAATGTTTTTCCTATTAGATAATCAAGATAATCGTCTGCCCCATAACCTCACTCCTAGCATAAGTTTAAAAGGAGTTCATGAAGCTAGCCAATGGAATTTTCCTTTAGTATTTAGAAAGGACTTAAAGAAGAAAATGCTGTTTTATTGACATTTATTATACCTAAAGCACTGAATTGGTACTGGGAACTGGGGGTGAACATAACAGAGAAACTAAAAAAAGACAGTGTAATCCAGTCATCATGTCTAAGGGGTATAGCAAAAGTAGTACTGTCCTTATTTTGTATTTTATTTTATTTATTTATTTATTTAAGTAGTCTTTAGAATCCAAAGTTCAGGATTCAAGTTCTGGTGCTTCCATTTACTAGCTTTCTGATGTTGGTCACTTATATATTCTAGCCTTTAGTGTGTTCATCCATAAAGTGAGGATAGCCATTTCTATCTTGCAGGTAAGTAAGAATCACAAAAGATAAGCACAAATGTGTTCTGTAAACAAATATAAGGCATTGTTATCCTAGGCAAAAACATGAGCTCTGACATTAAACTAAGGGCCATGGAAAACCATAACATGAGACTTCTAGTTCTCTGGGTGAACTAGAAGTTCTATATTTTCCCACCTTCCTATGTTTCCCTCCACCATAGTCATAAAGGAACGTTCATCACAGGGGCCATCCTGAAGCCAGCTACATGTGACTGCTTGGTGCTGGGTTTAAAGCTATGACCACTGAGACTATGAAACAACTTTGGAAAACAAACTTTAAAATTGATTTTTTCTTTGCCTTTATCTATCTCCTTTAAATTACAACAAAGAGAAGAAGAGGAAGAAAAAGACAATTTTAAGGCAAAACACTCAATTAACTTTGAAAATCAAACATAATAAACTGAATATAGATCTGTCTGACTACTGTAACCATTTCTGTCTGCCTCCATCTATCTATCCATCTATTATCCTCCATCTCCCTTAAGGAGACAGTCAGATACTGAAAGTGAGATTTTTTTCTTTTTATTTTGCTGGTGAAGTTAAACTTAATTACCCTAGAGTTCCTCATAGGGGAGAAAAAGGGATAAAATGCAGAGGAGTTTTCTTTAGTTGTTCTTCCCCTCCTTCATTTTCAAGGGAGCTAAAGGTAAAGATGTGCTTTAATAATAATTGCCACAGATCATCCTGGAGTATTAGCCTTGACCTTGGGATCTGATAGCATTTGTCAAGCACTCCTTATGGGTATAATTAAACCAAAACTATAGTAAATGAAAGGGACAAAGAATGTCTTACCTTCTAGGCCTTACAAGATAGTAGACCTAAGATATGGTACCAAGAAATAAGGAGATTAATTCTTAGATATCTAAAGTTTAACCTGCCACCAATCTACACATTTCCACTGAACCAGTCATTAATATCCACAGGGTGAATCCCTTCCCATGTGGTTGACATGAAGAATGGCCACCAGTTGCCTCATACATAGAATATTTTCCAGTCATTGGTCTTAGGTTCCTGGAGGAATAAGACAGATTCATCATACAAAGGGGTAAGAGGGCCTCCTTTGTAAGTACAGGAAATGTGGGTTCTTAAATTTATAACTGTGCTGGCTCATTGAGTTTAAAGTCAATAAAATGCTATTTTTTAGCAATATTAATTTCAATTTTTGTGCTGACTTAATAATCTTTTTAATTAACTTAATTAGTTTTGAATGAAATGTGTTCATTCTTAATAACTTTTTATAATTAGTAAAGTTATATACATGTGTGTTGCTCAAAGTTCAGAAAATAGGGAGAAGTAAAAAATACAGATCAAAATTGTCCCAAAGCATCCCCTATTAGCATTTTGCCTTCTTTCCTTTCCTTCTATTGTATTTTTTTCTATGTGTGGGTGAAACTATATGCTATATGTGTATGGTATGGTATACATACATACACATATATGGTATATATAAATTTTTTAGGAGAGAAGTCCTAGTTTGACTAGAACCAAATTTCTTTACAGTTCTTTAGCAGATTCCTCTGGTCAGTTTGCATATGAAACAACCATTAGCCAAAAGACTGACAAGTAAACAGAAAATATTGGGGCTTCTATAATGTTTTATTTTCCTGGTTTACATTTTTTGAAAATGATAGAAAATCAATTTTAATCAAATTGCCTAATTTGACAAATGCCAAACCAAGATAACCAAAGTTTTAACCTACCTCTCCAAGAGTTGGTACTGACAAATACATGTACAATTCTCAGCATCTTAAATCCTGGAACTATGGAATCACCAAACGTTATATTTGAAAGAGATTTGAGCAACTGCAGAATCCAGCAATTTTCAAACTGTGCTTCACGGAACTCTGGAGGATCCTTAGAGTAGACCAAGAGTTTTCAGGGCTTGGCAGTGTAAGAGGATGCAGGATGGGGAATGGGGGGGGGGGGTTGAGCAAAGTTTTCTCCTTCCACTCTCACCTCCCGCAACCAGGCCAGGTCTACTTTTACATGCTGTACATCTTGGGTATCAAAATAAGATTTCATTGAATAAAACTGGTTAACTCTTTAAAAAAATAAAAGTTGAAAATTGCTGGTATGGTCCAGATCTTTCGTGTTACAGATGAATAAACTGAAAGTCATGGATATGAAATTGCTTCCAAAGTCATACAGCTAATTAATATCAGAGCATATGATATTTGTCATTTGGAAGATATAGCTCTGCAATACTACATATCTTCCTCATGTTGGAGGAAATCCTTATAATGTGTAGTATGCTATGAAAGCAGACCTGAGAATAATATCCCTTTTCCAATGCTCAAGCAGCCAAGGCATGGATGCATGACATAGACTCAACAAATTGGATGCTCTGCACCCAATTCTAAATCTAATTCTCAGATATATCCAGCATAGCAGAGGCCTGGTCAGATTGTTCCTGCTGTACAGTCCTCTAAAACCCCCTTGGCTCCTACCTGTTTGTTTTTTTTTAAGATTTTATTTATTTATTAGAGACACAGAGAGTGAGAGAGAGGGGCATAGACACAGGCAGAGGGAGAAGCAGGTTCCATGCAGGGAGCCTGATGTGGGACTCGATCCCGGGTCTCCAGGACACGCCCTGGACTGAAGGCGACGCTAAACCGCTGAGCCAGTGGGGCTGCCCCTACATGTTTTTAATACCTGCTCCTCTAGGCACCCAGTGATCCAAGTGATTGTCCTCTTCCAATAAATAAATGTTTAGTTTGAGACAGCACTTCCTAATATATAGAATGTGTGCTAGAACACACATTACTGATCCTTACTGTTAATCTACTTCTCTTTCCTCTGTACCATAGTGCCTCTCTATTAAGTCATTGGTTTTTTGCTATGTAGATACCATGCAGAATAAAACATTACTCTAGGTTAAGAAAAATGTACCCCCACTAGGAAAGACTCCTTATCATGGGATTTTATAAGCTCAAGATACTAAAATCTTTTTAGCTGAGAAGTTAGTGAAAGATGAGAATTAATATTTGCTAAGTACCTACTATGTGCCAGGCATCATATTCTACCCTATCTGCCTCTAGCAGGTAGATATTATGGTCATTACTTTACTGATGAGGGAAATTAACCCTAAGAGTCACAAATTCATTAGTTGTAGAGTCAGGAATACAACTTAAGACTAAGACTACTGGCCTCAAAGTGAAGAGATTTAAATTTATATGTTTTACCAGACTTTACATTGTAGAATATTTGTCTCCTAAAACAGATTATTTCATCTACTATAGAGATCCTATGAAGAAATCCTAAAAGAGATCTTATCAAGAAATTCCAGGTTTTTCTAGATCAACTCATTCCAAACCACTTCTCTAATTTAGATTAGATACAAGATAGATAAATAGATATGATTAGATTTTAAAAATATGCCAACAACAGAGTGATTTATTCTCCAGGTATTTCTCTACATTGATTTTAAACCACATGGAGCTTTTTTAGGTACCATCATGCAGGAGGCTTACCACTGGGGCCATCTTTCCCCAACAGCTAACTCCACATCCCATTACTCATGTTCATTCTGTTTTCCATAAGTAAATAAGCATGGCTGGAGGAGATTGTGAACAAATCTTGGCAGAGCAACCTGATGAAGTAAAGACATGGTGCCAAAAGTGGCCTCCAGTCACTCACAGTTTGCTCCAAGCACAGATGTCTACTCTCAGATACCAGACACCTAAGGGCAGAGCCTGGCCTCCAATTCACATGGAGGGTTATCCAGGGCAGAGTCTGGCACATGGCACCCTTTACTGGAAGGAATTTGATTAATCATTCTCATTACCTTTCAATTCCATGCACCTGAGCTCCTTCACCCTCTGCCCAGAACCAGCAGTCAGTGGCTTAAATGACACATGAACATCCAGATTGACCATATAAGCAGATAGAGATAGGGTCACCCACTCCCCTTCTGCAAAGTGCTCTTAGGTCAGAGAGATCATCCAGATCATGCAGCACTTCATCATATCTCTCTATCTAGTCTCAGGGCGCCAGGAGACAATGTCTCCATCTGTATCCTAAGCACTATTACCTTAGAATTCTAGGTATAAGTTGAAAATAAGGAGGGAGAATAGGGGCTTCCTCAGAAACAACTTTCTCATTACTAGGAAAAGGTAACTATGGCTACATCCCAATAGAAAAACAAATGAAAGGGTCTGCAAGGCAAGCAATATTCACTATTGTTAGTATATATACATTTGGTCATTTCTCTTTGACTCTCCTATTTACATACACATACTTCAGTCTCCTCCCAGGGTTAACTGTAACTACAAGATTTTCTAACATTGACTTGTAACCCTTAGAAAGCTGGATCTTAAAGCAATGGCTCAGCCTCATTGTAATATTATATTTAAACAATACATTAATTTTTGAAGTTCTTGAAAACAAGAAGGGCCACCCAAATACGTTGCAAAAGGTATCATGAACAAAGCCCCTGTTTTTTACTTTCATGTATTTCCTGGTGGTTCTGGAGTATTTCCATCCACCAGTCCACAAATTTTTCTTTATCCCTCCCATTCATGCTCTCATTCAGTGAAATGTAAGTCCACATCCTTTGACCATTTTGCTAATAAGTTTGTTGGTTTTTCTGGACTTTTGCTGTTGAGTTTTGAGAGCTCTTTCTACTTTCATGGTTTTTTTACTATTGAGTTTTCAGTTTTCTAGATACTAATCTTTTGCCAGATGTGGTTTGAAAATATTTTTACCCACTCTATATCTTGTCTTTTCATCCTCTTAATAGCATTCTTCACAGAGCAAAAGTTTTTAATTTTTCTGAAGTTTGATTTATTAATTTTTTCTCTTAGGGATTGTGCTTTTGGTATCAAGTCTAAGAATGTTTTGTCTAGCACTTAGATCCCAAAGAAAATTTCCTACTTTTTTCTAAAAGTTTTATACTTTTACCTTTTACAAATATGCCTATGATCCATTTTAAGCTAATTTTTGTATAAGTTAAGAGACTGAAGTTTCATTTTTCTCTCCCTATGGATATCAAATTGCTCCAGCACCATTTGTTGAAAAGACTACCTTTCCTCCATTAAATTGCCTGTGCACTTTTTAAAATAATCAGTTGAGCATATTAGTATGGCTCTGTTTCTGGGTTCTCTACTCTGTCCCATTGATCTGTCCTTCCACCAATACCACAGTCTTAATTATTCTATCTATATAGTAAGTCTTAAAATTGAGTAGGCTTATTCCTTCCATTTTGTTATTCTTTTTCAAAATCATCTTAGCCATTCTAATTGTTTCTATTTTCCATATAAGTTTTACAATAATTAATTTTGTTATGAAAAATCTTGCTGAGATTTTTTATAGAAATTGTATTAAACCTGCATATTAGTTTCTGTGCTGCTCTCATAAATTACCACAACATTGGTGGCACAAACTAACAGAAACTTGTGCTCTCACAATTCTGGAGATGAGAAGTCTGAAATCAAGGCATCAGCAGGGTTGTACTCCCTCTGGATGCTCTAGGGGAGAATATCTCCTTGACTCTTCCAGCTCTGGCACTAGTGGCATTCCGTGGATTTGGCGGCATCTCTCTCTGCTCCATCTTCATTGTCTTTCTTCCCTGTGTCTGTGTTCTCCTCTGTATCTTACAAGAATCTTGTCACTGGTGTTATACTCAACTTGATAACTCAGAATGATTTCCTCATATGAAGATCCTTAATTAATTCTTCAAAGACTCTTTTTCTCAAATAATATTCACGGGTTTCAGAGATTAAGATGTAGATATATCATTGGAAGGGCCACAATTCAACCCACTACAAACTGGATTTGGGAAGAGCTGACATCTTTACTATACTGAGTCTTCCAATCCATGACACATTATGGCTCTCCACTTATTTAGATCTTCTTTTATTTCTTTTATCAGCATTGTCTAGTTTTCAGCATACAAGTCATTCATATGCCCTTTTAGATTTATACCTAAGTATTTCATTTCTTGAGCAATTATAAATGGTATATTTTCAATTTCAATGTTCATGTGTTTATTGCTAATACATATAAATACAATTGATTTTTGCATGTTTATTGTTTCCTATGACACTGATGAACTTACTTATTAGTTCTAGAAGACGTGTAGATTTTTTGGTATCATTGTGGCCCTTCAAATAGGGAAAACTTTGTTTCTTCCTTTTCAATTTCTACATCCTTTATTCCTTTTCTTGCCTTATTGCATTTGCTACAACTTCAGTGCTATGTTGAATAAGAGTAATGACAGCAGAAATCCTGGGCTTGTTCCTGATCCCAGGGGAAAGCATTTAGTCATTCATCATTAAGTATGTTAGCTTTAGGTGTTTGGTAGAAGCTCTTTACCAAGTTAAGGAAGTTCCCTTGTATTCATATTTTTCTGAGAGTTTTTATCATGAATAGGTGTTGAATTTTGTTAAATGCTCTCTGCATCAATTGATATGCTCATGTGATTTTTTTTCCTTCTTCAGCCTATTACTACAGATTACATCAAGTGAATTTCCAATATTGAACCAGTTTTGCATCTCTTGCACTCCATTTGTTTATGGTGTAAACTTCTTTTTATATATTGCTGAATGATACATGCTAAAATTTTATCAAAGATTTTTTTATTACATTCATAAAAGATAGTTTTCTGTAGTTCTGTAGTTTTCTCTTTTGTTGTATGCTATCTTTGGTTTTGGTATTGAGGTAATACTAACTTCATAAAGTAAATTGGGGAGTAATCTCTCCTTTTCTATTTTCTTAAAGATAGTGTATATGATTGCTGTTAATTCTTCTGTTTGGTAGAATACTCCAGTGCAACCATCTAAACCTGAAGATTTCTTTCGGGGGGATTTTTTAAATTATAGATTCAATTTTCTTAATAGTTTTATGACTATTCATATTATCAATTTAATATTGGCTGAGTTGCAGTAGACTGTGTTTTTTTTTTTTTTTAGACTGTGTTTTTTAAGGAATTAGTTTTCTCCTAAGTTGTCAAATTTATGTGTGTAGGCTTAATTTGTAGTATTCTTATTTGTTCTCTATAATACCTTTTGTTGTCTACTGTGTCCATAATCTTTTCTTTTTTTTTAAGATTTATTTATTTATTTATGATAGACATAGAGAGAGGGGGGCAGGAGGCAGAGACACAGGAGGAGGGAGAAGCAGGCTCCATGCCGGGAGCCCGATGTGGGACTCGATCCCGGGACTCCAGGATTGCGCCCTGGGCCAAAGGCAGGCGCTAAACCGCTGAGCCACCCAGGGAACCCCAGTCTTTCTATTTTATTTTTGATATTTTTAATTTGTGCCTTCCTTTTTTTTTAATCAGTCAAGTTGATAAAATAGAAGCTTGTCAATTTTGTTGATCTTCTCAAGGAACCATCTCCCCCTTCTTGCCCACTGATTCTCTAGATTATTTTTCGGTTTTCAACTTCATTGATTTTGCTCTTTATTCTTTCTTATTCTTGTTCTGGATTTAGTTTACTATTCATTCTATAGATTCTAGGTTATTATAGATTGTAATAGACTCAAGACTTTTCTTCCTTTCTAACATATGCATTTAGTTCTCAGCCTCTCCACATTGCTTTGGCTGTGCCCTATGAGTTTTTATATATTGTATTTTTATTTCCAGTTTAATGCACTGATTTCTTAAAACTTCCTCTTTGACTCATGGGCTATTTAGAAGTATATTGTTTAGTTTACAAGTTTTAGGAGAATTTCCTGTTACCTCCCTGTTATTGATTTCCAGTTTGACTCTATTTTGGTTTGTAAACACACTGTATGATTTTAATTATTTTTTTTAAGATTTTTATTTATTCATTCATGAGAGACACAGAGAGAGGGAGAGAAGCAGAGACACAGGCAGAGGGAGAAGCAGGCTCCATGCAAGGAGTCCGATATGGGATTCGATCCTGGGACTCCAGGATCATGCCCTGGGCCGAAGGCAGGCACCAAACCACTGAGCCACTGAGGGATCCCTGATTTTAATTCTTTTAAATTTGTTGAGTTTTGTTTTCTGGTCCAGAATGTAATCTATCTTGGCATATGTTCTACGGATGATTGGGGGGGTGGTGAGAGAGAAATGATCTTTCTGCTGTTGTTGAATGGAATGTTCTATAAATGTCAAATTATATCCTATTGGTTGATGGTGTTGTTTAGTTTTACTATGTTATTATGAACTAGATTTTGTCCCCACACTTCTCCCATACCCACCCCCCACAAAAATCATATACTGAAGCCCTACCCCTAATATGATTAGATTTGGAAATAAGACCTTTAAAGAGATAATTAAGGTTAAATGAGATCATAAAGGTGGGCCCTAATCCAATAGAACTGGTGTCCTTATAATATGAAAGGACACCAGGAGTGTGTGTACCACAAAGGAAAGGCCACATGAGGATATGTAAGAAGGTAGCCAAAAAGAGAGGCCTTAGAAGAAATCAAACCTTGGGATCCCTGGGTGGTGCAGCGGTTTGGCACCTGCCTTTGGCCCAGGGTGTGATCCTGGAGACCCGGGATCAAATCCCACATCAGGCTCCCAGTGCATGGAGCCTGCTTCTCCCTCTGCCTATGCCTCTGCCTCTCTCTCTCTCTCTCTCTCTCTCTCTCTGTGTGTGTGTGTGACTATCATAAATAAATAAAAATTAAAAAAAAAAAAAGAAGAAATCAAACCTGATGAGACCTTGATCTCGGACTTCCAGATTCCAGAACTGTGAGAAAATGAATTTCTGTTGTTTGAGTCTGTGGTACTGTTATGGCAGCCCTAGCAGACTAATACATATATCCTTACTGATTTCCTGTGTAGTTTTCTATCAGGTGTTGAGAGGAATCTGAAGTCTCCAATGATAACTGTGGATTTGTCTATTTCTCTTTTCCATTTTATCAGTATTTGCTTCACATATTTTTTAGCTTTATTGTTTGACATATATGCACATCTAGGATTGTTATGGCTTTTTGGTGTGTTGACTCTCTTATCATTGAATAATATCCCTCTTTATAGTAATAGTCTTTGCTCTGAAGTCCAGTTTATTGGATATTAAGACAGCTACTCTTAACTTCCTTTCAATTAATGTTGGCATGATATCTCTTTTCCCATCATTTAACTTTCATCCTATCTATACTATTATATTAGAAGTGAGTTGCTTATAGATAGTATATAGTCAGGCCATGTTTTTATCCTGCTAATTTCTGTCTTGTAATTGGCATACGTAGACCATTCACATTCATTTACATTTAATATAAATATTGATATGTTAAAACATTTTATTGTTATAAAATATTTTAGTGTTTATTCTGTTTTTCATTTATTTTCTTTTTCCTGACCTCCTTATGATTACTTGAGCTTTTTTTAGAATTATATTTTGATTTACCTATAGTGTGTTGGAGTATATATCTCCTTGTGTAGGTTTCTTAAGTGGTTGCTCTAGGCATTAAATTACATATACATCACTTATCACAATCTACTCGTGTAATTATTTTACAGGTTCAAGTGAAGTATAGAAACCTTACCTTCCTTTACCCTCCCAAGTTTATTATATGATTGCCTTAAATATTTCTGTACTATTTTGTTGGAACAGAGTAGTTATTTCTTATGAGTTTGTCTTGCTAGACTTCCCCTTC
The DNA here is from genome assembly GCF_011100685.1 of Canis lupus familiaris. Classification (NCBI taxonomy): domain Eukaryota; kingdom Metazoa; phylum Chordata; class Mammalia; order Carnivora; family Canidae; genus Canis; species Canis lupus. The sequence goes on along the minus strand of NC_049229.1, from coordinate 51,359,331 downwards.
TTTATTTGGGGGCTAGACAGAGTAGGCTTTTCTTGGAGGATTTTTGTTTATGCCCATTGATGTTTCCAGCTTCTTAGATTCTTCAGCTTCAGCTCTGGAATATAGGATGCAAACGGAAAACCCAGGTAACTCACAATAGTATATTTCCTTGGGTCCCAAGGTCCTTAGCTGATATACCCTTTTTTTCCTTCCTCTTTCAGAGTCTTCTTATATTCTAAATATAATGTCCAGGATTCTTAGTTATACTTAATGGATAGATTGGGAGAAATATGTTTATCTTATTTTCCTGGAAGTAGAAATCCCTATAACAGTGTTTTTAAAATCGGAAAATCTCATATAAAAACAGATCTGTTACTGTTCTTGAAAAATTGGGACATATGGCAATACTGGGTATGCATTATGCATTCCAACAATATTCTTTAGCTAAATAGAAGCTGACCTGTTTATATGGAGTCTGTGACAACTGGAGCTGTGTTTTTTCATTGAGTTACACTCAACCCATGTCACTCATTTATGGTACTCTTAGCCTCTATAAGAATTTGAGTTTGGAACTTCCAGTGATGCCTCCCTAAGCATATCCATTTTCTTCCTGTTAATCTAACACTCCCTCTCCCTTTTCAGTCTTTCAATTTTGTATTACAAAACTCCTAAGAACCTACATAGCAGAGATGTTATTATCTTTAGGAGAATGTGTGTGTACACATGCACATATATGTGTATCACCGAGAAGGGGATAAGTTGAATAGGCAGAAAGGAGAATTTGCACCGAGATTGAACCATGGAGACTTCACTTTAAAGGATTTCTTGTTAGTAATGGGAAGGGGAAAAAGCTATCAACACTCATCCATTAGTAACTTCTGCAACATCATTCCTACCTCATGACTTTGTAACTGCTGTTTCCCCACCTGGAACATCCTCCCACCAGACTATTGCATTTACGTTGTATTAGCACTAAGATCTCAGGTTAAATGCCACTTACTCAGAGATAACTTTCTTGATGACCTTATCTATCTAAAATACTTACCTATCCAAAATAACCCTTCTTTATTGCCAATAATTTCTCCCCTTTACAGGATTTTTCTTTACAGCACTTAATAGTACCTGAAAACATATTATGTATATGTTTTGTTTACTTGTTTCTTGCCCATACCTTTGAGGATAGATACCTTTCTACCTTATTTACTATTGCATCCTTGGTTCCCAACACATAATAGTAGCTTAACAGACATGTAATGAATGGATGAATCATGTCCTGAAACATCTTAATAAGAACACTAACAAATTAGAAAGTGTTCAGAATAGGATGAAAAAACATTTATAACTATAAAAATGCTGAACAATGGAGGGATGTCAGATAGAAGATTTTTAAAGGTGAGATGATCACTCTCAACAGATATTTAAAGTTTTGTTTACTGGAAGAAGGAGTAGGTAAATATGTTCCATGTTGTTCCAAATGGTACCTCTGTAGTCAACGTACAAGAGACAGAATACCCCCCCATAAAGAAGAATTTTCTAATAACTAGAAATTCTTTAACAGTGAAATGTAGTGAGTTCCCACTCACTGAAGCTGGTTAAGCAGAACTAAATAACTATCTTAAGGGTCATTTGTGAATGGAATCTCAACTTTTTTTGGGACCTTTGGGTAATTTTCAAAGTCCCTTCCAACCCCACAATTGTAACATATTTTAAGAGAGACAGAACTGGGCTTTCATTTTTTACAATTCTAGGAGGTATCCCCGACAGTATCACTAAGGCAAGGGCTTAGTTTAAGAGAGTTAAATACAGGGAGTTTAAGAAACATGAATCAAAAGGTTTAAGTACCTGCTAGTATGAAATCTGAAATAATTGATTTTTACTTAAAAGTATGTTACAGGGGGATCCCTGAGTGTCTCAAGTGGTTAAGTGCCTGTCTTCGGCCCAGGGCGTGATTCTGGAGTCCCAGGATTGAGTCCCCCATCAGGCTCCCTGCATGGAGCCTGCTTCTCCCTCTGCCTGTGTCTCTGCCTCTCTCTCTCTCTCTCTGTCTCTCATAAATAAATAAAATCTTAGAAAAAAATAAAAATAAAAAGAGTATGTTACAATTGCAATTCAATGACAGTTAGATTTCCTTAGAAACCAGGATGGGAAATATTTTATAATTAATACAGATATTTTCCCAATATGGCTTTGAGTTATAAAAGCTATTTCCTCACAAATACTCTGACTTCAGTTAAGGCAACTACTAATTGATGGTAACTGCAATTATAGAACACTTCTCAAATACATATAACATCACACAGGTTGTGGCACAATTTTTATGGAAATTATGTTTTTTAGTCAAAGTGAATTTTTTGAAGCATTAAATATACTTATGAACATGACATAGTTAAAAGAGCAATATAGACAATATTTTTAAAAATATAAACTTCTAGGTATAATTTGATATATTCTCACTAACCTTTGCTTTTGACCATTGATTAGGGAAGCTTTCTTACTTTAAGTAATAAAGAACCATAAAACTTATACTAAAGATTTCTTTGGAGTCAAAGTCTCCTTAGGCATATAAACACATCTGGCTTAATGTACAGCACTTTAGAAGTTGCTTCTCTAACCTGAGATATAATCAAACATGCAAGATATCATTATCTAATATTTACAGAATTATTTTATAATTCTAATGCCCACCATAACAAAATATGAATCACTATGCAGAAAGCCTTAGAACCCACTAGGGATCTACTTTTTTATCACTCTATTTTTATGCTTACATGGGGTTCAAACTGTCCATCTTCCATTATTCAAACAAATCATAAAAGCTTAACAATTTATCTTCTTACACAAAATAAAAGCACACATTCAAAACCAAATTTTTTTAAAAAGAATATTGCAAATATTATTCCGGCAGCTCAAGTTAGATCCTTCAGGTCCAAGCTAAAATGCCTATAATACACAAGTCTTTTTCCTCCCAGAGAAATACTACAGAAAAAGTGGATGATGAGTTTCCTATCTTCCTTATCAAGTCCATTTCAATGGCTCTGCCAGGAATTCAGGAGGGCTCTATCTCTACAGATGGCACCAGCTATCTCTTTTGCCTTGCGTTTCCATCATACCACTGATTCCTCCTCCCATTCCCAGCCCTCATATCCAGCAGTCCCTCATTTGCTGTTGGATCACCACACTGAGAAAAGAATGGGTACTCTGATCTCTGTTCCTTCCAGGAGATACACAAAATACACATGCTGTCTTCATGAACAGCTTTAATTCACAGGCACCACAGAGAAGATAGACAAACACATGGCTTTGTCCCTGGTTTACAGATTTCTGATGAGTGTTTATATATTTAAAAAACAGCTGTTTTTGCATTAAGCTATCTCCACACAGGTGGAATATCTGTTCAGCAGCTGAAAACCAGGCTATTAAGGAGCAGCAAAAGACAGTTGCCATAGGCTGCTGCCATGGCGTATGTGCTTCCTCGGGGCACCTGCTTCACGGTGAGCTGTCTGACGTTGCTCCACTCAAAAGAGCACCTTTCCCACCTCAGTCCTCCTGCTCCCATCCAGCTGACAATCACTATCCCCTCTGACCTCAGAGGAACACATATCTCCACTGTGAAAGGCTCTCTTTTCCCTTGGACTTGACATCCCTGACCTCTAATGTTTAATATACTTGATATACTTTAAGTGCTAACATTCTGGGTTTAAACAGGACAAGGTTATTTAGGTCTTGAGACTGCATACCTGTTTAGATACTCCCTTTTCAGGATGCCCAGAGCCATAGTAATGCCATGAATATTTGATAGAGCGTTTGGTGTGTTAATCCAGAACTGATTCATTATTCTACCTAAGCTTCCTGCCCTAATCATTCCAACTAACCTCTCCTAATGTCTTCTGCATTATGATATACTGCCATTTATTTTTTATAGCATACATATTTTACCTAATTTTAGTCAAGAGGAAGAAGATACCTATTTATTAAAAAACACAACAGAAATAAATATTTGAACACCTACTATGTGTGAATAGCCATGTACAATGCTTTCATTATACCTTATCATATCCCTACCTATTAGATGATCTCAAAGAACTCTAATAACATGCACAGCATCAATACCCTGCAATTGATAAAACCAGAAATTGAATCCAGGATTATGTAACTCCATATAAAATATGCTTTCCTCTGTGCCATGCTCTCTCATATTGTTGTGCAATTTTGTAGAGTGTCATTATGTCACTGTGTGTATGTCACAGTATTAAGAGACAGACTCTGAACCCAGAATGCCTAGTCATCACTATTCATGACCAGTCACTCACTGTGTCCCCCATTCCTGTAAAATGGGGGATAATACTGGTGCCTATCTTCATTGGTTTCAGTGAGGATCAAATTTGTTAACATAATTACAGCTTAGAACAATATCCAATACATATTAATTATTATGTAAGTATAAGTCATTTTTTAAATCTGACTTCTCAGATGGAGTGTAACCTCTTTAAAAATCAAGGTAATCTACCTCTTGTATTCATGCTAGCATCAAAGTAGATACTCTGTGGTTTGCTGGGTTAATTATGTTATTGACTGATACCCTTTCCATTGTTTGTGACCCAATGTAGAAGGAACTTCAGCTATCAAGACCTTTACCTTCAGGCCTGTAAACATTGTTTCCAAGGTTTACAGTTCAGACCAACCTTAGACATCTATAGAGCATCAGACTAAATTTAGTGTGGCTATCGATGCTGTTCCAAGTATGACGATGGTATGAAATTGATACTTGTTCATTACTCATCTATTTGCTCATTTATTCATTTATAGACACTATTTTTATTAGTTGTTGAGATAGGCACTAGGGAAAACTCAAGAGTCTAGATGTGAGCAAAGATAAGTAAAGCAAATGATTACAGTATCATCCAGTATCCGCTATAACAAATGGAATAAAGGTTGTAAGAACTACTTAAGTATTTCAAGGGAAACCACCCCAAGGAGGTAACATTCGAGCGACATCTGGAAGAATGAGGCAGCAGCTACAAAATAGAAGGGTAAAGGAAGAGGGAATGTTATATGCAGTACACACAGAAAAGTGTAATAACAAAATCAGGGTGCAATCAGTAAGTTCTGTATGCCTGGAACATCAGCTACAACGGCTGGGTGTCAAGAGTTGAGATGGGAAAACAGTTTGGCATCCAGATCACTATGTTGGAATAATTGGAGCAAGGACAGATTGGAGACAAAGAAATAGGTCAGAAGACCAGGATAATGACATGATCTCAGCCTTGGCATCGTGAGTGAAGACGTCAGAATGGCTACAAAAGATCCTCAGAAAGTAAGATTGGCTGGACTGGTGACAAATGAGTAGTGAGAGGGGAAAAAAATAAATTATCACTCCAAATACACTAATTTGTTTTTTTTTTGTAATATATTTAATATGAGTAGGCTCACAGGGTGAACTTTTCTTCTTAAACCAAGATAAAAAGTATATAGAACACCTCTCCAGTCAGTGCTTAAGATTTGCTAATTGGAATTACTGAGCCTCACCCTGTTAACAGTGTCTTTGGATTTGCTTACAAATCTTTCTTCTTTGAACTAGTCCCATAACATCATCAATTATACTTAACTAAACCCTATAGCAAAGTGAGGCAATCTTCTTTACCAGAAGCTCTACCAGCTTATAAACTGACTAGAATCGAAAAAGAAAAAAAAAAGAGTCTTTGTTTCTCAAACACACAGAGCTTTGTTTTAGACTCTAGGGCAAAACATTGCCAACAAATACCTATTAAAATGCAAATGCCCCACCTTGGGCTCTTAATATACTAATCTATTTAAAGTATCAGAAAAGCAGAAAGCAGGCTAGGAGGACATATTTTGAAGGAAAACACAGAATGGATTCACTGACATGGTTAGAAACCAAATCTACACAAAGCAGCAGATCCAAGAGAGGACAGGTAATGGAATAGGATGAGGGGAGCTAAAAGGATAGGAAAAGCAACTGGACACCAGGCACTGGGAAGAAGAGGCCACGTATGAAGAAGTCTAGTGTTGTCGACATTCTGAAGACTGCTTTCACACATATAAAAATAGCATTTTCTTCTGCATAAACCTTTAGTGACGAAGTACCATTGCATCTGGTTGTTCTCCCATTTGATAGCTGTGTGATGTTGGACACATGATTTAACCTCTCTAAGCCTCAGTTTTCTCATTTATTAAGTAGGGCTATAGAATGAACTTTATCAATTCCATTTCACAGGTGGATACATTTCAATGTACAGAAGATTAAGTGATTGACATAGGGGCCCCAGAACTTGCAAAACCAAAGCTGGATCCTGGATGCTCTGATTCTCAGTTCAGTGAATATTTCTGCTCATCTATGGTGCTGGTCCAACCTGGGAGACCAGGATGTGATCCCAGGTAAGGAATAATTTGTAGAACATGGACAGGCTGTGTTCACTCTGTAACCCTGCCCCAGTTTACAGCTCAACTAGGAGATCTAGTGGTCAGAATACAACCTCTCGTGACCACATTGTCTTTCTTCGAACTCTCTAAAACTTCAGAAATTTATTCTTAGGGGCTTAGGAACTCCTAACATTTCAATATTATCTAAATCCATAGCAGATAGCCACACCTATGGCATTTTTACATCTCTAATTTTTTATATCCCATTTTAGGAAGCATGTGAATAGCATAGAAACAATGTTCCACCAGGGCACTAGCGCTTAACTCCCTATACCTTTGGTCACAAATCAAGGCTTGGCTCACAGCTTCCCCATGCTCTACACCTTAGTAACTGGTGTTGTTTCCTACATTGTTTTATAAGTACTCTTGAGTTTCTCCCTGTGTAAAACGTGCTTCAGTTTGCATGTCCAATTATAAAGTCCTCCAGCCACCTTAAAGTGATAAAGGATAAGGAAGGCCAACCTAATTTAGTAAAAAGACTAAAGAATGGTATTTAAAATGGTATTTGTCTTACTTTCTTATAGCTAAAACTGCCAAAGCACTACCTGGCAAAATTTTTGGAGTACCAGCTTCAATGATTAGATAGGAGAGGCTTGTAATTCACATATCAATTGTTTGTAAGGAATAGGTACTTACAAGACCTTTTAAAGTCATTCCCCAGACTTCTGTTGAAAACCTACTTAGTGCTGGACTAAAGAAAATATTTGTCTTTAGTGTTGCAATAAGATCTTTCCCCCACAGCTTTGTTTACATTACCAATTTGCATTATCTATACCTTGGAAGAAAGCCTATGAGAGGCAAAAGTAAACTTTAACTCAGGGAAAATCCAAATGAAATCAGTACCAGATTCAGGAAAATGCCAAGATGTTCCAAATGCCCAATTGCCAGCTTATTCCTTTCTTATTCCAAAACAATAACAACAACAACAAAAATAAAAACAAACCCTTCCCAAGGCAGATTTTCTTTCAACTGAACCAAGTCCTCTATCCTTTGGTCTCTGTTTCTCTTAAGAGATAATGGCCATACATTTATGAAAGGACCTCATATACAGGGTCAACACAGAGTAGTTGAACCCAAATAAATGACTGATGACTTTGAATTGTAAGCATACAATCAATATTACTGGATGATGAGAAGAAGGTGACTATTTACTGGAGTAGCATAATTATGGAGCCTCTTCACTCCTCAATGAACAGAGAATGACTTATTTATTGACTGTTTTTTTTGAGCCCATAGTAGTTTTATTTAGCCCACAGTTTCTAGAAGCCACCCTGGGTCTTTGACTATCATAGACTAGGCAATAAGAAGCCAAGAAACCACCTCTGTCTTTTGAGATACACATATTTTTATAAGTACACCTGGTCCAGGGGTACCTGGATAGCATAGTTAAGTGCCCAACTCTTAGCTTCAACTCAGGTCGTGATCTCAGGGTCATGAGATTGAGCCCCGAGTTGGGGTCTGTGCTCAGCATGGAGTCTGCTTAGGATTCTCTTTCCCTCTCCCTCTTTCCCTCCTGTTTGTGCTCTCTCTCTCTCTCAAATAAGTAAATTAATCTTTAAAAAAAAAGGTACAAAAAAAAAGTAAGTACATCTGATCCCACTAACTACCCAGAAGTACAGAGCAGCAATATTAAAAAAATATATATATATATATGTATATATATATATATATACACACACACATTGGTTAGTATTCAGGAAACAGAAATTTCCAGCACATTTTAGATAAAGGAGCTGAAATTGCATAGTTGGAAAGCATCAGGAATGAGAATGAAACAGGGGCAAAGAGCCCATTGGGTTAGTTCAAGAGTTGTCCCTGCCCCTACAGAGAACTTCCTATCGAAGGATTGTAGAAAGATAGGAGACAACTTTGACTGCCAACTCTGAATAACTGGTGCCAAGCTGAGGACCTCTGTGTCTTCCTAAGCTTGAGTCCATGTAGAAAAAAGATAAGAGGGAAATATACCAACATGATTAAAGTGGTTGTGTCTAAACTACTTTAAGAGTATTGGTGATTACCATTTTCTTTATGCTTTCCCATAGTTTCAATATTTTCAACTATAGGTAGGCATCCATTTTAAATACATAATTTTTGTTAAATATGTATCTTTATTTTTAAAAATTAAGCACAACAATGACCTGATAGCCAGCTGAATGGCAAAAGGAGAAAAAGTTCTATAAGGCCTAACTTATCCTGGCAAATCATTAGCCAAGGTAACCTGCATATGCAACAGCTTCATCCTTCCTAATAATTGTTAGTATTTTCTTGGTGATAACATCATAGCTACCATTTATTGAGAGCTTACTCTGTGTTGGGTGCTACACTAAGAGTTTTAGGTTTATTCTCTTATTTATCAGAACATCTTTATATGCTGGGCACTGTCATTATCCCCATCTACATGGAAGAAATTGAGGCTTGAGAGGTTAGGCAGCTTGCTAAAGAACACCCGCTTGCTAAAATGGCAAGTGGGTGACTACTGAAACCAAGATGTGAAGCTAGATCTGAATGCATGGTCCTAAACCACTGGTGAAAATTAGAACTTGCTTAAACATCACCTTTTACCCTTTTCTCCACGCTGCATTGCTCCTACACTCATCTCGGCCTCTCTTGTTCAGCATACCCTCTCGAATGTAAGCTTTGTGGTTGAAGAGATTTTTATCTGTTTTGTCCACTGCTATGTCACCAGAGCCAAGAATAGTGCCTTCACATAACAGACACTCAAAAAACATTTGCTGGATTGAAAAATAAACTCTAACACATCAGATTCTAACCACAACATTATTTTTGCATCTGTCCAGTGTCTACAAGCCAAGTAGTTTCCACATTTTTCCAATCTTTTACTAAAATCAAGATTATCATAGTTCTACCGTTCTCCAAATAATTTTCCTCTACCTACTAACTCCTACCCAGACAACATTTCCTAGCTTCCCCTGTAGTTTTTGATGGCTTATGACTGAGGGCTAGCCAGTGAAATATGGGTAGAAGTGATGTGTCCACCTTTAAACCTGACCTATACAGCCTAATCTTCCATGCTCTCTTCTTTCATCTGCTGGATGCATGATTGAGGTAGTGGATGGAAGAAGCCAGCATCTCTGAGTGTCTACATATCCACTGTTCTTAACTGACCTACTCTGGGCCTAGGCATAAGCAGGAAATAAACCTTTATTTTATTAAGCCAATAAATCTAGGAGTCATTTATTATATCAGTAACTCTTCTCGAATATATAACCATTTTAGTCAAAGTTGTTTGAACATGTAAATATGATATATACATATAGTATAAAATTATCATATATACATATATATCATATACCATACAGATAGTACATTTAGATATAGATATATATCACATATCATACATATAGTATGCACGTACATATGTATTTATATATATAAACACAGGTTAATTATGTACAAGACCTACTGTAACATTATATAAATTATAAAACCTACATTAAAATATAAAACTGGAAAGAATGAGATACAGATGAAATTAAAATATTTTAAAATTTCTTGCTAATCAACATGATTCTTCTACTGTACTACTAGGCAACATTTCGAGGCACCTTGGGGCTTAGGGAAAGGCTTGTCATTAACAGTGTTGAAAACAAATCTATATTTCAAATAGTCTTGATGACGTTTTTGGTAGCTGATTTTATGTCACTCCTGATTGTACCTTTATTGTTTTTATATCATAACATGGCTGACAAAGAGCTCAAATTAGGAGCAGAGGTGACAGCTCCACCATTTTCTTGTTGCTTACTTGTGATATTGGTATTTTTTTCAATCTAAGCTCTCCTTAAAGGAGTTTGTGTAAACACTTGTCTAAGATTAGTTTCATAAAAACTAGGTCATGTAATCCATAAATCCACTTTACCAGGCACAACTACTATGTGATGTCCCAGTTTACCGAGGGCAAACAGATGAAAGAACCAATATCAAACTTTACTTTAAGATATGTGTACCAAAAACCTCCCTTTCCTTTAAGACATATAAATAAGAAATGTACATGTAGTCATCTGACATCAGATATTTGAAGACACTAGTATCAAGGCACATATTAAAAATATTTTAAACTTAAATTTTTCCTTTTTCATTATAAAATAAATTGAGGGACGCCGGGGTGGCTCAGCGATTGAGCCTCTGCATTAGGTTCAGGCCATGAGCCTGGGGACCCGGGATCCAGTCCTGCATCAGGTTCCTGCAGAGAGCCTGCTTCTCCTTCTGCCCAAGTCTTGGCTTCTCTCTCTCTCTCCATCTCTCATGAGTAAATAAAATCCTTTAAAAAAGTATAAAAAATAATAATAATAAAATAAAATAAATTGAAGTTTTAGAACTTATGAACCTGCAATGGGCACCCTCTATCTTCAAGGCCACTGTTTGGTCAGGTGTCTCAGACATCTAAATCCTAGTACTCCTGATTTCTGAAGTCCATGAACTTCCTTCAAGCTATGCATAGAGTAAGACAGCTGACATCACTCCACCTAATTTTCTCTGGCTGTAGCTTTCTACCTCACCCCAAAGCCAGAGTTTTTCCCTGTTAACATGGGGTAGAAGCCTTAGTGTCTGTTCCCGGTGGCACTGATAGATATTAGCCCAAGCTTTTTTTATTTGCTCTAAGTCAAATTATAGAACAAAATCCTATCTTATCCACTCAAGTAAATGCATATGGCCAAAAAGGTGACTGAGAGGCAGTGTGATTTGGTGACAAAACCCAGGAGCTATGAGTGATAAGATCCAGGTTCCATCTGACTTCTCTTCAAGAAGTCAACATGGCCCCTTGTATCTCAGCTTCCTCATCTATGGGACAGGAACAGTAATGCCTGCTCTACTGTCTGGAGGCCATGAAACAAGTTTAAAAAGAAAAAAGAACTATGAGAGAAGAGGCTTGGGTAGGTTTTATGAGGGCTCCAGATAGGCCTCAAATTGGCAAAAGATCAAGAAAAGAGGTTCCCAAAACAATAACCCTGTTATCTAATGTTTTCCAAGAAATTTTAAGTAACTTAAGACAATAGAGAACAAGAAAAACCCTGAAAAATTTTAGATTTTTATTCCTTTAATTAAGAGGCTTGAGAAGGTAGGCTCACAGTGGATAAATGGAAAAGGACCAAGGCTTCCTGGGCCCTCAAAGATAGACCATGTAGCAGACTCTCCATTCCGGCAGAGAGCACATAGCTGGGGGCTGAACAGTCAGGATCCAGGCAAAGCACTGTGATGAGCTTTGAAGTCAGGACTAATTTCAAGCTCAGGGTCTGACATTAACTGAATTTGGGTGATGCAACCAACCTAGATGTGCCTCAGTTTTATCAAGAAGTGACAATAATACCTACTTATATCATGCTTATGAAGATTTAATGAAACTGTAGCTATGCCTGATATACTCTAGGACTTGGCACATAATAGGTTCTCAATAAATAGTTACCTTCTTCACCATCATTATCATTCACTTGTCTTGCCCTTGCTTAGTCCATCTTTAAAAGGAAATAGATGAGGCATAGCTAACATTTGCCAAGTACTTAAAGAGTTAGGCTTGGCAAGCGCTTATCAACACCAGAGGTTAGAGAAGTACTTTGTGGTGGGTCATGCAGAGGGGATGCTCATGCCCTGCAAGACCTTGCCAAGAAGTCACAGGTGATAAGCAGTGAAAACAAAGCAACAAAACCTGGCCAGGTTGGAGAAGGGGTAGTGGGTAAGCAGCTGGCAGCCAGCAGCAGGAATGACTTACTGACTCAAGGACACTCTAAATGAAATGTTTTAAGAGCAAAGCAGAAGGAAGGCCTGGAAGATTTGACAAGGGGATCTTACTTCTTTACCAATAAAAAGGACCCACTTGATCCAAATCCATAGACCCAATCTAACTCTTCTCATATAATCGTTGCCTCAAGCTATGCCTAAGCAACCTGGCTCTCCATAGTTCACATTGCACTAAACTCTGTCCTCAGAGAAAAAACCAGAAGACCTCCCTCAACAGTGTCTTCCACTGCCACAATGAGCTGTATATCAAGTCTAAAGTCATATGTAGAGATCCCAAGGAGAATCACGAGCTCTGATCCACCTTATACCCACAAAACAAGGCCATAATTCTTACAGACACATTTAAATTTTTTTCATAAGAGGCAAGAGAGATAGAGTAAGTAGATGATTTGGTGCATCCCCCTCACCAGGACTAGACAACTCAAAATTCTCTTCTTCACAGAAGCTCTGCTTATGCATAATGATATGAAAAACATCCCCATTAAGAACAGGTTGTGTTTGAAGTGTTCTTATGCATGCCCTTTGAAAAAGACAGAGTAAATCCTTCTTGGTAAAAAGAGAAGCATTAATTATTTAATTAAACAAAGTAGTTATTGACTTTTTTTAAGCAATAGGCAAATTTTTCACAAAGAACAGAATTTTTATAATATGGGTATCTCTAATTCCTATTCCTGAAAATAAACTAGCTGAAAATTTAACCCCAGTGGAAGAAAAAAAAATGTGTTTTAAAGGAGAAACACATTCTGAAAGAATTAATGTGCAAGCAGAAACTAGAGTGTCTTCCTACAATTGCAACTTGGCCTTTGAAAAGTATCTTTATTTGATTGCTATTAAAATATAAATCCTAATAGCTTCACAAACAAGGGGATTCATTTCAGGAAGCGTAGGTAGAGCTGTACCAATTCCATAACGGATACTTGCAAAATACCTTTGTAGATAATAAAAACCATGCCACTTAATCAAGTATTGAAAAGGTTCAAATTAATCCTAACTTCACTACAGTTAATATAAATGTCCCGAGTCAATAAATCTTGATATTGATTAAACTACCCCTCCCCACTCCATTCAATTTTTAAGACCCACCAGTTCCCACAGGCAGAAGGGGCAGATGTGACAATAGCAATTTACAAAATCAATATAGCACAAGAGATCTAGAGAAATTAACTACAGCAGAGATGACCCATTAAATCATCCAGTCCATCTCCAGCTCCCTCTTGGCCCCTTGTAGGCTATTCTCTTCCAATATATTTAAGTCACTTTACCTAAGTAAGTTGTAGAGGTTAACAGATACAAGGGCTTATTCCTTTTCCCAAAGTCCCATCTCCTACCTCCCAATGCTGAGCCTCATGTCTCCCTCTACATCAATAATTCTCAACTCTAGTAGCATACCACGCTCACCCAGGAAGCTTTTGAAATATACCAGTGCCAGGCCTCACATCCAGGGATTTTTATTTAGTTGATCTGGGGTGAGACCTGGGCTCTATTGAGGTGGGGGTTTTCCTCCCTTTTAATACCCATGTGATTCTAATGTTCAGAAATTTTAAGGACCAGTTCTCTACAAGTTCAACAGTCTTATTCCTTGTTTTGCTTTTGAATGCTTTCTTGTTGGCCATATTAACATTAACTCAGTACTACTATACTAGGAGTAAGATTATAAATGACAATAAATCAGTGAGTCCCGGCTGGCTGAGAAGCACCAGCTGAGAACCCCTGCTGTGGGAAATCATTATCTCTGATCAGAGTATGACATATATCCCAGGTAGATTGGGGCACCTGAGAAGGAAAAAAAATGGCTAAGGATGATGTTTTAGGAGGAAATGGACCTTCCCAGCTATACCAGGAGCTGTTGTTAATCACATGGAGAGCTGCCAAAGACAGAAACCTATCAGATTTGGCATTCTTCTGTTGATCATTGTTTTTTAAGGTTTTATTTATTTGAGAGAGAGAGCTTGAGTGCTTGCTCACAAGCATGAGTAGGAGAGGGAGAGGGGCAGAGGGAGAAGCAGACTCCTCACTGAAGAGGGAGCCTGACATAGGGCTCAATCCCAGGACCCTGGGATCATGATCTGGGCCAAAGGTAGATGCTTGACCGACTGAGCCACATAGGCACCCCTCCTCTGTTGATCATTTTAACTTTAGCTTTAGGAGGAAATAAAATATAAATATAAGTACCAAAAAAGCAATCCAAAAGCTAACTTTTGTTGAATCCTTACCATAGGCAGGCATAGTTCTGAGTGCCTTACATGTATTATACCTAAGTCTGCAACCCTATGAAGTAGGTGCAATTACAATCCCATTGTAGAGATGAAGAAACTCAGGCACCCAAAGTTACACAGGTAGTAAGTAACAGAGTTGAAATTCCAGTTTAGGTGGGGGGACACCAGAACCAATGCTCTTAATTATCAATATCAACCATCTTACAGCACTAGACATAAAGCAAACACACCTAAAGTTAGACACTAAATGTGGTACATTAAGTCTCACGCGTGCTAAGATGCAATTTCTTCAATAAATGTCTATAAAGCAGTTGTTTTAAACATTAGCACACATAGTAATCACCAGAATAAATTTTTTAAACCACTGCTAAGGCCCTTTCTTTAGAGATTCTGATTCATTAGTCTGGATAGGGCCCAAGAACTTGCATTTTATTTTATAAAAACACCTTTTGACACCACAGAAATTCAGGAAGGGAACTCATAATAAGCATTTTTGGCAATTAGAAGGGAACTAGCAGCCCTGCAAAAAGGTCTTTTTGGGAAGCTGGAGCAGGAAAAGTTAAGCTATAAAGAATTAAGGACATGGGGCCTGTGAGGGGCAGCTCCTCTTCCACAAAGCATCTTGGTAGAAGGTAGTACTTTGAGGAAAGTTATTTTTAGGAGAGGGGAAGTGCCAGAAGAAAAGGAGAGATTAAAAATTTAAGAAAGACCAGTAGAAACTGATGATGGAACAAGGTTCTAGAGAAGGCAGGAGGGTGCATGGCAACTGCAGTGAGTCCACCTGCCAAAGCCTCCATCACAGGAGAGGTCTCCTAGAAAGATGGGTTCATGCCAGGCCTCTTGGCACTGTGTCTAGCAGGATAAGAGTGTACTTCCAAACCAATACTGGATTGCAAGGTTAATAACTATCTTAGGAACAGTTTTTCAAAGTCTCTTGAATGGAAAAAAAAGAACTATAAGGTACAACATTACCAAGGCATGTCCAAACTCTCATGGGTACTAGTGCTAGGCTTGATTGACACATTGCTCCTAGAGGACCATCAGCTGGCATATGTGGAATTCTCTTTTATATGAGGTTGCTACTCTAGTCTGGAAGCTCACAACCCTGACTGCAGAACTGGTTACGTAATTTATGGGACTAGGCACAAAATGAAAACGTGGAATCCCTTGTTCAAAAATTAAGAATTCCAAGATGGCAACAAGGGAGCTTTAAACCAAGTATGGGGCCCTTCTAAGCACTTTGACTGCACAGTTTGGCTACCCATGAAGCTGGCCCTGCCTGGCTACACATTAAAAATACCTAGGGAGCCTTTAAAAATTCCAATGCCCAGGTCACACCTGAGACCAATTAAAACCAGGCCCTCTGGAAGTGAGAACCACACATCAAAATTTTTCAAAGCTCCCCACTGACTCCAGTGTGCAGCCAAGGTTGAGAACCACTGCTTATTTGTCATAGAATCTAACTTAATACCAGCTTCAAAAATCATTTTAAGAAATTATACCTGAAAAAAATATATAATGGTCCCACAAGATAAACTGTAGCCCCATTTACACACTACTGAATCACATTCCTCCACCTACCCATTCTTCCTATCAACTGCCTCAAATTATTAGTATAAAAGAAAAGAATACAAATATCTCTTCCTATAATAAATACATGTATTGCCATATAAACCAAAAAAAAAAAAAAAGCAACTTGAGTAATGGAGACCATGCTGAATTCCTTTAAGGCCCCTGCCTGAATTTTCTTGGCTCTACCAGATGATTTCTTCCAGGGTTCTGGGCACTGGCCCAGAACTCATCCACCTTTCTGAATAATGCATGACACAAGGCTCTTCCAAGCAACACTGAGCTTTGGATGGAATGCTCAGTTAAGGCAGGAGAATCTGACCCTCACCAAATCCAAAGCTTGGGATTTATCCCAAGAGAGAGGATCAAATGAAGATGATCATCCAAGCAGCATAGCTGGGCAGCTCCCAGCCGGATGTGTAGCTACCCAAGAGTTTTTAGTTACAAACCCAGCCATCTAAGGAGAAGAGCTGCTGTAGTGAAGAGAGGAGAGAGGGGCTTCCCACAGGAATCTAAGACCCCAAATACATTAGGGAATCCATTTCACAGTGGTCTTTAAATAAGCCATACAGATTGAGGCAAAAGAGACCTCCAACGTGCCCCTCAGCATAACAGCAAGGACTGAGGTCTTTCGTTCTGATCCTACCAGCAACAGAATAGCAGGGGATGATCAGGAGGTAGAGTTCATGGGTTAGAATCCTTCCCCCACCAACTTAGTAGTTATGTGACCTCTCTGTGCCTCAGTTTCCTTGCCAGAAAAATGGAGCTAATAAAGTACTATCAAATTGCTATGAAAATTAAATCAGATAATCCATGTATGGTGTTTAGAAGAGTACTTAATGCATGATAAGTACTGGGGCACCTTGCTGGCTCGGTCAGTAGAGCATGCGACTCTTGATCTTAGGGTCATGAGTTCAAGGCCCACATTGGGTGCGGAGCCTACTAAAAACAAAAACAAAAAAAACAAAAAACAAAAAAACAAACCATGGTAAACAGTGAGTAAACATTAGCTTAGCTACCATCATCATTACTACCACCACTACAGCACTCCACATACACAACTCACTTCTCTTCTGCTCTGCCCAAAATGAAACCAAGGTTCAAAGAACTCAAGTGATTGGCTCCAGGTTCCATAAGCCAGTAAGAGGAGAGCCAAGACTAAAACTCATGTTTCCCATCTTATATTCTCAATTTCCTCATCTCACTTGAGAGCTGAGTAGGGACCCTCTCTGCAGCCCTTCCAGTGTGATATGCAGCACAATCACAACTTGCCATAAATGAGACAAAGATTAAAGGTGATGTAGGTACAGCTGGGACAACCCATCTGTCACATTATGAGCACTCAAACCATCAGCTATTGCTATTACTGCTATTGTTATCATACAATTGGTGCCAATTGTATCCTGTCATCCATCATACAATCACATGTAAATTGGCCATGTCCACCATATTGGAGAATTACTTGCAGAGCTAGCTATCTTAAGAAATCTAATGTCAAACCCTTTGGTAAAAACAGAATTCTTTCTGGTACCATAATTATACTATGGTCTGGTAACATAACATAATTAAAATCACCCCCTTAAATTGGTCTGTGCATATGTTGGGAGCCTCCTGTTATTGGTTATGGTTAAGATAATAGAAGACATATTTCCAAGCTATCATGAGCAAGGGACATGGCAAAGATGCAGTTTTAGAAAAGAAGTCCAACTTCAAAAACCTACAGTTCCACAGCCAGAGATTGGCCGATATATGGAAATGAAGCCTAATAAGAAAGGAAACCATGATCTCTGTGTCCTCTAAAGGCCCCATTCTTCAAGAGAACCTGTATACCACTATGCCAAGCCCAACTCAGCTTTTATTGTTGATATTCATATTGACAACAGTGCTAGGCCCTTGCTGAGGGCCCACAGGCAGCCATGTTGGGGTTGTATCCCTGCCAGTTAGTGGAAACTTCCTGACCAATCAGATGGCATTAAGTCACTGGATTTATTTTTCCACCCAAGTGAGTGTCTCTTCTAGAAAGAAACCTGCCCCATGGCACTAATTTCCCTCTTTTGCTGAGTGGTTTAGGAAAAAGAAAGAGAAAGAAAGAAAGAAAAGAAAGAAGAAAGAAAGAAAGAAAGAAAGAAAGAAAGAAAGAAAGAAAGAAAGAAAGAAAGAAAGAAAGAAAGAAAGAAAGAAAAGAAAAGAAAAGAAAGAAAGAAATTTTAAAAACAACAATGAAGCCGTGACAATTAAACTGGCATATAATGAAAGCCACAAATACATAATTACCATGTCCCACTTGGTACAAAACACTCCAGAGCTGCCAAAAACTGCCCACTCTGATAGCAGTTGCCCTTATGCAAGCCCTGGGCTCTGCAGCTGCATCTCAATGAGCCTAAGTGGGCTGCCTGGAATGGTTTCCCTGGTAACGGGGTTCTGGCTGAGAGGGACATTGATTACCCCCGAGGAATGAGTTTCCACTTGGAGGGAGACTGGGTGAATGCAAAAGCAGAGAATTTGGAGGGTGAGCCAGGGTCCACAGGGGCAGAGGAGTCACTAAAGACCTGGGAGGGGTCCCAAGCTTTTCCCTTTCTGAGATGGAGAAAAGTAACGTGTAAATTTGGTGCCTTAAGGATTCAAAGAGAAGGGCTAGAGTTGAAATATCCCATCTAGTCCTGACTCATGTATGTTCCTTATCAGAAGAACTGGACTGGTTGTCAAGAGGCAGAATTCTAGTCCCACGTCTCTTGTTAATTCACTGGGTGACCCTGGATGAATCAGGTAAAATCAAGGAGTTAGAACTGAGAGATTTTTTTAAGGCTTAAAAGCTAAGACCCTCCAAGGAGAGGACCAACTCAAACCATGACAAAATGAGGGAGAATTTCTATGTTAACAACTGTCCTTCCCTTGGCATTCATATTTTTTATTTCTCCTCTCATGTCTCAAGTGTATTCTCTGGGACTCAGATTTTCTATCACCAGTTTCCAAGGTTGCCTTTAGGAGAAAGGTTACCACCAGATTTGGCCAATTTCCACCACAAATTTGAGTGTTACATGGGGGTGAAGGTGCTCCATTGTTGCCCAGTGCTGGGAGCAGCTGGAGGTGATAACACTGGCAGCCCCTTTCCTGCTATAATTGTGTAGTTCTCTGAATGGCTCACCCCTCCTCACTTATAATGCATTAATGATTGATGAATAATGAATTCATGGGATCTTAGAGAAGGAACAAGGAAAAACATTCCAGGCAGAGGGAACAGAATAGCCCCTGTGGCTGGGGAAGTAGGTTCATATGCGGCCTGAAAAATTGCCAGTGTGGTTAGGGACCTGAAAACAAGGGCAAGTATATTGAGAGATTGGGGGCAGGGGTGGTGGGGCGGGGGGTGGTAGGTAGTGAAGCAGGCAGGATCATGCAAGCCTTGTTAGTGGCCATGTTAGGGGTTTTATATATCCTGAGTTTTGGAAGCTATTAGCATGGGAGAAAGTGGAGGTAACATGATAGGATTTTATTTTGAAAACATTAACTTAGTTAAGGACAGGAGGAAACCAATTAGGAGGCTATTGTCATGATCCAGGGAAGGATGACACTGACTTGATGAAAAATTTTCCAAAGAAGAGAAGAGCTCCTCCATGAGCAGCCCCTCTTACTGTTTTCCCTGGTTCCAAGGAAAGTCTCCTGGTTTATCCACGTCGCCTTGTTCAGCATCATCCCCTAGGACTTGAGTGCTGACCATTAATGTCTCACCACAGACAACAGATTCCCTCTGTCCTCTTACATTGCACAGACATCTTACTCAATTAAAAGCCTGAAACTATCCAGAGATTTTTCTAGTCCTTGTTTCCTCAGAAAGCACATAAACCTTGTTAATGGGTGTTGCATTTTTATCTTGCAACAGCCACTTGCAGCAGAGAGGGAATGTTTAGTAAACACTCATCTTTTAGGTATAATGAGACCAACAACAAAGCAAAACCTCCTCCCCTCTTACTATTGATGCCAAAAAGGTAGTGTAAGCTGCACTAGCAACAGGAAAACCTGGTCCCAGAACCCTTCATATGTCCCAAAGTACCGTGACCACTGAGAAATACTTTCCTTAAAACTTGTCCCAGTAATCACTTGAGATTGTATTGGTCTGGACTGAGTTCTCAGTGTGTGGGAGGGGAGGGACAGAAAGACACACATACGACTTCTGTAGCTCTCAAAGATGGGTGATTTGGTGGCAGACTTGGACAAGGGATAGGAGAGTGGGGCAGCTGTCAAGGGCAAATGTCTATCCTGGGATTCAGATGGACAGAAGTGGTAAGGAAAATGTGGCAACCACACATGCTTTGATGTTTCTCCCATCAGGAGGCAGGGTGGAGCCGTATTCCCTACACTTGACTTTGGGTTCTGGTGGCTGCTTTGACCAATAGAACCCAATAGAGATGATGCTGTGCTAGTTTCTCTTCCAGACTCCGAAAGTGTGCAGACGCTTTCCCATTTGAAGATATAGACCTAATTAAGTTGGATGATTATTCTTATTTCAAATGATGCTTCCCATTTCAGACAGATTTTCCTTATGGGTATAACTATTAGATGGCATCTGCTGGAATAAATCACATGAAGCCATAGTGTGAACAATTACTAACAAGTTATTATCAATTAAAAATCAAGTGAGATTACTTTTCAAATAAAAGTGCAGGTCAACAGGACTAAAAGGACTTCATTTTTTAAGGTCTGATTTACAAATGACCTTTTTAAAAAGTCTAACTATAGAGTGAAGTCTTACCTCCAATAAACAACTCCAATACTCAAAATGCCATATATATATATATATATATATATATATATATATATATATATATATATGAAACCAGAAATTCAAGATTGCTGCAGGTTTATTTTATCCCCTTCTGATTTTCAATCTGTACCCCTGGGACCCATTTCTGAGGATACAGAAATTGCCTATTTCCAGGTAAACATCTCTGGAAATGCAGTCTCTCCCTTAGTCCCGAGGCATAGACAGCTCCATGCTCTCAAGGCCACTAGGGGAAAGGACACACATAAGAGTTTGTAGAGTTTTTTCTTTTTTTTTCTCAAAATCTTCTTTTCTCCAGTCAAGAGGAGAAGCAGAGTGAAAAGCCAGAGTCTGGATTGGATTCCCCACCTTTCCCGAGCATTGTAACCTGGACTAGCTATTGAACCTTTCCCATCTCAGATTCCTCATCTCTCAATGAAAAAGAACATGATGGACAGGGCCATGTGGCAGGTCCCTCCAGTGCTAAGAATCTAGGATTTTACACTTTTGACAGAAGGTGGGGATCTGTCCTACCCAGTCATGACCCTGAGGAAGACTCAGAAACTCTCAGCCCAATCACATCCTCCTTCCAATGGCCCAAGCATTTGGCGGGTTTATTGAGAGGAGCAGAATGTGGGGAGAAAAAGGCAGTACTTCAATCAATCATACCAGCCTTCTTAGAGGAAGCCCTCTTAGTGGCTACTGCAGGAAATTTTGGTCAATGCTAACCAAGATGGTGTGTATAGTAACATAGAGGTTTGAGAAGGCCAAACTTTCTTCTTTCCCTAAGTTAGAGAAATATGATGCCCAACTTCTATAACTTCCCATGGCCTTCCTGATGACAGCAAGTTATCCAGGGACTGGTCCAGTCACCAGCTGTATGCCCTTTGCTTACATTTAGGTCTGAGGTGCCATGGAGACCTGTAATCTGTGAGACTTTTTCCAATTATTTCTTCACTTACTCCCTCGGCCAAATGCAAATCTCTCTTCTTTTATCTTGAGACCACTTCTGAGATGGTGGAAAGGCAAGGAATTTGCTTTCTGTAGTCTGATTTTCACACAAAGCCTATTGACAGTACAGATGGTAAAATGCCCCCAAGGACCCAGCAAAGAGACTAGGCTTCCCCAACAAGAGGTCATGATAATCTTAGGCTTCATTGGAACTCCCTAGAATCTCTGGAAGATAAGTGGTGGTACTGAATGGGGGCAGGGATGGTGGTGGAGGGGTTAAAGTGGCAGCTTTTTAAAGCAGTCTGGTGTTTGCTCATGGGTAAACACATAAACCAATGGGCAGAAAAGAAAGAGACAGATTTGTAAGGGATCTGGGTACATAATGAAGGAAACACCAAAAGTCTGTGGGATTATTCAATAAATGTTGTGGACTAATTAGCTTTTAAAGGCAAAAAGTCTCTATGTCTTGTACCACATGCAAAAATATATTCCTTTTTTTATGATTTTATCTTTAAGGAATGTCTGCACCCAACATGGGGCTGGAACTCAAAACCCTGAGATCAAGAGTTGCACAGTCTACTGACCAAACCAGCCAGCTGCCCCTAAAAACTATATTCCTGTTGCATTAGAGACTTAATGGTCAGAAGCAAAACTTTAAAGACCTTTAGAAGAAAATACAAGGTAATGCCAGAAGTTTTATGACTCTGAAATAGGATAATATTTTTTAGGCAAGACATAAAAAACATACAACCCATGGAGATCCAAATTAATCTGATAACATCAAGTTTTAAAAATCTCTTTTTGGCAAAAGATGCCACAAACAAAGTTTCAAAACGAGAAAGAAAACACAAGAAGATATTATTTATAAACATATATACATACACATATCTGTATACATATGTGTTTTATATTATATACACACATGTTCATGTATGTACGTATATGTATATACAGAGAAAGGACTGGCATCCAGAATATATAATGAACACTAACAAATCCATCAAGAAAATTGCAACACAGAGATGACGAAAGGGTGTGAACAAGTTAGCTTAGAGAAAAGAAAATCTTCAGGCCAGCACATGTATGAAAATGTTACTGAATATCTCTGAAAAGCAAAAAGATTCAAAGAAAAATCAGAGTAACAAGACTTTATAAGGCCCATAAGAACAAGTGTTGGAGAGGACATGAAGAAACAGAATGCCCACTATTGGTGGGGGGTTTATATTGGTACAATCACATCAGAGTGTCTCTGGCAATACGTGCTAAATTTGAAAATGTATATTCCTTAGGACCAGCCATTCCATTTCTAGTATACATCCTCAAATGACCCTCATACGTGTGCATGGGAGAAGTGCACAGAACGTTCACATTAGCTGAAATGTTTGCAAAAGCAAGTAACTGAACAATCTAAATGTTCACCAATATGCAAATGGTTAAATATAACAATATGAGAGAATACTATACAACAGACAAATATACGAGTTAAATGTATCAACACTAAGTAAAATGATTTGCAGAAAAGTACGGTAACCATTTCCATAAATACTACAGAATATTTTTGAATACTTAATATGAGACTACCGTAGAAAAGATGGGACTAGAAGGATATATTCCATATCTTTAACAATGGTTGCCTTTGGCAGTGAAGTAGCAGATGAAACTAGGAGAGAAACTTTAACCATAATTTAAACAATTTTTAGAATAAAAAATAGATTTGAAGCAAATAATGACAAAATATAAATATTTGTTCATGCTGAGTAATGGGCACACAGGTGTTTGTCACATTATCCTCCAGATTTTTCTGTTTTCATTTGTACACAAGGAAAGAAATGCAAACAAGGTTTTAGCATTAAACATAAATCCTTGTACCCTAAATATATCTACATTCTGCTCTCTCCACCTCCCTGCCTTAGCTCAGACTCTCATTTCTTCCCAAACACACCATTACTGATCTCCCTGCCATCAGTTTCTAGTGTATGGTGTTGTTAGCAGGATGATCTCCCTGAAATATAAATCATAAAAAAAAAAAAACTGTAAAACAAAATGCAAAGCTAAATTCTCTTAAAACAGATCTTTGCCTTCAAAATAAAGCTCTTGCATGGTAGACAAAGTTCTCCATAACCCAGCCTCCGCTTCCCTCTCTGGCTCCAAATGCCACAGTCCCTTGCCCCTCACAACATGTATACCCCATGGTCTGGCCACACTGCTGTCCCAGAGCCCCAATTTCTGGATGTCTCTGTAGGGCACTCTTCCCCTTTGACCTGTGCTTAATGATGGTTTGCCCTTCAACACGGGGCTTAGGCATCACTTCTTGCCTGGGTTTGGGACTCCTTCCCCAGCCTCCCAGAGAACGCTGTTCAAACCCCTTCTGCAGTTAGCACACCACACTCTAACCACCCTCTCCCCTGGGGGGACTGCAAGCTTCCAGTCTGCAGGAACCACATCTCATAAAGCTCTTTTCCTTATGCCATAATTAGTGCTCAGTAAATTTGGTCAGAAAAATAAATGAAAATATGCATATATATATGAAATGCCCATTTAGCACAAAGTGCTAAGAGTTGTTTTATTCATTCATTTGTTCATTGGACAATGACTAGGAATCACATGAAGAATACTAGCCCTCCTTTGTTGTGCATTTATAATGCACCTGCTAGGTCTTGAGGGGGAAAACAAAGTGAGGAAAGGATACAGGCCTTGTCTTCAAGGAGCTTCCAGTCCTGTTGGAGAGGTAATACTAAGAGAAGAAACAACCTGAAGCCTAAAATTAGATAGTGTGTAACTGAAGCCTCAAATGAGTAATGTCCAATTCCAGATTTCCCTTAAGGCGTTTAGATATACAGTTGCTTAAAAACGAACAGGAAGCAGAAATTGAAAAAGAAAAGAAATAGGGAATGAGAAAGAAGGGAAAGGCCGCTAAAGTCCTGATGCTCATTTCAAATTGTCCAGCTAGCTTACAGCTCTGATGGGAGCAGACGCTGAAGCTGGAGCCGGCCCAACTTAGGTTAGGGTCCCATGGATGCGTGCCTGTCAAAATGCCCCATATCCCCAGGATTAATAATGTAGGGAGAAAGTGGGCTGGCACTGGCTGGCAACTTGGCCAGACAGCCCCAGACCTTCCCCTGCACCAGGGCTCTGCTGTTCAAATCAATATTCGTTAGCAGGCAGAATGAGCTCGTTTCACGCATGTTCTAATTAGACAATGGAGATTATTACAAAACACCTGCAATGTTTGTAATCGTTTAAAATAATGAGAATCAATATTAGCTTCCAAAGGCACCATATGGCAAATGCTCATTCCAGGCATGTGGTCCCTGATAGGCTCTCAATGCTTCAAAACTGATCATTAACATTTTTTAATTTGCAAAAAGTTGCTCTCAGTTAATGAATTGGCTGCCTGTGTGCCCTATGCACAGTGACCGCCTCTAAGTGATCATTTAATTGTAACATGGCCTCAGCGCCCACTAGAGCCCGTAGGGTCTGCCACAAAGGATGTGCTCCAGAATCAAGAACATGCAAATATCCCACCACCAACCAGGCACTTCTCAGGTGTCTGATCTCCAAGCCCCTCGAGTGATGGTTCTCAAGTCACCCAGAGGGCTTGTGAAGCATAGAATGGTGGGTCCTACCTCAGAGTTTCTGGTTCAGCAGGTTAAGAGTAGGGGCCTGAGATTCTACACTTACAGCAAGTTCCCAGGTGCTGCAGATGCTGCTGGTCTGGGTCCCCCACTTTGAGAAGCACTGCCCTACAAGATGACACGCTCCTCCCTACTCCAGGCTACCACCTTCCCCATCAGCAAGAACTGCACACAGGAAGAGTGATGACTAAGGAAAGTAGTTTCTCCCATGTTCCATGAGCAAACTTCCAGGCCACACCTAGTGAAATGGGCAGCAGGCTACACAGAGCATGTGTTGAGCCAGACACGGTGCTAGACACGTCCACATCTTGATTCATCCTCATTGCAACCCCATGAAAGAGGTGCTCCCACATTTGACAAAAGAAGAAAATGAGGTACAGGCTCCAGGGTCAACCTGAGGATTCAGATTCAAACAAGGGTTCATGTCTTCAAAGCCTGTGCTTCATCCACAGCAGGGCACTGTCCAAATGACAGTGTGTGTGTGTCAACTCACGCCTCGTCCAGAACCTGTTCCTCCTCATTCCCTGGACTCTCCTGACCACTACATGATACAAGGTGGGGAGGTTCCTTTCACAAGCACAGAGATGAGGCGAACTTGCAAGTCCAGGCCAACATTCGCGCTTCTCCCTTGGAACCTGGTCACGAATCCTTCCTTTTCCATGAACTGGGCACAGAACCCTTCTGTTGCTTTGCTTCCACTAGCCCAGTGCTTCTCAACTTCTAATGTGCACAGAAATCACCTGGGGATCTTATTAAACTGCAATCTCCAAACACATAGGTCTAGGAACTGCCAAAAAGGACCCTTTCTAACCTGTTTCCCGGGGGTTGCTGCTGCTGAGTAGCTTTTATCCGTGTAAATGCAGAGGACCTGGTGTGGTGGAACACACAGGCTTTGGAGCCGAATGCACCTAGGCTCAAATCACTTCCAATGAGTTTTTCCTTATCTTTGAATCTCTTAGAATCTCAGTTTCCTGGTCTGTAAAATGGGGATAACACCTACCCCATAGAATTATAGGATAACATCCCAGCACCCTCTTGTACCTTCCACAAAAACCATCTTCCTTTGTTCTTTCAATGTTCATACCCAAGCATAAGCCAGGTAGGTCTGACATTTTTACCCATATTACTGGTGAAGAAATCACGGGCTTCTGATAGACTAAGTCCCAGACAGCCCATGGCATGTCTCAAATACAACTATGGATTCCTGGGCAGCCCCAGTGGCGCAGCGGTTTAGTGACGCCTGCAGCCCAGGGCGTGATCCTGGAGACCCTGGATCGAGTCCCACGTCAGGCTCTCTGTATGATGCCTGCTTCTCCCTCTGCCTGTGTCTCTGCCTCTCTCTCTCTCTGTCTCTATGAATAAATAAATAAAATCTTTAAAAACAACAACAACAACTATGGATTCCCAGTGGCAAGCTGAATGCTTTTTCCCCCACCCAGGGACTGAGGCCTCAGTTTCCAGTTGGATGGTGGAGAAAACACATGAACAGAGTCACCATATGATAGATTCAGTAGAGCTCTACAGGAATCCTTAAGAATTGGCGCATCCTCACCTTACCCTTTGTTGCCCGGAAACAGAACTATTGGAGGTAGGAGGAGCGGGGACAGATTTTAGTAGTTATACATGGTCTTATTTGTGTTTGGAACTCCTTTCTCATCCAGGGAATGTCTTGGTAAAACACTCCCCAGGATAACACACAGGACATTAGCCCCAGGCAGTGTGCCCGAAGAAATGTACGATATCAAAAGAAGGAAAACAGATAACTCTGAGAAATCACAGGTAGGATTTATAGCAAAGTTTGCTCACGGGCAGGTAAATTCACTAGGCTCCCTGAGCTCTTTCTTTTTCTTCTTCCTTTGATGTTTTAAAAAACATAAGACTCTTGTTTTAAATCGTCCCCATAAAACATCGCCTGCTACAGAAGCTGCAGCCAGGGATCCTCCCAGCATCGGCATTTGTCACCGAGCTCATAATTCACAGCAATTCATAAACTTTTTCAAAATGCTGTGAACGTAACTTCAGGGGGTTAATAAAACAGCTTTCTACTCCTCTACTTCTTTCCATTGATAACTTATTCAAATTGTAATTGCCTGTAATGTGCTCCCTCTATCACATTACTGCTCACGCCTCATGCACTCTCCCACCCCATCCATCACCCCCGACTGTCAGCCAAGCCCTCCTTCTGGCTTGCGCACAAAAATGTGACTGCTTTTCTTCTCACATCTAGTGGACAAGCCCTTGCCCACACACCACCCTTGCCCACTCCCTCCCACTGGCGTCCTAGATGGAGGATTCTGCTGTCCCCTGCCCACTCAGGGGCAGGCATTTTGTCTCAGGGCTTATCTGTGACCCAAACCACCTGCCTCATGGCATGCAGGTTTGCTGGGTTAGGTGGTTTGGGCAGTTATCTGAGCATGTCCAGACAGCACAGTAACAGTGAAGCTCTTCTGAGTGAGGTGGGATGTTGGATGGATCACAGATTTAAATGTCAGAAGACCTCATCTCATCCCAGCAGTGTTGTGAACTCTCTGTGTGAGTGTGGGTAAACCACTTAATCTCTCTCAGCCTGTTTCCTCACCTAGGAAAAATGGAGGCCATAATGCATGCCCTCCCTATGCCATAGGACTGATGCAGCTGTTTCAAGGAGTAAATGAGATTATTTCTGAGGCCAACTTTGACTCACCCAGAGCCCAATATTTTCCTTCAATTACTCCCCAATGAAGAGAGCAAGTTATCATGTGAGTTAAGATGGAACCAAGTAGAGAGGAAGGTCATCAAAGTGGGGCACATCTTCTAGGAACAGATAAAAATGATAACCAGAATTAGTCCAATTGTTTGGCATTGGGCAGATGGACATCTGATTCTGGTGACCCCAAGGTGGCAAAAGCAGAGATCAAGGCTGTAGCAGGGACCAGCCAGTGATGGGCACTGGGGCAGAAGCACATTAGATAACGTCCCTCTTCCCCACTGTCCTTGCCTCAGACCTCAGCGTGCATCAACAGTTTCAGAGCCTTGTTACTGAGCCAGCACCAATGACCTCCCCTCTCCTGAGCATCCAGGAAGCTCTTAAGTTCAGACTTGCGGAAGGATGCAGTCACAGCCCTTAGTGGCCTTTCCATACAAAAACACTCCCACCTTCTCAGAAGTTCCGGTGTGACACAATGCACCCTAGCCCCCGCGCAGTTACAGAATCAGCATGCCACTCTGGGCCTGTCCCTAGGGATCTATCTGATGGCACAGAAACAGCTTCTTTGCTCCCTGAGATTCCTTCGAGTTACAACCTCTCCCTTCCCCCAGTCTCGTTAAAATTCTCTGCAACAAGTGGCAGCAGGTTTGCCCAGCAGGCGCCGGAATGTAACTGAGAAGAGGGAAGGGAAATCTCAGAGATTGCCAAGAGACCTCCCAGGTCCCCCATCATCCTGTAATGGGTTCCTCTTTATAACACGTGGGGGAAACCAACTGGTTTCCTGCACCCACTGAGGCTGAGAAGTGGCAATAAAATGAAGGGGAGGAGCAGAGAAGAGAAGTCTCTAAATCCCACAGCTAAGTCTCTGGCCTTTTGCCTGAGCCTCTGGGAGGCCCCTAGTCCCTTAGGAAGAGGCAGGTGTAGGAAAATGCTCTTTTCTGCAGCTGTTGCCACTTACCACAAATCATTTATTTCATCTTCTTAGCAAGCGAAAAGTGTGTCCAATTCCACCGACTGCTTTCTTAAAATCTTAAGACTTAGCATTCTCTGGTAGGACTTCCTCCTGAACGAGATTGCCTTCCTTATGTGATTCACATTAGCAGGGAGTCTGTTATTAGCTTGATTTTTTATCTCTGACACTGTGAGAAATATTGCTGCCATAAACCCGGGTGCCCTTAGTAAAAGCTGAACTACTTGGCAAAAGCTAATAAAGTGAGGAACGATGAAAGCAATTGGCTATGAATACCTAAGCAGCAAACATGACAGCTGCCCCCCAGGCTGGGCCACAGGCATGCATAGGTGAACACAACCCTCCAGTGGCACCCTGCCTAGGTGCTGCCACAACTGCCTTTTGTCATGACTTACCTGAGCCATTCTCCCAACCCAATGCCCTATAGCCCAAGGGTCTCACTTGTTTATTCCTGAGAATTGGTGGATCCAGGCTTTCTAAACCATGCCAAAGTTAGTGCAGTGGCTGTCATGCTTCAGATGGCACAGAAAGCACCTGGGGAGCTTGCAAAAGATTCAGTTTCCCAGCCGTGAGCCCCTCCAGAGATTCTGAGAGACGGCTGGGGTGTGGAAAACTGCCTTCATCACAAGCATCCCCAGGAGGTCCAAGGGGACCAGACTTTGGTGAACGCTTATTAGCCGAGATGCAGTGGGCAGGATGACAAGCAGGGCCCTGATCCCTGCACCACCATTCAGTGATGAGTGGACTTCAGAACAAAGGAAAGCTGACTCAGCCCTCATTTCGGAAGATGTGGTTATCCAAGGGCCCCCAAAGACCTCAGATTAAAGCAGCTGCATCAGTGAGGCAGTTTCCATCATCTTAAAGGCCAGTGCCAGCCCAGCTTCTGGGCATTTACCTTGTGTGCAGAAGGAAGGGAGGATGCTTGCTTGGTTATATTAATGAGCATGTGTTGTCAGTCAGTGGATGAGCCCAAAGGAATTTTAATAAAGTCAGCATTTCTTCCTCTGGCTTGGGCTACCTATTTTAGGAATTTTGTCATGGGAGAGAATCCTATGTGGTAGCTGGAGGTAAATGCTGATTGTTACACTTGGCACTCTTTGCTTGAGGGACTCCAATATGCTCAGAGGTGGGAATATTGGGTGTGGTTCCCAGGATAATCCTTACCCACCAGCTGCTTCTGGTTGTGAATAACAAAAAGCACAAAACCACAAGCTGGACAAGCACCAGACTACAAAGCATGTATCTTCTTCACCAAGTGATGAAGTGTTGAAAAGAGATACCAGTGGGATCCAGCATGATGGACAGCGAGCCTGCTTGGAGAAAAAAGATGGCATAATGCTATTATGATTCTTAGCCCTAGCTACATAATAGAATCATCTGAGGAATTAAAAAAATAATAGTAATCACCAACCCTAGAGACTCCCAACTCTGGGATCTGGGATGGAGCCAGGGCACAGGTATTTTTTTAGGGTTCTTCAGATGATTCTAACATACATCACTGCCTAATAGAAATTCCAGCAAGTTTAAAGCTGTGTGCTCAATCTTCACTGCAATTCAACCTCTTGGAGAGTTTTACAATATATATTTTTAAACTTTTTTTAAAGATTTTATTTATTTATTTGACAGAGGAAGAGCACAAGCAGGGGGAGTGGTAGCAGAGGGAGAAGGAGAAGCAGTCTCCCCATGGAGCAAGGAGCCTGATGCGAGGCTCAATCCCAGGACCCTGAGATCATGACCTGAGCAGTTGCTTTACTGACTGAGCCACCCAGGCGCCCCAAGTTTTACAGTATATTGATGCTGGGGTCTCATGCCCAGAGATTTGGAATAATTGCCCTAGGGACTTTTAAAATCTCCCTAGGTAATTGCAATGTACAGCCAAGGTGGAGAATGGCTGGATGGAAGACATTTCATGCTAACAGCTGCCTGTCTTTTGTTTCTAATTTTAACCAAGTGATCTAGTGGGAAGCACTAGATTTTGAATCAAGAGACTGATTTAAGCCTCAATTTTGTCACAAACTTGCTGTGACAATGGAAGCAAGTCATTAAAACTCTAGACCTCAGCTTCCTTCTGATCCTACCTCACAGAGTTGGTATAAGAATTAAATAAAATCATTTGAAAGTACTCTGAATAGAGTAACCTGCTATAAAAACATTGCTATACCCTTTCTTAGCCAAAAATCAGTTTCTACAGGGTTTACATCTCATCAGGAAGGGAGAACATGTGCTAAGAGGAAGGAGGCCCCATAGGCAGATGACAACAATGATGTTTTGATGTTTAAAAGGCATTTTTCTACCAACCCTTAATCTGACCTCACCCTAGATATGATTGTGAAATGATGATATCCCATAAGAGGAGAGGAAACAAAGCCTCAGGAAGTTCATAGTGTGGGGTTGATGAGTGCATCACCCAGACAGCAGGAGCAACATTCAATATGGTTCTGCTGATTTGAGACCCAAGTCCTTTTCATTGTATCAGTGGTCTTCACACCTTACTGTGCAACACACCTTACTGTGTGTTGGCCCCACCCTGATTTTCTGATACAGTAGGTCTAGAGTAGAGTTCCAGGAATTTGCACTTCTAACAGTTTCCAGGTGGTGCTGCTAGCCCAAGGACCACCCTTTGAGAATCAAGCTTCCTTTGGTGGTAGGGAATTGCCTTACAGAATGAGACCACTATGGCTGTGGCAAAAAAGTGGGAGAGAAGGAAATGGGGAAGAAAATGGACAATCTAAGTCTTAATAACTGCCTTTTAAAAATGCATATAAGGAAATAGGCTCAGTGAAGCAAACTATCCTAGCAAAGACACAAGTGTCCCACTATTACCAGGGAGGCACCAGGAGAGGGCTCCTAGAAGCTGAAGAAAATAGCAGAAAAGGCTTTGGTGCCATAAACTCATGAAAAATAAGGGTCTAGAGGGTCTGAATCTCAATACATTAGCCATGTGACTTTGGACAAGTCAATAAAATTCTCTAAATCACAATTATCTGTAAAATTGAGAAAATCATAGTACCTGGCTCACAGAGATAGCTGGGAGAGCATTTAGTAAGATAATGAATGTAAAACACATAATTTATCTGACATATATGAAGCACCCAATAAATGTTAGCTGTCATTTATAATCATTATTATTACTATCACCACTCAAACCACTGTCACCATCAGCAAGTGCCAAGCGAGTACATAATTGTGCAGAGTGCCATGAAATGTGGCCCTAAGAAGCAATCCCCAACCTGTAGCAAAGTCAGGAGTCTATGTCTGTGTCACTTATAGCAGCACCTTCTATCTCAAGTTCAAGTAAAATAAAATGGATATTCCTTTGAGACTCTTCTAACTGCCTTTCAGCTCAGTGGAGATATGTTTATTGTCACCAAATCAGTATTGTGGGAATGGGTCATCTGAGAGCTCATTATCTCCCTTTTCTCTATCCTGGTTTGCCCAGAACTGCCCCAAAATGCCTACATTCCGTGAAATCTCTCTGACTCAGGCAAACAGGATAGTTGATGGAGCAGCCTCTCTTTCACACACCTGAGTACTCTACAGTAAGATGAATATTTAATGGTTGACATGGGCAAGCATACCTTAAAGGTGGAAAGCAACAGAAGGATCAGCTGTCCTGTCCTAGACCAAAATATAAATGAAATGTAGCCTCAACTTTCTCGTTCCAGGGTCCTCTTCCATTCCCCATCAAGAGGGATCCTAAATACCTTTATTCTGGGATGTAAATAAAGGCTGTTTATGAACATAAAAAGGATTTATGGTTTAGGGAATTTGCATTTCAATAGAAAACCAAATATTAGCTGAAGAGTTGAAGTAAGGGATCCCTGGGTGGCTCAGCAGTTTAGTGCCTGCCTTTGGCCCAGGGTGTGATCCTGGAGACCTGGGATTGAGACCCATGTCAGGCTCCCTGCATGGGGCCTGCTTCTCCCTCTGCCTGTGTCTCTGCCTGCAGCTCTCTCTCTCTCTCATTCTGTGTGTGTCTCTCATGAATAAAAACATTTTAAAAATCTTTTAAAAAAAGTTGAAGTATGAGCAAGGTAAGATTTGTACTTGAAGGTGAGGTATTTTGGACAATTCTGAACCCCTGAAATCACAGACTTCTACTACAAGGGATACGAGTGCCCCCTTCCTTGCACCAGGGATTCTCATTAGGGAAAGAAGCACATCAAAATCATCACGCCCAGGGGTCAGCAAGTTACAGCCTGTGGTAAGTCAAATCCTGTCCACCACTTATTTTTGTTAAAATTTTATTGGGATGTAGTAATGCCCCTTTGTTCACATTTTGTCTATGGTTACTTTCCTGATACAACATCATAGCTGAGTCATTGTAACAGAGACCCTATGGTCTGGAAAGCCAGAAATACTTTATCTCTGGCCCTTTGCAAACCAAACTCCTTCTATTCAAAGTGTGGTCCATGGACCAGCACATGCATCACCTAGGAGCTTGCTAAAAAGGCAGAATCTTGGATCCTACCCCCAAAACTTCGAAATCAGAATCTGCATTTTTAATAAATGTCCAAGTAATTTGTGTGCATATTAGAGTTTGGGAAGCAAACCTAAGGGGCTTTTTCAAAATATTTATGCCTTGGAGTACAGACTGAACAATTCACTACCTATCCTTGTCCCCATCAGAACATCTCCCTTGGAGAGTCACTATGACCACAGATAGAGTTGTGAGATAAGATATAAACTATTAAGTTAAATTTTAATCTCTAAAAAGCAGCAAATGCTTTTTTTTTTAGTATAAGTATGTATCAAATATTCCTTGGGATATACTTGTAATTAAAAAAAAGACTTATCTGAAATTCAAATTTAAATTTAAAATACAGGACATTCTGTATTTTAATGTGCTAAATATTGAAACCCATAAATTCTGAGTTTGATGCTTTGCTAGACTAGTTCACAGGACTCAGAAACACACTCCACTTACAACTATTGGTTTATTATAAAGGCTACTACTCAGAAACAGTCAAATGAATGATATGCATAGGGCAAGATATGAGAGGTATACCACCCTCCCAGCAGCTCAATTTATTCACCAACCCAGGAGCTCTTGGAACCTGTCCTTTAGCGTTTTCATGGAGGTTCCATTACAAAGACATGATGGATTACATCACTGCCCATTGGTGACTAACTCATTTTCCAACCCTATTTCCCTTCCTGTGATCCAACCATCTAATCACTGGTTGGCTGACCCCTTGAAGCTATCTAGGGGCCCATCAAAAGTCATCTCATTATCATAAACTCAGGTACCTTGAAAGGGGCTTATTATCAGAACTTATTATGAAAGGGCCTTATTATGCCATTCGGGAAATTCCAAGGGTTTTAGAAGCTTTAGGTGCCAGAAATTAGAGATGAAGACCAAATATATTTCTTACTATGATCTCTTATATCACAATATCACACTTCCTATGGCAATTTTCCTGCAAATATGACTGCTAATAATTTGTCTCATCCCTAGGTGTACATGCTGTTTCTCCCATCAACAGATATAGTCTATTTCCCTCCTCCTGAATCTGGGCTCCTTGAGATTTGTTTTGACAGGTAGGAAGTAGCATAAGTGATGCTGTGCCAGTTACAGGCCTAGCCCTTAAGAAGCCTGACAATTTCCAATTTCATTCACTTGGAAGCCAGCACCATGCTACCAGGAAGCCCCAGGCTATCCTGTTGGATAGAGGGGCCACATGAAGTGGCCTGGAAGGAATGAGGCCACATGTCAGGGAATAGAAGCCCCAGATATGGGAGAGATACTTTCTTGATCTATCTCAACCTACGTGGCAGATGAAGGCAGCTATATAAATGACTCCAGCAATCAGTACTTGTAAAGCAATCTTTTTGTTACACAGCAATAAATAACAGATACACTTCAACTGTCCTGCATTAGGCACTTAACTTCACTCCCAAGAGTCCCTTCCTCTAAGGCTATATTGGGTAAAGGAAATAGCCATCCTCAAACCTAAAGACCTAAGAAACACTGAATAGGTCCTCTTGGGAAAGATGGCCTTTGTTTTTCTCCACTCACCATCCTAGAGGATGCGATTCTATCGTCTGCCAGTTGGTAGCTAGTTTTCACAGTTCCTCCTTGGACTTGCTGCTGCGAACCAAGCTTCTGATGAGCTTCTATTTCCAAGGCATGCTTCTCTCCCAGGAACCAGTGTAAGCCACTGGATGAGAACAGCATTTTTGTCTGTCATCGCTTCACCCTCTTTGCCTATCTGTGAATTCAAGCTGTTGGCAATATTCATCCTGCTGTCTCCTCAGTTACTGAAGATTAAGAGTTAAAAGGAGTCTTTAAGAATAGTTGAAGTTAGTTTTTATTAATAGTTAATAGTTAGTCTTTAAGTCATTAGCTCTCTTCTTATTTTCCTGTAGGGAAACTTCTCCATCCCTCTGCCCTCTATCTACTCTTCCCTTCTTCAGAAATTCCAGCAAACCTTCCCCCTCAACATCTTCATTAAGCAAGTCCCTGGCACTAATGTCTGGCACCAACATGACTATAGTAAGAAATTTTCTTTTCTTTTTTTTTTTTTTTTTGAAATTTACTTCTATGTGGAATCTCAGCATCCAGGGAACATCTTAAGGGCCTGCATGTGTGTAGGGGAGGGATCAGCTGTGTGTCCTTTCTGCCAGCAATTTATTTTTTTTAAGATTTTATTTATTTATTCATGAGAGACACAGAGACTGGCAGAGGGAGAAGCAGGCTCCATGCAGGGAGCTGGATGTGGGACTCAATCCCCGGTCTCCAGGATCATACCCTGGACTGAAGGCAATGCTAAACCACTAAGCCACTGGGGCTGCCCTCCACCAGCAATTTAAAAGAGAAAAATTCCTTCTTGACTCCAAAGCAACTGGCAGTCCCATTTGTCCACCCCACCCCAAAGGTATTGTTTTTTCTCCTCACATATGTGGCTGGAAGAATTCTATATATAAAAAATAAAAGTAATCCAGGGTCTGCTGAAACCCTTTCAACTCAAATTCTCAGACACAGGCAATACAATACATACATCTCCTCTCCAGGGTCCTTAGTCCCTTGCTTTGTTACCACTGACTGGGTCTGCTGGTTACAGCACTGTGGAAGGGGGCAAAGACCAGGCTTTGGAATAGCATGGACCTAGATTTGTATCCCATCTGCTGACTAGCTTTAAGATTTGGGGCAAGATTTTGAATGTCTCTGAGCCTTGGTTCCTACATCTGATAGAAAAAAGACAACAATATCTGCTTCCCAGGTGACAATATTTTTTAGAAGGGAGAAGGGACAGCAGGAGACAGGAAGAGAACCGCAGGGCCCCATCTCATGACCCTGAGATCATGACCTGGGCTGAAATGAAGAGACTGAGCCACCCAGGTGCCCCCTCCATGTGATAATATATTTTAAAGACCAGGTAGAGTGGCTAGTATGTAGTAAAGATACAAAAATAGTACTTCTCACTATCCTTCAACTTCTACAACTGGGGTGTGAAAACTTAGAGGGGCCAAAGACCCTGGACAATTAGTCATTTTGCCCTGCCAGGTGCTCTTGTAGAATGGGAAAAGCAACTCATGGCCATTAATCTTGCCTTTTCTTTGAGAAGCAGTGTGTCCAACACACACACAAAAAGAATTTAGTCAGGAGCCCTAAGTCTGTCTCAGGCTAACCTCTTCCACTACCTTGCACACATCACTCAATCTCTCAAAAACAGAATTTCTTCATCTTCAAAATAAGGTAAATAAAACCACTATGAAGGCCCCTTCAAGTGTTCAATTGTGAAGTCCAAGATTTTAACTGGACACAGTACTTTCCTGGGCGTCGATTCTGCTCCAATTTCTTTGTAAATCGAATTCATCCCAAGTGGATTAGCCCTCACACTTCTTCTTAAGCTTATTATACCCATTTTTGGACTCTCAGCAAGTTCCATGCCACCCAGTACCTTGTAAGTCTGTCATTTCCACTCCTGGGCTGGACATCAGGTGGCCGGCCCTGTGTGTGTGACCCATTGGGAAGGAAGGTCCCTATGTTCCTTCCTGTAAGCAGAGGCCCTGGGGGCACCAGTCCCTCAGAGATTTTGAGGCGGCTCCATCAAATAGGAATGCCTCCAATGATGTTCTATAATTCTGCACTATTAGCTGCTAGTTGCTTATGGCTATAAGCACTTGAAATGTGACTAGTGGGACAGGAACTGAAATTTAAATTTTCTTTCATTTTAATTTGTTAAAATGTAAATAGCCACATGTGGCTAGTGGCCACTGCATTGGATGGTGCAGCTTTAAGGGGAATGTTACAGAGAAGTAGCTTAAAGGGCAGAGCTGGTGGGAGTCACAAATATGTCTACAGACGACATTTACTCTGCTGGGAATGATTTATTCTTTGGGGCCAGAAGGTCTGGCTCACTCTTAGCAATACAACACAATTGCCAAGGCGAGAACAGAAATATACAATATATACCCCTCGTCTCCATCCTCCCCCAGGTATTCACCCATCCATTCACTAGCTGACTGAGTACTCTGAAGTCACCAAGCTCCACAAAAACCTAAGCTGGCTCAGAAATGACCCTCAGGATCTCAGACTTTGACTATGAGCCCATCTTCCTACATACTTCATTGGCCCCAAACATTCCTTATTCATCTATTCAACTCTCAATGCTCTGAACAAAGAAAGTTAAAAAATAAAGACCCCAACCTTCTGGAAAAATAATATCAATACCACACACCATGACCTTTGCAGGGTTCCAGGAGTGTAGAATAAATTAGGATGCTTGAGAGAGAGAAATTTCAGTTAGATCTTAAGCCTTTAGAAAAATCTCCAGTGTTACTAAGACATAGGGTTGGACAGCCTTTGCATCCTCAGGGCAAGCCCTATGCACTGGCAAGAAGCCACCAGTCGATTAAAGACTGCTTGGCTCCCTCCCAATGATGGAGGCAGGAAGCTGTCCCCAAGCCCAGGTCAGCATTTATCATCCCCAGAGAAGCTTTGCCTTCCCTCTGCCCCCATTACCTTCTCTCTCTCATAACCCCTGCTGCCTCCTTCACTAATTATCATTGGTACTTACCACCCAACAAGATCCATAACTAGGATAAGTGATCAGTGGCTTTTTACCAGGACACCAGAATTTAGAAGGTGTGGAAATGGGCGGTATCTCTGAGGTGAAGGTCAAACACAGAGATCATGCACCTCCCTCTCTGTACAATCAGGAGACCCACCATCTCCATCTTTCATTTGGTTCTTTGCTCTCTGCTCCCCAGCATGGCCATTGCTATGAAGACATATTTGATACCTAGCCCCAGAAGTGAAAATTATAGCAAACTAAAACTTCACATCTCAAGATACCACTCAGGCAAACACCAAATGTACTTGAACAAAAATCAGGGCTTAGCCTACATTGCAGAAAATTCTTGGAAATTAGAAATTATACAACGTTAGAGTACGCCTGGGCTATAAACATATATATGAACCAAATACCACTAAAATGTGCCCATGGAAGATGGAGGCATGTAAGGTTAAATTACTTGCCTCACCGTAGCAGAAAGCTATTGCCCCAGTGTAATGCATTATATCCAACAGGATTCTGTCCCTCGGCCATCTCCCTAAAAAGTGCTTTCATAAGAGGGCAGATAAGAGGGAGCCTTGGGGTGATCATATACCAATATCTACTCTTCAAATGTGTTTTAATAGCCAAGAACTGAAAGGACACCCTGCCTGCTATACCACTAATCACTATGAGTAACTTCAGATAAGTCACTCAGCCTCTCTAGGGTCTTCCTTTCCTCCCCATCTATAAAATGTGGAGCGGAAGACCTCTGCAAGTGCTAGGCACACACTTGCTAACTTGAAGCCTAGAATTGTCTTAGAGCTTCAGAGACAGGACTCCTTCCGGGATCATGAATATAGACCCAGAAGCCTCTAAACTAGAATCTTCAGAAGAGCAAGGTCTTGGTTTTATTCACCCCTATTTACTCCATGTGCCTAGAACAGTGCCTGGAACACAACACATGGTCAGGAAACACTCAGCTAAATAAATGAATATATCGTAAGTCTCCTTTTATCCTCTAAAACACCAATTCAAACTCAGGCCTGGGAGAGAAGACACAACTTAAAGTCAACTAAGGATCAAGGACACATGAGAAAAAAGGCCCCTACTGGCAAAGGGATAATTAACTCATTAAAGATAATCAGACCTATTCAAAGAACCTAGTCCCAAGCTCACAACTCCACGCAAAAGCATGGTAATACTCTACAGTGTGACCTCTAGAACCAATCACATTTATTTATATAAAATAAATAAAAGCACCATATTAAATGTAGACACCTGGGCCTTCACACCAGACCATTAAATCACTCTCTGGGAGAGGGGGCCCAGAAATCTGAATTTAATTTGCTTCCCCAGTGATTCTGAGGCACTTTGGATTTTGAAGACTATAGCTCCAAAGCACATTCTCCTGAGTCTACTTTGTGAAGTCCCTTTTTAAAATGGAAAGCTAGAATTCTTTTGTGAACCCAGGCAAAACCCTCAGAGTTGGGATTCTAGTTACCCTAGCAATGCTCTCTCTAGACTCACACTCTTGCCCATTAGCCTCACCTGATTGCCTGCTCCTTTCCCCAGCAGTTCCCAAATTTACATTTCATGGGGCTGGAGACAGGGCTTTCAGTGGAGAGAGACTTCAGTCTCTGAAATCATTTCTTTTTTTTTTTTTTAATTTATTTTTTATTGGTGTTCAATTTACTAACATACAGAATAACCCCCAGTGCCCGTCACCCATTCACTCCCACCCCCCGCCCTCCTCCCCTTCTACCACCCCTAGTTCATTTCCCAGAGTTAGCAGTCTTTACGTTCTGTCTCCCTTTCTGATATTTCCCACACATTTCTTCTCCCTTCCCTTATATTCCCTTTCACTATTATTTATATTCCCCAAATGAATGAGAACATAAAATGTTTGTCCTTCTCCGACTGAAATCATTTCTGTCATGATCCAGAGTCCTCGGTAGACCCCAAGAGCCTCATGAAACACTTCCCCTTTACACTTAGCAAACTCAAGGGGGGTGCAGAGGAAACTCAGCAGGCTGTGGCTACCTTCCTTTTGGCTACTGTAAACTGTTTAATGTTCTTGTTCTATTTTACTGATGAATTGAGGCTTCTGAACTAATGATATTAGTAATCAATCAATAAAGCAACTAAACATATACCAGGTACAAAGCACTAGAAAGTGAGAGTAGCTATAGGACAAGTTCTTACCCTCAAGGTCTCTACGATCTAGCCTGAGAAATAAGATATCAATATATGAATATATAACTAATGATAAAAAAAAGAGCTGACAAAATGCCTGAAGACTACAGACAAGGGATGGAACTTGAGGCTTTTCTATAAATGCCTAAAAGAGAGAAAAAGATTTTTTAAAATGCAACAGCCTTTTTCCCTCCCCAAGGAGCCACTGGCCACTACTCGGCATTGCCCAATTATTTTTATCACTTCAAGTGTAGACTTGAGATCAGACGAGTGTTTTCTGAACCTCAAAAGGAATTTGGAGAAAGTTGAGCTGTTTCAAATTAGGAATTCCATGGGGTGATGGTCTAGAAAACAGTTATCTCAAGGTGAAAGCATGGATGAACACCTCCCCTGTTTGAGGAAGGGCTACCTGGGGACTTGGGAGTGTCCTAAGAAGGCTCCCACCCTGTGCCCACTGTCCTCCTTTACTGTTCCTTCATGGGGAATGATTCTCTGGTTCAACCTCCCAGGGTTGCTCTGAGGATATAACATCAGTGAAAATTGCTTTGTCTGGTCCTGATAGGTGATTCAACAAGTGTTGGTGGAATCTGGATGTCCCCTTATAAAGGGATCTCTTCTACAACAGACACACTGGGTGATCATCTCACTCCAACAGGGTCAAAGAAACAGGACTCCCTAATTCTTATCTTTCCCCCTTAGAGACCTTGAATTAATAAACATTCTCTTTCTCCTTCATCCAGGTAGTGGTCTATAAACTTCTTTAATCTCCCACCTCATTCATTAGAAGTTTTCAAACAAACACTTTCAAATAAATGTCAACTTATATTATAAATTATTATAAATTATAACCACATAGTAAGCATATTACAACACACATGCAAAAAGAAAAACTTAAAGACAAAATCAAAGATAAATAGAGGTTCTAATATGTTTTTCCTAACATCCTCGGAGATCGTCTTGTATCCATCTTGGGGAGCAGACCTTCTCAAAAGACACCTGAATCCAATCAGATATAAACCTCAGAGATAAAGTAAAAGTCAGTTATGGCCACAGGTTACACCAAAATCTACTCCGGTAGACAGAGTTCTGTCAAAGGCAAGAAAATGTCACTAAAAAGAAGTAATTCTGGAAAGTGTCCTGGCTTTAATTGCCATTTGCATACTGATGATTCTCAAATTTATTTCTCAAGCCTAACCCTCTCCTCTAAACTTCAACCTCAAACCCAACCATCTCCTTGACATTTCCCCTTGGATGTCAAATTCAAATGTGGGCATCTCAGACTTAACATGACTCACAAGGAGGCTCCAGCTCTTTCTGCTCTAAGGTGCTCCCTCCTTTAATCTCCCCATTGTGGTCAAGGGCAACATCCCCCTTCCTGCTGCTCAGGACAAATGACTTAGAGTCATTGCTGATCCCTCATCCAAACAAATAGCAAACTCTATTGGCTTTCCCTTCCTAATAAACCCCAAATATGCCTACTCTCATTCTCCCCAGTGCTGCCACCCTGGCCCAAGCCACCCTCTCCTCTCACCTGGAAGTCTCCTAACAGGTCCCTTTATTTCCCTCCTAGCATAGGCAGTCTATTTTCTTCCATGAAGATATAAGTGAGATTATCTGCTCAAAACTTTCCACGGACTCTGCACTTCTCTCAGTAAAAAACTAAAGTCCTCACAATAGCTTATGAGGTATGTCCCCCCTCTACCTCTTGACCGATCTATTTCTCCTCCTCTTGTTTATTCTGTTTCGGGCATATGGGCCTCCTGGCTATTCTATGCCAGGAAAACTTTCACCTTTTCCAAATTATTCCTTCCACTGGACCACTCTCCACCCAATTCCTGATCTGGAGGTTCACCCCCGTGTATCATTCAAACATCACAATCTCACTGAGGTCTCTCTAACCACCTGATATAAAAATGTTCCATTCCGCACCCACACTTCCAATCCATCTTTCACTGATGCTCATGCCTCCCCCCACCCCTTAGAATGTAAGACCCACAATGAGCAGGAATGTTTTCATTGATCTTATTCTATGACATTTCCCTAATGCCTAGAATGGTGCCTGGAACATAGTAGGCACTCATTAATCTCTGCTGAATTTGGACTTAGAAGTCACACTGAAAATCTCTTAAGGTACTAACCTTATTCCTGCCCACCCCCCCGCAACCAAGCTCCCCAGCAATGCCTTCCCCCTACAGCTAGTTGGATGATCAGTCTCCCTCCAGGGCTATAGAACCTACCAGAGTCCAAGACCCTGCCAATATAATGCCTAACAATCCAAGGGAAAATAGTCCTGCCTTGGGTTTGGGTGCTTTCCAGCAAACAACTAGATTAGCACTTGCAAATTTATCCAGGGACCAAATCAAGAAGCACAATCTCTGGGAAAGGCCCAGCACAGTAAACTTACTAATGAAGTTGTACACAATCTCACTGGCACACAAGCCACTGGCATGGAAACTGTAGGTTATTCTTACTTCTGATTAAGGCAGCCCTGGGAGTCCTCCATTTTATAGCCAAGTTGGCTTTACAAGTAGGTAGACAAAGGCCACATTGAAGAAAAGGATAAAAATGTTCAGAAATTTATACCTTGTGATATCAGGATGGGACTGGCCCCAGACAAAACTGACTCCCAAAGCAGCAGGCTAGGAAACAGAAATTTCACCATTAGAGATTTATTCCTTTAAGTCACTTTAAGTTTGTAATCCTCCAAAATTGCCCCTAAATAGGTATTATGCTTGGGTTACATGATACTTTAAAGTCTTTGTTAGCCAGTTCCATGGAAAGGGTAGTAGAACACAGCTCTGGGGAAATGTGGCAAAGAACAGGGTCCTGAGGCAGAGAGGTAAAGTGATGAAGGAGAAGGAAGGGAATTGAAAGGAAATTAAGAAAAAAACATTTACTAAGGGCTACCTTGTGCCAAGTGTTCTGCTTTACATACACTAACTGCTTTAAAAACACTAACTCATTTACTTCTACAACACTGTGGTGAGTTCCTCAGTCTCACCTCCTTTCTAGAAGAGGAAGCTGAGGCTCAGAGAGGTTGATGACTTACCTGGAGTAAGGATTCTGACTTCAGATGAGCTTAACTCCAAAGTTCATGGCCATTTCTCAACATCAAACTGCAGAGTTAACATTCAGCTGTTTTATGGTTTTCCTTTGATTCAGCCTGGCTGGCAATAATTAAGTGGCCCTTATTTTAAGGTAGCCTATAGTACTGCGATGGATGGGCAGTAAGGGTGAAATTCTGGAACTCAAGATAAAATTATTATTATGTGGAGTAATCAGGCACTCATGTTCAGATACATGATATAGTAAGAGCTTATCCTCAGCACACTCTCCAGTCTCCAGCTTGCCAATCATTATTCTTCAGGAGCTTCCACTCTGCAGCGATTTCCCAGGAAGCAAACAGCACTTCCTCCTCTGTCCACAAATCCTGGAACTCTACACCACTTGTTCTAGGAAGTAGCCTTTGAGCACAATTTTGTGGATTGCATTCAATTGTAATTGGTCTTTTCTAGGAATAAAGCTTCTTCAAAGGTGGTAAACACTCTGTCTTCTTGGAGCTAAGATTGGGGGTACCACATGTAGCCTGTTCTTTGTAATCCCACAATGCTTTGCATCTTGGGATAGTAGAACATTTTCAAACTTGTCTTTTTGTCTTGCCTATCTTTCTTCTATCCCATTATACATGTTTTAAATACTAGCAAGGTCAAACTTCCTTCCTTCCTTCCTTCCTTCCTTCCTTCCTTCCTTCCTTCCTTCCTTCCTTCCTTCCTTCCTTTTCTTTTTTCCTTCCTTCCTTCCTTCCTTCCTTCCTTCCTTCCTTCCTTCCTTCCTTCCTTCCTTCCTTCTTTTTGATAACAGTACTTTCAGGGTGGTACTCAGTAGCTGAATTCAGAAATAAGTAATGGCATGATGGGGGAATGAGTCCGGGAAGGAGGCTGATCATTGAGGGTGTTTAAATCACAATTCCAGCCAGCGTTTTCCAAACTTTAGTGAAGGTTTAAGATTTAATCATCCTCATTTCAAGTATACACTATCCATTCTCAAAGTCAACTTATACATTTTGGTGACCTTTCTCAAACTGGGCTTTATAAATCCTTTTGGTTATTCTTTGCTATTATAGGCTTGTGACAAGCCAAATACCCTGCATAAAATATAAGAGCCAGAGCCCTGACCTGTTAGAATTTGCATGCTCAAACACAAAAGCAAACAGATGCTGGCTCCAATGTTTAAAATATACGAGAACATAAAACTGAGGAACGTTAGGAAATATACCAATGTCTTTCATTTAATAAGGAGAAATGGGTATGTACTTAGGAAGAAAAAACTGCTAGTAAATGTATACATGTTATCATTCCACTTGCAAAGATATTAATTAGAATACTAACATCTATATTAAGTACATATTTAAAAATCTAATTGTGAAGATTTTAATAATTAGTTAATATAAAGACTTTAAGCCTTAATTCTAGGTATTAGTCCATTAAAATGTAGCTGATTTTTGCTCCCTCCTGCAAAGTGCAACAGATGTGACAAATTCAAACAAAACACACGTATATCCTTACCTAATGATGGTTTTACTCAT
Source organism: Canis lupus familiaris (assembly GCF_011100685.1). Lineage (NCBI taxonomy): Eukaryota > Metazoa > Chordata > Mammalia > Carnivora > Canidae > Canis > Canis lupus. Next base: position 51,314,594 of record NC_049229.1, on the reverse strand, counting down.
ACAGAATGTCTTATTTAAAGCAGACAAATTATTCTATAGAAAATACAGAGACTTGAAAGTAAAAACCTGAGTTTTAGACCATCCCTGAGACTAATATACTATGAGTCTTTGAGGAACCTCCACACAGTTTTCCAGAGTGGCTGCACCAGTTCACATTCCCACACAATGGAATATTACTCAGCCATTAGAAACGACAAATACCCACCATTTGCTTCAACGTGGATGGAACTGGAGGGTATTATGCTGAGTGAAGTAAGTCAATCAGAGAAGGACAAACAGTGTATGTTCTCATTCATTTGGGGAATATAAATAATAGTGAAAGGGAATATAAGGGAAGGGAGAAGAAATGTGTGGGAAATATCAGAAAGGGAGACAGAACATAAAGACTCCTAACTCTGGGAAACGAACTAGGGGTGGTGGAAGGGGGGGAGGGCGGGAGGTGGGGGTGAGTGGGTGACGGGCACTGAGGGGGACACTTGATGGGATGAGCTCTGGGTGTTATTCTGTATGTTGGTAAATTGAACACCAATAAAAAATTAATTTATTAAAAAAAAATTAAAAAAATAAAGTCTAAGAAAAAAACTAATATAATATGATAGAGAAAATTTTATTCACCTAACATTGTCTGAGATATTGAAATTTGTTTTAGGAAATTTGTTGGAGTAGCCATTGAAAGCTGAGTGAGTTCATTCTATGTGAAACAAGAGGGAGAATTTTCTCAGTGTTTTGGGGAAGGAAGGATCAGAAAGAGAACAGAAAGGGGGATGAGGGTGGGAATCTTGAGTCTAATTCCCCTAAGGTGTGATACTAGGAATATCACATAGGAGTATCCCATAGCTGCATACATACTAAAAGTACAGAAACCAGTCTACTTTATAAAGAAATCAAATTCTACAATCATTCATCAATATGAGACTTTCCATTGCATATGGTGGACAGCACATCAAGTGTAGCCCAATGAGCATCAATTGACTCAATGCTCATAACAACAATAATAACCTACATGTGCATGTTCAGAGCAAGGCTGATGAAATCTTACTATCTGTTCTTTGTTGTGAGGTTTCTGCAAGTCCCAACAACCTTTGAATTCCAAAATATGAGAAAAATGAGCTCCCTATTTTCCTTTCCTCCATCTTGCCAACCAAGAGGCACTTAAAACAGAGTGGATAGAAAACACTCATAGAATTCTAGGTGCCTATCCCACCTTCCCTAAAGAACCTCAAGAATAGAAGTAGGTTGATCTTCTGTTTGGATATTCCTCATTCATTCCCACTGGCTCTCTCCCATCCCCCACCTCTTCTTTTTGGCCTAATGCACAAAACTGTCAGTAGGATAAGAGTCATTTGGCGGTGACTGCAAGAAACAACTGTGCATTTTATAACAGTCCATTAGTGCAAAGCTCTTAATGAAAATGAAAGCCGTTAATGAAGCCAAAAGGCAGTGGAAGCCTCCATTCTGGAGAGGGCAATTAAATAGGAGAGGGAGGGAGAAAAATAAATACAAATCCAAAACAAGGTACTCTGTGATCAAGCACTGCACATGATGTAATCATGACAAATCGGCCAATTTATTCCCTACTTTTTTAAAGAGACATATACAAACACTGAAAATTCATCATCCTGGCCCTCACCCCCTCTGCCATACTCCATGTTGCCAAATGATTCAACCTCAAAATTTTGGATCCATTGAAACTTTCAAAATATAAACAGCAAGTGGTTTTTTAACTCCAAGAAGAGCTCCCTGTAGAGTGCTATGATTTAGAGCAAAGTGAGTCACAAAAGTGAACTTTGTAATTACACTATTATTTTTATAACTCATCTGAATCAGAAGCTCTCTTATTTTAACACGCTGTAGACAAAGACAAAGATTACAGGAGAATAGGTCCACACCAAACATACTATTTCTGAGTAGGATATTTCCTGTGAAAAGACAAGTTTATAGAAGCTGTTCTGAGATAAGCACAAAAAGATCTCTGGCTTTCAATGCTGTGACCAGGGCCATGTGGTGGGATCCTCTCCTCACCCCAAATGCCTGCTGCACTTCCTCTGTAGCCTACATTTACTGTTATAAGACAACACCTTGCCTCGTGGACATGTGAGCTCCTGAACTAGACATCATCCACATGTAGGTAAATAAGTATGCTGTCTCAAAGCCTTTCCACTTTGCCCACAGAGAATTACACCCTTCCTGCTGGTGGTATCTCCATTCCAGTGCATACTTCTAATTAAAGTTAGATTAGGTTAGATTAAAATTATATATGGATTAAAATTACATATCTGGGAAATTCTTGATATCAAGATCCATGTCTATATATCTGGTATTTAGGACACTGAAAGTTCAATCAATGCTTCAGAATTTATGCATCACCTCTATACTTAGCCCCTTAATGTGCCTGTGCTGAGCACAAATATTTGTAGAATGAATGACTAAACAAACGAATGATCCAATATAGCTGGGTAGTTGTCCCCACACTTGCATTAGCTTTATTTTATTTTATTTTATTTTTTTGCAATTCCCCAGAGCCAAGCTTGTTTAATGTTTTTATTTCTATTATGTGTAATAATTACGTCAATCAAATTCTATTGCATCAAATTGCTGAATATGATGCTGTGGTTAATGATGATTGATGCAACTAAAGCCTTCTACCCCAGGGAACATGAATCAAATCTCCGTCCTTATTAGTTCAAACCTCTGTCCTTATTAGTTACCATCTGAGCTCTTGGGTAACTGCTGGAAAAGCAAAGGGACCTCATCCCAAGAAAGCGTTTTAGCGAAAGAATCATTGTCTATTGAGTGAATAGTCAAGAAAAATCTCAAGAGGATTTTTTTCTAGATTTCTAAGGAGCCATCGCCCACCTATCCCATGTGGTGGCTTTGCAGTGTGTGGGCTTGACTAGGCTGAACTAGGTTTCCTAGAATTTCCTTTCTTGTATGTTTCCACTCAGAGAGGTCTTCAAGGAAGACTCTTGGGAGACATGCAGGGTGGAAGAAAAGCAGAAATTCTGTAGCCCATATACATGGTGCCGATCTGTTGATTCAATCACTGGTGTGAAGCAGTTTTGGACCTGCAACAGGCCAAATCCCTATAACAAATCTATATATTATATTATCTGCATCTCCTAGTTGTTCTGCTACTTTGGTTGAATTCTGACTGATACACCCTGCTCCATCTCTGGCACCATCATTGCCCTCCCCTCACTCATTTGGCTCCAACCTTATTGACATCCTTGATGTTCTTCAAGCACACCAACATATGCCCATTCTACAGATGAGATTTGGTAACTTGCCCAAGGCAACACAGCCAGTAAGTTAATCCATGTTCTTCATGACTACACATACTGCCCATCCCTTCTCCTAGAACAAACACGTAATAATCATCATCTTTTTGTGCCCCCCACACCTAGAACAGATCATGACATCGAGTAAGTAGATGCTAAATAAATATTTGCTAAATTAAATGTGTAGATGTGTAGCTTTAAAGCAGTTTTATCTCTATGCACATTCCCCTTTGGGTGCCTTGCTTCATCCCACTCTCTCCTGGGTGTCCTAGTTACCATCTCTTGCCCTGCCTGCACACACGTGCACCTGCCTGATGCATGGTCTTTTGTTCTTTTATTCCTTCTTATCAATTACTTCCTCTAGCTTGCCAATCATCTGGATGACGCCCTCACAGCACCCTTCAATCTGTCACCTTTCTGGTCCCTGAAGAATCCAAAAGTGAATATGTTATTCCAGCTAGAGTTCTGGAAAACAAGACCAACTCCTCTTTTCAGTTCACTCTTTCCACAGAGGAGGCTCACACCTATTGAGTTTGTGAAGTTGTACCTTTCTGAGACTTACTATTTTCCTCTCAGCATATATGTTAAGGTTGGAAGTAGCCAAGAAGAATCCTGAGTGAAAAAAAAAAGCATTGAGACAATGAAAAAAAAGCAAGTCAATGTAGGTATGAGGAATGGCCACAGAAACCCTTTGGTTTCTGAAATACTTTCCCTGAAAACACAGTTGTGATCAGCCTACTCTTGCTATGGACTGCATGTTTGTGACAATCCCAAAATTATTCATTAAAGCCTTAACCCCCAATGTGAGTGAATTTGAGGTGGGGCCTTTGAGAGATAATTAGATCATGAGAGTAGAACCCTCATGATGTTATTTGTGCCCCACTAAGAGACAAGAGATATTATCTCTCTCTCCACCATGTGAGTGCACAGCAAGAAGGTAGCCATGTACAAATAAGGAAACAAGTACTCACCAGGAAGTGAATTAAACTGCACCCTCATCTTAGACTTCTTAGCATCCAGAGTGTGAGAAATATATTTCTACTGTTTAAGCCATCTAGTCTATGGTATTTGATGACAGCAGCCCAAGCTGACCATGAAAAGGTTGATAGCTTCCTAAGGATTGTTCCCATGAGCTCAATAGAACTACTCAGTTCTTGCAGGTGTGTATTTGGACTCCCATGCAGCACTCCTACAGTCTCAGTGATCCCATAGGTGGGCTGACCAAACCAGGGTTTGTCCAGGACTAAGGGGAGTTCCTGGAATGCAGGCCTTTCAATGCTAGAAGTGTATGAGTTGGTCAACTCACCCATGGGTGGCCCCGCTGGTAGAGAATAGGTCTGTAGGATGCTATGTGCTAGTAGATATGCTCCAAAGCTGACAACTTGAGTAATACAAAGCCCAACTCACTTGGTATTTTTGTAGAGATTCATAAACTTTCTGAGCTAGAAAGACCTCAGGTTTAGCCTTAGATGTTTGTAGATGTGAAAACACAAACAAATAGGCTAAATGACTTCTTCAAAGTCACCTATAACAGAGCAGAGCTTGGGAAAGAATCTGGATTCCCTTGACCTGCTCTTTCACTCTTCCAGTAGTTTTCAGACTGTGTTCTCTGGATGTGTCTTCCCCTACCTTAACCAGAAAAGACATTATATATTTTAAGTTGATATATTCTACTACAAGTATAAACCATGCACACAGGGCAATAATGAAGCCACTGCTGCTGAAAATAATAAGTAATATTTATCAAACACTTACTGCATACCAGGCATAATGCCCACTCATTCCATTTATCTAGTCCTAATAAAACCCCTAAAGTAAGTACTGAAAGTCAGAGTAGTTCCACCCCTAAGACTATCACATTAAAGAAGAATCACATGGTCCAATCTGACAGGACCAAGGATGTAAAAATACCTACCATGGCTCAGGTGTCTTCCTGCTGCCCAGAACATACCTCCTGGCCATTCTTCTACATTCAGCTCAAATCATGCACAGTCCAGGACCTCTCTCTCTCTCTTACTGTTCTGATGTTACTAGACATATACACATTTTTAATGTCCGCAGATTGTTCTCAAGGAAATTCCATTTGTCCTTGCCTATACCCTCCCCCCATTGTTCCTGTCTGCATAGCCATGGCCTCCTGACCTTGACTGCCATCCTCTTCTTTATGTTTTCATCCACAAGCCATCACAGTGACACCTCCCAATTTAGCATCATGTATGAACGTCATTACCAGGAGCTTAGTCGTTCTTCCCAGATCATTAAGTGATGATGGCTAAATTGGGTCTTCTTACCTGACCCCTTAACACCCTGAGAGCTATGGTCATTTGTCATCACACCCTTCACCCTCAGATTGAGCCAGTTCTCAATCTGAATGGCATGGTTTCCATTCTGGTCAATTTGAATTAATTTCTCAGGCAAGATTTCAGGCCATTTCTCCTTCAAGTGATTTTACTAAAATCTAGATATATTACATCCACTGCATAGTTCTCACCTTTTAAAACTATGATTTGCTTTTTTATATTGATCAGAATGTCCTGACATTATTTGTTCTTTTATAAATGCCCTGTCTTTGTTTTTCTCTGTTTGACTGTAAATTTCCAACATTGCCTAATCTTTTAATTTGGATTTGTTATTTATACTTGGGAATAAAGGTGGATTTAAAGGCAATAGCTGCCCATTGACATGACTTCTTCCCTTGTGAAAACACAACTGTTCTTAGATTGCTGTATTTTTTTCTTACCTTCCCATTTTCTAACAGCTGTATTAACGGATTATGACTAGGATGTACCTCCATGTGAGCAGGTGCCTTAGCTGTCCTATCCCACCCCCTCACCTCCCATATCCCAGCACCCATTCCAATGCCTGGCATGTAGCAGGTGCTCGGTGAACATCTGAATGGACCAGATACACTTTGCCATGTACACAGTCCTTCCATATCCATTCTCTCATGATCCTCACACTCCATGTGGTAAGCAGGGTGGATATCATTATCCCCATGGCACAGATAAGAACACTGAGCTTCTGAGAGGTTGAAAGCAACAGAGTAGAGTAGTTAAGAGCTCAGGATTGGCAGAGAGGCCTGAGTTTCAATCCTAGCTCCTGTTTCTAATAGTTATCATGAGCCAGTTTGTTAACATCCCTGAACCTGTTTTCTTGTCTGCAATAGGAAAATAATAGAAGTACCTAGTTCATAGTGCTGCAAATGGAAGTAAGATCATGACAATAAAGTACTCAGTCTCTGGCACGTGATACACCAATGCTACATTTCCAGAAAACTGTTCATAGTTGGTAAGTACAGAGCTGGGACCATAACCCAGGTCTACTGCTAGTTCCAAAGCCCAAATTGACACCCCACTAGCCCTCTATAGTAACCATGGTGATGGGGAACTTTTAGCATCCTAGCACCGGCCTCCCACTTGCAGCTGTCACAGGCAAGGCCAGGGCCCATGTACCTTTGCTGGGCCTGGAGAACACTGCCCTGACATAAGAACATTTGCACAGACACGGCACTACTGCAGGGCCTGCAAGGTCTGACCACAGGCTCCTTCCAGTCTGGCCTCTTCCCTCCTGCCACAATACACCTATCCACCAATCCCTCCCTGCCACAGTGTGGCTTTGGGAGGATTCCATGATGATGCCATTTATAGTAACAACACTCCTTTCCATTCAGAGTGTACTTTACAGTTTATAAATGGCTTTCATTTGATCTCCCAACAGACGAGGGTCAGGCAAGGCAGGGTCTTAACTCCCTCTCAACAGACAAGGCTCTGTGTATACTGTGACTTCCCCAAGCTTCACAGCTGGAAACACAGAAACCCGGCATCTCTCTGTCCACATCAGAGTTCTTTGATTTGGGATCTCTCTGGACTGCCTTCAATTCACCTTTTTTTTGTGCTGCTCTTTTCTTCTACCCTTGGTCTCAATTTCTGTAACCCCTATACCATCCTACTTCATCATCTACAAAAAACAATACTAGCTTGATTATGTCCAGAGGTTGGAGTTGGGAAGATACGTAAAATTTTAGAGTCACATTTAACTCCTCAAATGCTTTTCCTATGAGTCCCCCATCTCCTGGTTATATATTTATGTGTAGCACTTTAAGAAACTCTGCACAAAACTAGTTAATCAGATATAGGCTATCTACCATCCTCTAGTCATCGAGCATCTAGCTGTAGAGCATTATGGTGGTCACATCACAAGGAGTAGAAAAGGAGGTGCCTTGCCTCTAAGAACTTACAGACAGGTTGGGGAGACAGGAGGAAAGAGAAATAAACCATGAAAGGGGACAATGCAGGGTAAGTGGCCAGTGAGTGGTAGTAGAAAGCTCTACGACATTGTGAGATGAGATGGTCAGGCAAAGTAACCCAGAAGAAGTTAAACTTTTGAGTTAAACTTTAACACATCTAGAAGCAGGGAGAAGGCAGCCAAGGTAAGGGGAACAGCATACGCAGAGCCCTGAGGACAAAACAGCCCCTGGGATATTGGAAGGTCATGACATAGCAGGGCCTGGTTCTGGCAAAGGGTTTCATTAAAGGGATGGATGCTGAGGTTAGACCAAACTGTGGCAGACTGAATACCAGGCTAAGGAGTTTGGACTTTATCCAGTAAGCGTATCCTGTAAGGGGGAGCATCAAGTGTTTTGTTGGGCGAGTGACATATGGGGCACAGAGTTTAGGGAAGATTTGTCCGTGTTCCCCCAAAAGATAGTATATCAAGGCAAGAAACATGACAGAGACAATCAGAGAACAAAAAGAAATTTAATAGGGCTACACAACAGAACGCAATACAGCTGTTGGAACACATGGGCTCCAGAGCACATTTCTACAGAGCAGACCGAGCAAGGGGGAGGACACAAGAGATGCGTGTTCAAACAGTGCTAGGATCTAGGAGAAATGATCACTCCTCTCCAGATAGCCAGGGAGTGCAACTGCTGCTCCACTTCCCTGCTTTTTCCTAACATCCTCTGCATTTGCAATTACATGTCTGACAGCTTTCTTCCCCAAAGGATTGTAAGCATTCTGAAGCAAGGATCAGGCCTATCTTACTCATGCTATACCCCAGCCCCTAAAAACCCTTAGAGGCTCAACAAAGTTTTCCAGTTTGCATGAAAGTGAGATTCAAGAGCCAATTAAAGGAATGGCAAAACTGCTCTAGAGATTAAGGTAGTATGGTAGAAAGCAATGTGAAGTGTGGAAGACACAGGAGTTTGATTTTAAATTCATTGAAAAAGGTTAACAGTCAAAAGTAAAAAGCATGTACCTGAAGTCCCCACCTGATGTGCCCTCAGAGCCCTCCCTCATCTGCTAAGGTTCCCTTGAGGTAGTTAACTCCTGGTTGTCCAGTAACACAATCTCCAAATCCCTGACACCCAGCACACAATGGATTCTCAACAAAAGGATTTAGAAGGGTGGACTGGTGTTGGTCTGAAGCCCATGTAAACCACGAAGGTACGATGCACTGTCAAATGCATCGCTCTGTCTATATTGGCTCAGGGACTTTGAAACTGCAAAACTATGGAGCAGAGAAGTATTACTGGCTCCTCCTCCCCACCCTCTACCATGGAAACAGAGATCCTACCTTGATGACTAAAGACAAAAATGTACAAAGCATCTAGACCTGCCATGCTTTGCTTTAGGCAAGTGTCTCAGAAAAGTTTTAGCAAAGAGAATAAGCTAAATCTAACAGAGAGCCTTGAGGGAAACTTAATAAAACTCATTGTGCTCACTAAAGAGCAGGGGACAGGAAGAGAAAGAGAGGAAAACAGAGTTTGCACCTCCAAATACTTATGAACCAGAAAGAAACAGAGACAGATAGGAAGGTGTGAAAAGGGGCATAATGGTCCTTTATGGAGAAGAGTTTGGCTCTGTCTTTAAGGGTGGTTGTAATCCCCTGAACTATTTGCCCCTTGCTCACCTCAGGAAAGTTTTTAAATGTCTTTATCACATTTGCTACCTTGGGGCAATGGAAAGAATGCAAATGGGGATATGATAGCACCCTGGACCTGAATCCCAACAAAGATAATTCAGAGATGAGCGGCCTTTGGTGAGATGATGAATCTCTTTAAAACCTCAACTTCCCCATCAGTGAAATGGAGACAATGGAGGCTCCCTCACTGGACTATTGTACAGATGGCAATGGCCAGTGCACATGCAGCTCGGGAAATCCACACCACCCCCCTGACACCCAGCAGACCAACGGTATGAGTCAGCTGGTGCCTGCTTTCCCCTCTCCCTTCAGACTCACTGGGAAATTATGGGATTAAAAGAAATCACAGACACAAGCATTTTTGGTTCCTCTGACCACATGCTAGGTAAATATTAAACATTCTTCTTATGAACAGTAAGGTAAAGGGTCTTATTTGGACTATTCTCAAGGCAAATTAGCTGAAGCTGAGGTGTCTGGCCAGGAGCAGATAAGGTCAGATCTCACACAGACGACCTCAAGCCAGCTCAGTAGCGCTTGTGTGGAGGAGATTAATGCCCACTCCATGCTTCTGGGACCCCAGTGATAGAATAAATAATTCATTTCCTTCCCTATTTCTCCTCCTGCTGCCTAAATTCAGATTTAAGTGAGTAAGATTTAAGTCACCTAAAGCAAGTTGCACAAATACTTCCATTTGTAACTATCATAACAACCAACAAACCCCAAACCCCACATACACACCCCACCCCAACCAAGTGGTGTGTACTCTCTCTGACTCTCCTGCAACTGGATTACTCCCCAGGGAAGCCCGAAGACCCACACTTTAACTCTTCTCAGAATGAGATCGAATAAGTAGCTCTGCTTACAGCTGTTTATACAGTATCCCTGAAGACACCAGACACTCACCAGTGAGAACCTGCATTTTAATGAGATGTTCCAGGTAAACACCTGAACCCGGGCACCTGCCAGCTGGAAATCGGAACCAAGCTTCATCTTAAATCCATTAGCCAACAGGCACAGGCAACCAATTGTGAAGTAAGAGCCACCTAATTCACTTTTGCTCCTCCAGCAGCCACCCCGAGCTTCTTTTATTCTCCCTCTAGTCCAAATAAAACAATGAAGTCAACCAGACAGTTAAATGTCCTGCTTCATTCTACCATCAGATTATATTTCCTAAGCATTTTCTCCTCTGTGCTGTTGTTTAGATCTGATTCCTGCTGGAGAAAATAGGGAGAATAAGATCCAGTAAGACTGAACAGAACACAGGAAGGGCCAGACAACCACTGCAGGTATAGAACAAACCTGACTGAGGTCACACCAAGAGGAAGCTAACATGCAGGGCTCAGCCCCGTGCTGGTGAGAGCATATGTCACACTGCTATGGGGCTCCCAGGCCTCCAGCAATCACTTGTGTGTAAGGGGAAACTCTTGGGAATTTGAACAAACGGGTGGGACTTGAGGCTGAGACTTCCCTGTTGATAACTACAGCCACCATAGAATTGGAGTTTGGGAGTTGGGTAGACTTCCCAGAAATGGATCCTAGAGGTAATTTGTTAGAGAAATAGTTTTTTTTAGGAACATGAGGTAGAGTCAGTGGAGATGGAAATGCAGGGCACTGCCACATTTCTCTCCTGGTGGGAATGATGAAAGGGTACCTGCGTACCTGTCACAGATGCATGATTGAAGGTTCCCCAGGCTCCCGGGAACTAAGCCAATGTCATCAAACCCCATATAGACACGGAGACAGAGGCGAAGATTATCACTCCACCTCTATCATCAAAGGAGGGTGAGAAGGCTTGAGCTTCAACAGGCACTTGTGTGGTCACCTGAAGATAACAAGTGATTCCTCAAAGTTTGAGTCTCAGCTCCCCCACCTACTTCCAAAGACAGGCTGCTCTCCTGTTTTGCATTCTGACTTTTAAAAGAACCAAATGGCCTCACTTGCAAGATCATTCAAGGTGACAGCCTTAAAGACTTCCTCCTTCATAGCATGGACCACAGCCCAGCAGCAGCATGGGCATCCCCTGGAAACCTGTTAGAAATGCAGTATCTCAGGCTCCACCCCAACCCTCTCTGATAAGAACCTGCATTTTAATAAGGTGTTCAAATGACGCATATGCACATTCATCTGTGAGAAGCACCAGCCTAAAAGCAGTTTCAGAAAGGTCAAATGCAGCTTGTTCCTAAAGGGTATCAGGGATTCATTAAAGAGCAGGCTCTGTCCTGGAGGGGCTTGGTCTGGAGGCAGCAACCACATCCTCCCAACCACTGCAGCTCAAGAGCCATTCTGTTCTTCCTGCCCCACTGGGTGCTCCTGCACCAAAGGCCCCTGTGACCAGGAAGTGTAGGGCCCGTGATGAGAGTGGTGGCTGGCTACAGGTCAAGGTGGAGCTAACATCAGCAGTGATACAGGGGAGGCACCGCCTCAAAAGCCCAGATGAAATGTGTGGCTGAGAATTAGGTCAGTGTGCCAAGGGGCAGCAGCTGATTAAGCAGCTGCTAAAAAGAAAGACTCTGAATGAGGCGAGGCGTTTGAGAAAGATATTTACCAAGAGCCACTCTGTTAAAAACACACTTGAGACAAGAGGGCTGCCTTACTCGGCTATCCATCAGTAGCAACCCATGTCAGCTGACCTAAGCAGAGGCCTGAGATCCAGGCAGGAGGAAAAGACTCCGTCAGAGCACTTTTCACCTAAAGCAAGTTGCACCAGGCATTCCCTCCACTCCCGTGGACATTATCCCTGCCTCCTTTTACATGGATGAAGAAAGATCTTAAGACACAGACTCTCTCATTACATGGATGCCAGGATTACAGCGACCTTTCCCTCCTGGCTCTGTACTTCCAAATAGAGCCTCTGTGGGTACACACTCTCCCCCATAGACACCCCCTCCTCATGCAATAGGAGCACTTGACAGCCAGACGGACAGCGTAAATGACACACACCCAGAGTTTCCCGATTTCTGCTTAAGGACTTAGCTGGGTTTGGCCTCAGATTTTTCAAAGTCTCCCATTTGAGTGCAGTTGGCTTCTGCTATACAATATCCATTCCTCTATTCCCCAAATTTGGGGTCAAATATCCAGCCTCCCCCTTGAATCTCATGTGCTGCAAGAAAAGCGAACTCTTTCCCTTAATTCTGGAATTTGAGCATATAAACCAGGCCTAAGACACCTAGGGAATCCAACCCTCTGACTATGTGATTGCGTCAGAGGTAAACATGTGACTTTAGCTGGTCCAATTAGTTGAAAGCCCCAGGATGTCGGCTGGACTCTTCTTCACTTACAGGAATCCAAAAGCAAATCACCCTGGAATGGCCATCAGCCATCATGGGATCACAAGGGAAGCATCCTGCCAAGAAGGAAGCCAACAGCAAAGCCAAAAACTGGGCGAAGTGAGACAGTAGGTCTTGGTCAAATCCTTTGAGTTACTAGACTTTTCAAGTACTGAGCCCATAAATCCCCTTTGTTGTTTAAGGCAGCTGAACTGAAAGTTGTTATTTGCAGCTGAAAGCATCCTAACTGACATACCAGGTAAATAAATCATTCCCTGCTGGGAAGAAAGATAATGTCTCACCAAAATTCCCTTGGCTTGGGCATATATTAGGCCCCCTCAGCTCTCTTCTTCCCCCAAAATAGATTGTAGGACCAAAAATAAATAAATAAATAAAATAAAAAATAACACAAATAAACCTCTCAGATGAAGAAGCTGGTGAAGCAAGTTGCAGAGGAATAGAACGTTGCTGTGTCCCCCCCGCCTCCCCCCCAATCCTTCTGCATCCCTGTCTCTCTAAAACAGTAACCTCAAACCAGCTGAGGTTTTTAATCGCCTTTCTTTCATTAAGAGTTTCTTCCTTCACTCCATCTAGGGATTTAAATATCAGAAGCAAAATGTCCACCCCTCCCCCAGTTCTGCAGACCTCCCCCAAGTCTCCACTCCCTCCTTTATATTTAAAGCTGGTGGAGGCAGCTTTTTTTCTAATCCCAGTGCAATGCTCTAGGCTCTTTCCTAATCCCTCCACCTGTGAGATAATTGCTGGCATTTAGGAGAAAACTCAATAGTAATCATAGACTTGCGCACAAAGACACAAAAAGAGGCAGATAAAACAGGAGAAAGAAAAGAGTCACAAGCCCAGAATTATCCACACTCTGACATCCATTCCAGAAGTACAATGTGGCCAAAGGGATAAAGGCACAGCTTTACAGGAAGGGGGTGCATTTCAAAATACCATGGTTTTAATAGTGTCTATACATACACTAGAGTAAGATAATACAAATGTAAGAACTAAAATGGTTTGCCGTCATTTAACTGGTTCACAAATCAGCCACAAATAATAAGCAAGCCTACCAAACAAGAAGTCTTTTTTTTTTTTAAGATTTTATTTATTTATTCATGGGAGACACACAGAGAGAGAAAGAGAGGCAGAGACACAGGCAGAGGGAGAAGCAGGTTCCATGCAAGGAGCCTGATGTGGGACTCAATCCCGGGACCCCAGTATCAGGCCCAGGGCTGAAGGCGGCGCTAAACCGCTGTGCCACCTGGGCTGCCCAAGAAAAGTCTCTTAATCAAGGGTGTCCCTTTTTAAGTGACAAAGAGGGGAAAAAAGATGCTGAGATATTCTTGCCCAACAATCAGAATAAAGCAAAATGCTATTGAATCAGGCATTTAGCCACACTTCAACAATATAGCCTAAGATCCCAACTACACTTCTAGCTTTTGGTTATGGATGCAAGATTGAGATTAAATCCCTTAAAAATTATAATAAAAGTTCATGTATAACAAGTAGGTTTACAAGATAAGATCACTGTGAAATTTGTTTTAAACAATATACAACAAAATATATTTAACAGAGTGACACACTTCCTTTTTGGTTTGCTTTATTCCTTGGAGTTGGCTAGAGCACTGACTGCACGCCTCCAACTTGCCTTATCAGAAGAATAATTTAGACTTGCAGATTCTGTGGTTTTTAAGGCAGAAACCAAAAGTCTTTAGTTTCACAAGTTCCTGGGGTGATCCTTATGACTTGGAGAAACATCATGGTAACTCTGAAGAATTTTATTTAAAATGAAATACATGTACATATTATAGAAAAAGGAAGGGGTGGTGATCCCTGGTCTCCTAGGAACCATGGAGGCATTTTGTCCATTAGTTTGAAGGAAGGTAAGCTGCAGAAGTCTAACAGGCCTGACACAAGATGATGCAACAGCAGAACATAACATCCATTGGGGCAGAAACTGCTGCTGTATCCACAGAACCGTTTTCCCTGCCATCCTGGGCACACAGCTAGATTACCTTTCCCAACCTCCTTTGCAATTCGATGAGATCATAGGATTGGGTTCTGGCCAGTAGTAAGTGATACAGACTACGTCCAGGCTTGACCCTCAAAAAAAAAAGAAAAAATCCTTCAAGCTCCCTGTCCCTCTCTCCCCATCTGCCAGTTGAATGCAGTGAAGGACCAGAGACCCCTCCTCCACCATGCACCAATCTGCACCGTGAAGCGTGATATGAATAATAAACTTGTTAGCATTAACCTCCTGGGATCTGGGGACTGTTTGTCGCAGCAGTTAAGTCTACCCTCACACACACCACCGCTTCCCTATAACCTTGCCATTTTACCCTGTCCAGAGAGTAGGACTTCAGGATCAGGTAAACATATACTAGTGGGGCAACAAGCCACAAGTAGCTGCTACAGCAATGTCAGGATAATACCTCAACCTCACAGGAGTCTACTTGCCCCTAGAAAAGGGCTATCACATTTTAAGTATCATTTGGTATAAAGCCCAAGGCAAAAGAAAAAAAAATATGAATAGGTTTTGGAATTCATTGTAAAGGTGTTTTCCTCCTACCATATTGTGAATTGCTTAAGAACAAAGACCGATTTTTATTCATTTTGTGTGTCCCCTGTGCTCAGTGCTTCTTAAATTCAATTATACTTTGTTGTTACTGTCAAGAATGGAGGGAACATATTATTTATTAAAGCAAGAGCCAGACATTTTGTTATACACTTAACATGTGTTAGTTAGTTCACTTCTCAATTTACCACAAGATATTCTTAGTAATACATGTAGATAATATTACATATCTTACATTAACGTATCATTATCCCCATTTTATAGAAGGAAAAACTGAAGTTCAATAAAGTAAATTGAAGTGATGGTACAGTATGTAGAATCAGCTTTGGCTTGGGGTCAGAAAAAGCTAAGCGGATCTTGCTCCTGCTACTAGCTCTGTAACCAGTTTTGCAATCTTGGACTTCTGTTTTCTTATCTGCGAAAATGGAGATAATGCCATGCAATCATTCAGAGATTTCTTTAAAGCAACATGAGAAATAAAGTTTAAAAAAAAATTGCTTCACATGGAGGAGGAACTGGTAGAGAAACTTAAGGATCATTTCAGGCAATATAAACCATTTCCAAGAAGGAAGAAGCACTGGCTCTTACCTCTAAAACAAACTGCCAAGCAAGGGCCAACAGAAGAGCCAGTAAACGGAAATGCAACCGCTTACCTCTAGGGAGACCCATCCTGTCTCTGTCCACTAAATGGATGAAACAAAAAATGCATAAAAGGCTTCCAGCTACAGGGTTGGCCAGAAAGGGCATAAAGGATGTAAGAGAGAAAGTGAGGCTGTGAATCCTCAAATGTATTTTTTTCCCGTTATTTTTGGAGGAAAGCCGACAAAAACAGGAAGGAATCTGGAATGTTGACAAAAATCATTATTCCCCACAAATTACTTTAACCTTGCCTTGTCGGTGACCTTCACACTACTACTGGTTTAATGACATGTATTTCAACAGTAGCTGATTTCACTATTAAACAGAGATGCAGAGCACAAGATAATACAACTAAATCACTCTTGTAAATATTTAATATCATTGCCTTTTTTTCCTTTTAACAAATCACTATCAAAGCTGAGCACATAATAGAAAACACATTTATTTATTCTATCCTGGAAAAAAAAGCTTAGTGCTCATGCATTTTATCTATCTAGTTCTCCAAATGACTTTGACACTTGAGAGCCCTTGTGATCAAAACAGTCTGAAGGAAGGTGATTTGGCAAAAATTTAAAAACTGATTTCATGCGCTGATCAACATCCCCCAAAAGTGCCTCGTGGAAGGGCACTACACTTAATCTGTCAGATCCATGGCGAACTCTGAAGAAGAAAATTATTTTTGAAAGAAAACAAAGTGAGGGTTGCCTGGGTGGCTCAGTTGGTTAAGCATCTGATTCTTGGTTTCAGCTCAGGTCATGATCTCAGGGTCCTGGGTTGAGGCCTGTGTTGGGGACTCCGTGCTCAGCAGGAAGTCTGCTTCTCTCCCTCTGCCCCTCCCACAAGGCACATATGTGCACTCTCTCTCTCTCAGATAAAGAAATCTTTTTTAAAAATGAAGGAATGACATTGTCTTAAAGATAAATAGATTCCTTTTTTTTGATAAATAGATTCCTATTTGAGAAAAAATGAGTTTCCTTTTTAGTTAAAAAAATTATAAATAAAATTACTACACTATTCTTAAAGGAAGTGGAAAAATCATTAAGTAACAATTTGAAAAAAAGTCCCTAGTGAGTTTCCTTACAGGCATCTACTCTTATAAACTGGCAACATGGGACAGTAAAAAGGAAAAAAAAAAAAAAAATGGGTGTAAAAGCTTCCTAAAGTCATCTTGGTGTCACCATTAAGTCAAGACAAAGCAGTTGACAGGGCAAGTCCATAAGTGGTGCAAAGAATTCTAAAATCTTGAAAGTCAGAGCAATTTATTGACAGCGTCAAAGGCTGAGTTGCATTGGTTCTCGGGGCAGTCACATATTTAAGAGACATCCATGTTTAGAATGCTCGCACCCTGGTATTTCCAGGACCTTTCTGACACTGCATTATCAATCATGACCTCAGCAGCCTGTGGATGATCTATAACAAATATCATCATGCATTGATGGTGACGACAAGTTGGTTGCTTCTTAGAGACAACTTGGTGGGAGGGAGAAGAAAACACCAATGGGAGTTAGAAGGTCTGGGTCTACCGCCAACAAACATGACAAATTATCAGCGTGGCAACAAACAGGGCACTTCTGTCCTTGAAGCATATGTTTTGTCATCCACAAAATCATAGTGGGGTGAACTAAAGGAATTCTAAATTCCCTTTGAGCTCTGAAATGATATGCTCCTAAAATTTGGGGAAGCAGATCAGCATTTTTTATAAAGTAACTCTTAGTTAAATGTGTTTATTTCTTCATGGCTCATGTAGTTTCATCAAGTAACATAATGAAATCCCTTTGTTCTTTGTGCACACAAAAAGAGCAAACACCTGAAGAACACACTGGCTTTATCAGGATTACATTATTATTATTATTATTATTATTATTATTATTATTATTATTAGAGGCCCTCAAGGAAGAGGCCAACAGCTCCCTCTTGTAATGGCGGTGCCCAAAGACCTACTAAGAGTAAAACAGAATCACAAGAAGCTTGGGTCTGTCCATGTTACTGAACTCTGCTAAGAGTTATTAACTAGCTCAGTGATTTCTAGTGCTTACTCAACAAGTATTCACTGAGTTATTTCTATCATGAGGCAGGCACTGTTACAGGCACTAGATACACCACGGTGACCAACACACAACTGCCCCTAAGTTTGTGGAGTGTATGTTCTCATGAACCATGAATTCCTTCATGTTGCATAGTGCCATTTTAATTTGCACAGCACTTCGGTGGCATGATATCAATTATTACCCACCTACCAAGTAGGCATTGTACAAGCAAAGAAATGGAAGATCAAAAAGATTTGTTCAAAGTTCCCAGATCTATGGTGATATTGACAAGATATATTTATTATGACACTGATAACTCATGTTTGTTGCTAACATTTATGATAACTAATGTTTTTTTTTAAATGTCAGATCCAAGCTCTAACATAAGCCTTTTATATATAGTCTCTCAATGGTTCCCAGCCACACTGTGAAGAAGGTAGTATTATCATTCCCATTTTACTTATTAGGATAATAAGGCTTCACAAGGCTATATGCCTTGTAAATATCAAGGACTACCATCAGTTCTCTGATCTATCATGCTGTCTTCCCCAGTATCCCGAACTAGTCTTCTGACACGTATCTCAGTGCTCTTTTTATACCAAGTGCTGACCCTGCAATAGAATTATTCAAACTTGGGTATCTGGTGTTCCAGGCTCAACTGCCACAAGGATCAATCACTTTGGAATTGAGAATGTCACCCATCCCATAACAAGTTTGGCCAAGACATTTGTAAATGTTCATTATTGGTCACTTGGGGAAACAAAGCGGGGTACGGCTGGCTCAGCAAACTACATCTCCACAATCAGATTAATAGCCCCAGGCGAATGGCCTACAACAGATGAATCAATGGCAGCCACTTCATACTGAACAGACAGCACATAAATAGGACAAAGTCCGCCTTGCAGTGAGAGAGACCACAAAATCCTTAGTTGAGCCAATGATTTCTAAACACAGTACAAGTAATTCTTTCTGGGAAGAATGTCTTCCACCTACGAGTTTACTAGGAGAAAAAATAAAAAGGCATGGAAAGTCAGTCTCAGAGTGATAGAATGAATGGTCTTAGCAATAAAGTGGACAAATAAGCACAACGACTGTTAACAGTCTCCAAATTTCAAAGTAAATAAAACTTAAAGTTCCCAGTAATTTTCTCATCTTATGCTGAGATCAGCCCTTCCTGGAGTGAAGCAGGCCATTTATCAGGAGTGTTGTTTACACACAGTAGATGGAGATCCGTTTGAGTACTTAGGTAATACAAACTGGAAGCATTTTAACAAGACTAGTGTCTTTAAAACTGCAGTTGTTTTAACATCTGTGTTATGCATTTTACCAGGAAGCAGTAATTTCCCTATTGAAACTAATCCATCCAAAAAACTATTCCCAATCAAAACAGAAAATGTAGTTACAAAGATTCTTGAGTAAAGCCAATCCAAAAGCCTCTTTCAAATTCTAGAGACATTACAACTTATAATATTAGACTTGGAAAAGACTTGAAAATTATCCTGTCCAAAGTTTTTCAACTGAACACTAGTTTTAATTCTAGCTATCCTCATCTAAAATGTAAATTATAAAAAAAAAAAAAAAAAGATTTCACATCAAATACATTTGGGTGACTTTGAAAACTACATTTTCTTTCTCAACAATGCATAACTTGTATTGTCATAACAAAGGCTCTGAGAAGTCCTACAGTCAAAAAATCTGTTTAATTTTGTCTTCAACCTATGTTTTGAGATTTTTCTCAGTGCTTTTTTCTTCTCGAAATATTATTAGCATTTCTCAAAATTCTTTTAGAAGTTGGCAATCTGGGTGAACACGCTGTATAATATCAGATTCTGAAAGATGACAAAACCTCCCCAAATTCACACACGCTTATATTTTTCCTTAGGTTTATTTTGAAACCAGGTGATGCACTAGTTTTAAAGAAATATACCACTTAAAACGTCCCCAGTTCCTCTAGACTTAACCAATAAGCAAATGTTTAGTGTTTGATTGACCTCCACAGTCCTCCCAACAACTGGATAACACACAAATCACTAGAGACATGATAGTACACTACAAAACTCACATCATGAAGATCAAGTTCAGAGATAGCACCAATCATTGGAAAAGCTGTTTTTTTCCAATGCATATTTTAAACCATTAAGCAATTCTTTTTTTAAAAGAGTTTATTTATTTATTTGAGAGAGAGAGGGAACAAGTGGGAGGAGTGTCAGAGGGAGAGGAAGAAGCAGACTCCTCACCGAGCAGGGCTCCATCTCAAAACCCTGAGATCACAACCTGAGCTGACACCAAGAGTCGGACGCTTAACTGACTGGGCCACCCAGGCGTCCCACCATTTAGTAATTCTTAATAGTAACAAAGCACAACTGATCCTAATAACACACTAAATTCAGTTTAAATATTTCAAGAAAATGGGTTGACAGATTTTCCTACCTCTGTTTGTTGTTTAACACCCATGTTATTTTGTTTTGAGAGAATTAGAATACAAACACATCTCCACGTGATAGTATTTGAGGTTGGAGGTTTAGTTTCGGATAGTCTCAAGCCAGAGCGCTGATTGTCGTTTCAATAATGGATCCGCAGGCATTTGCAAGACACAGTCATTAGCTTATCTTTAAGTAAATATTTTGATTGTCAGACAGCTCGTTGCCAACAAGGTTCTTTTCCAAACACTCCTGATGCATCCAAGCCACTTGCACACTTATTTAATAATCTGCATCTGTGCTAAAATACGAACCCATCCTAAGAAAGTCGAAGCACAGAAAAAGCATGTTCCGGTGGCTCTTCATTTAAAAGGGCTCCGGAACATGTGGACCCCATTCTCTTTCATCACTGTGCTACATTACCATAAAGCTTAGGAAGCGAGCTATTACACACCATCATCCCTCCTAACCGCTATCACAGAAAATCACACACTCACAAAACAGCATTAATTGTCAGAATTAGCAACCATTTAAAAGGCAGCTGTTCTTTCTCTCTTAAATAGGCTCCAAATTTCAGATCCTCTCCTTGTATGGGCGCCCTGATCTCTTGCTCTTACGCACACGCTCACAGACACAATGGATCCTTAGCCGAGCAAATTTTTTTTTTAATTTTCTATAGTCAAAGAATACAAGAAAATATTATTAAGCAACATTTTCCACCCCGATACTTGCCATCATTGTTACAATCAGCTGACAAGCTTTCAACCTGCAGGGAAGCACTTGTTACAGCTCCAGGTGAAAGGGCTCTGATTTTTGTGGCATTGGGAAAAAGAGCAATATCTCTTTAAGAGTCAACAGTAAATTAACTTGCCCAAAAGAGTGAAATAATTAGCAGTTAGTAGCTTATTAAAAGGATGGCAAAGGCCAAGCTGCCATCTGGGATCTCTAGTTTCTTGTGATTGTTATTATGTCAAGATGCGCAAGCTGCATTAGCTTTCATGTCACCGCGCCTGCCCTTACTTCACATGTAAATTTTAATGAAAGATGCAGCACTTTTAAAAATCAGACGTCCATCAAAAAGTGTTATTAGTCCGGCTTTTTACAAAGCATATGGTCTTTTCTACCTCTGCTGTTCTACTAGCCACTAATGCCTTTGGAAAAAAAAAAAAAGAAAAGCCCAATGATATCAATTAGATGTTCTGTTGGTGCAGAAGGAAATCCGAGTGCCATCATAGAGCACAGCTACACCTCACCAGAGGGCAACATTTGTGACTCTGTTTACACACAGTAAAAAACCACAATGCCTCCCTTTCTCACAAGGTTAGCCATGCCTAATGAAAATGAAAGCACTCTGGAGCCTGCCTGCTGTTTACTACATGGATATGCACAACTTTGGAGTGGAGAATCTATATACCAAAAATCAGTGACAGAAAGTAGCACGACAGAAACTTATGGGGGTGATGGGTACTATACCTCAATCCGGATGGTACTGACATGGGTGTATGTAAGTTAAATATTTAAGCTGTATACTTAAGAGTGTAGACCTTACACACTCTACACTATGTGTGCTCTCTCTTAATGAACGGGCAAATGAATAAATGAAAAATATCTGCTAGTTTATACTCAAAGAATACTTTCTTTTCTGTATCTGAAAATATAAAGGGTGGGTGATTTGAACTGAATTATTACCTGACAGTTTCCCTTTAAAATAAATTAATAAAATTAATTTTAAAACTCCAGATACATAATTAAGTTGAAAACTGAATTTATTTAAAACTTTTGGAGGAGAGGTAACTGTGACATCTGAAAGCTACTTTCAAACTGCTATGGACTGTCACCAGCGTGTCAGAGGCCGGGCCCATATTTGCGTGGTCAGCCCTGTGTACTCAGCACCTGGCACCTGGCCCAGCACATCATTGGCTGTCTGTCAGTATTTGTTGAATGGTGAATAAACATCGCTTTTCTACTGTTAGAGCAGACAATATGCTAAATTCAGATGCACAGCCTCCCAGACTGTATTCTCTTCAGTACACTACAAATGGAACCTGTGAGAAAACATTCAACCGTTATACACCTATTACTATGTATTTGGAGAAATTGTACCTCTACCCAGATACACCACACTGCCTTGCACTCCTGAGAAATAGACCATGACTTATACAAGCCCAAGCACACAAGGCAATGCACTTGCTTGTTCTCTTATTAAATATTTTTTCATGATGCTACCCTTCTAAATTCTCTTTATAAGTGAAATGTGTCATAAGGATATTACAATTTAATTCAAAAGATCCTTTACCTATAGGTGCTATCAAAGTTTATATGTGTCCACCTAGAGAGCTACAGTTGAAAATTATACATCCTCTAAGATTAACTAACTTGGTTTGATAAAAATCTATGCAAGTAGAGGACTATTCATTTTCAAGGAGAAAGTGTTTTATGATATATAATACACATATAAAATCTATGCATAATTGATTAATCCAAATTGATAATTGAGAAGGAAATAAGCATGTTGCTTAGAAATCTGAGAAATATTTTCCTTTATGTCGTCAATTGGAATTTAATTGAAATATCTCATTGACCCATCATACAGTTTACTAATAAATCTATTCACATTAACATTTTTTAAAAACTCCAAAAAACAACTGTTCTAAAAAAAAGTCATCACTGTCCAATGAAAATTTCTAAATAAGGAAACTAAAAAAAAAAAAAAAAAACTTCATATTTTTAAAGCACCACTTCAAAGACATCAATGTCAAAAACAGAGAGTTGCTAAAATCAGGCAATTTTACTTTTATGTTGAAAATAAATCTGTTTTCCCCCACAGACTTTCAAAATGTTAGAAGGAAAAAAAAAAACATAGAAAACAGGCTTCTTTAAAAAAATAAAGTGATTTTATTCATTGTCAAGGGGACAAATCAGTGGTGGATGAGAAACAGATGAGGCAAGAGATGGAAATGTAGTATTGCCCCTATTTTATTATAATTAGATATTTATAGAGCACAGATGAGTTTATTTTCATAATTAGTAGCTGGCATTGCATTTACTAATTTGCATAAACAGTTGGCTATCAAAACAGTAACTACTTTGCAGGGTTCTCTGGTCCTAGCAGGACAAGAGAGGGCTCAACTCCTCAAATAAGCTTTCTTAATGTTATTACCAGCAAAATACAATCTACATGAAATCACGTTCAAGTTCATATAGCTTGATTATCTCTTTCCAGATTGGCCAATATTGATTAGTTCAGCACTGGCAGGCGAATGATCAAATCTACATGGGGAAAAATGTGTAAATAAATTGGAATAGGTCTCTAAATTCTGACAGATTAAAGTACCTTAGGGTCAACATTATCTAGTTCAGCAATAAAGGGTCCTGTGAAGCAAAAGGAAAAGAAATTAAATGCCTCCCAGCTGACCTTATTATTTAAAACTCATGCCAGTACTTGGCTAACATTACAGTCTGTTACCTCTCTTCCTGGTCAGTCTCAGCATTCACCATACCCTCCCCAAGAATGCCTACCCTATTTTACAAAACCAACTTCACCCAACACATGGATCGGGCTCCCTGGCAGTAGTGCCAAGGGTAGGAAAGATTCCCATGCCCGGACCTCTGCTACAGGCAAGGAGGAATTTAATCAACCATGCTGCCAATGACTACTTCCCACTATTAACATTCAGCAAGAAATCTTGGAGGAATATCTTACTCCTTCTTCCTCAAGCCAAAGGTCAAAAGTTTGTGGCCTACAGGCCAAATCATTTGGGGTGTGTATGTGTGTTCATATCTCCATACATAAAGCAAAAGTTGTGATGAGCTGACATTTTTATAAAATGCACTTCTAACTTTTCTTGAGGATCGGGTGACACTGGGCATGCATTTTTCAGGGTAGCAATCAGCTGCAGCAGAGTAGAGTTTGCTGCCCTTGACAGGAACCAGTTTGCATTGCTCCCCACCACTCTATTGTTGGTCTTACATCAGGATTTTTCTTACACGAGAGCTGCTCCTTGATGATACCTATCAGGCCCCTGTTGACATTTGAGTCTGCAACACCTACCCTAAGTTCAGTTTCAGGAAAAGTATTTGGTGACCTAACCCAGAATAGGCAATCCCTAAGTCAGTAAGAAAAGGAGGATAGAAGCTAAAACACAACACTTAAACAAAGTCTGTCAAAATCAGGTCAAAAAAGCTAACCAAGACAGGTTGCTGAGTACCTTCTCTGGTCAGTCACATCTAGGGAATTAAATTTGCTTTTGTCTCAGTTGCAGCCCAAAGGCACCCTGAATGTGCTGATTATGATTATAGCATATACATTATACGTATACATATACATATACACATATATCATGCTCAGTCTTGTAGATTTAACTTCATAATTCTTTCCATCATGGGTCTACTGCTTTGCTGGTCAGCTTTAAATAATGACAAGGTCTGAGGCTTTCTTTTCTTTGACAATCTCCTAAGAATAAATCCAGAGACCTTTCCTGCTTTTAGTCTAATGTAATTTGTGACCATTTCCTTCTGTTACTTGTACACAAAGGGCCAAGAGAAGGCCTGGGTGAGGAGAGAACTGGAACCAGAATATTTGGCTTCACCCTATCCCCCACTGGGACTTCTTTGCTCAGTTGGTTGGAGTAATGAAGCTAGTGATGAGGGGCACAGGTTGGTATGCAACTCTGGACCAAATACTGAGCTAAGTACAGTGTAGGTGACAGAAATGGCCAAGACACAGCCTCTGTCCTTTAGGGAAAAGCTGCCTGAAACACATGAGTAAATCTGATTCAAGGCAGTTTGGCACAGGTACTCTGTAACAGAAGCACAAAGTCTGGCACACCTAGGAGGCTTGGCTTTAAAGGATAAGGGGAGGAAGGGTGTTCCAAGGACACTCAAGAAAGAGGACAGAGCTTGGGCCAAAGACCAAAGGCAGGAAACCATAATGTGAATTCAGGCAGAGTGAGTTGTTGACTTCAGGAGACAGGGGGCTGGAAGGGGTGATCATGTAGAGTGGAAAATATTGTAGAAAATAAAGCTGGGAAGGCACATTGATAATTATACAATGAGAATCCTTCAAAAGCTTTTGAACAGATGAGCTACATGATCCGATTTAATTTGAATTTTGCTTTATTTTCACTTTTAGGAAAATGACTGACAGAAAGATAAGAAGGATTAGAGATTTTGAGTCCCTTCCACATGCAACCTACAATGCTAGACACATCTGGACATTAACAAATGAATATGTTTGTCTTCCATATACTTGCCATCTTGTAGAGCAGAGTGGCCCAATTCCCAAATAACTCCAATATAAAATTTTAGAGAGATACATGAAGTGCAAGCTCATCTCTGAATGGAGCACTCAAAGATAGCATCAACTAGGAAATAAAATCTACGTGTGATTTCAGTGGGCAGAACAAAGGAGAGGGGGAGCAGTTACAGGGGAGAGAAACAGAATAAGTAAAGCTAGGAGACAAAGAAAGGTCCAGGAAGGTTATTCGGTATCCTAACTGGCAGCAATTTTGTATCTAAGATTAATAGGAGAGAAGGCTAAAGGAAAAGAAGCCCATATCAAGGAGGACTTGTTAAGTGAGATAACTAATCCTGCACTCCATTTGGTGGACAGCAGAGCTTAAGCAGTTCTCAGTTACTGGACAGACTGGAAGAGAATAGAGGTGGGAGGACTTAGGCTAGGGTAGTAATCTAATAAGGGTTAAGTGGGAACTGAACTAGGGTGTTAACAGTAGAAATGCAAGAGACATCCCAGAAGAGAATCTCAACAAGATCTCTCAACTGATCACCCAGGACAGGAGACAGAAAAGTTCAGGAAAGATAGAAAACTATTCCTGGTTTTCAAGTCTGGGCGATGAGGAGCATAGGGACACCATGAACAAAAACAGGAATGTCAAAAAAGGAAGCTGGATTGTGGCCAGCTGATATGAAGGTTGACTAGACATACTAAGGTCATAGTAGTGGAATATTTATATGGATATTTATATGCTACAGAGAATGCTAAGTGGAAGCCTGGAAGCTGAGATAGGTCAGTGCCAGGGAAATAGTTGGGAGGCACATACGTTTAAGGCATCCTTGGATCCAAGATGGAGTATGAGTAGAGGTTAGGGGTCAGATCCTGAGTTTCATTTCCACTTAATAGCCAACTGACTTAAGCAATTTAGCTCTCTGAGCCTTGCTCTACTTATGCATAAAGCAACAGTAACATCATCACGTACCTCATAAAACAAGCGTGAGCATTAAGTGCAATAAGGCATATAAAGCACATGGCACAACTGCTGGTATACAGGACATGCCCAGTGGTAGCAGCAGTAGCCAGAGAGAGAAAATAAGATACCATGTGCAAAAGCTAAAAAGATCTTGTAGGACGGTTTAGGGGATTAGGGAAAGAAAAAGAGAGATTTGAAGGGATGGGAAGGGAGGAAGACAAGAAGACTGATTCTCATGTATTCTCATAGAAGCCAGTGGGAGGAGGGGCAGAGGACACAATGCCACATGCTTCAGAAGGGCTGAGTCCTGGGGAAGGATTGGTGGCTTTGCTTCTGAGGACATCACTGGCAGCCTCTGGTTGAATAAAGTAGAGAAGTGGAAGGGGCATACATAAATGTATGCTTCCACTCATCCTTCCTCCTTCTCTTCTCCCTTTCTCACCTCCTTTCAAAAGGCTCTAAGCTTATAAGGGGGTAAGGGTTCCCCATGACAAATTTCTGAGAATGAGCCTGCCTGTGATTAGTGTAAAAAGAATAGTCAATCAGCCGACTCCAAAGTAGAAAGGACCAAACTACTTCCAAGGTAACCATACATAATTTTAAAAATCTAGAAAAGCATAACACTCAAAAGAGAGATGGGCCTGTTCACAGACTAGAGTTGAATCAGCATGTTCAATAACCTGTCAGCCCCTGCCTTCTTCAACATTCTCATGCCAGAATTCATATTTCCTATTCCTGTTATCTGCCAGTCTTTGTAGTGAGCAGCAGCACACAGCTCCACAGAGATAGGGCTGGAGAGTTAGGAGGGAAGAGAGGAGAACCAGATGCAGATACATATTTATAATTTATCAATTAACCTCTCCCTTCACTGCTGCACAGCTAATCCAATTTGAGCTGGTGAGCCAGGTTCTTGGGTGCAGTTTTGACGGAAACGGAGGAGTGAGCTGTGCTCTCCCCAAAGGTGTGAAGCTGAAAGCCCCGTCAGAGCACTAGAGCAAGCCCACCCGCTCAGCACCTCTCCTTTTCCCTGCCTGCCTGGCAAAAGGTTGACTTCAGAAGTGAAAATCCAGTGTTACTTCTCTCCATGTTCTCCTTCCGATGTAATAATGCATTGTCATTCCCGTGTTCTTCGACAGCCCCAGTCCCACCCTTCTCAGCTCATCACCCCAAAACAGAACATTTCTACTCCCCAAAATGGAGGAAACCCAGAAGATAAAACAGCAATGCACAAATATTCCCCCCAAATTTCACATTAAAGTTCAAGCAATTCACCAATCCTCTCCCCTTTCTTATTATCCTTCCTTCACAGATGTTGCCCCCAATTCCAGTCGTCCTCAAATAATAGCAGCAACAGTACACCATGTCACATCTCCCCTGTTCCTTCAATACATTTACTGGGAGAGAATCTTAGACTATCCCATGTTTAAGTAAAATAGTTCTGCATAATTACTTTCAGAGTCCCCTATTCCTGCTAGAAATAGCGTGCCATAATGGGCGAGTCCCATCCTGGATTTAGAGGGAGGCAGGCCAACTCAGAATGATCCCCAACCACCGAACATGAAGTGCACTGAAGGGAAATGATACCATTGGCTTTTTATTTATTTATTTTTGTAGTTGTTGTTAAAAGCACTCAGTTATAATCTGGACTGTATTCATCAGAATCGACAATTCCCCTTGGACACATGAATATTTCAGAAGGCAGATTGATAGTTATAATGAGAAAAATAAAATCATCTCTACCTTTACTTCTACCTACAGAAATGAAGTAGAAGGTCCAATTAAGTAGAGGAAGCATGGTGTCCACCATGGAGGCGGTGAGAGAGAGAGAGAGAAAGAGAGAGAGCAGGGAGAGTAAAACATCAGCACACTGCGGACACACAAAGAAATGTAACATACATAACAAAAATCCACAACAGCAAAGGCAACAGCACTAAAGTATCTTGAGAAAGCAGCACTGAACAAATGCACAATGTGAAGCCTAAACAAGCCAAAACAGCTTCACCAGCTGCCTTCACCAGCTTCGTATTTAAGCTTTTCCCATTAGTTTCCACCCAGGCCCATCCTTAGAAACATGACAAAGTCTGCATGCAAAAGCACTGCACAGCCACATGTATGTGAAACTGCACACACTTAACCAGTGTAAAATTGGTTTGGGAAAGTCTCAAAGAAGCCAAGTTCCCTGGTATTTTCCCAATGTTAGCATGAGTCATTAGGACCAAGAGTGTCACATACATGTATAGGTGGTATACAAACAACACAGGTAAGTATTTCTGGACACATTTTCAAGGATCAAAAACCAATTCTGGAGATTCAGTGGGAACCAGACAGAAATCTTTCTTTCATGTTGAAGGAATAGGGGAAGGAAAGCATTATAGGTGGGAACCAGAGTTGGTGCTTTAGGCAATCATCACAGGGCAAGAACAGAGAAGGGAGAGGGAAGTGCAGGAAAACATGAGAGGAAGGGAATGCAGTCAAAGGACCTTCTTAAAAATAGATTAAACTGCAAGTTGAGACTTAAAAACTTAGAGGCACTGACCACCCAGAAGAATTCTGCAACCTTTTTTGAAAACCTCTCTAAAGGGGAATTCATGGTATTTGTAGCTGTCATTCCTTCATTGCTTAAAGACTCTGTTTCTAGAAAGTACTTGCTAACCCCCAAGCGTGTGTACCTGGGTGTGTGTGAATCCTCTACTCATCACTTCAATGCTGGGGGCCCAAAAGAAGCTGAAGAGGGGGTGGGAGAGAGGGGGAGGTATACAATACAGATTCTCCACTTGTTCTTCATACCGATATTGGGACTCAGCCCTCCAAAATACCTGAGTTGTACCTCTGAAGGATCTTAGATATCTAAATCAAGATTAAGGAATTCCCACCAGTGTATCCCATCTACCTAGTCTTTATCCTATCACAGCAGCCACATGATGCCCTCGTGCCCCCAAGCCA
This sequence comes from Canis lupus familiaris, assembly GCF_011100685.1. Lineage (NCBI taxonomy): Eukaryota > Metazoa > Chordata > Mammalia > Carnivora > Canidae > Canis > Canis lupus. The sequence continues at coordinate 51,285,312 of NC_049229.1, read as the reverse complement.
CTGCAGAAGCTAGGAGGATCCCTAAAGAACAAAGGGGAGCACGAGGTGAAAAAGGAAAGAAGGGAGTCTGTCATCAGGACTCCAAGTATCTGCTTTTTCTGGTGGAAACTGGCTATCAGAGCCAGGCCACCAAATTCTAGCAATTCAGAGAGCCTGGGTCATCCTGCTTTCCTTTGTCAAAGATGTGCTTAACTTTCTCAAACTCCCAGACACCAGGCTGATGTCAAGAACATCCTCTAGTCATACTCACTTCATAGTTACCTGCTATTGGCAGATAACTTCCCTCACTTTCAGACAAGAATAACGAGGTTTCATCCCAGTCTCTTCCAGCTCTAACACTGGCAAACTCACCTGACCTCTTGCCTCCAGCTCTGTTCTTTGACTCTTACGCTATAGTAGACCATATCTTCGCTGAAAGTCAAGAGTTCACATTGTGGATCTTGGCTCAGGTCTGGAGGACGCAATTCAACTGGGAAGGTGTGCTTCCTCCTTATACTGTCTTATCAAGTCAGGATCCCCTCAACTGCCCACCTCCACAGCTCCCTGGACTTCATAAGCAAACTTTTCTCAGCCCTGGGTGGTTTCTTAATCTGAGCATACTCCCCTTTATGGCAACACCATCTGACAGGTCCAATGAAAAGGGAAAAGAGGGAAAAGGGAAGGGGAATGGCCCTTCAGGATTGTCCTACCCTCCTCAAAAGATCAAGAAAAGCCAGAAAACAGAGAAGGACCCCTCCTTGCCCTTTACTTTGGTCCTCCAAAAGAGGCACCAAAGTCCCTTGCATTTTTAGAAAAGAAACAGACAAGAGAAATTAAAGTACAGTCTTTGGGTGTCAGGGCAAGGCAGGTAGACCAATCTTGCAATCATCCCAAGGCTCAGAAGAAACACAATAGTAGCAATTGAACAGTGAAGGAAAAGACAATTTTAAGTAGGCTCAGTTCTCGAATCCTGATTTAGGCTGATGATGTGGAAAATTTTTATTTAGGAGAAAAAGGCTTCATTCACAGCCCACCCTGTGCTTAGCTGAGCTGAATTTCCTGCACAGCTCATTCCCTGCATATTTGAATATTTTAGGTTGCAGATGCTGAATTTACAGATCTTTATATGCAGTTTTCTTCAGGGTGTATAATGAGTTAGAATCCTGCCATGAAGACATTAGCATGTTCTTTCGGTGTTTTTTTTGCTTTTATATAAAACTGAAAACAGTTAAACCCCCAAGGGCTTCCTTTGACCATGTGTGGCTCAAAGTCATTACAATGGGCAGTGGGATGGAGGGGAAGACAAAAAGGAAACCTTTACTCAGAGTGAAATTCAGGGAGAAGTCCAGCTCCTCTCCCCTCAGCCACAGGGCCCCAGCATGGGGCCTGGGGAGGAGCAGGAGGAAGTTAACCGCTCTGTTGCTCTGAAATTAGCTTCATTCACCCCCATTATCGACGCCGTCATGCCTTGTTTCATGCTTCTCTCTTGGAGGCAGCCCGGCAGGGCCAGCGCCCTGAATGACAAATGGTGGTGCAGAATGGACAAGCCAAGGGGATGATGGGGACAGGAAACCAAGATGCATTGGTTAAGGTACCCCCCACCACAGGGTGGCCCCTGCTGCCAGCCTGGCCCACAGCAGGAGGGACAGGCAGCAAAATGGCCTGCCAGCAACAATGAGGCGCTGAGCGACCAGCCAGAGGCACAAAGGCAAGCGGTTCAGGCAGCTGCCGTGCCACAAGCACAAAGCACCTACCTTGTTCACTCATCATGAGGTGGGAGAGGCCTTGAGGAAGGAAAAGATGGGAAGCAGGGGGAAGAAGGGAAGGGTAAGAGAAAAAGAAAGAAGACAAAGTTAAAATTCCAACGCAATGCAATTGGCTTGTACTGATCAAGTGGAAGGAGGAGTGGCAGGGCATTCACACACACTCAGGAGCATGCACCCAGTGCTGAGAAGCCAGCCTCCTGCTGCCCGGCAGCACCACGGCCCTCAGGTTTCAGGATGGCCTTTTGTTTGCTGAACTGCTCCAGGCCTCATCATGAGAGTCTTCCTCTTACCATACTGTTCCGTGTGATGCTTAGGATTTGAAACAAATCTATTAAAAATTAGGTCCCTTGGGAAGGAGACTCAAGAGGCCAGGCCTAGCACATTTCCTTCTTTTTTTAAATGGCTTTTTACAGTAATACATGGTCACTGTAGCAACTTTGGAAAATTCACAAAAGAAAAATCTGTGGTAATCTCACCATCCAGAGGTTACTGCCCAATTTTATTTTCTAGATACTGTATTCTTTTCTACAAAAATGGAATCATGCTGAACATACTAAATGAGTTCCTACTTGCAAGAGTTGCTCAGACAACCTGAAACTACTTCCCCTCTCACTTTGTCTTAGCCCAGTGACTACCACCCCTGCCCTCCACTATTTCCCCACCACTATCTTGTCTAAGAAGGTCTCTCGCCATGGATCAGGGACGTAGAGACGAGCACTGAATGGGTTAAAGGAGGTACACAAGGTCCCAGTGAACAAATAGCACAACCTCTGGCTAGGTGCTTAAGGAAGTCAAGCAAGGCAATTAGGAGCTCATTACTTCAAGGAAAACATAAGCTCCAATAAATCTATTAAAAGAAAAGATTTCCAACCAGTAACCAATGGTACCAGTTTGCTCTTCCTTTGCTTTTGTTATTACTGGAGATATTTGACAAACCCCAGGTCACCCCAGAGAACCTTTACCCAGAGTGAAATTTAGGGATATACAGGATTAATAAAGTAGAAAAGTCTCTGAAGTATAGAAATCCCCAAATGTTTTTCAAGATTACTAGAGATTTAGAAAAGTAATCAGAGGCAAAATATGGGTCAAGTAACTGACTTTTAAAAAGATCAGTGATATATTAAATACATAGATATATGTGCCATAAATGTCATGGAATCTAGTTTTTAAACAAATTTCATTAAACTATAATCACATTTTAAATGCACATTTCTGGCTTTCATTTCTCGAGGCCTAGCATTAATACTCACGGAGGAATGGAATCATGCCAGAGTAAGTCGTTCACATGATTTGTTTCATTTAAAAAATAATTTTTGGTCTTTTTTTGTGAAGAGATAATAGGGAGACAGAACAAAGGGCTCTACCTTTGGCAAAGAGAAACCACGGTAGAAGTCACTATTCCTAAAATGCCTAATATTTCCGGACCAAGCCATAGCCTTCAGCATCCAGATCAAGAGCACTAAAAGGGAAAGTCTGGGGCAGGCAAGTGGGATACATGGAAAGGTAACTAATTCACAGGAGGATCATAAGAATTAAGAACTGAGAAGAAGATCCAAGGAGTTACCTAAAAGAAGGAGTTAAAATGAAAAGAAAATAATACTATTATATATTTGCAAGTTGCTAAGAAAGTACAGCTCAAATGTTCTCACCACAAGAAATAAATGGTGATTATATGATGGGATGGAGGTGGTAGCTAATGCTATGGTGGTAATCATTCTGTAGTGTTTAAATGTATGAAATCAACATCTTGTACACCTTAAACTTAACACAATGTTACACATCAATTCTACCTCAATACAGCTGGGGGGAATGTTTAAAATTTTTCTTTCAAATTTAAAAATGAAAGGACAAACATTTCACACTTACAATTAAAGATGTTTAACAGCTCAGAGAAGAAGCAGAAGAGAAATGGTAGGGCCTTTTCTTTTTTTGACTCAAATAGATATTTCAAAAAATGCACTGAATGAAGAGTAAACAGGACAATTGGTTTAAGGGGTATCCAAAGCCCTGAAGAAGATCTTACAGTTGGGCTCCATCTATGTGTTACGTGTGTTTCTTTAAAGTACTGTCTCCCAGTGTACTTCACTGACCACCTACATCAATCATCTGGGAATGCCTGTTAACAGTGAAGATCCTTGGCCCCAACCCAAGGAATCTAATAAATTAGAATCTTGGGGAGGAGTTTGGGGAAAGATTTGAATTTCAAACAAGCTCCCCAAGTGATTCCCATGCTCACTAGAATTTGAGTGGCATATAAATCAAATTTTGGTAAATTAAATTGTATGATAAATGCACTAAGAGGAATTGGATATTTAATGGAACCCTGCAGTGGATCCTTTTGTAGAAGAAAGAATCCTTTTAAAATGCAAATAACCCACCACCTGTGTTTTTTAAATTCAAATATGTACTTATCAGGCTTTATTAAGCTACATATGTAGTCGCAGTATTGCAACTCAAATAAAATGTTCATATTCTTCAACTTCCGAAAATCTTAAATAGAAATATTAGACCAAGAATGCAGATCCAGGATCCTGATGTTAAAACTGGTTTTGCAGGCAATGAATCAAAATGGACAAGAAACAGGATGGTAGAAGGGAGAAGCTGTAACCATAATTTGGTTTAAGTTTTGGTTTTGGAGAAGGAAATTTTATTCCACTTTTAAGAGCTTTTACATCAGTATCTTCTCTTATACAAATCTATCCTCAAAGCTTACAGAATTAAGAACTGGAACTCAACAATTTCAGAGTGTCCAGGGCTAATCTGAAATTGTTTCTGTCCCTTTCTATTCCCAGACACTTCTACCTGCTGTTAAAAATCTCAGGCCCTCCCCTCCAAACAAATGGAAGAACCAACAATCAACCAACCAAGTGATTCAAGTACCTGCTATATGCAAAGACTGGGTTAGGTAGTGGAGAGACAGACAAGTATGGTAGATGGTCATTAACCTCTAGGCATTTAGAGTGTAACTGGGAAGATGTTATGTGTTTATATATACACAAACATGCAGATGATATATATTATTGGTACCTGACAGTGAAGTATAGGGGTTAAGACCAAGGACTTCAGAGCCAGATTTGAATCTTAACCTTTCTTACTTTCTAGCTTGTGACCCTAATGAAGTTGCTAAACATTTCTGCACCTTAATTTCCCTATCTGCAAAATTTGATTAACAATAATGCCAAATTCATAGGTTGTTCTGCTGATTAAATAAGTGAATATATATAAAACTGGGCCTGCACATGGTAAAGACTTTATAAGGATTATTACTGTTATTTTTACTAATCTATAAAAACATACTGATGTGTGAGGCAACACCTAACACAATACTGACACACAGTTGGTGCTCAGTATGTGTTTGGTGATCGAATGTGGAATGTATGAATGGATCATTACTACATGTCAAATGATGAATTCAGACAATAAAGAACACAGGACTGTGAGGTGCGCCCTACATGTACAGAAAAGGTTTTTGGAGGAAAGTGAGATTTGAAATAAATCTTGGAAGATGATTTAGGATTGGAGAGATGGAGGACACTCCAGGTAACACCACCAACTCCCAGGATTACAGAGTGAATCCGTAAGGACTTTCCTACTCAACTTTTCAGAAGCACCTATGACACTGCCAAGCACATACTAGGCATGTAATACATGCTATTCAAAATAATAACGAACACATATAAACCGTTCATATAAGGAAGAAATGGAAGGTGATCTTAAGGATGAGAGTAGTAATCATTGTATTAAGGCCCTGAATTTCAAGGCTAAGGAAAATGGACTTGCTCTTACAGCTGGTGGGACACAGTGAGGGTTCATGGGCAGGGGAATGACCCAGGGAAAATGATGTTGAGGAAAATTGCTTTGGCAATGGTGCAGACAGGATAGATGAGAAGGAAAGGGGACAGAGGCAAAAAGATCAGTCACAGGCAGAGGGCCTAGATTAGAATTGTGGTGGTGGGGAGGAAAAGGAAAGAGAGGATCCAACAGGCTTTGGATGACCGATGAGATGCTTTAGGGGAGGAGTGGATAGGAGGCTGAGTAAACACTGTCAGAAAGGTGGGGTGGGAGACGAATGGGGGTTGAGAGTAATGATGAATTCTGTTTTAGGCATGATGAGTTGAGGAAACAAAAATCACTCAAGCAAAAATGTCTAAGATGCATTTTAAAATGTAAGACTAATGTCTGTGAGAACGTCAGGACAAATATCAGGATGTATTACCACCCCTTCATGGAAGAGAGGGTCTATGCCCAGGTAAGTCAATGAATCTTCCAAAAAAGGAGCTAGAGCACTGAGTCTTAACTGGAAGAGATGGGAGAGGTATTAAGGTATCTTGGAAGTTCTTCCCCGCCCCCCCGATCATATTCAACATTAAAATAACATTTTACATTCAAAAAAGAAAAAGGAACCATATGGCTTTCAAATATAGATACAGAAAATAATGCTTAAAAAATCTTAACTGAGAAGGATATAATTAGTAAGGGAAAAAAAGGAATCTATACTGCATGTGTGTTATCTGTGTGGTTGATGAGGAAGGGGGAAAAATGAAGATTGGCCTTCTCATCAACCTCAGAAACAGAGGGTCAGCCACAGCACCCCCAAGCTACACAGCCAGCCCTGGGACTAGCACCTGGCTGGATGTGGAGTTTGGCATTTATTCGGGGTATGATATTCAAGAGAAGACACAATCTGGAACAGGGGCTCATAGAAGCAAAAGGGACAACATTGTTCACAACAGTCTCACCATGGGCTCTGGATTTGAATAGATCCTCAACTAAGACTCAAAAGCCAGATCCATAAAAGTTCACCTAGTGGAGGGTAGGGAACAGGAGATGGGCTTGGATTAACCTTTGACAAACAGGATATTGAGAATTGCCAACACCAAATTCCTATGGAAGGAACTACAATGCCTTTGAAATATATATATATTCATAAAAAAGTTGAAAGCAACTGAAGTGTCTGCTAGCTGGATGTCACACCCTGACAGAGTACTATGCTGCCCTAGCTTGATCCAGGGACCATTCTGGACCCCAACATACATACATCTGATATGTATACCCTTCCCCTCACTCTTTCTAGTGCTATATTCTACCCTCCTTGTACCTATCTATCCTGTGCACAAGTTCTCAGAGTAGATACAAGAACAAGAAGAGGAAAAGATCACCAGTAGGTAAGACATACAAAACTGAAACTGCCTTAGAACAGACTGCAAATCATATGCAAATTATATGCAAAATATACGTATGGCCCTCTAAACTCTGCTACATCCTTTGGGAAAATCCCCATGGAGATAGTAGCTTTTGCAGTTTGGGAGAATGGAAATCGCTATGAAAGCAAAGTCATTTGTAAGCGGCTGTGGCCATCATGAAGCCTGTCATGAGAATGACTGATACAGAGTAAAGAACCATTTACTGAAACAGGCAAGAGGAAGATGCAGTGTTCAGGAACCAGGCCAGAAGTTGAAGGCCTTCATAATTTAAGCTAATACTGTCTCCCCCCTCAAACCTATAATATCCCACCTACCTCAGATGGTTTTCAATCCATCCTACCTCTCTTCATTTTGCCTGAGTAACTGGGAAAAGTATTTCAAGGGAAGAAGAAAGTTGTTCGTTGGGGTTAAAAAAAAAAAAAGATTCAGAAAAAAAAAAAAAAGCAAGTTATCTCTGCCAAGACTTTTCTTTCATTCACTTTCAGGGTAACTTTTATCCCAGGATAAAATCCACATACATCATCTCTTTTTCCATACTGAAGAAGAGAAATTAAATGTCACTAATTGCTACAAGTGCCAAGTGCTAACACTGAATTCTTATGAAGCTACAAGGACTTTTTAAAAGAGTAATTACATAAAATCAGAAGGTAACAGAAACATTCATCGATGTTTCTGGAGGAACTAAGGATATAGTGAAGGTGGTAAGGGGTGGGGCCGGATGAAGGGAAGCCACAAGTGACCATGACTCTAAGGTAACTGAGAATTTGGAAAAGAGAGAAGGAGAAAGAAGAAATACACATTACCATTTTAAGCATTAGAGGAAATTTGGTGAACTTGGAAAAAAGAATTGTGACAGCAGTTAATATTTGTTGACTGTTTACTGCAGACATTGTGTGGCTACGTGTCATCTCACTATGGGAAACGCATTGCTATGATTTTGATTTTACAGGTAAGGAAACCAAGGCTTAGAGCCAAAGTCACACTAATTAGTAAGGGGTGAAGTGAGGATTCTAAGCCAGCAGATGGACTCTCCAGGCTGTGACGGTAACCAAAACACAAGCTACCCTGCCTTGTTCAATTCTGGTGGAGAAAGGAGGAAATATGTTGAAGAGTATTCAGCAGCAGAAAATAGTGCCTGGATACTAATTCAACTTCATTTATGACTTTGGCCCAACAAGATATAAAGAGCACTGCAGGAAGCCCTTTTAAAAGGCTACCATCTCCCTTTCCCCAAGCCCCACACCGAGATTCTATTAAAACATGAAGCTTTTCCTTTCCAGGGCATTTCTTAGGGTTATTAAACCACCGCCCCTCATTAAAATGCAAATCTGAACATAAGACATGCTCCGGCTCCCCAGCCATGACACTGTCCTGCATGTGAGATCTTCAGAAAGCCAAACTAAATCTTCCTTCAAAGATAGGAGCAACACAGGGACTTGTGAATAAAGGAAGGATAGAGACATGAAGTCACAGGTTGAGGAAGTCTGCCACTGTGGGAAGGAGAAAGGACTTAGGAGACAGGGTAGGACAGGGGGGAGGAATATTTAAAGAGAAAAGGTGGATCTGAAAGAAGTCTCCACCTATTTTCATAACTGTGATGGAGACCAGTCCTTCCCTGGGCAATTCCCTGACCTTCATCGTGGACTCCAGTGTCCTTGTATCTATCAGGGGTTTGATAGTCACTTTCAACAGAGCCTAGGCCTAGTCAACATTTTGATCAGTGACCTGGCTAAAAGTACTTACTGGCATGTGTCTGGATATTCTGATGAACTAAAGCTGAAAAGAATAGCTAATTTGTTAGATATCAAAATCAAGGTCCAAAAGGTTCTGAACAGGCAAAGTGAGACTTAATCTTAACGGACAAATGTAAATTCTAACCCTTAAGCACAACCCCCCACTTTTCCCCAAAACCAAAAGATGACAGTAGTCCTACATCTTCTCATCACTGAATATACCAAACCTAGGGTTTTGGTTCAGAGAATGGTGCCATACGCTAGGAGGGACATTAATAAGGTAGAATGTGCCCCAAAGAGGAGAATCAGAGTGGTCAGGGGGTCCTAAAGCATGTCACATGTAGAATGGCTGCCAGAACTGCTATATATAGCCCAAACAGGAGAAAGCTAGAAAAGGACATGAGAACTCCCTTCAAGTATTTTTAAAGTTGAGCATGGAAGATAAGAGAGTAAGCACATTTGGCCAGATCAGAAGGTCAATTAATAGGGAAAGCCTCACTTGCCAGAAATGCCATAGAAGAGTCAGAGTGGGGTTTTTGGAGATAATTACCCAAAATCCATTCTAAAACAAAGGTACTTTATGAACTAAGGCCAAGGAACTATTGGGTTGAGTCATACAAAACTGATAATTGACTGCTTTTGACCTACAAAAATGACTATTTTAAATGGTTCAAACTAATACTCTGAGAGCACGACCCAGAATCAAGAAGGTAGAGACTAAACGAAGCTTCATTCAATCACCTAACAGCAGTCATGAGCTGACACATGGGACAATTACCTACTTACATATATGTTTTTGGCTTTTCTATGAGCCTTGAACAGTAATGGGGATGAACTGAATAGTTGGACTAATGACAAAGACAGCCTGTGGCTAATTCTCCAAGGCAGATCCCTACCAAGATCCCAGCTTCTGGGTTTGCCCTTTTATGGTGCCACCATGTGCCATTCTCACTGCTAAGCCCTTTGTAGGATATAACTGTACTAGCCCACTCACTGTTCGCCTCTAGATCAGCTTTGTTCTTACAGCCTGGTGGCTGGACTGAACAGAAAATATTTCTTCCAGTGTCACCCATGAATCACCAATAGCTTCTGTATGGTATAACCATGGGGTAGAGGAAAGAATGCAGCACCTTCCCAATCTATTCCACCTCTTCTGGGGGGAAGGTGGTTTGGAGTTTCCTCATGCATAAACATGATAGAAAGAAGAAAAATTGAGGTAGTCATGCTTATTACCCTAAGGGTTAAAGGATCAGTAACTGTGGCTTAGAAAAGACTCTTCCCAAAGGAGAAGTTCTTACACTCCAACTGTCATGAACTTTTCTAAAATTGTTCTTTATTCATAAATGACATGAAGCTGGAAAGGACAGCTGGTGTGCTAGATGAAAGAACCTTACCCTAAGAGATCATGGTGTGCTAGATTTTAAAAATCCAGGGCTGAATTGAACAAAATCAAAGAATGATCCCAACTAAGTCAAATAAGCATAGCACAGAAAAGGGAGAGAAATGGTTTAGCAGCAGTGTACACAAAAGAGTAAAGATTCTCAGTGACTAAGTTCAACTTAATGCTATAATTATTTAAAAAAAAAAACAAGCAAAGGTATTTGTGCCACCATTAATAGATGTAGAAAGTCTAGGAAAAGGGAGCAGCGGGATCCCTCTATAATGAAGTGGTTGGGACATGTCCAAAATACCATTTGTGGTGTGGGCATGTTTCTTTGGAAAGGATAAAAAAAAAGTCATTTTTCAGAAAACAATGACCTGGATGAAAGAATTTAAAACCCTTATATGAGAATGCCCAAGGAAACTGGAGATGGTTTAGCCTTTAGAAAAAGAAAGTCCTTAAAGACAAAGAGGTCCATCTTCAAACATTGGGAGTGTAATTAGATCTATTCTGTGCATCTCCAAAGGCTGGAAGCAATACAGGTGGTAAAAGCTAGAGTGACTCAGAATAAGGAAGGCTTTGGAACACTCAGTGCTCTTAGAATGGGATGGAATAGTGAAAGGAGCAATGAGCTGCTCATCACCATAGGGGTCCAAGCCAAGTCTGAATGAACTCTTATAGAAGAGATTCAAAAATAAGGTGCACGGAGAGCCTCGACAACATTTTGGGTCCTTTCCATCCCTGAAGTGCTGTTTCTAACAACAAAGTTTTATGAGCACATACATTGTGGCAGGTTACGGGGACGCAGGCATGGGTAAATCTCTGCTCTCAAAAGGAGAAACCTCATGTCCTTCAAAAGCCCACAGTGGCCAGTGAAGGGGCTTGTGGGGGACAATACACTGCTGACTATAATGTATTATGATAATGGCTCTATAAATCCCATTACCTAAGGTGCCACTGGAGCTCAATGGGGGAATCATTCATTTCACCCTCTCTTCCACCTGCCCCCCCTCAACTTCCTGCCCTCCTTTAATGTTTATAAAGTAGAAAATAGTGATTAATAATGGAGCTTTAAGTCCCTTTACCTTCTAGATCACTTTCTTTAAAATAGTGGTTCTCTAACTTTGGTCATATCAGAATCACCTGGGGGAAATGTCTTACTTTAATGAGCCTGGATCTCCTTTATTAGTTCTCCAGGTAATTTTGATGCTTACTAAACTTTACAAACCACTGCTCTAAATCATCCAAAACCTGAATTCAAATCCCAACTCTACCTCTTTCTAGCCATGGGATTTTGAGCAAGTTAACTCTTCCATGCCTCCTTCCTGTAAAGTACCTTCTCAGGATTACTGTGACAATCACCTGCAACCATGTATGAACAGCACTTAGCACAATTCATCGAACACAGAAAGGGCTTGAAAATATGTAGTCATTATTATGTATTCAGAAGACTGGTATATCTGGGCTTTCTCTGTGCCCCACCTCTCATCTCTTGCCAATACCAGTTTTTATTCAGAAGACTGGTCATTATTCAGAGGACTGGTCATTATTCAGAAGACTGGTATATCTAGGCCTTCTTTCTACTCCACCTCCCATCTCTTGCCAATGCGTTTTCCAACAAATTGGCAGCAGTAGTAGACCACCTGCTCAGTGCAGCCTCAGAAGCTTCCCTCCAAGGTCATAGTCAACTAGGTTGCCCCACAGGGGACCCATTGTCCTCAGCTCTCAGCTGTATTCCATCTCCCAACTCCTTCTGAGGCCTCACCCCACAAATTGATGAGTTTATTAAGTAAGAAAGGTCCTTACCACACCTTGCTAGGTAGATCTACAGACTGGGAGGGTCTCCAAGGCTGCCATAAACAAGCTGTGTGACTTAACTGAGTTACATGAAAGTTCTCTGTCCTCAGTTTCCCCACATGTACAAGGAGGGAATTGGTCTAGAAGAGTTTCTCTGTGAACTCACCAATGGCATTTTGAGGATACGAATCTTTGGGTGAGACTCTCCCACACATTACAATGCATTTAGCATGAATTGCTTCTTCTTAATGCCACCAATGCCAGTTTGTCACTGGAGCAATAAATACACACCACACATGTTTGGTGGGATCAGTGATGGGGACAGTACTATCCCATCAAAACTAGTTCTAATGATGTTTTCTAATTCTGACCTTGCCCTCCAGAACTGAGAAACAAACTGGGACCATAACCAGCACCCCAGTGGGTCTGCCTTGCCAGGATAGTAAAGGACATGATTTTAAAATCCTCTAAAAAAAAGGCATCAAGATCCCGTGGTCTACCTCCTTGAGTTAGCTATAGCTGGGGGCAGGCTGGGAAGCAGCTCCGTACTTACACTTATTCATCAAGAAGCGCTACAGCAGCCAAGGGGGTCTTCCCAGGCTCCAGTGGGCAACTGGCTAGAAGCTGATCATTGTTAGCCCAGCCAAGGGCCGCCTTCCAATCCAATTACACACAGCCATGGTGGATTACTTACTGCCTACATCCTCCACTGACCCAAGCCCAAGATGGGCACTGAATAAAATTCAATTACCTTCTATCTCAGGGTGAGCCCCTATACAAAAAGCAGACTTTCCTTCAGAGAAGTAATAAGAAAAACTAAGAGCTGAGTCCCAAGCATTATTTATTCATTGAGCCAGTTTTATTCTATTCCTATAATATATTGGCACCATTCTAGGCCCAGAGCACAGAAAGAGTGAACAAGAGTGTACTTTTGTGAAGTGACATTCTGATGGAACTCCCCATGAGTCATCTCCAGGGCCAGACATACCAGGGTTTGCATCCTGCTCTGCCACTTTTTACTGGGTGGAATTATGAGCTAACATCCTTGAGCCTCAATTTGTTCGTGGGTGAAATGGGTCTAATATCGTTATTAATATCTACCTTCTGATGATGTCAAAAGAATTAAATGATGCATGCAAAAACAGTACTTTAACACCTGGCTCAAAATACAAGTTCAAACAATGTCAGATGTTTTCCTTAATAAATAAGGGAGAAAAGCAAATGGGACTACTGCCCAAAAGAATAGCAAAGAAAAGACAAAATATGTTATGGTTACCACTGGAGATAGGAGCTGTAAGTCTTCGGTATAGGAGAAGGCATCTTCCTGATTGCTGTTCTCCGAGGTATCTCAGTCGGAGGCCTAATCATAGATCCCCAGAATGAAAGAAGTCTGAGAGGCCACCTAAGTCAATCCCTTCATATTAAAGAAAAGAAGCCTAAGGCTGTGAGAGGTTTCATGACTTACCCACGGCCACACAACCCCCAGAGAAAGTAGCAGAGCCAGAAGGAGGAAGAATGACAGAGGAGAAATCCCAGATATGTGTTTCAATCCTGGTACCTACCATACCTGCTTCTGACCCTGGCAAAAGGATATAACATCTTAGAACTGCAGGTTCTTCATCCACAATGGATGCCTGGGACCTCTGTAAATATGGGTCACCTTGCACCCCATACCCCTGGTGGGATTCCTTGGCCTTACTTCACAGCAGTATTGGCCAGGATCTGAGGGACCTCTTTACTGAAGGCATAATGATCAGGACAGATGGGAGAGAATGTGTGACAAGGGGAGCACAGCAGATGTCTTTTGAGGAGCTCTCCACCACAGTATTGGGAGCATGCCTCGGAAGTGTGGGAGACCAAGACAGGCAAAAGAATGTCTTGTTTTAAACTTCTCTGAGGCCACCTTCATATGTGAAGTGAAAATGCATGGAAAAGATCAAATGAGCTAACTTATAATACTAGCTAATTTATGCATGGCTTACTATATGCCAGGCACTGTTCTGAAGACTTCACTTAATCTTCACAAGAGCCCCGTGAGGTAGGTACTTACTGTCACCATTTTACAGATGAGGAAAGTAGGGCCACAAAGGCAAGGTAACTTAAACAGGTCATACTGTTCCTACTGGGAGAAAGCCAGGATGTCAACCCAGGCATCTGGGTTCTAAGTCTGTGCTCTAACCCAAGGGTGGCAAACTTCTCCTGTAAATGTCCATATGGTAAGTCTTCCCAGGCTTTGCACGCCGCACGGTCTCTGCTACAGCTACTCCACCTCACCTTCGCAAAGCAGGCAGAGACAGAGCAGAAACAAATAAGCATGCCTGTGTTCTGGTAAAACTTTATGAACACTGAAATTGAGATTTCATAAGATGTGTGCATCACAAATTATTCTTTTGACTGCTTTCAACTATTTATAATGTGAAAAGCTAACTGTAGCTGAAAGGCCGTATGAAGGCTGGCAGTGGGCTGGAGTTAGCCCTGAGCAGTAGTTAATGGAACCCTGTGCTGTCCTGAGCTGCCCTGCCTTACAGTATGTAAACTCTTAAATGGAAAGTGCTGGAACAGTGATGGTCACAAACTCACTGGTCAGAAAGTGTTCATTCCCTTTCCCTTCCCTCATCCCATTTCCCCTCCCAGCTCCTGTCAACCCAGAAAATGGACATGTTGTGCTGTGCCCAGCAGAAGAGACAACGAATGGGGCATTCATGTGGTAGAATGTATCTTCCTCAGTAGACACGGCCCTGCTGGCCCCCAAGAGGAGGAGAAGCTAGACGCTCTAGGTCAGTGTGTCTCAAGCGTTAATGTGTATACACCCGAACATCTTAGTAAAAAAGTAGATTTTGACTCAGCAGGTCTGGGGTGAGGCCTGAGATTCTGCTTTTCCAACAAGCTCCTGTGTGAGGCCAGTGTCACAGTTCTGGGGGCTCTCCTCCAAGGAGTAACTTCTAGGGCAAACCCTTTGTGTCCATCACACAAGTCAGACACAATAGTGCTGTATCCCGACTTCGGGTTCAGAGCAGCATCCCTCAGACTGGACTCCCTGGAGACAGGGCAGGGCTCAGGATAAATAATCAGGTCCCCTCTTCAAGGACAGCCCTGAGATGACTCAAACTGAAGGAGGAAGACACGGAGGGCAGAGATCAAGAGCGGGCTGAGGGAGGCTCCAGCAAAGGCCATAAGTTGCTTTGGGCAACAGCACGCTGAGGCCTCCTCTGGGCCTTGGCAGACAGCAGCCCCTCCTCCTGTGCCTGCCAAGGCTCTGATGGACCTAAGCAAGAGGCCTATTTCCTCATCGGGCCTCTGAATAACTAGGGCACTTCCACAAGGTCACAGTTATTCATTTAAATTCTAGCTCTAATCAGCAGGCAGAGCCTGAGAAATTATCCCTTCTGAAGAGAGAGACTGTCATTGGAGCACCATAAACAGCCCGTCATGGCTGGAGGGAGAAGCACTGGGGGCGGGGGGTGGGAGAAGTGAGGGGTCTTACCCCCACAGGCCCCAGAACTGTTCTCTGCCTCCTAGATCCTTCCTCTACCCCACTCTCTTCAGCACCTCCAAAGGGCTTGTTCTTCCCTTGGCAGAGAGTTCTGGCACACACAGGAACAGGGAGAGAGCTGAGGGCATGGCATGGTACAGAGGGGGCTGAGACTATCCACTCCTGGCCCCAGGCAGCACAGGGAGACCAATGACAAATCACAATGGGCCAGGGGCATGGGTTAAGTGCCTAATTGGGGTCTCCTCTGGGCCACAAATGGGTGACCTGACCTTGGAGATGCCCCATCCCCTCCCCGGGTCTCAGTTTCCTCCTCTGACAAGCAAAATAGTTGTAGTCTTTGGACAGGATACTCTCTGAGTTCCAATATGTCTCAGGACCCTACAGACTCACAATGCCCTGGTATTTGTTCCTATACTCTCTGCTCAATAAATATTTTTGTGGCCCTACCATGTGCTACGCACTGCCCAGAAAGAATACAGACACAGATCAGAAGCACCCCTGGCCCACAGTTCTGCCTTGGAAATGCCAGGGTTTCAAAGAAAAAAGAGCACAAGCTTTGGAGGCAGACAGATGTGAGATCCTTGTCTTATACTCGCATTTGGCGACTGTGGGCAATTACTGACCCTCTCTGAGACTTTTCTCATCTGAGAGAGGATGGTAATACCTGCCTGGCAGGATCAACGTGAAGAGTTAAATCACAGCTGAGTGTCCCTCTCCTCCTTCTGGTCAGCACACCACAAATGCCTGATGCTACTTGATTATCCTAAAAACTGCCTCCTATAGACTAGGAGGAGAGGTTGTGGATCTTCCCACATGGAAGTCTGGTGAAGTATCACTGGCAGCTTTTCTCCTGGGTGTTTCTAGGACAGTCTCTCCGCACCCCCAACCCATCTCCTGGACCTTGTGGAAGGTGCTGCCTGCTGGGTCCCATCTCCAACTGCATCTTACAGCAGGTTACTTCTTACCAATATCCTCAGCATGTAAAAATAATCAATTGTCCCTCACCATCTTCCAGTGGCCGCTGGGTAAACAGTTACATTAGCTCATAAAATCCCCAATTTGTCTTCCTGTGGGGAAGGGGAAAAAAATCAGAGAACCACTAAAGGCTTCTTGTTTCAGAGCCACGATGCTGCTGGCTCCATGCTGCCTGGCCAGGGGCATAGAGAGGCGGGAGGCTGCCACTGAGCTCAGCCTGGGCCAGGCAGCTCAGGCTGCCTCCAGCTATGTCCTGGGCCACCAGTTAAGGTTCTAAACTAGTGATCTGCTTCAGGCTCAGAAACCACTAGAAAGCAATGGGTTGGGGTGGGGAGTTACAGGATTGGCAGTCAGCCCTCAACACCTCAAGGGCAGCACAAAGAGTGCAAGATTTGTAATCAGGCTGGAATTCCCTCTTGGACCAGCTACTCAATGTCTGAGTGACCTCAACACATCCTTTAACCTCCTGGCCTCAACTTCCTTAGCAGAAAAATGAGGCTCAGAGAACACACCTCAGAGGGTTAAGAGAATAAGATGACATAATGACTGTAAAACTGAAATGGGGCTGCATGGGGCTAGTTACAGTTGCCATTATGTAAGGGAAGGTCACCCACTGACCTCCACCCTCTAGAAAGACAGACAGGAACCTGTGTGTCTGTGGCATTTCACTCTGCCATACTGTCTCATCCAGGACCCATAGGCGCCTTTGTGAGAATTACAAAAAAGCGCCCCCAACCATCCCCCAAGTCAGAGGCAGCACCATGGGTGCAGGCTTGGCAAGAGGAATGCAGGCTGGATTTCAGCCCCCACTCATTCCCTCCGCCTGGAGCCCCTGTGCAGGGCACAACACACACAAGCCAATGTGGAGACCCCAAGTCACATCTCTGCCAGGAAGCAGGAGGAGGAGGTATTAAACTAAGTAGAACTTTTACAAACAAAACTTAATGTGTTAGGCTTACTACCTCACCACCTTAAAATGTTCCAGAAAGCATCATCTTAACAGAGAGGTCCTTTCCCGAGCATCTTCTAGAAATTAACAACTTCCTTTCTAACAGGTTCAATTTTCTCCCTAGTGCTCATCACCCACGCTCTCATATAATATATATAATATATATAATATATACATATATGTAATATGTGTAATATGTGTGTGAATATATATAGTTCTTCAGTTCATTGTCTTCCCTCAAGTAGAATAAAAGCTCTAAGAGTATAGGGATTGTCTTCTGTTTTGTCCACTGTTTTATCCCTAGTGCCTAGAACAGTGCTTAGTACATAGTAGGTTCTCAATAAATATTTGTTGAGTAAAATATTATTAAATAGAAAATTAATTTAATGCTATCTTCCTAGGAAATCCTATGTATCAGTTCAAACATCATTTATTTTCAAAGGAATGGTGTGCACAGAGGAAAACAAAGACAGGGAAACCCTGTGTTTTAGCTGGAGATTATTATTCTTACTCTTTTATGCTATGTAATATATCATATAGATTATAGTCAGAAACCCTTCTTAAGTCTGGTTGATTCTTTTAGATAGTCAAAAAAAAAAAGGATGAATTCATTTGGAAAGAGGAGTGCTAATAATGAAAACATCACATTATCTCTAAGCAAAAATAAACACTAGTCCCATTAGGAAATATTTAGAAGACCTCCAATTGATGAGAATTTTCAGTGATGGAATTTTTAGCATGTTCCAATGGAGTGTGGGTGGGCTTTGGAGACCCAGAGTCCCAAGTTCAAACCCCAGTGCTACCTCTGATGAGCCCTACACCCTTGGGCAAATGGCTTAACCTGCCAGCCCTCAATTTCCATTATATTACAATGGATATAATAATGCCTACTCCTTGTATTGATATTATAAGAATTCAAGAACTAAACAAGAAAAAGTATGTGAAAATAGCTAAGAATGATGATATTCCCTTCTCTTTTGGTAGGGTTAATTACTCTTAACTCAAAATTCTATCCAGGTTAGAACAGTCTCCAAATCATTCTAAGTCACCTGACACTTCTTATCTATATATGATTGTATCCTCTCATATGAGCCTGTGTGTATGTGTGTATACATATGTGTGTGTGCACACATGGACACACATACGATGCTTACAATTAGAACTCTGGATGAGTATGTATTTTAACAAGAGAAATGCACAATTAGCATAAAATGGTTCTTCCATTTGTTCATTGACAAAAACCATTCTACTTCCTTTTTTCTTTTCTTTATTTCGTTGTTAATACAGTGAACATGTATTAGTTACATAACCATTTAAAAATTGCTAATTTCATTGTGGTGTGGGGAGAAAGCCATTTCTTAGAATAAAAAGAAAGAAGATTCCTTTCACCCACATATTTTCCATGCTAAGTATGTCATATCTTCAACTTTCAACCACATGAAGCTATAGAAGTAGATTTATGTATAAGGCAAAGAATAGTCTTAAATTGGAGAATTCATATCTTAAGAATATTTTTAAAAAATATTTTCCCCAAAATGCTCCTTTTCCACTTCTTTGATTCACCCGAAAATGTTAATCAGAAGGAAGTGATTTTATAACTATGGGAACCACATTCCTTTGGTTTTCAAATGGTTTGCAAAACCAATACAAACATATCAATTCAAGGCATTTCTTCTCAACCCAAATCAATGAAAATACAATGTACTTAGATCTCTGTTCTGTTTAGAGTCCCTAGAAAAAGGTCTCACTCAGAATCAAACCATGCACAATCGGACAGAGGGGAAATTCCACAGCAGCTGTGCAAACACAGGGACTTACCTGGACCTTGACTGACATCTGTGGCAGCATTTTCAAAGAGAGGGAAAGGCAGAGGAGAGAAAGGGGGAGAAAAAAGAAGAAGAGTGTTAGAAGCACACACAGTGCAACATGTCCTTGCATGACTATCATGTTCATGCAAGATCCCAAAGGTACTCAGCTTCTGAGCAGTTAGTTCTACCTTCACCCAAAAACCATCCATGCAAGCTGAGGGACCAAATTCCCTTTCCACTGTGCATGTAGCAAGAGAGGTGAGCTTCACATCTGTCCGGAAAGACATCATCCTGGAATCAGATAGGGCTCTGAAGCACGAAGCAGACTGGAATCCTGCAAGAATATTGGTTAAAATATTCTGGTTGATTTCTGCATAACACCACCCAAGCAAATCCTCCTCGCCTCCAGATACAGAACACTGGACATATCAAGCAAGTTTCCCCACAGGGAGAAAAAATAATAAACCACTCCCTTGAGGAACAAAGAAAAAGAGCCATGAGAATTAAGAGCAAGTTGCAGCATTAGTCACCATATAGGACTGAAGGACAGAAGATAACAAAACATTTATAATCCCCTCTCTCTCCAGTATTCCCAGTGACCATCTTCATCACAGACAGCAGTGTGTATGCAGGAGATTGTGTGTGAGTAGATCATTTGCCATACAAATTGAAATTCTGCCTCCCCCTTTAATTTTTCTCCTGGCTTCTCACCCCATCATTAATGACAGCAATTGCCATTTGAAATCACTTTTGACAACTACAAATAAACATCCAGCCCTAGGAAGGTTGACATTTGAATTAAGCCAATGAACTTTCAAAAAATGAAGAACGGTTCACTCCCATCATCTTCCTGAACACAAACTCCTCCTCCTACCCTCAAATATAAGATAAAATCCTGCTGAGAAGCCAATCAAGAGCAAGCTAAACCTTTGTCAAAACCTCTAGACCCGGGATCCCTGGGTGGCGCAGCGGTTTGGCGCCTGCCTTTGGCCCAGGGCGTGATCCTGGAGACCCGGGATCGAATCCCACGTCAGGCTCCCGGTGCATGGAGCCTGCTTCTCCCTCTGCCTGTGTCTCTGCACCTCTCTCTCTCTCTCTCTGTGACTATCATAAATAAATAAAAATTTAAAAAAAAAAAAACCTCTAGACCCAAACCAAAAGGATATGCTTCAACTGAGGAGATGGAACAGGGGTTTCCTGCTTCAGGAAACCATTAGCCATTCCAGCAAACCTGGTGACTCACTTAGAATCACCAAGAATGGTAGCCCTGGGATACTCACAGACATCATCTCACCTAATTCATTTTTGGTTAAGATGGGGGATAAAAGAGGTTGAGAAACCTGCCCAAAGTCACACACTTAGTTCAGGTACAGAGACTAGATAAGACTCTAGACCTCTTGAATCCCACTCAGTTCAACATTTATTCAAAGGAAACCCAGGTCCCTCAGAGGCGTATGGGACCTAAATTCAGTTTGCAGCCTAAAGTGGACACCCTGGAGCCATGGAGGAGGTCCTCCTAGCTACCCTATGAGTGAGCCATAGGTTTTATCTACTGTGCTTCTAAGTTGCTGCAATTAGATTTGCAAAGCTTCAGCAGCTCTAGAGGAACTAGAATTCTTGCCCCAGGACAAGCCAGGCACTGACCTAAGAGAGCTGTGGCCTCACATCCATACATCCAGGAGGGGCAAATCCATAGCAACAGCTAAGCATTTCTCCAGCCCACACCATGTATTCCCCAGAAGCTGTATCTGCCCAAAGCAACTTCAAGAGAGCTCTGAATCATTCCTCAGCCACACCCCCTTTCAGATTTTCTGGTGAGTTGTTAGATTCAGGGGTGGAGTGGCAGCAAGAAGAAAAGTGGCAAAATAGAAGAGGTGGGAAGGAAAAACATTCTGTATAAATAACTAAGCAGGGCAATTAACTGTGCCTGATGGATTGCCTAGAATAGTGGTCGTTAAAATACCCTTTCATTAAACTGGATATCAAACTATTTACATGCGGTGGAGTTCAACGGTGGAATTGTCAACACCGTTGTTCATGAAAACATGCTCTTTGGAGGCACAAACACCCAAAGGAGGCAGGATACCTTGGAATCCCAAAATTCTTTCAATACTAAGTTACCCATTTGAACATTGTGTTTAGAATATTAAACTCTGGAGACAGATCTGTCTGTCAAATCTCTGCCTACTGAATGGCTGTGGGTCAATCACTAAACTTTTGAGTTGTTTTCCTCAGCTATATAATGGGGAAAAAATAGAACCTCCCTCATGGCAATGTTACAAGATTAAATACTTGTAAACCACTTAACTCCGTACAAGGCAAACACTGCATAAATGTTAGCTGTGCTGATTGTTACCATTTTGAATTACCACAGACAGAATTACCAAAAAACGTTGACCAGATGGCTCCCTGGAAACACCAAGAGCCCACAGGAATTAAGGGTGTGTGTGTGTGTGTGTGTGTGTGTGTGATTTCAGTTCAACTCTTCTACTTATGAATGAAGGTGTCTGTTCCAGCCCTCCCCTCCCTTGGGTCTTTTTCCTCCCCTCTCTTCCTCACTGGGAAGCGGGGCAAGGAGGAGTTAAAAGATTGTAGGAGAACAGGAACAGGAGTCCAAAAAATTCCATTCCCTCCTGAAGTCTTAACTGCCCTCAGTTCTAGTCCTGAGCATAAAACATATAGCATCTCTTCTTGCCAAAGAGGGGCAACAAGAACACTAAGAAAAACCTTCTTCAGTGAGGGGTCAGGGTCCAGGCTCCATCTCTAGCTGTGTCACTGAGCTGAAGGCAGTTCTGCACATTGTGTCCAACTTGAGGAATAGAGACACATGGTGCCACCTGGCCCCCAGCCCAAGAAGCAGAGAGTAATCTGAATCTCCACGTTCAATTCTGACCAACAGAATAAAATGGCAAAGGCTGCTGGGTGTAGGGGGGAATCAGAACTTCAACCATATTCATCTCTTATACTGTCTGCCCATCCTTTACCCCTTCTTTGTGTAACAAGTCCCAGCTGTCTTCTGCAGAATCCATTCCCACCCTTAATCCATGTGGCTTGGTAAAGATGACCCCTACCCCCACCTTAGCTCCAAGTGTAGTCATGTGACTCAGGCCAGGTCATAGGAATTGGAAAGAGGGAGATCCACAGCTGGATTGCCAGGATTCAGGCTCTAGGTCTAGAGGCTATGTAGATGTTGGGTTAGTACCGGAAGTTTTCTGTGCTTCAGTTTTGTCATCTGTGAAATGGGCCTGATAGTAGTTCCTACCTCCTAGAGTGGTTGTGAAGAGCTTGGAATAGTAACTACATTTAGAAAGTCCTCAACATTAGCAAGTAATTTTGTCACCTTCATATGTGAGAAGACAAGGGTATTAAAAGTCTTTCCTGCGGTCACACAGCAAGGAAGGCTGACCTAGGATGCAGCTGTAGGTGTTTCTGACTCCTTGCCTTGCTGCAGTCCCACTTCCAAAGTGACCATCCCCAGAGCTCTCTCTGTCTGTACTTACTATTGGTCTGCAGGCTTGAGTCTGTGTCTGGGGGAGCAGCACCGGGCCCCAGGACTATTCAGAGGAAAGATAAATATGTAAATGTGTATACATATATCAATTTTTTAATGGAAAAGAAGGGTGGCAAATTGCAGAAGAAAAGGCAGTTGATAACCAGGTAAGATTGATTCAGGAGAGGTGGCATCCTCACCTGTACCAGCACTTCCTCTGCTCCCCCCTACTGTTTTATTTTCTCACACTGCTGGGCCTGTAGTTTTCCAGAGCACCACTGCATTTAAATCTATATTCTATTTTCTCTCCTAGAAAATAGGTCAGACCCAAGACAGAGTTCACCAGGTGGGGTCCCAAAAGGTTTGGCTGGGCCTCGCCTCCAGGAGGCTGGCTGTGCAGCCTGCCCTACACTCCCCAGAGCTTCTCCAGGGGCGTGGGTATGTGTGCAAGTAGTAAGTGGGGGGATCTCAGACTCCTCCCTTGTGAGATTATGTAGCCCAATGAAGGGGAAGGCAGGAAGGCTCCCTGGTTGAGCTGTTTTATAGACACAACAGCAGCATATGGAGGGGTCCCTCCTTTTTCCCCATGGTTAGAAGACCCAGATCTCTCCAAACTATAGGAAAAATATTTCCTTTTGAACTTTAAAATAAGTGTGCTGATCTTATGCATTCGTGGCTAAGGTTATTGTCGAATATGGAATAAGCATCTAAGGGGGACTGAGTGAAGGTAGGAATGCCCTAATTTACTTCTTCCCTGGTTGTGATGCTGAAGATAGTAGGTGATGGGTGACAGCAATGGTCAAATCCTTCCTTTCCTGAGATGCTGCCCCAATCTCTGCTTTGAGCGTGGCATTCCTAATAGAGATAGCCCCAGACTGGGCCAGAATTTGTTTTCATCAGAAATTTTTTTCCCCAAGAGCAGCATGAGTGCCAGAGTTAGGGGGACAGAAGAGGGAAGTACAAGGTCACGAGAGCCAGTCCTCAGTCCCCCCACCCCCTCACCCCATCACAATAGAAGTAATTAACACTACTTGATCAGGTCCTGCCTATAGTCTGGCATATGCTAGCCCCTGGACTGAATGGTCTTTGTCAGGCATATATTAGACAGTTCCCATTTTCTTTAGGTATCAGCTCAAATATTACTTCCTCAAAAAGATCTTCCTTAGGAACCCTTCTCTACCACTTACCCTTTGTTTCCTTCCTCATGGCACTAATCACTATTTGACATCATAGGATGGGTCTTTGCTTTTATTATTTATAACCCCCTTGAAATACAAACTTCATGACAGCAGTCTTGTCTGTTTCATTCACTGCTTATATCCCCAGTGTCTAAGCTGGGTCTGTTATACAGTAAGTACTCAGCAATATGTATTGAATGGTTAATAAATCATCTCGATTGATACTGGTATCTGCATTTACACACAAGAAAAGTGGGGCTCAAAGAAATTAAGGCAAATGCCTATAGACAGAGGATCAGAGCTGGCTTTGGAGCCTGAGTCTGTCTTAATCCTCTCCTAAATTAAAAACAACTGTTTTCTCTTGTGTTGCCCTCACAATCCAGCACAGTTGTCCCCATGTGGTAACAAAGACAAAACATGGCAGCACTAGAGAAAAGAGAGCAGCTGATTTCCTGGTAATTCTGGTAAAATTCCCTGGGAAGGCTCTCACTGGTTTAGCTCAAGCCATGTGTCTGTTCCTGAGCCAATTACTGTGTCCAGCATCACATGTCAAAGGGTAATTGAGGAATAAAATGGGGTCATGTCTATATATCCCTGATACAAAGCACTAACTCATAATAAAGTTCATGTTTATCAAATATTCTCTGGGGGCTGGGCACTGTGCTAGGTGCTTTATATACTTTATCTCATTTAATTCTCACCAAAACCCTACCAGGAAGGAATGTTATTCATCCTGTTATAGAGATAAGGAAACTAAGACCCAGAGAGGAGGCTCTATCTTATTAATATATCTCATACCCAGAGTAGCTTATCCAATAAGGGTAGAGCTATCTTTCTGAATAAAAGAGCAAACCAGGACAGGTACCATCTGACCCATCAAGGTACAAATGAGGGATAGGAATATAGGGCATCTCACAGAAATGACAAAAAGGCAAAGCCCAGGGCAGAGGGAAGGGGCCAAATGCAATATGATCATAGGCGTGGCCAACCGGAGTCCTTGTACTGGGCTCATTGCTGTAAAGGGGCATGCTCTGCTGCTTCTGCAGCTATATCCCACCCCAGGATCTAAGGAGTCCACAAGGCCAACTAGATGTTCCCACCAAGAAGCAGCAACACTGGACACTAACCTCTTTGTACAGTACAATCAGGTACTCAGAATCCCTTTCCCAAATTGCCCCAAATTCACTGGGGTACATTCTCCCAAAAGCTGACCAATCCACTGATGTATATATATATATATTAGTGTCAAGAAATTACCAAGGGAAAGCAATATACAGGAGCTGTGGATTTCTACAAGCTGGGGTGTCTTCACAAATGTTCACAAGGATCTTCATGATACTAGAAGTAGAGAGAAGGGAGGCTGCCCATTGGGAGGCAGATGTTCATGTCTGTTCTTGCCCCAGGCCCATAAGCATCAGGTCAGGCCTTCAACTGAGGAGTCCCCCTGACTACAACATTAGGAGAGGAAAAAAAAAAGGCATGGACTGCATCTCTCCAGTGGCCTATCCTTTCTTGTCCCTGAGGAGAGTGAGCACAAAGTTCTTCCCTCTACTTCAGGAACAAATACAGAAATGATCTTGTTAGTTGAGCTAAAGCAAACTTCCAGCCGCGAAGCGGCTGGGTTTCCTGTGTTCTGGGGCGCTTTCCAGCTTTCAGTGTCTGAGCTCTTCAAACACAGGAAGAGATGTCTCTCCACAAAAGGCCAGGTGGTATTAGCTTCAGCCCCAACATAGAGCCATTTATCCGCCTTTGTAGAAGACTGAGCACTGCCCCCATGCACCCCCCCCCCACCCAAGCCCTGGTGCTGTTTGCTTTTGTTCTTTGATGCTAATAACTCCAGCTTGCAAGATGGAGCAGAGAGGTAGCTGCTGTGTCAGGTGCTAGCCAGCCTGGACGGCAGAAGCAGGGAGAGGAGTGGGCTGCAAAGCAGGAAGGAACAAGGATGGCACACCCATGGACTGGGTTATTACTGTGCCCAAATACCTTAGGGCCTCTAATATACTTGTAGTGGCTCTGGCTTGAGAAGCCAGAGCTTAACTGACAGGGGAACAAGGAGTCTAGTTGTTACACATGCAATCAAAGAACAGTTCAGACAACAGGGTTTGGTTTGGTTTAATTAGTGCTTTAGGGATTCTGAGCACAGACATGGGGGTAAGGCAATCTGGGGTTTGAATCCTGACTTTACCACTAGTTATTACAAATACTTTCATCTAATTGCTTAGCTTTACCTTCCACTTTGTCCACATGAAAATAATGGCAGTGGAGTCAGTTCTGCTAGAAGCATGTGTACATTCCTACAAGTCACTACATGGTACAAAATCACACAGTAAAAACTACAAAGCTAATAGGGAAAATGAAGTTGGGGCATGACACCCCAAAAATCTCATCTGTGACCCATAACAGAAGATAGGAACCAGTTTTACATGTGATAAATGTTTAAAGGAATATATAAGCACTACAATCAGTAGAGCCCTTGAAAAATACTTGAAGTGTGCTTGTGGAAACAGGAAGCTTGTGAGTAGTTGCCAAGTAATGAGAGAAGGATGCTCTGATGTTGGACAGAGTTATAGCACCAGATGTGCATGGGTGTGGCTCACAGCACACACAACTGAAAAAGCACGCAAGCTTTTGAGGTGTATGCATTTTGTTATTTTCACACAGCCTGTTTGAGCTGGCTACAGTTTCCTGCCTTTATTTCATGTTTCTTGTGGACAAAATCATACATAATCAAAGGCAAAATTATTATGCTCAAATCATCTCCTAATATATCAATCACATTGGAACAAATTTGCATTTTCAAAACAAGCTTTCTAACAGAACTGACTGTACCTAATTTATGTGACTGTTATGAGGGTCAAATGAGATGATCCATATAAAGTGCTTAGCACAACACCAGGCACAGAGTAAATGTTCAATAAACACTGAAATTGTTACTATGAATGTCCCTGGGCTTGTTGATATACTTCTGGTAAACTGAAAGGGCCAAGTTGAACTTCTATCCAGCTGATTAAGCCTTGCAAACAAAAGGCATCTCTAGCTAAATAGGACTTCCCAGTATTTGGCCATGAGGTTGGCACCTGCAATAGGCTCCCACCCCAAAAGGCTTTAGAAAAGTCCTCATAGCAGGTGGGCAGAGCCAGGAGATAGAGCACAAAGGTTAACTTCCTAGGTCAAGAAAATGTATATCATCCTCCCCAGATGAGCATGACCTCAAGGAGAAGAGTACACACCTACATCCCAGAGAACAGCACAAAATCAGGAGACAAACTGACCTAAACGAGAGGATGTCTCTCATCTTGGTAGGTTAGAGAGGAGTGCATCACAGAAGGAAAAAGAAAAGAAATCAGTCAATCCTCATGGAAAAACGGCTGAGATACAGATATCTTCAATTTCCCTGTTTCCTGCAGATAGCACAGGGGTTAAGAGGCAGGATCTGTAGTCAAGAAAACTTGAGTAAAATTCCTGGCTCTTCTACACACTGTATATGAGCTCAGCCCTGCTAACTAACCTCTTTGAGTCTTAACTTCTCCATCTGTAAAATGGGGAAAGTCTACTTATCTTGTAGGACTGATGTAAAGGTTACAGGGAGCTAATTATGTAAAAGCACTAGGAGAGTGTCTGGCACAGAGGAAGTACTAATCAATATTAGCAAATCATCATTATTACTTGATGTGAGTGGTTTCCACATGACCAAGGATCTGCCCTCTTTCCAAGAATTCCTTGCTCTCTGGAAAGACTAACTCTCCTTGGGCTTGTGCCAATTGAAAGAATAATCTAGGAGAAGCAAGTGAGTCTTCTCAGCAGAGATGAGTTCTGCAAATTTTGTAATTCAGTACAAAGGCCGTTGGAAGAAGAGCCCCCCTGCCACCAACTCCTTTCTAGAGGGGGCTGTTATGTGCGGGAAAGAGCCTTGCCTTTGGAATTGGAAGCCCCATTTTTTTTTTTGTTTTCCAAAATATTTTGTTTGTGGTTATAACATATACATAACATAAAGTTTACCATCTTAACCATTTTTAAGTGTATAGCTCAGAGGCATAAAGTACATTCACATGGTTGTGCAGCCATCACCACCATTTGTCTCCGGGACTCCTTGCATCACACAAAACTAAAACTCTGTTTCCATTAAACAATAACTGCCCACACTTCCTCCCCCAGCCCCTGGCAACCACCTTTCTACTTTCTATCTTTATGAATTGATGAGTCCAGGAACCTCATGTGAGTGGAATCATACAGTATTTGTCTCTTTGTGACTGGTCTCTTTCACTAGTATAATGTCTTCAACACTCACCCATGCAGTGTTTTCCCTTCCTTTGCAAGGCTGAATAATATTCCATTGTATGTGTATACCACATTTTGCTTAGAGAAGCCCAAGTTTTGAGCCCTGACTTTCTACCCTAGTACCAACTTGTGACCTTGGGCAACTCACAGCCCTCCCTGAACCTTTTTTCACTATCATAGCTAGTATCAGAAAGATTAAATAAGGTACCTACTCACAATGATATTATAAAAGAAACTTAAAAATATGACCCAGAAGACAAGTGCAGGGATCATTCACTGTCCATTACAATCTCTGCTGTTTAATGAAGTCCTCCTATACATCTGGCACCTATGGCAGCGTTGTATACATATGTGACTTCATTTAATCCTGATATAGATACTGTCATTATCCCCAATTAAACAAACAAGGAAACCAAGGCTCAGGGAATATGCCCAAGTTCACTTAACTCATACATAGTAGCCAAGATTTGAATTCAGATATCTCTGAATTCAACGTCTTTTTCTTTCCCATAGTACCATCTATCCATTCCCAATTGTTTCTTCCCTCACTGGTCAACTGCCCAAATCTAGATGCTGGAGGCATGGGGGCAAATTTCAAGAAACTGGTGTGGCCTTGCCAATTCCAGTGGCAAGAATTAATGGTCATTAGCTAAGGACACCATCAAAAACAAACAAACAAGCAAACAAACAAACAAAAAACCAAAGAGACAACTTATTGAACAGGAAAAGATATTTGCAAATGATGTATCCAAGAATGGGTTAATATAAAAAATATATAAAGAATTTATACAACTCAATACTAAAAAACAAATGATCCAATTAAAAAACAAGCAGAGGATCTGAACAGATGTTTTTCCAAAGAAGACATACAGATAAACGGCCAACTGACACATGAAAAGATGATCAGTATCACTAATCATCAGGGAAATCCAAATCAAAACCATAATGAAATATCACCCTATACCTGCCGGGATGGCTAGAATCAAAAGATAAGAAATAGCAAGTGTGGGCAGCCCAGATGGCTCAGTGGTTTAGTGCTGCCTTCGGTCCAGGGCGTGATCCTGGAGACTTGGGCATGATCCTGGAGACCCGGGATTGGGTCCCACAACTGGCTCTCTGCGTGGAGCCTGCTTCTCCCTCTGCCTGTGTCTCTGCCTGCCTCTCTCTCTCTCTCTCTCTCTCTCTCTCTATGTCTCTATGTCTCTATGAATAAATAAAGTCTTAAAAAAATAGCAAGTGTTGGCAAGGATGTGGAGAAAAAAAGAACCGTCGTGCACTGTTGGTGGGAATGCAAACTACTGTAGTCACTATGGAAAACAGTATGGAGGTACCTCAAAAAATTAAAAATAAGAATTACCACATGATTCAGTGATTCTACTACTGGGTATATACCCAAAGAAAATGAAAACACCAATTCAAAAAGATACGTGCACTCCTATGTTTACTGCAGCATTAGTTACAATAGCCAAAAGATAGAAGCAATCCCAAGTGTCCACTGATAGAGGAATAAGCAAGATGTGGCATATATACAAAATGGACTATTACTCATTGTAAAAAAGAATGAGATCTTACCATTTGTAATGACATAGATAGACCTAGAGTATAATGCTAAGTGAATAAGTAAGAGAAAGACAAATATCATATGATTTCACTCATTTGAGGAATTTAAAGAACAAAAGCAACCAAAGAGACAGAAAACAGACTTTTAAATACAGAGAACTGGTGGTTGCTGGAGTTATGGGATGGAGTGGATGGGATTAGAGTGAGATACATAAAGGGGATCATGAGTTATGGGATGGAGTGGTTGGGGTTAGAGTAAGATACATAAAGGGGATTATGAGTACACTTATCCTGATAAGCACTGAGAAATGTATAGAATTGTCAGTATATCATATACTTGAAACTAATATACCAGTGTATATTATATTTGAATAATAAAAAAGAATGGTCATTAAATACATTAGAGTATCCATGACATCAGGACCCATATTTCAGAGAAAGGATTATATGTTGAGGCAACATATCCAGAACAGAATTTCGCAAAGCTACAATATCCAGCAAAATGTGAACAGGAGTTCCTTGCCAACAACAACAAATTGTGGTCAAGTAATAAATTTAGAAACAAATGAATTAAACAAAAATAAACAAGTTTCTCTGGCAAGACTTCAGAAAACCTAACCTACACTAAGATACCCTGTGAAGTCCAAGAGAGGATATAGCATGCAATTTTACAAATGGTTTTGAACTCCAGACACTTCTCCCTCTGTAAAATACCTATAGTAACATCTCATGGAATACAGTTTGAAAAAAGGCTGGTTGTAAGATCTCAGAACAGCTGGGAAGGCTTTAATTTGCTATAAGCCTTTATCCTCACCCCTTTTGTTCCCATAGTGAACCTTGTGTCAGGTTCAATTTGAAATCACTAACATTTATTGACCACTTATACAGGCCAGACACCAATTTAGGCACTGGAGACTCAAAAAACTACCACCCTGGATACAGTTAATAGTAAATCTAATAAGCTAAGAGAGTAGATAACATGATAGGGTAGCCCTATATGGCCTACCATTACACTTAGTGCTAATACAGGATTTAGGGTTGACAGAGAATGCTTCAAAGTTTTTTTGCTGGAGAAACCTTGAAGTGGTCCCCAGAGCAACAATTAAGTGGAGAGAATCTTGTGAGAACATTTCATCATAACTGGACAGTGGTCATACTGACAAGGATGACGGTGGGGCTCCCTGGAAGGTGTGGCGGCATGTGAGCTTTGAGCTCAAATACCAACTTTGCTATTATATGACCTTGTATAAATTACTTAAACTTCATCTGTAAAATGGGGATTATTATATCAATTTTGTATTTATCAGGAGGATCAAAACAGGCAAATGCATCTAAAATGCCTAATGCTCAGCACACATTAGTTCCATTTATGTGTGTGTGTGTGTGACATTTATGGAGTAATATGTTTAAAAAGACTCTGAGGACACGTATGGGTTTGGAAAGAAAAGGGGGTCATGATTGATTAGGAGTGTCTGCCACAGGCTTCAAAAGGGGGTCATATATTAGCTCCTTAGCTGGGGACTTTCAACTAAATGCTTTCCCAAGGATTCCTGCCCTGAGAAATGGTGTTACTAATGAATTGGGAACCTCAGAAGAAAGTAGTAGCCCTAAGGTTCACTATGAAGTCCCATCAACTCTTCTGCTTTCCCTTAAACAGTCTCCTGTCTTTCATTTTCAGAAAATTAGCAAGGTTGACTTCTTCCCTGGAAAAGCATGGTGTGTTGTGATGTGAAATTAGTACAGTATCTGCTCTGCACCTAAAAGAATCATTTTTGAGTCTGAGAACCATGCATATAGCCTACTAATTAGGACTAGTCCTATTCTGAAGGGTTCAACAAGATCCTATAGGCCCTGACAGAAGGAACTCAAAAGCCCAGGCAGGGGCTTCCACTGTCAGGAACCAGAGAGATGAAGCAAGCAGAGAGGGAGTTCATATTTTATATATCAGTAGGGAGTATTTTATATATCAGAAGGAATTTTGAATCTATATATCAGTAATATGCCTTTTGAGTTAAATTATTATTATTAATTACCATTTTTATCTTATAACGTCTGTGGTGCCACAGCTAAAAAGGTGGTAAGAACACTAAAAAGGGGCTGTTTATGTGATTGCTTCAGAGAAAACAGATTAGGAGAGACACAGAGAATTTCAGAAGTGAAAGAACTCTACAGTGCCAAGCATATCCGTGTCTCTGTTTTACAGGTTCATTCTACTGACACGTATCCAAAGCACGTTCCCATATCTGAGGGACTCTGTTAGGCTCTGGGGGGATGGCAGATGAGCAAGATAGATGTGGGGCTTGCACTCTTGGAGCTTAAGGTCTAGCTGGGGAAATGGGCCACAAGTAACCGGATAATTAGTTTTTTCATTATAATTGTCATCAGTGGGATAAAGTGGTACAGGATCCTTTGAGGCTCAGGTGAGAGACAACGACCCGAGACCAGGTCATTGACACGTCCATCCAGCTGGACATGTTAACACTAAAACCAGAATTCAGGTCATCCACATTGCAGTTCACTGCTGTTCCCACTGCGCTGCCAGTGCCCTGATAGGAGGGCTAGGAAAAAAATCTAGCACTAAGAAGACAGTGGTGGCAACTGTGAGAGTAAAGCAAGTGCCATATCTCTGCAGCTTTCATAAAGGAACAAGAGTGGGCACCTGGGTGGCTCAGTTGGTTAAGCATCTGCCTTCAGCTCAGGTTATGATCCTGGGGTCCTGGGATGGAGCCTTGCATCTGGCTCCCTGCTCAGTGGGGAGTATGCTTCTCCCTCTCCCTGTGCTGCTCCCCCTGCTAGTGCTCTGTGTCCAATAAATAAATAAAAACTTTAAAAAAGGAACAAGAGCATGAACTTGGAGATTCCATGGTCTTCTCAGACACTCACTCATGCTTTGTTGTGATAGAAAATGGTTTCTGCTACCCTATGGTGGGGGCCTAAATGCTAGAGCCTTCAACTATCAGGGCAAGGAGGAGAGAGGAGAGCCTCCCCCAAAACCAATTAGAAGGGGCAGAGAATGGGGGGGTGTAGACCCACCACACAGGCTGAGCTCTAATCTATCTGCTGTACTTTGCTTGGGAATTAATCACACAAATCCCTAGATAAAGCTGAGGCCATTATTAGACAACACTAATATCCCCCTTAGAGTAATCCAGACAAATACAGCGCGAGAAAAGGGAGTCCCAAGGGGCTGGAAAAAAGACTGCTTTCATGTTCACACGCATCTGCACAAGAACACATGCACGGGCACTGCCCCCCACTCCTCACCGCCAAGCCCAGATGTCTGCTTCCCAACAGCACTGCAGGTTTCTGCCCTCACTGCTTCAGGCAAGTGGGGTGAACTAAAAGATGGCAGAACGAGGTCTGGATTCCCTCCCCTCCCCAACTCTGCCACTGACCTAATTCTCCACAAGAGAGGATTTTTCCTTTTTGGTCCTGCTTGTTTGTAAATCATGCCACCCCAGTGCACACACAGCTTAAGGCGGACCTAGCTGGGAAGCAGGGAGAAGCCAAGAAGCTTCGAACTGTGGCCCCAGCTGCCATTTCTCAGAGAGGTGGGATGGTGGAAGTTCTGTGAGGCTCAGAAGAGAGCCTGAGAGGGTAGGAGGAGGAAAGTCACCATCAAGATTGTTCCACTCTTACATTCTGACTCTGCCCTTCACTGAACTAGTGGAGTTGTATATGCTAAAATAGCCCACAGTACTCTGCAATGAACTTGATATATGACCTTGGGCAGATTTCTTAATCCTGGATCACTGGACTCTTTAAGGGACACAGGATATGTGGACTCTGAATATTTGACCCCTCAGGTATGTTTTGGACCTGGGTTTTTTTTGTTTTTGTTTTTGTTTTGTTTTGTTTTTAATCATTAGGAAAGAGGCTGGCTTAAGTTGTAGGAAGATGTGAGTATTCAAACTGCAAAAATTGACCTGGAAAAAAAATCAGACCTGTCAGGGAAAAAAAATCAACACAAAATTGAACTGACAGCAGCTAAAAATGCACATGGTAAAATTTGTTATTGACTAAAAAAATTGAGGGAAGAATCAAACATTCTTGACAAAATTTAGACTGGCAAATTTGATGTGAGAAAATTAGATGTGGTAGAAATAATGACCACAAAAGAGCATTCACAATGGAAGAAGCTATATAAGCAAAATTTGATAGGCACACAAAAAAATAACTGATCGATGAATCAAATCTTCATTGTAGAAGACACACGGAGCAGAATTGATCTGGTTAAAATTAATTCAGTAAAATAAAAATGAATTGGAAAAATAAGAAATGGTTTAAGTATGCTGAACAAAAAAAAAATGGATTGAGGGATCATATGTGCCCCACATCATCTGCCTCCAAAAAATACTCCTTTGATAAAAATGTTTCAGTGTTTGTATAATCCTGACTACACCAACATAGAGTTAAAATATCTCAAGGTCAAACTGTGCAAACAAAACACCTTGATAAATGCTTAAGAAAAATAAATTATATTATCTCAGAGGTCCTGTCCATTTGTAATTTTTTTTCTGATAAAAGATCAGAATAAAAAGTGAATAAAATTATGCAAATATTTTATTCATAGGAGGAAAGTAGCATTGGAACTACCTATGGCCTGCAATAATAATTGTCACACTAATAGATTTTACTTTCCTAGTATATATTCAAGCAATTTAGTGATTTTGAAAACTAACATAGGATAACCATATTTTTATTTTGCCCAGAAAAAGCAAAAACCCAGACTGATGCTTTGTATTACCACATTTTTTTCTTTCCTTTTTTTTTTTTAAGATTTTATTTATTTATTTTGAGAGTGTGTGTGTGTGTGTGTGTGTGCAAGTGCAGGGAGAAGCAGAGGCGGGGGGGAGAGAATCTCAAGCAGACTCCACGCTGAGCATGAAGCCTGAAGCGAGACTCAATCCCATGATCCTGAGTTCATGATCTGAGCTGAAATCAAGAGTTGGAGGCTTAACCCGACTGAACCACC
The DNA here is from genome assembly GCF_011100685.1 of Canis lupus familiaris. Taxonomy (NCBI): domain Eukaryota; kingdom Metazoa; phylum Chordata; class Mammalia; order Carnivora; family Canidae; genus Canis; species Canis lupus. The sequence goes on along the minus strand of NC_049229.1, from coordinate 51,250,746 downwards.
TAAGCACCCCTGTCTTACCACATTTTCTTAAAAAGGCATTTTAATATCAAAAATTAAAAGAGTATAACCTCAAAGTTAAAAAAAATGTAACTTTATAAGAAACTTCCTACATTATGTTTATTTCTCTTGTTGTCTTAAAGAATGATAAAACTTCATCCTATTCCCTTTGCATGTCTGTCACAGAGGATCCTTGGGGAAAGCCTCTGTGCTCCCATCTCCTTATCAGTAAAACTGGGACAAAAAAAAAAATGAAGCTACTCACACAGTGCCTGAAACATAGCAATTGTTCAATACATGTTAGCCTCAAACCCAGGAAGCATAGGGCACTTAGAATCAAGCGGATTTCCAGCCTCAGATTGTACCCCTACTCCTCCAAATTGAAAGTTGTTTATATGTTCTGGAATATAAATGTCCCTGGTAACAACTGAAGAGTGTGAATTGACCAGGGCAACCCCCTATTCCTTTTCATGTACTAAGAAAACACACATGGCAGGCAGGAGTGCCTGGGAGGGCAGACACAAGAAAGTCAACGCTTTGGGGGAAAAGCAGCTGTTTGGAAATGCTGTGGGTGGCCCTCATGCTGTGTGGCTATTTGGGGAACAAGTGGCTTTGGACTGGCAGCTAACGACACTCCCTGACTTTCTTGTCCTAACAGTCTTTCATCTTCACCTTCTCCACACAGAGCTTCCTTTAGACAGAGATCCTATCCCCAAATCCTTACCTATAGGGTTCTGAACTCTGGATGGAGGTGCCCATGTTTATGCCCATTAACCAGACACAATCAGTGTCTTCATCGCATCACACTGAAGGCTTCTCCCTTTCCCTATCTCCAACTTCTCTTTTCCTCCCTCCCTCCCTCCAACTGCATTATGCATCAACCATATTCCAAACAAATAAAAGACATATCCTGCCAGTGATATTAGACTAATCTCACTTGTCCTTAGGCCAAACAAGTGACAATGAAGAGATGCTGCCCACCTCCATTGCTTCTTCCTTGTTCCTTCTCACCTTTACAGTCACCTCCTCAGAGGGGCCTCCCTGTGCACCTTGTACTCATGAGATCTCCCCCTACCCTGATCTTGCCATCTGTAGCACTCATAGCCATTATAATTATGCATATATTGGATTAAGTTTTCCACAGCTATCTTCCTCTAACTAGCAAACTCCACCAAGACAGGCACCACAGCTAATTTGACCATACACTATGCTTGGCATCCCATGTTCTTTGGAATCAGCCAGTTCACTTGGGCCATCTATCCCTTCTCATCATGATGTAGAGGAATGGATGCCAGGCTAGGAGTTAGAATACATGGGCTCCAGTCCCAGGCCCCCAGCCACCTGAAGGCAGAGTGGCCTACTATAAGTATCTTGCACTTATAAAACTAGGGTGGATGCTACAGGAATCCAGGACAGGCTATTTTGTCTAGATGGAGTTGGTTGGGCATGGGGGTCCAGGAAGGCTTTCTAGAGGAGTTGAAATCTAACAGATATCAGAAATAAGTTGGGTAGATAGTTCCTCTAGTTGAGGCCTATAGGAGGTTGATGATTAGAGGTAAGGAACAGAATAGCAGGTCCTCTCACAGGGAGTGGGAGTCTGAGGAATGGGCTGAATTGGAGAAAATCAAGATCTGAGCCACGGTTTGTTGTCTGTTGTGTGTAACACTTTTACTTCCATAGGGCTCTTCTATTATTTTTCCTTGTTGTCATAATAACCATGACATTATTATTTTATTCTAAAAATTGTTGAGAGGCCCCACTTGAGAATGAGTAGAACAAACCGCTCCTCAGTTTTCCTCTTAGCTACGCATTGGCTTAAAAAAAAAAATGAAACAGTGGTGTAGGAGAAGGGAAGAAGAATGGACGAAGAGACAAGCAGGTCCCTGGAGGCTAAATTAACTGCCTGTTCTGTTTCAGGAATTCGTGTAAGACAGCCATGGATTTGGAGCTGTGCAAACACCTTCCATGTAGCATTATGGCTGAGAGCATGGTGCCCTGGAGTTAAAGTTAAAGTGACTGCTTCCAGTGGAGAATGACTGGCAGTGTGACCTTGGGCAAATAAGTATATGTCTCTGGACCTCAGCATATCCTCTGTAAAATGGGAATACCACAGCATTTCCTCAGAGAACTGTCATGAATACTACATGAGTTCAGGTATGTAAGGTGCTTAGAACAGTGCCCGGTGCATAGATAGTTCTAACTAACTGGCTAGTAGTGACCGTCATGGAGCCTGATGTAGGGATCGATAGCCATAATAGTTCTTGTTGATTGAGCATCTTGTTATTTGACAATCAATCTGCTTCCTGCTTTACCTTCCTTATCTCATTTCACATCTGCAACCACCTTATAGGGTAATCATCCCCCCCCCTTTTGCACTCAGGCTCATTTCTTAGGCAGATAGGTGGCTTTCTCTCTTCAACACTGGTTCCTTCATCTACAGTCAAAAGCAAAAGAACCTCCCTCATAGGGGTAGTTGAGAGAATTAAAGGATGTTCCATTTGAAAGCACTTAACCCAATGCCTGACATGAAGATTAGTTCTTCATCGTCATCATCATCAAATTTAGTCAATCAAAACAAGCAAATGATAAATCATAAGATTTCCATGAAATTAAAATGGCATCATGGAGGTCATACTCGGTAGTGTGATAAGAGCTGAACACTAAGCTAAACTCAGCCCTGAGCCCACCAGCTCCCTTTGTGGTCTGCAACCAGCAGACTCAGGCTAGGAGGCCAGCCTCAGCACAGGGTCCAGAAGAAAAAGCCCGGGGCCTCCTGGGATTCCTTGGAGTATCTTAAGCACACTCATGAACTTCACTGCCTTTGTTCTGCCAGGCATGAAGAGAGACCCCTGAATGCATATAGCAACAGTTACACTATGCTTCCCCTTCCAAAACACCCATCACTTGATAATTGCTCAGCTAATTACCTGTCTCATTCACTGCCCTACCTTCGTGCTTCCCCTGCTACACAGTAGGTCCTCAGGAAGTATTCATTATTGTGGAAGGGTGTGGAAAGGAGTGCCTTTGGAATAAGATCATCAGTAAGAGATTTCATGTGAGCATGCATGCTCACGTAGGTTCCATTTCTTGGTTCCTATCACATGCCAGCTGGGCCCCTAACACCTCAATTTCTTCTGCTTAGAAAAATGTTCGAAGGCGTTCCCCCTCCTCCCTAGGCTCCCCATTCTGACTTACGCTGGATAAGCAACTTCAGATTGCTGAACAGCAACACACAACACAGCTGGGTGAAAATTCCTGTGTCCTGAAATTCCTGGAAAACTGTGATGCACAGCAAGCATTCGGAGAACGGACATAGCACCCACCCCCAGCCCTGGAGAGTCAGAGATAGGAGGAAGGCAGCAAGCAGGCAAGTAGAACTGAGCTTCAATTTCCTTAAGAAATGATTCTGCTTCTTTTCTAAACACCCCACCCTTGGCCGAGGTAGAGAAACCACAAATGAATTAAGTGCCATCATCTACCTCACTGGCTGCCAAGCCAGGGGCTTCTGAAGCCCCTGTTGTGAGGGATCTTGCTCTTTCAGTTTACAGGGACCATAGTGAGAGGATCCCTTCCCCAATCCCAGGAGAAGGTGTGCGGCTTTGAAACGAGTGCCAGTGCTGGTGTCTTCTAGAGTTTAATGTCCAACTCCAAAAAAAAATGTAGACAAGGCATTTCATGTTTAACTCACAAGATCTCAAGTGCAAAGCACAAATAAGAAAGCCAGCTGGCTGATCTTGGGCAAGTCACTTCTTTTTCTTTGGATTTGTTTCTTTCAGATCTTTGAGTCCTTGATTCCCATGGGATGCTAATGTTCTAGGAGCCAGAAACTCCATCATGAGCAGAACACCCAAAATCCTCAGTTTCATCATCTCTATATGAGACTTCACTTTCTGTTTGCAGAAATTTTCTCAAATGAACAGACCACACTAGACTGAAGGTAGAAGAAAGTCCAATGTAAGTAGCTTTTGAAACTAAACTATGCAATCTTTTGATGCTGTTCTATTGCATTCAAAGTGGTACCCCAACTTCAACCAGATCATTTATTGACCGTAATTTTAAGGTAGTTTCCTATATTCCTAGTTTCCTTCTACCTCTCTGATCATCTGTTTTCTCTTTTTTTAAAGATTTTTATTTATTTATTTATTTATTTATTTATTTATTTATTTATGAATGAGAGACACAGAGAGAGGCAGAGACATAGGCGGAGGGAGGAGAAGTAGGTTCCACGCAGGAGCCCGATGCGGAGATGCGGAACTCGATTCTGGAACTCCAGGATCACGTCCTGAGCCAAAGACAGACGCTCAAACACTGAGCCACCCAGGCATCCCTAATCATCTATTTTCATCAAGCTCATAGACATTTTTTTCTCTACTTTCTAAATGTTAAGGTTCTCAAAAATGCTACACCTTCTTCAGCTCTCAGTTATACTCTTTGCCTAGACAACCTCATCCATGACCAAGCTTTCTGTCATCCCCTACAACAATCCTATTGTCTATGCCAAACCCCATTCTCCCCCCAGCACTACCATTGCCTCCACATGTCTCTGCACATCTCCTTGCAAGTAGCTTACAGAGTCAAAACAGAAGGTGTGGTGTGGACAAACCAAAATTGATGATTACCCCTCTCTTGCCTTCACTCCAGATCTGTTCCTCCCTGACTTTCCTGGCCTAATTATACTTGCAACTAGAAGAGCAGGTCACTGAAGTTCCTCCTTCCTCTTCTCAAGAATAATTGATACTAATTAGTAATAATGGGTAATATTCACTGAACTCTTACTATGTGCCAAGCATTGTTCTAAGCATTCTATGTGTGTTATCTCATTTAAACCTTATAGCAATCCTAAATAGTGGGCACTATTATTACACCCATTTCATAGATGGTGAAATTAAAACACAGAGAAGTTGTCCTTTTTCCAAGTTTACAAAGCTAGTATGTAGCAGGGCCAGGCAGTCTGAGTCCAACACCATTCAAAGCCACTGTCTTGCAAATTATTAAATTCCTCTTCTTAGCATCTCTGCAGTTGATCCTTCTTCCATCACTACTCCTCCAGTACAGACTCTGTCAAAAAAAAACCCCACACAACAGCCTCCACCTGGCCTCTCTGCTTTAAACCTTCCAATCACCAACCAATCCATTATGCAAACTGCCCTTAGAGCCATATTTCTAAAATTCAAATCTATTACTACTTAACTGAAATACTTCCAATAGCCCTCAACTTCAAGAAAAAATAATATCCCACATCCTCACAAAGCACTGAGACCCACTCTGCCTAACTCCTCTTACTATTTTCCCATTGGCCTCAATCCTTCAATCCAGCCACATTAACTACTGCAGACTACTGATTCACAAGGCTGCCCTGAAATGTCCTTTTTCCCCAGTCTACCAAATAAATCTCCTAAGTCCAATTGTGAAACGTCCTCCCACCCTCCAAGCAAGGTAGGACACTCCCTTTTGAGCTACTCTCCTACCATTCTACTTGGTACTTCAGCAACTCTAAGGTATGCTGTACTTGTTGGTTTGACAGGTTTCCCAACTAGACCACAAACTCCACATGGGCAGGGACCTCACCTACCCAGTATGTAACAGATACTCCCTCTGTGGATGTCAGAATATACTTATTGCAGTAAACAGATGATCTAATCCAAGAAATAGATGATGATTATACATCAAGAACTCCTTTGCAAACACTTGAAGATAATCTCAAAGAATTTGTTCTCTTCAATAATCCAAAATTGCCTCAGAAAATGCTGTGATTTTATAGTGAAAGGAGCTCTGAGATACTATTAGTAATTCCAAATAGTGAGGCCTCTGAAGGAGGGAGGTATGACCAGAGTATGTTCAAAATACATGGCCCTGGGATGCCTGGGTGGCTCATTGGTTGAGCATCTACCTTCAGCACAGGTTGTGATCCTGGAGTCCGGGTATCAAGTCCCACATCAGGCTTCCCTCAAGGAGCCTGCTTCTCCCTCTGCTTCTGCCTCTGCCTCTCTCTGTGTCTCTCACGAAAAAATAAATAAAATCTTAAAAAAAAAAAAAAAAGGATACATGGCCCTTCAAACCTCCTGGCCAGGTCAACCAAGACCATTACACACAGAGAGAAGAGCCTGATACACATGCCACCAGCACTTGAAAGCTGCAAGCCCCCAGGGTGAGGAATTCTAACAAGAGGCCGAGAGTAACTATAATCAACTAAAGAGAGATCAACATAAACTTGAGTATTGATCAGTGGCCTCCAAATCTTTATGAACAAACTCCCTATTAGGAAAAATAATTTGAGACACCTGGGCGGCTCAGCGGTTGAGCACCTGCCTTCATTCAGCCCAGGGCGTGATCCTGGAGTCCCTGGATCGAGTCCCACATTGGGCTCCCTGCATGGAGCCTGCTTCTCCCTCTGTGTCTCTGCCTCTCTCTGTGTGTCTCTCGTGAATAAATAAAATCTTTTTTAAAAATAGAAAAAATAATTTTAGTATGTTCTTGCAAAAGATGTATTTTTTTACAAATAATTTGCATATAAGTTAACTGTACATTTCATTACCTCTTTCCCATATCCCCAAAGAATGGTCTTGCATATGCCCCATTTTAAGGCCAGTGATCTTTAAGGCCAGAGAATAATCTTTCCATCCCCGTCCCCTGAAGGGCAGAGGATAAACATGATCAAACATAAGGGTGGTCCTAAATGCTGAGACCCCCCAGAACCATGGCGTCCTTGGCTTGAAAGTGCATATGTACATGCCAGCACACACTGACAGGTATCACTCCAGCACCTACTGCACCCCCTCCAGGGTTGGGGGAAGTATGGTCCAACAGCTCTAAGATATGGATTCTTTCTCTGTAGCTCTCATCTCTCAAACCGCCCACTATCTACCCCCTCCTCTTCATGGCAGCTCTTCTGATATCCGAGGACAATTATCCTGTCCCCAGTGGGCCTCATCTTCTCCAGGGAATCCACACGAGCTAATGGGGCCTCTCCGTCTCCAGTGACAATCACATGTCTGCTTTGAACAGCCACTGCACAAGTATTTACATGGTCCCAGCCTGGCTGCTTCCTGTAATTGTTACTGGAAACCATTGGTTTGTAAACAAACAAAAAAGTCTTTCCAATCTGTCTTCAACTAGATCAAACCAGGTGGAATGAGTATGTGCTTGACATAGATTCAATGAAAACTGCCCCACAGTAGACATGCCACTTTTTCCATTAAAAAAGAGGTGTTTCTGGGCAGCCCGGGTGGCTCTGCGGTTTAGCGCTGCCTTCAGCCCAGGGTGTGGCCCTGGAGACCGGGGATCGAGTCCCATGTCGGGCTCCCTGCATAGAGCCTGCTTCTCCCTTTGCCTGTGTCTCTGTCTCTCATGAGTAAATAAATAAAATCTTTGAAAAAAAAAAAAGAGAGGTGTTTCTAGTAGTGGCCCATGCCACTGAGGTCCAAGTCATATCTGACACACTGGTTAAATTATTAAATAGGTATTACTAAACTCACATTCCTGGGAATCTGCATCCATCCATCATGTGTGTTCATGAGCACATGAACACGGATACATATGTATGTATACAAAACATGAAATCACATGCACACACACATTTATTATTGCAACATTTATTGAGCACCTGTTTGTCACATACCAGAGACCTGCAGTTTAGCACACAAGCTTGTATGTGCAGTAATTAACAAAGGGAAACAGAGCATTCTCTTAGTTTCATGTCTTGGAGTTCTCAAAGAGAGTACCTCCTTACACACACTCCTGCAACAAGAATCAGGAAACTCAGTTGAGTTATTGCAACTTGCATTAAGGATGTGAAAGCCAAAGGGAGCCAAAAGACACATTAAAACATAGCCACTGGTTATATATTCTACATGGAGGAAAAACAGCCCCAATCTGCATTAACACAAGGCTGAACACTCACATTAGGAGGAGCAAACAGCAAAGTTGAGCAAACTAAAACTCAACCATCTGCCCACATGGTAACTCTCAAATGACTATGTGAGATGGTCGTGCCCACTCCCCAGCACATGTGTGTGGTCCATGAAGCCTGGGTAGGCAATAAGACCATGGAGTAGAAGCCTGTGACTCTGGGTACATTTTAAGCTTAGATTCAAAATGATGTCTGTGGGCTTTGCCCTTAAAAGTAAACTATTTTAGGGATGTCTGGGTGGCTCAGCAGTTGAGCATCTACCCTTGGCTCAGGGCGTGATCCCAGGGTACTGAGATCGAGTCCTGCATCGGGCTCTCTGCGAGGAGCCTGCTTCTCCCTCTGCCTGTGTCTCTGCCTCTGTGTGTGTGTGTGTGTGTGTGTGTCTCATGAATAAATAAATAAAATCTTTTTAAAAAGTAAGCTATTTTAGGGGTGCCTAGGTGGCTCAGCGTGTTAAGTGTCCAACTCTTGATTTTGTCTCAGGTCATGATCTCAGGGTTATGTGATCAAGCCCCACATCAGGCTCATGCTGGGCATGGAGCCTACTTAGGATTCTCTCTCCCTCTACCCCTCCTGCTCTCTCAAAAAAAAATTTTTTTAAGTAAACTAAAATCACAAAATTATGACATGAGTTCTCCTTTCTTTGCTGCAGCGTCAGTAAAATGACTGTCAATGAGGAGGTGGCTGAGCGCCAAGACTAGCCTCATCCCCTTTAGGGTACAGGAGGGAATTTGTTTGGCAGGCTTCCAGTCTATGCCAATGTAGGAGCAACACCCTCTAGCCCTTCCTAATCCCTCTCCCTAGGAGACTTCTGCCCAACAGGGCCAAAAACATGGGATACCCAGGGCAACCTGGCAGAAGGACAGCATTTTGGGACAGGAGCATTTGCTTCCAAGGCCAGTTTCCAGGAGCAACTACTCAATCCTGCTTTATTGCATGAACTTATCTTTCTTAAAAATCATCCTGTTAGACTTTTTAACAAAACCTTATGTCTGTTGGAGTGTCTGACCCTGGATGCCAGTGTGGGCTTGTCAAGCTAGTCCAATCCAATTCCACTTTACACCACCCCATAGCATTCTAGACTTCCCATCTTATTGTTGAGCTATTAGAGATTCCCAGGGGGTCTGGGGGAGGGAATCCCTGGAAAATCAGAAATGCTGCAAAATCTAACTGGGTATGGAGGAAGATGGGGCATCTTAGGGGGATGAAATGAGGCACAGACAATAAAGCCAGAGATGGAACTAACCTTGAATCTTTCAGAGTGCAAGCCCCCTAGGAACAAAATGACTGAAGTATGAGTCACCTACTTACCTCAGAGTCTCTTCCCACATCAATCCCTCCTACATTGTTTAAGATTAATCACAAGCAGCTAATTCTAAATAACTCAGTGGTGTGCACACCACTAGTGCCATATTAAAGAATCCCTTATGAATTTTTCTTGACACAAGAGTTAATTCTTGCAAAGCCTCATCCAAATATTTTATGACCCATCTATCCCCTTACCCACATGGCCCATTGCTAAAGTCAGACTGCTTTAATTAGAATGGGGACCAGTGAGGAAGTGGCTGGAAGCAGACTACAGCCCCCTGTAGGACGAGCTAGTTCCTTGATCCTCAGCATTGATCAGAGATACATTAGGCTACCCTGAAAAGCACTGAGCCCCCGTCCATCACTGCAATTGACTAGGGTTATTTTAGAGAGGAGGAGGAACGTCTTACACAGTGGGGAAGAGGATGAGAAATGGGTAGTTAGACCCAATGACCCTTAAAATCCCCTCCAAAGTTGTCATCCCATGATTCTTTACAATGTACCTTGGTTTCCAATGAATTACACAGGCAAAGCCATGACCAAAAGGCAATGTAAATGTCTTAGTGTCCTCCACATGGGTCAAGTGATGTGTGCCTCGTCCCTTACAGAATGTTCTTCCCCCCCATACTTACCTGGCAGGGGAGATACCATGATCACAGAATGTTCTTCCCCAGCACCAGAATCCCCCCAAATTTCAGTGTGTCTCCTTAAAGTGAGCAGAGGCTCACAGTACATCACCTCAACCTGAACCCTAGCCTTACCTTTCCTGACCTACATGCAGCAAGTATACTAGGTGATGATTATTCTTTTAGGAATCCCATGGGTGAGAGGCTTAACATCCTTTAAATCCACTCTTCCCATTCCATTAGCTGTCCAAGGCTAACCATACAAGAGACAGGAACCCTTCTGGAAAGGAAAGAAGCCCAAAGGACTGAGGAAGAAGGAAGAAACCACAAAAGCCTGGTGAGCTCCCAACTTTGCCACTCCTGTCTCTACTGTTTGGATGGCAGACACATGATTTCAACCTGGTTGGTCCCTCTTGCAAGAGGGGTATCGTTTTTATTTTATTTTTTTAAGATTTATTTATTTATTTATTTATTTATTTATTTATTTATTTATTTATGAGAGACAGAGACACAGAGAGAGGCAGAGACACAGGCAGAGGGAGAAGCAGGCTCCATGCAGGGAGCCCGACGTGGGACCCGATCCCGGGTCTCCAGGATCAAGCCCTGGGCCAAAGGCAGGTGCCAAACCACTGAGCCACCCAGGGATCCCCTCGTTTTTATTTTAAATTAAGCAACTTATGAACCAAGAAGTTTGACACTATCTCACTGCACTTTTTCTATTCTCCAGGGGCTACAGACAACACATTCCCAATATCTAGAGGAGAGGTTATGGAATTGCCTGGAACACACTGTCTGATAGAGCAAAGACACTAGCCCTAGCGTTGCTGACAACCACGAGATTACTAAGGCTTTTGTCTTTCAAGAACTTTGCACCTGTAAACAGAACCACCACAGGAGAACTAAATCAGCAGACAAGAGGCAAAAATGTCAGGAGAAGATCAGATGCATAGAGTCTCATAGAGAAGAAAAAGCTCCTCAGAGTTATATTAGGTACAAAGACACTTAAATAAGAGCCTCAGTAAAACCAAAAGGATCTTAAATGCATTTCATAGCCTACACCAGGAGTTTCACATTGTCTATAGTTCATGTCCCTGCCTTTCTTTCGTCTCTACCCTCTTTAGGCCCTTCCGTACCCTCACAGAGTATAGCATATTCCCCCCAAAAGAGCTGACACATTCACAGTTTCTAGGACCATGTGCAAAGTAAGTTTTATCATAGAGGAGAGCTCGGCCATTTGGCTAGATAACTGTGAGATCAATTTGTTTTTAAAAGCTTGCTAGTACTGGTTCCTGAGTTAAAAAAAATTTTTTTAATTGGGAAACACATTATTTAGGAACATTATAGACAGTGGTGGAGGTCTGAGAGCAGATATAAATGATGACACATTTAAAGGGGGCCCTGTATTGCTTTTAAATAGGTCACCCAAAGACATCAATTTCTGGAGAACAACAGCAGTAATGACAACCCACTGGCACTGTCAGTTCCCAAATAGATCACGGAGACAGGCCTGCAGAGCCATGCTTTGTCCCTCTCCTCTGTCAGCCACAGCCTGTCACCTGTAACACAGCCCCCCAGTGAGTCACAGCAAACCAAATATCCCAACTTCAGCTGGGAAGAGCTCAGGAGGGGGATGGGGGCACCCCCTTTTTACACATCAGCATGTGCCTCTGCATCAACAGCAAACATTTCTAAATGTCCTCTCTCTACCCACTAGACACCCTAGATGCCTCCCCCGCCTTCCCAAATGATATTCCTAGATGCCCTTCATCCTCTACACTCCCTGTCCATGGTTCTTCTTGTCCTGCTGGTTATGAAACGAAGGAAAATGTGTCTGTGATGAAGGGTCATAGGTCACCAGGGACTCACATGTACAGCCAGAGCAACATTGCTGTCAGTGGGCAACAAGTCTTAATGGAGATGGATCCACAGCGATGGGGCTGGAAGCTCATGATACTGGAGATTCCTTAAGAAAAAAATCACAAATGCAAAAGTAGGTACGGCACCTTGGAAGGGACCACGTAAGTGAGGATATGTGAAAGGTCTTGTTTTGTGGTGAATCCGTCTCTGTAATAATCTCCCCTCCCCCACACACAAAGGGAAAGAGAAGAATAAACACAGAGAAAGAGAGTTTGGTTTTGTTATCTGTGAAGACACTCAGAAGGCAGCAGCAGAGCAAGAAGGAGTCAGACAGGGTAATCCAGGAACTCCACACCTTTTACCGCCAACCCTGGGTGGGGTGCTGGGCAATTCCTGGTAACTGGGAAACCAAAGGTAAGTCTGAAGAGGTCATGCTGTCCGGCGATGCTCCATTGTGGTGTAGCTCCGTGCAGTGTGCTCCAAATGCCTCGAGACCCTTGGGTCCAATCCCGTCACTTCACTTCAAACCAGGGTCTTGAGGGTGAGAACTGACCACTCAGATACATTCATTTCATGCTCTCCCATTCTCTCATATTCTCTCTTTCTGTCTGTCTAGCAGGAGCAAGACTCCCGGGACTGGCCAAGCTGATAACCTCCTACACCGGGAGTTTGACATTTTGCTTATCACCAGCATCCAGGGAGGCAACACTCCATTTCACGATGGAGACACAGGCCATTTGTGTTAATGAAGGGAGCCTAGGAGCAGAAATAAAATGCCATGTTCAGGATCTGGGTTTTCAGGTCCTAGAGAAACCTGCCAAACAGCACCCAAGCTTGCCCTTATACAAGCTCACTGGCCCCTCACCTCGGGTGTGGGTCTCCTCATCTATTCAGTGGGATGGCAAAGCCTGCCCTACCTGCCTCATTGGATTGCTATGGGGGCCAGAACACCACAAGTTTGCAAAGAGCTCCAAATACAGTCCAAGAGGCACAACCATTATCAGTGACTCAATGCTCTTAGGCAGGGGCAAAATGGCAACAAAACTGGATTCCCCTCCTTTTATCTCTGCTATTTCTTAAATCAGGATGAAAGAAAATGGTGAAGATAGGGGTACTCACAGGAAAGCTTTAAACCTTCTGTGAAAACAAATTCACACACAGTTCATTCTCATAAGCACCAGATAAAGAGCCCAGAGTCAGGACTTGTTCTTTCCCAGAGTCTATGTAGATGACTCTATACACTTCATCTCATGTTGTGTTCTCAACAACTCCATGATGTAGGATTTCTTATCCCTGCTTTGCTGCAAGGCAGGATGGTATAGTGGTTACATGTGGGCTCTGAAGCCAGACTGCCTGGATACAAACCCCAGCTCTGCCTCTTATTAGCCATGTGACCTTGGATGAATTATTTAACTCTTGTCCCTCAGCTTCCTTGTCTACAAAATAAGAATAATAGTGTGTCGAGTGGCTAATTCCTACAAAGCAGTCAATTTAGTGCAGGTATGGAGCAAGTACTCCTTGAATGTCAGCTGATATTATTAATTATTATTATTATTGATGAGACTACTGAAGCTTCCAAAACCTTCTCCAAAGACACACAACTTGTCAATAGACAAGCCCAGATTGATGTCCAATCTTTTTCCCTTCAGAAGCCATGCACTTAACACCTATACTAAACCTTGTTCAAGTTCCAAATTTCTCTGCTCCTCATTTTCCTCATCTGTAAAACGAGGCTGGTGAATGATATCAACCACACAGGAGTGCCGTGAGGGTTAGATGAAACAATGAATATAAAGCACCTAGGTTGTCAGGAACATGGTGGCATTTAATAATAGCAATACTAACATCATTATTATTTTTATCCAAGGAAGGGTACCTGACCCTCACAGCTCTGCCCTAAAGCCTCTTACTCCATTTCCACCTCTGGGCCTTGTCACACTAGACACGCACTGCAGGGCAGTAAGGGAGAGCATGTTAGTCCTATCCTCCAAGCACAGCCCATACCCCATCACTTCTGTCCTGTGAAGGGGGCAGAGGACCCAGCTGATGGGCAGCTGCCTCAGGAACTAGAAAGCATCTTTCCAGGGCAGCCTGCAAAGGGAGATAGGGGCCATGAAGATAATTAGCCCCCAGTGCTGGGCCTGTGGTGTCTCATTACCAAATGCAAATGCAAGCTCACGTGCCACTTGAAGGCTCTTGGCAAAATGCCTATGTGACCCCAACCCTGCTGAATTTGGACGAAGCATTTACCCAGCGTCCATCCCCTTTGCAGCCTGCAGCTGGTGTGCGGACTGCAAAGGGAGAAAGAAGGCTGTTCTCACCCCACTGAAGGGGGAACAAGGAAAAAGGGTCTTATTTCTTTAAAGGAGGCAGAGATGCTACTGGGGAGGGGGGTATAAAAAAATTGCTCTTCCCTCTGCAGTTAAAAGAGGGATAATTGGTGCAAGTGGCGGGCGGCTGCTCTGTCATTTAGCATACAGCATACCCAGGAAATCTCACTTGGTAATCAGGAGAAGAGGAGGAAAAAGGAGCAATCAGACCCCTATTCAGGCTCCGTTTAGCGACAGCCCCTGCTGGCTGGCTGGGCTGGTCCCACCTAACGCCTGAATGCTGGGTGGGAATCAAGTCTCAGAAGCCGCAGTTCTCCTTTGTGCAATGTTGTAAGGACTTGCTTCTGTGCTACCGTCTCCACACCAGGGAGAAGGATTCTGCAAGGAGACAGTCTTGACTCTGATTACTCACTGCTTCCCCTGCAGCCCCCACTCCCATCCCCAGGCCACACAGGGTTGACACAGGTTAGAAGAACAAAGACGTGTTACAATTCAGGCAGGAAGTGCACAGAGGAGGAGGGGAGGGGGGTGTCTGTGTTTTTACACAAATGCCCAGAACAGAAGGATCAGCTGGGCCATGGTGAGTACCTTAACTACAGCATCCTTTGTCTTTGGCCCTTGGTAAATCCTCAGGGGCAAGTAGTCTCTTGGTATATACCATTCCATTCCAGTTCTGGCTTTGATAAATGGGGGAAGAGTCACAAAATTCTCAATAAAAAAGAAAAGTAATTGAAATTCACTTTCAGGAAGGCATACCAAGGCCACACAGTGGTGTTGAGTCATCAATCCAATCAACCTGGGTAGGGTGTCAGCTTCAGACAGCAGGAGGGATGGGAAGGGGAGGCCCTTGGATACCATTCGACAGTATACTTGTAACAAGGCTCTGGCCCCTACCACCAACGCAACGCCCACCACTATATCTCACTGTAGGATCGCAACACTGGAAAACTTGAGCTGAGACTCTAGACAGCAGCTTCTGGTCTGGGCATCTGCCCAAGGCAGCAGGAGGAGATAGCAGACAATGAACTTTGTTTTTTCCCGACTAAATAGGACCTCATGCCTCTTGACCACACAACTGGTATGTGACGTAGGTAGACCCATGTAATGAGACTTGGAAGGAGAAACCAACAGGTGATGCTTTCTCCATATCTTTCCCTGACTGACTCCATACTACATGAGCTCTTCAGTAAGACTGGTACTGAAATGCACACACCTCAGGAGAGAATCATTTCTTCATGACCATAAGATTGTTAAGAAATTCAATACATGCACATTCATAACTAAGAATGGTTTAAAAATAAACAATCAATTTTAAACATATTTCAAGGTAATAGTAAACTCTCAATGACCCATGAGGGGACAGGTCTCTTGGGGGAGCTCAGGAATCCCTCTTCATTGCCCAGTGAGCTTCCAGGCCACCCGTAATGGGACAGACTGGGCTAGACCAAAACCAGTGAATATGCTGTGCCAGAGCTGGACTATAGTCCAAAACAGATATGCATAATTTTAAAGTCATTATGAACTACTTGGCACTTCTTCTGTCCTCCAAGACCCATACTAAGAGGGTAAGATTAAATTTCAACATGAACAAGTCTGAAGTTGAGCACCAAAGCATTTTATTTATAAACATAACACCTAGAAGTAAAATTCTGGGACTTCTTCTCCATCACATGCCAGAATGTTCCATGTGACCATTAATTAGGTTGGAAGCCTTGGAATGAAGTTTTCTCAAGTAGGCTGTGTGGAGTTCAGCCTGCAGCCAGAGTGAGTAACATTTCACCACATGAAAGAAGACACTGAGTCCACAACCTCTGACTTCTTGGCCCAACTTGCTCACACAGCTATCTCTGGTGTCTTCTGGGTCTTTCCTAGAGAAGATACCCAATGGGGATCAAAACAGCCCAAAGCACATAAAGGAGATGGGCCCATCTGTGCATTCTTCCCAGGGTGCAGCATGAAGACATTTTGTAGCCATCATGGCATGGAAAGCCAGACAGGCCAAGCAAACATCAATGCCGCTGGCATGCTAGAAGCTAATGGACCACAGAGAGTGCCTCCAACAGGCCCTGACCATATCCATCTGAAGCTGCAGGAGCCCTCCCAGCTCTTCCTGCTCTTGAACTGCTAAAGCATGAAGTACAAAACGGATCTTCCATACTGGATGCAAGCCCTCATACAATCAAATGTCAAGTCCTAACCTACAAACTGGGATAATCAGATGCCTAGCCCACAGCACTAACTGCTGGGAAGAAGTACCCTGGTTTCAGGTCTATGATATGTTCAATTTAAAGGGGGCAGGGAGGGGAATGGATGCCCCATACTACCCACTTCACCATGTCATCTTCAGGAAAATGGATAAGCATTTGTTTAGGCTATTTTTACTGTTTTGTGCAGATCTACTTGACACTTAGCAGCTACTGTAATTTTTTCCCCGTAATATTTTACAGATGAGTGTCCCTCCCCCAACCCCACACACCCTGCCTACTATCTAAGAGTTAACTATGTGTGGAGAGAACAGATCTTTTCTAAAAGCCTGTGGTGTGTTTTTTTGTGATTGATTAGACACAATGACAAGTACCAGGATCAACAGGCTCCAAGTTATCAACAGTCAGTTCTGATACCTCCCTCAACAACCACCCTGACCTCAACCTTTGCACTGCTCTGTTCCAAGCCAACCAAGTGTTACTGTTACTACAGAGTTCATTTACTCTATTTATGTATCAGGAGAATAAATGAGCTGTGCTGTGTGTTTCCCTTCTTCAGATAGAGGTATCAATCCACAGCAACTAGATGATCTGAACCCTGCAGAAAGAACTATTATTGAAATATCCATGTTGTATTTAGCTATTAAAAGATTGTCTACAATCTGCTCTAAAGAAATACCACTAGAGACCTGAAACACTACACACACACACACACACACACATACACACACACACCAAGAGAGAAAAGACAAATTGTACACATACACAGTATAGAGATTCTTCCTTCAGAAAAGTGCTGATCCAGACCTGCCCAGAGGAAATGAGTTCTTTTTAAACACAAAAAATGCAATCAGGGGTAATCAGCAAGTTAACAACACACTTGCAAACACCCTAGTCCGTAGAAAGGAAGAATGTCAGCTTTCAATGCAAGTTCTGAGAACAGAACAGATCCTTTGGACGAATGAGAAAACAAGTGATCATGTCAGCGTCTTCAGGCAGAACTTTCTCCAAAGCCAAGAAGCTTTGGAACAGCAGTCAGCTCCAGAAGGCACCTGCTTATAAGAAGTGCTTCAATAACCACATTCCCAAAGTGGCTTTGTGGGTTGGGGTTGCCTCGGCTCCTCTTCCCCATCCGCTTTTCCAATAGGTTCCATGGGGAAAAAAGAAGCCAAAAAAAGATGGCATGCATGTCTTGAATCTCCTTCTCCTGCAGCCCATCCACAGGAAGGAGATGTATTGCTCAGCGCAGCCCAGCCAAATTAAGTAGCAGCAGAGACTTGGAGAGGGCTCCTGCAGGAGCCCCCATACAACCTATAAAGGGGCCCCCAACAAGACCCCTCAAAGTATCCTCGTTTCCAGCATGTATCACCTGTGAAATAAACTGTTTTGATTTGTAAAAAATTTAATAGTAGTGACTAAAGTTCATATCAATTACAACCCATTTTAGGCTGGGTGGGCTGTTGTGGGACAATTTCAGGAACACCTGCATATACCATATTTAATTACAAACTGCAAGGCAGGGGCCTCACCAGAAGGAAGAAATCCTGGGAGTCAGTGCTGAGACACTCCTCTGATCCCACCTCCCTGACCTCTCTTGCCCTATTGGTTCTTAATCTCAGCTGCATAATAGAATCAACTGGGGGAGTTTAAAGATATACAGATGCTTGAATCCCGCTCCCCAGAAAATTCTGATTGAATTGGTCCATAGGGTGGCTCAAGAGTTTTTAAACTTCCCCAAGTGATCCTAATATGTGCAGCCATGGTTGAAAACTACTGTTCTGCCCTATACCATCGCATCACCTCCATGGAGAGAAAATGAGATGGCAACACATTTCCAGAAGAATCCAGAATTTGACTCAAAAAGAATAGGAGAAAATCAAATTTCTTTACCTCTTCCTCATCCTAACCTCCCAGCACACATATTCCTATGGTCAGTTCTCACATTCTTTGTCACTTCAACATTTCCTCCTGCTCAGAGCTAGGCCTTCAATGAGTCCTGGCGTCCAGGAATCGGGATTTTAAGTATTTGTCAAAGTGGGGTCTAGACCACTTCTCTCACATCAATCCCAGTTAGAATTTGGTGAATGAAATGAGGGCAGTCTAAGCCTTTGGGCATGAGTCCCCCCTTCACTCTCCCTAGGAAGTTACAGGTGAACTTGGGAGTCTCTCCAAGGCTATGCTGAGTATTGGCAGCTCCCTCAGGGGCTTAGCTAGACAAGAGTCTCGTCAGTCTCTGTGCCTTCCTGCACCATTCTCAGTACATGGAGAGGTGAAAGGAGGACAGGAAAGAAGAACCTCATATGAAAAATCCTGCTGCTAGAATGAGGTGGTGAGTAGGCCCATCCCCAGATGCCTCATCCACCCTGAAGACACTTCCTCCAAAAACTGTGGGAGGAGGAGCAAATGGAAGGGCTGGGAAGACAGTGGGCCAAGCATGACCAACAATCCATCCACCCTCATTCTCCTTTGCATGGACATTCTTCATCCTGGGGGTTAAGATGGAAGTGATGGGGAGTTTCCTAACCATTCCAAGTGTCCAGCTCTCAAGGGATCAGGAGGTAACCAGCCATTTTGCCCATTTCTGTTGGATTTCTTGCTCTACACTGACCCTACTAAGCTGTGCTGCAGTGGAAGGGGCCAAGTTGGGGCACACATCCAGCAGTCCACTCCATCTAGCCCTTTGAGTACAGCCCAACATTTAAGTAAAGAGCCCATGACTGAGCAGCCAGGATCCTCTTCTTGCTGAGATGTAGAGGGTTTTCCATTGAAGGCAATCAAAGGATTTCTACCACCTCCTCAGGGAAAGGAACCCAATTATCTAATATGTAACTAAAGATGTCCTTCATCAATAGCATTGGTTTCTATCAAGGATCTTGGCCCTCACACAACCCAGTGGGTGGTCTCTAGTAAGAGAGGGCTAGGGAAGAAAGTCTTACCTTCTGAGCAGAGCTTGCCACCATAGCCAGTGGTAGAACAGTCACAGGTAGGGTGGCCATCCAGGAGAAAGCAGATCCCACCATTTTCACAGGGACGCTCGCCACAGGGTTCCTCGGCGTCCAACTGGACACCCTGGCTCCCCAGAAGCCGAGGCTCTGAGTTGCCATACTTGAGATCCAGGATTAATCCTCTGAAGCCCGGCATGGCCTGTACTCCATCAAGGGTCAGGGCAGAAGGTCGTATGTCCGAGGGGATTCCTCCAAGGAACAAGTCACTGACCACATCCATGTAGGGCCGCTGGGGCTGTAGCTCGGCCGCCTGGCCCTCGCCATCAAGCACCAGCACCGTGCGCAGGTGGTCGCGGCTCACCATGACAAAGTGCCAGCTGCTGTCATTCACCTGCTTGTTGGACAGCACAGAGGTCTCTGCACAGTCCATGCTGAAGCGGAGCTGCACGCGGCCATCCACCAGGGAAAGGCAGAGGAAGTCACAGACGCCACCATCATCCAGGTAAAGGAGCAGCCCCGTGGAGACGTTGGTCTTGAACTGGAAGCTCAGGTCGCTGCGTGTGCTGGCATCCCAGCGGAGGTAGCGGGCCCACTGGTTGGGGAGGCCCATGAGCTCGAGGCCCAGGCAGAGGCCCAGCAGCGACCCCAGCAGGACGCTCACCTTCAGGGTGAAGAAAACCGATTGCACGGGAAAGCTCATCGTGGCTGCCAGGTCTGAGCCCAGAGGAGCAGACTGGCAGGGAACGGCCCTCAGGGGACGATCCCCCTTGGCAGCGGAAGGGAGAGAAGAGGAGACAGGCCAGGGGACAGAGAGCACAAGAGACGAGATGAAGGAGGCACACACACAAATATCCAGAGGGTGAGGAAGAAGGAAAGTGAACAAGACGGCCCCAGACGGGCGCACAAGCAAGAAATTCAATAAAAAGGCAGAGGGAAAAGGCAGGGCACCAGAAGGGGAGGGGGGGAGTCAGGTGGGAGAGTGGGGGACTAGTGTCAGGAGCAGTGTCTTTCTCCAAGAAAAGATCTCAGCTATCCATGTGGATCCGGAGGCCTTGATTCGAGGAGGAGGTGAAGGTACACGGCGGGTGGAAGCCTTCAGCAATGTGCTCCTCCCGGTGGACCCCCACACACCCCAGCCAAGGAGGCCGGGGAGAGGGCTGGGGTGGGGGTGCCGTGATGGAGGAGGCGTCAGCAGTGAGGTGAGGCAGGTGAAACGCAGAAACAGGCCAAAGACCAGCCCTGAGGTTTTACCGCCTAGCAGTGGGGGGCTGCAGGGAGCAGGGCAGCCCAAGGCTGAGTGCTCAGGCACAGCAGGGCCCAGGGCAGAGCCGAAGCAGCTTCAGGCTTCATGGTGCGGGCCAGAGGCAGTCCTGCCCATAACCTGCCTCCCAGGACTCCAGAAAAGGACCTGCAGAGAGAAAGGGGGTAGGCAGAAAGAAGAGAAAGATTAGGGCAGGGGCATGAAAATATTGCACCTTATTTCACAAATATTGATAGATTGCTGACTACAAGCCAGGCTATTCGAATGATTCCCACAATGCCTAGTGCAGGAAGAGAGGGAGAAATAGGAGAGGGGGAAAAAGTTAAAAAGGAAAAAAATAAACAGGAGAGAGGGCTCAGGTTCTTCCAGAGCCGTGGCAGGACCCTGAGCTCAGTGCCTAATGACTAATGATGCACAAGGTTTTTCCATATGCAAAAATAGTATAAAACTCCCAAAGCCATATCAGCACATTTTTACAATATCATATCACAGGGTCACATAGCTAAAATTTATTTTTAAGTGCTAATATTTTATACACTCAAATGCACACACATAATTTTAACTATTTAATAAAAGGCATGAAATGACGCAGATTTCTTTTTAGATTTTTTTCTTTTTCAATTTGACAAACCAATGCCTGGGTGTAGGCAGCCTAAGACAGATTCCCACCTTTAAGTTTTTGAAAGAAATATTTATAAAAATCAGCAGAAATAAATTAGAAAGTGAGTAATGAAGAAAATAACTGATCTCTTAATACATGTTGGTGAAAAGTTCTCATAGGAAAAAAAATGTGTTTTGGGACTTAAAGAAAAGCTGTGCTTGAATCCTCGTTCTTTTATGTGGAACTTTGAGCCAATTTCTTAAGCTATTTGAACTTTTATTCCTTCCTTGATAAAGCAGAAGAAAATAGTTTCCTTTTAAGATTGGAGAGAGGATACAATGAAGTCATGTATGAAAAGACCCTAGCATGAGGCCACATACATAGTAGGGACCAATAAAGACTACATTCTTTACTTTCTTATTTCTAGATTGAAAGGGATGGGTAAAAGAGTCATTGATGTGTATCTGTATATGTGTGGATGTCTGTGGAGAAGGGATAGGATTATAAAACCATAAGTACTTTTTAAAACCATAAGTACTTTTTAAAAACTACAGAATGAACAAGAAATGAGCACAAACTAGAACATCTTACATATATTTTATACTGGTTGGAAATGCACCAACACCTAGTCGAGTGGGTCATCTAGATGTTGAAGGCAGACTCTGATCCACTGAGCCAAACGGAGACTTCTTGGTTCACATAAGAGCAATGAGTATGATTTCTGAAAGCTGTGCAATTGCTGCTTATTAATTGACACATTTGATAATTCATCATAGTCTCTATTAGACCATTACTGACCACCATTTTTATGATGACTGCATTAGCTAAGCTAGTTATTACCCCAGCTTTGAAGAAGAAAATGTTCCTTAACCAGGAACAATCATCTATTCCCACTGAACACACAAACCAAATCAACAAGAGGTTGATTAAATCCAGTGCAAGAAAAGCCTTTATTCTATAAAAGGTTTTATCCAAGTAGTGTTTCCCAAGTGTGGCATGGGTACCTCCTGTAGCACAAAAGATGCTTAATTGGAACACAGACACAGCAGTGTGGAAGTGCCAAATCATATGGGCTTTGTCAGAACCAACTCTTAAAACTTCAGACATTTTTGAGCTGGTTAAGGTCACTTTGGTAGCATGAAGTCAACTATGCTAGGAGTATTTACACCATGGAAATAGTCAAATACCACAAATCTGAGTCTTTGAGAAAGTGAGATTTAAGGAAAGCCTTGAAAGAGAGTGAAGGAATTAGCCATGGGAAGAACGTTCCAGAAGTAACAGCACAAAGCTTTAAGAGTGGAGCAGGCTGGTATGTGTGGAGAACAGCAAGTAGGCTGGTGCTGTTAGAGTAAAGAGTGGAAGACATGAAGCCAGAGGTAGATTCTCAGGTCAGGACCCAGTCTCTGTGAATATGACCATTGTATGAGGTGAGGTATGCCAACCAAGGCAATAGGTAATATCCTAGGGAGAGAGGAAACCCTGGTCTGAAAAGAAGCCTCCTGGTTTCAACAACTGCCACATTGACATATATCCTTTAATCAAATGGTTGAAAAAGGCCACTTTCAGGGAATGTGCTCAAAGGACAGCTGCTCCTCTGTCCCCCCCCCCCATCATAGGTTTGATTTAGATAAGTGGGAAGAGGCAAGAAAAGAGGGAACAAGGCAGGTGTGAGCAGAAGAAATAAGCCTCTTCTAGGGAGTACTCTAATTCTGGAGTTATTGATGAGCCAAGAATATAGAAACCACACGCCCATAATGGAGTCCAGGATGGATAAGCTCCAGAGGCTTGGGACAACTTTCTCAGTAAAGGTACCCTGGCTGCTTCACCTCTTGGGGGAGCATCCCTCTCCACTCCCTGTCCTGCCAGTTTAGACCAAGGAGTCCATTGGCTGATAGGCAAAGCCTCAGATGGCCAAAGCCAGTGAGGCCTTCTGTGAGAAGAAAAGACACAGAGATGGAGGGCCCAATATTATGGATGAGTAGGGACATGAGAAACACTTGAAACATCAAGACTGGTCTATACTATTTATCAATTTACCTCTGAGCCTCTGAAAGTCACTTATTTGTCTGTATAAATTAAATGATTTGCTCAATTCAATCTGTTTATTGAGCTCTGATTCATTCCAGACACTGTTCTATCAAAGCAGAATAAGAAATCATTCCTACCCTCAAGGGCATCAAAAAGTAGTAGGGTCAAGTGTGCTTCAGAGACACAAAGCACAGTGACAAAGAGCCTAGACTCTAGAAGCTTGATAGGAAGCTCCCTATGGGCAGGGTCTGCTTCACCATGGTGCCTGCCACAGGGCCTTGGCAATGGAGTGGGAGCTCAGGAAACATATGTAGAGAATGGAAAGTGAAAACAGAAGCTGATAAACATCCGTGTGGATCATCTGACTTCTGTTCAATGCAGTGGCCACAACACCACCCCACTTTATATGACAACAGCAATCCTGAGTCCCCATACTTCTCTGGATGCCAACCTCTGGATGATCCCAAAAGGCAAAGTAGCACATGTCTAGTGATCTGAAGAAATTCAGGAATTAAGAACTAAGAATCCCAGGAACACTCCCCTATAAGGAGGATCATGGGAACTTTTCTAGCCTGTTCTGGGGTAACGGCTCCACCCTGCCTGCTGAGTCTCTCACATCAGATTCACATTCCTTCCCTCCAGTACAGAGGTATGTCCAACACTCAGACACCAATGTCCTCCTGCCTGCATTGAGGGAGATTCAGAAAGGCTGGCTGTGGGACACCGGAGTGACTCAGCAATTGAGCAGCTATCTTGGGCTCAGGGCGTGATCCCAGAGTCCAGGGATTGAGACCCACATTGGGCTCCCTGCATGGAGCCTCCTTCTCTGCCTATGTCTCTGCTTGCCTCTCTCTCTCTCCTTCTCACTCTCTCTGTCTCTCATGAATAAATAAATAAAATCTTAAAAAAAAAAAGAGGGGGGGGGAATCCCTGGGTGGCGCAGCAGTTTAGCGCCTGCCTTTGGCCCAGGGCACGATCCTGGAGACCCGGGATCGAATCCCACGTCAGGCTCCCGGTGTATGGAGCCTGCTTCTCCCTCTGCCTATGTCTCTGCCTCTCTCTCTCTTTCTCTCTCTGTGTGACTATCATAAATAAATTTTAAAAAATTAAAAAAAAAAAGGCTGGCTGAGGAAAACCAAGTTTTCTTTGCCACAGGTGCCAGGCAAAATCTGATTTCAGGACTGGTAATATCAGAATTGGGTTTATCTAGACTCGACACCCTATGTCCTGCCCTTCCATTGTGTTCTTTGATTGTGGACATTCTCATAGCCTCTGAGAAACTTCGAATATGGCCAAAAGCTAAAGATGACCTTACATTAAGTAGTACAGGTCTCAAGCCAACCGCCCTGATGTTTATTCTAGCCTTCTCTAGCCTTCTAGCAGAGCTACACAAGGCTCAAGACATGGGAAAATGGGAGCAGGGACCCCTCTCCATCCAGTCAGCCAGCTTCAACCATGTCTTGAGTCTTAGGATGGCCCTGGTAGCTATAGGTACAGGTGGTTTGCCCCAGGACCTGCACGGAGGGCCTGGGCTGGTGTAGAAGGGCAAATGCTCATCCGTTATGTGGGAATCTAGCAGGAAAGTGAGTGACATTATCTAATTGCCAGGTAGTTTATATAATTATCAAATGGCACACTTTTTACATGGGGTCAACATCTTTGCAAATGTCTCACAATCGGCTGCTTGGGAGGCAGGCTGGCCCCTCTCACAACTCTGACACGCCGGCTATTTGCCATTGGCCTCGCTTGGAAGAGCTGGCTGCCATTTTCTCTTCCCACTTGCTCTCTCCAGTTCCTCTATTCTCTTGAGACAGACCCAGGAGAAAGTGGGGCCTGTGTCTAGAACCAGGATGGGTGTGTGAAGACATGATGATGACTTTCCTCATGCCTAGCACTTGGTGGTATGCCACAGTCCCAGATTGGGCTTGGCATTTTTCCCTTGAGAATTCTCATCAGCTTCCTTCTTACTCCCTTCATGAGAACCATAAAATCCATATAATGGCTTACTATTGGTTTTACTCACCTCCTCTCTTTACCACATCCCTCACTCCACTTTGAAACTAAAATACTTTTCACCATCAATCTCCATCCTGGTCTTTCAGGCAGAGTTTATGCCAATCCCAGATCCTGCAACCCAATTTAGCCAATTAGGACATTGCAATCTCCTGCCATAGTGATTAGTTTAGGGATCAGCCTGCCACCCAAACAGAGTGGAGACTTTTACTGGAATTGAGACTTGAGACTTTTACTGGAATTATTGAGAAAAAGGTCCTCTCTTCTCACCATGCTATCAAACTATTAGAAAGAAGCCCAGAGTTGGTGATAGAAACCAAGATGACCTTATCTAAAAATAAAGACAGCAAAGGAAAAAGCAGAGTCAAGAGAGGAAAAAGACAGATTTCTAGTGATGTTTTAGCACCTAGTTGCAGACAAGCCTAAAGCCCATGTCCAGTCGATCCTGGGATTTCCATTATATGAGCCACTTTTTTTTTCTTTAGCTAGTTTAAATTGGGTTACTGAACCTTCAAAAACACTGTCATTGACATATTGAGAGAAGCTTTCATTTCATATAAATGAAATGAAATATACCTGTCAGGACTCTCTGCAACCTGAGACACATATTGGATGTCTCATCCCAACCACCAATGCTCCACATTCCCATTTGTCCATGTCCTTGGGTGAAGGCATGCCCTAGGATAGGATATGGGCATGCCCTACTCCTAGGTGCTTTGAAGGGGGATACAGGCTTGCTCTTGTACAACAGCCTCAGAGATCCACTAAGTCAACTAAACTGTGCCCCTCCTGACACTACACAATTAGGGCAGCCTCACATGCTTAGGCCTCTCTACCTTAATGCAACAGTACATACTCAAATACTCTACAGCATGCCTGTAGAGGGAGGTGAAGGCATGAATTCTCTCCAAAGCATGAAAGCTGTTCAGGGTAACAATGTACAGCATAGGACTTGACATCAGGCAGAGCTGGACTTAAACCCAGACTCATTATTACAGCTACTTAGCTCAGGGCAACTTTCTGACCCTCTATTTATTCATCAAAAAAAAAAAGGAATGATAATATCTATCACATTGGGTAGTTTTGAATTATATTAAATTGTAAAAAATATAGAGGTACAACTGCTTCTAGAAAATTGTGTGGTAGTAGCTACTAAAGCTGAATATTTCTACCCCTTGACCCCATGACTCCCTTCCTAGGTATACACCAACAAGAGGTGCTTACATATGTCCAACCAAAGATATGCAAGACAATGTTTATAACAATGCTATTCATAATAGCCAAAACATAGAAAATAACCAAATGTCCATCTGCACTAGAATGGATAAATCAATTGCAGTCTATTCATACAAAATGGTGAAGTGCCAAGAGAATGACTCGTCTTCATCTCCAGATAGCAATATGGCTGAATCTCACAGAAGAGCACATATTGAATGTGTTCCATTTATATAAGGTACAAAAAGAGGTAAAATTACTCTCTACTGTTAAGTACCAGAACAGTGGTCACCCTTGGGCCAGTTGCTGACTAAAAGAAGGCAAAGGGGTAAAGGAGTTCCATTTCTGGATCTGGGTGATGTTACATATTGGTCTCAGTTTGTGAAAATGCAGAGGTTGAGCGAGATGTATCTACTTTTCTGTACATATGTTATTCTTAAAGTCAAAGACAATCCCTTTTCTGGAAAATGTAAGCAAACATCCACCAGGTCTTCCAAAGGGAACTTACTGTCCTTCTGTCCTCCCAGTCCATACTGTACCTCAGCTCTCTCTTTCACAATTTATTCATACCCAAGAATACCACCCCTCCTTCTATTTTCTCTTCTTCCCCTGAAATCTACTGAACTGAGTTGAGTCTTAAAGGTACCATGGCCACCAATCTTACCCTACCCTCCGTTTGCTGGCCCTACCCCTCCTCAAAAGGGAAGGGATATAAGGAAGGCCTCCAAAGACCTCAACTCCAGTCTATCAAATGGGCATATAGAGAAGTGTGTTTGAAGCTATTGCTGAAAAAAGAACAGCGATGGGGAGAGAATTATTTTAAAGCCTTAAACTATAATACCTTTTTTTAAAACTCAATTTTCCATAAAAACTAAGAAGTAGTCATGTCAGGCTAACCTAAATTCCTTTTCTGTCAAAAATACTAATCTATTATAGTAGAGACACACAGGAGTTATAATACACATGGACTTCAGCCAATCTTTTTGAAAAGTTTCTCACATGAAGAATATAAGGAGGACAGAACCAACAAGATAAGTCACTGACTATACAACAGCATTCAAACAGGGTGAGCAGCTTCTAGTGTGAGGTCAAGCCTTGCCCCATTCCTCATATTCATTAAGAGCTTGGGTGGAACTGGTCATGTTTGTAGGTGACTTGACACTGATAGTCAGTGAGCATTCCAGATGATGCTGAGGGGTCTCAAGAGATCATGTGGGCTTAACAGCTTGTAAGATCATCATGTAGGCTTAAAGAGTTTATAGGACGAACTTTGATGGAGATAAATGAAGAGCTATACAGCTTGATCCTCCAAAATAAACCATCCATAAGCATGGAAGGTACACTTTGTAACAGTATAATAAACTAGAACTGAAGAATCAAATAGACAAGATGAGGCAAGAAAGAATGCATGTGTTCTATGATTGCCAGATAATAAATGAAATTTTAGATTACATTAATTAAAAAATAACTTACAGGAAAAGGGAGATGATCATTTGTGTCAATTCAATCATTAGATTTTTGTTCTGAGTCCCACTCTTTGAGAGAGGTTTAGGTAAGCTAATAGGTAGTAAATTGAAAGGAAATCTTCTTATTAACTTTTTTTAGCCATACAGCACCCACGGTATAGTGAGAGATTTAAAAAAAGAATCTCAAACTCTGAAAGGCACTTATATGCTAGTAGAAAGGAAAGACATGAGCCTAAATAATATAAGAAGGTAGATCAAAGCTGAGGGGTAGGGGATCCCTGGGTGGCTCAGAGGTTAAGCATCTGCCTTCAGCCCAGGGTGTGATCCTTGGAGTCCCAGGATCGAGTCCCGCATCAGGCTCCCTGCATGGAGCCTGCCTGTGTCTCTGTCTCTCATGAATAAATAAATAAAATCTTTAAAAAAAAAAAAAAAAAGCTGAGGGGCAGACTCTATTGAGTGTGGGCTCAAAATGGCCATGGTCCATCTCTAGGGTCCAAATAAATACTGGTGGTAGGGTAAATGCCCCTTTCACAGAAGTAAAAGCATGGGCTCTAGAGCCAGACTTCCTATGCTCAAATCCTAGATTCACTATTTGCTGCCTGTGTGACCCTGAGCAAATCACTTGCACTCTGAGTGCCTCAGTTGCTTCATCTATAAAATGTTGATGATGATAAATTAATAAATGAGTTGCCATAGTAAGGTACCTACTACAAGGTAAAGCCCTTAGAACAGTGCTCAACATGGATAAGTACCAAGTAAATGTTAGCCACCACCACTGCTGTTGCTGTGGTCCTTGATGTTCATACTTTATCCCAGCAGCATGGCTGATGGTGGTACCTCTCACCTGGTCTGCTCAGAGAGAGTAAGCTAGGTAGATGGACACCTTTTAAAATTCATCTTAACGACAGAGACAATGTTAAGACCCATATCTGACTCTCCCTAAATGAGAAACCTTTGGAGGTAGCAGGGTGTTCGGGCTTTCGGAGGCAATTCAGCTGTAGCATGAGCAGTACTTGCAGGGGTCTGAAACATTCTAACATTCGAAGAGAGATCCCACAGGTTCTCTATGGCCTCAAAGATAAGATTTTGCCTAGTGAATAAAGTTAGGAAGGGTATGTGAATCTTTATCTTACACACAGACCACCTCAAGATGAAGTGGGTTTCCCTGTCGCTAGAGATATTCCAGAAGAGGCAGGTCTTTGGAGTTGTGTGTCCAGTACTAAATAAGTCTGTGCCTTATTTAATGCAATAAAGTCCAGCAGAACAGGAAGAAACTGGCCTGGTAAAATCAGTGAAGACTTCTCAGAGAAGGGGAACTTACATGGAAACTTGAAGCGTAAGTAGAGCATAGGCAACTGGGAAGGAGAAGTCTGGTGCAGGGGAAAGACTACTGGATTGAGGGGGTCAGAACCAGACTCTGTCTTTCCACTATTGGCCAAATGACCTCATGGAAAACTATTACCTATCCGATTTTTAGTTCTTCTCTTGCAAATTAAAGAAAACAATGAATACACCTCCCAGGATGTTGTGAACATCGGAGGAAGTAAAGGATTCTCTAAGGTTCATATCAAAAACAAATCATGGCTTTAGTCTCTCCCCTGTCTACCACCACTACTCCATTCCCAAGGGAGCCCTGAATTGTCTCATGGGCAAAACAGAACAAATTCTTGCTCACAGACCACAGGACTCAGCCTTGTAAGGTGCCAACAGCTTCTGCAGCATCCCAGGTGCAGTCAGGAACCCAAGAAACTATTATCATTCGCAATTCAGACTTCTCCCTTATCCCATCCTGTCCCAGCCCGCAGGCCTCTCCAGCCCAGCATTCTAAGCCATGGGTTGGGAAGCCATCTGGCTGTGGGGAGAGTTAATAATTTATAATGGAGATAATCACCCTTCAAGATCCTTACCTCTTGGGACCATTAAAAAGGATTCAATTGAGAATCAGTGAGTTCTTTACATGAGGGGACAGGGAGGAGGGAGGGGAGGGTTGGAGGTGGGGAGGAATGAAGGAGGAGAAAGGGAGGGGGAAAATCAACTAGATGTTTAGTTGATCTGTCCCCCTAAAGGAGGTAGGGGAAGAGGGAAATTATTTAGTCCAAGACAATCTTATCCCGCTTTCGCAGCACCAGCCCAGCAAGGGTGCAATTTACAGGTCTTTTCTCCTAGCCAACTCTCTCTATACAAAGGGGAAAAATCAAACACATGCAAGAGATGGGGAGAGAGATGCAGAAAAGAGAAAATAAGCCTGCCCAGCAATCATGTCTGGAGCTGCTGGGATGGCTCTCTCTGTTCTCTTTCCAGGGCACAGTACAGCCCCCACTGTGCTAATTAGTCCCATTACTTGACAAATTCTCCATTAACAAAGCGAGTAGTGCCAGAGCTGGCAGGGGGATGTGCAGAGGCTCCGGACAGACTAAAGCTGTTCAGACCCAGACCAGACAGCCCCCAGCTTCACCACCGGGCAAGTGTGGGGCACAGTCCCATCTGTAGGGTACACCTCAGAGGTGTGAGGTACAGTGCATGCTTCTTCCAGTGTAGTGTAATGGTTGAGAGTGGGAAATGTGAGTGCAGGGAGCAGGGACAGGGACATACCCAGGAATGCCATCTCTAGTAAGGGTTACAATGTGGGTGAGGGCCAAGCCTGGGAGTCTGCGGCAAGCTAAGGGCAGCCTCTGAGAAGAGGGCCAGAGCTGATTGGTATGTCAGGACCAAGGCCAATGGCCATTTGGTCCTCTCATGATTTTGGAAAGCCACTGGAATGACTATTCCATAGTTGTGGCAGCACATGCATTTTATACCACCAGTACTCATATCACACTTACATTGTGCAAGGCATACTCCAAGTATGTTACACTTAAAATCATTTAATTACTACAGAAACTTAAGAAGTGCACCTATTATCATCCCTGTTCTAGAGATGAGTAAACTAAGATCCCCAACAGATTAAATCATGTTTCCAAAGTTGTGCAGTTCATAAGGGGCAGAACTAGGTCTGCTAACAAGTCCATGCCACAGCCCCACGTAATCTACCATAACCCCTTCTCCACCCTCAGGTTCCCCAGCTGGCTCCCTGGCTCCTTGTCAAAACTCCAGACTTGGTCCAGTGACCCAAGGCCTCATAGGGGAGAGCTTTGGCTACACCGATCCATTCAACCCAACCAGTGTTTGTCTCTCTCCCAGACCCTATAACAGCCTCCTACACAGTGTCCCTGCCTTGTCCTTGTCTCTTACAAGATATCTTCTGCATGGCAGTCAGAGTGGCCTTTTAAAATAGAAGTCATCATTCCCTCATTCAAAACTCTCCAATGATTTCTCTACATACTCAGTGTGAAATCCAAAGTCCTTCCAGTCAACATAGTCAATGATATCGTAATAGTGTTGTATGGTGACAGTTAGTAACTACACTTGTGGTGATCAGGGCATAATGTTTAAACTTGTCTAATCACCATGTTGTACACCTGAAATGTGTACAACATTTGTAACATAATGTAGCATTGTGTGTCAACTACACTCAAATAAAAAAAAATTAAAAAAATAAGTCCACCCTGTCTTCCATAAGACCCTGCATGGTCTGACCACTATCATCTCTCCAAGCTCACCAGCTACTTCTCACCGGGGCCGAGACATGCCGCCCTGTTGGTGTTTCCAGAAATCAGAAAGTACAATCTAACCTCAGAACCCTTGCTTTTGCTGTTCCCACTGCCCAGAATGCCTTTCCCCAAACCCTCTCATGTTGCATTCCTTCTCCCCACAGCCCTCCACTTCGGTGCCTCCCCCTCCAGAACTCTGAGGGGGAAATAATAAAAAATAATAATAATAAAATAACTTTGGGGTACCAGTCAGTACTCTCCAGTCTTTTCACCTACCATACTTAGTGGGAGAAATGTCCTTCCACATCTTCTCATCCTATCTGACAATAGGATATGCAGGTACTTCCACCAAACAACCAGACCTCAGCTCCTACTTTTACTCAAGGAGTCACCATCTGAGAAAGAGAGGTGGCCAGAGGACAGGGATCTAAACCCTGTTGGTGGCCAGGCAGTATACAATGACTCAATGAGCCCACCTGTTGCAACACCCCCTAATTCTCACTGACCACTACCCCCACTTCTAGAGGGTATAAATTGTTTCAACCCTCATACTCTGTTCTGCAGAAAGGCATAAGCCCATGAGGCAGAAAGAGAAGGAAGGCTTGGGGCAGCAGCAGAAGACATAGCACAGGGGTAATCTTGGGACTCTCCCCAATCGGGGCAAGTATTAGCGGCTCGTGAGCTGTGAAGGTGGATATGGTACCTGACACAGAGTAAGCCCTGTATGAATGTTTTTTGACTGGAGTAAGGTGAAGAGGCAGATAGAAGTTAGAGGAGAATTCAAGAGAGAGACTTCTGGGTCACACAATTGGTAGACTGGCTCTAGAACTTTACCGTGACAGTGTAAAAGGTAAAACTACCCACCCCACCACACCTCTACCCAGAGATAAAGAATATCATTATGTCACACTGATTAGCACTAAGTCACTGTTTCTGGGGATCTTGTATTTTTTTTATTTATTTTTACATGCATTTAAAAAATTTTTCATAATTTTTAAATTTTAAATTCCATTATAGTTAACATACAGTGTTATATTAGTTTCAGGTGTATGATATAGCGATTCAACACTTCCATACATCACCCAGTGCTCATCATAACAAGTGCACTCCTTAATCCCATCACCTATTTCACCTAACCCCCTACTGCCCCCACCTATGGTAGCCATCAATTTGTTCTCTATACTCAAAAGTCTGTTTCTTGCTTTGTCTCTCCTTTTTTTCCCCCTTCACTCATTTTTTGTTGTTGTTTCTTAAATTCCACATATGAGTGAAATCACATGGTATTTGTCTTTCTCTGACTGACTTATTTCGCTTAGCATAATACTCTAACTCCATCCGTGTTGTTGTAAATGGCAAGATTTCATTCCTTCTTATGGATGAATAATATTCCATTGTGAATATACACCTCATCTTCTTTATCAATTCATCTATCAGTGAATACTTGTGCTGCTTTCATAATTTGGCTATTGTAACTAATGCTGCTATAAACATAGGGGTGCATATATCCCTTTGAATTAGTGTTTTTGTATTTGCAGCAGCACATCAGTCTCATAATCTGGGCATCTTTCAGATAAGGAAGGTAAATATATGAATCCTTCCTTCACATGTCCATAGTACACTAAACAATCACAGAATCTATTGAGCCAGATGGAACCTCAGATCTTTCTCAACCAAACAGCCTAGGCATGTACTACCACTCACCCATCAATACAATGGGCACATGAAATGAAACTTTTGGGCTCATCTTGCAGTAATTAAACACATGTGGATGGTACACAATGGACCCACCGATGCCAGACGCTGCCCTCTAATAGTGAGTTCTTATAGAATGACAGATTTCTCCATCTAGGGTTGCTAATCCAGAATTTTCAATCATTCAAATGCAGTTCCATTATCCTCAAAAGGTTGAAAGTTCAAATCACATTTTTCTCTACGAAGTTCTAGATTTTACTTAACAGTAAAAAGTATTTTAAAGTTTTTAAAATTTAAAAAAAATCAACAATTCCACCATCATGGCTTCAACTTCAGGGCTCTGTGAATAATTCTGGAATGTTTATGTTCTTTTGTATATGATACATTATTATATAATCAGGACTAATACAACCTGTAATTTTGCATTAATTTTCCCACTTTACTTATTAGTATCTATTTATATCTTAGCTTTTAAAACTGTGCTATGCTTGAAAGGTAACAAAACAGCATCTCTTTTTAAAAATACCCTATAGGGATCCCTGGGTGGCTCAGTGGTTTAGCACCTGTCTTTGGCCCAGGGCATAATCTTGGAGTCCTGGGATCAAGTCCCATATCAGGCTCCCTGCATGGAGCCTGCTTATCCCTCTGCCTGTGTCTCTGCCTCTGTGTGTGTGTGTGTGTGTGTGTGTGTGTGTGTGTGTGTCGTGAATAAATAAATAAAATCTTTAAAAAATAAAATAATACAATAATAAAATAAAAATACCCTATAACTCCATCTCTATGCTAAGCCAGGTTGGGCTTTTGTTACTCCAAACCAGAGAAGTCTTTTTATTTGTTCCAAAAGGTGAGTGGCCTAAGGTAGCCAGAGGATGCTAAGAGGTCACAATATGTATTATAGTCAATACAATTCATACTCATTCATTCATTTATTCACTCAACAAGCCTCCAATAAATACCTGTTACTCATGAACCAACCTGTTGGCTGGGCCTTGAAGCCCCGGAGATCCCAGCCAAAGCTTAGGGAGTGAGGGGAAACATATATATAAACAACAATCATAAGAAGAGGTGATGAGTACTTTAATAAAGATATGTACAAGCATTATATGAGCACAAGAGATGAGCCAGTGACTGGCCAAGAGATAAAAGAAGGCTTCAAAGACTGAGGGGTTTTGCTAGACCAAGTCACAGGGTAGGTATACGGCAGAGGGAAGGCATGAACAATGGAAGAGAAATGTAAAAGATCAAGGAGTATATAGGAAGCAATAAGAAGTCCTATCTGGCTGGAATGTAGGGTGGATGGGAGGGAAGAGTGAAGGAAAACATTAAGCTAAAAAGTCATGTTGGGGACAGAGTTGCAAAGGTCCTAGGTACCAAGCTAAGGAGGTCTTGGGGAGCCATTGTGTTTTACGTAGTAGGGGAACTGGTTTTGAAACAGAGAGGCCAATCAGCAGATCATTGCTGTTATCCAGAGGAGATAGGAGAAGGGCCTGAACTCAATCCCTATACCATGTCTTAACCCTACATGACCATTCCCATATACCCAAACAGCCACACTGATCCTATACCTAAGACCACATCCAACCAAGTAGATAATCCAAAAAAGGAGAAAGAAGGTAATAACCCTTCTTCTAGATTCAGTGACTTATCCTGGAACTGACTGATTTGTGAATTCTCTATTCTCTCCTATATTGACATGCCCAGACCTCTTAGCTTCTGGCCACATCCTTACACAGCCCAATCTCTTTGTCTCTAAGCCTCCAGAGAGAAAGTCATCTTGGATGCCTCAAATCCTCCCTGGGGTGCAGGGTGCTTAGCTGCTCTGGGGAGAATGGACCAAAAGAGAAGCTTAGTAAATATAAACCAATCATGAAACCTAACATCTACTTCCAACAACCTCAGGACAAAGAATGAACAGATGTCTGAATACTCTGAGTGCTCTAAAAAGCACTTCCTGAACATGGAGGGGGGGATAAAGTCTTGTGCAAGTATGCTCATGAAGTTGGGATAAGAATTACCTTCAGAAGAAATTCTACAAGGATTAGCCCACCAGCACTAGCCTAAACCCACATTTCCTAAATATGCTCCTCAGAAAACCAGTCCCATAAGATGCTCTAAAAACAAAAACAAAATGAAAGGAAAGAAAAAGTCCTCATGGTAAATACGTTTCAGAAGCATTGCTATTTATACAACATTTGTCAATAGCAGAATTCGTATGTGGAAGCCTAATCCCCATTGTGATGATATTAAGACATGGGGCCTTTGGGAGGTCAATAGAACATGAAGGTGAAGCCCTTGTGAAGAGGAATAGGGCCCTTATAAGGGGAGACATCAAAGATCTTGCTTCCTCCTCTCTCTGCTCTTCACCGTGTTTGGATACAAGAGACAGTCATCAACAAAATAGGAAGTGGGTCCTCACCAGAAACCAGATCTGCCAGCACCCTGATCTTAGACTTTCCGGCCTGTAGAACTGTGAAAAATAAGTGTTTGCTGTTTAAGGCACCTACTCTCTGATATATTTGTTATGGAAGCCCAAGCTGACTAGGCATCAAACAGCTTTCCCATTTTAGAGATTCGCAATGAACAACAGAATACTGAGGTTCCAAAAAGCCTTGTAGAAACCCGAATGAATCTGGTCAAACCTCCTCCTTTTGCAGGTGAGGCAAACTGAGTCTTGAGCCATTTCCATATAGCTCTGCATTGTTAGCTACAATTCCCTAGGCTGCAAGCAAAGGCAAGTGACCATCTGGCAAGAACTATGTCTTAATCTCTGTGAATACCCAGAGCCTGGCCACCTGCTTGATAGTCAAGAGATCCCTGAATTGTTGTGGACTATGTGACCAAAAGCAAGTTTGGAATTCTTTTAAATGGAGACAGATACACAAGCTCTTAAGTTTATCACTCATCCATTCATCCAAATAAAAATATTTATTGTGCACCTATTACATTCTGTACACGCTGTCAGGAATGGAGATAGAACTAAGAATAAAACAGGCTCAGCCTTTACCTTCAGAGAGCTTACAGCCTAGTAGGGGAGAGAAGTTCAAGAGCACTCAAAATTATTAACAGGCTCTGCAGAGAGAGAAAGTATAGGTTTGAGGTGCTCCACCCCCATCCATCTTTCTCCTAGAGTCTCTCTTTCCAAGGATGGATGTTATTTCTATTACTGGATCTCCATTAAAATAGTTTCCTTCCCACACCCACCCTCTTGCTTCCTTATTTGTAGTACAAAAAAAAAAGTTCCCAACACCCTGTCAGAGTAAAAGCAATTGTGAAATCCCAAGTATAGTATGGAGCTGTGACCGCCTCTCCCTAGAAACATCTCCTCCCCGGGAAGCATCTGCCCTCCTCAGTTAGTCAGAAAGATCCAGCACGCAGAGTCCCATTCAAGGCAATGTGGGGGCTGGTCTTTACAACACCTTCCCAAAATAATAAGTCTCCTGGAGAGTTTACCTTGGGTCAGCCCAAGCACTTCTAGCAGCTGTATGTGTGTGTGTGTGTGTGTGTATGTGTGTGTGTGTGTGTGTGTGTGTCGGTGTGTGCGTGCATCTGTCTTGGTGTCTGTGTGTCTGTGTTCTGCCACTTTTCTTTCTAAGTCTAGGACTGCTCAGGCAAGTGCTCTCTGACTCCAGGTAGCCAGCTGCCTCCCATTGCCTCTATGGAACCCTTCCCTCTGTGGTCTCTGGAATTCCTGCTGTTCATATTTTACTCCTCACAATACAAAACCTGTATCTTCTTAATCAAATAATTTCTTTGCCAAACATTCTCAGTTGGGGCCACTTGTATCTCAGGATGGGAGCAAAGCAGACAGGATCTTTTCCTCCTACTTTTGCCTTTCAAGGGTCCTATGGCATCTGCAACCCATCCTCTCTGCATACTCACAGCGTTTATCGACCACTTGTGGTCAATCAGGTTATTGTGTGAAAAGACTTACTCATCACCCGGATGATCTCCATAGGTGGACTGTACTTACCCACCCCTTGACTTTGGCCAATGAAATCTAGTAGGCATGACAAGATGAAAGGTTTGAAAAGTACCTTTGTACCTCTGCTATCATGATAAAGACAGCCTGGGCTAGTCTGCCAGTCCCAAGAGGTGAATGACCAGTGCCATTCCAGCCAGTTACCCCAATCATGACCAACCTAGATTCGCCAATTCCATCCAACCTGCAGACTCAAGACCAATGAATTACCCAGATGAGTCTGGCCTAAATCAACCATCTCCCAGTATAAAAACTGAATCCATGCTTACTATTACATGTCACCAAGAATTTTTGTGGTTATTTGTTATGTAGTAATAACTGACCAATATATCACCCCAAGATTACTGTCACATTCACTGACAGTATGTTTAACTCCTAGCTAACAGTCCCCTTCTGCACCTTGATTCCAACCATTATGTACAATGTCCACATGTACAGTGCTCTAGTTTCACAGCCCCAAAGTTTATTCTGCTTTAGTAACCTTCCCATCATCCTCACTCCCTTTATACCACCTGAACTTTGGCCTCACTCAGAACTGCTTCTCCACCAAGTACTTAACTCAGAAAAACCTTATTTCTATTTTTTTATCTCTTCCTAGTTATCTTTTATTTTATTTAAATTCAATTTCCCAACATGTAGTATAACACCCAGGGCTCATCTCATTGTGTACCCTCCTTAATGCCCGTCAACCAGTTACCCCATCCCCCCACCTACCTCCCCTTCTACAACCCTTTGTTTCCCAGAGTTAGGAGTCTCTCATGGTTTGTCCTCCTCTCTAATTTTTCCCCAGTTTCCCCTCCTTCTCTTATGGTCCCCTTCACTATGTCTTATATTCCACATATGAGTGAAACCATATAATTATCTTTCTCTGACTGACTTATTTCACTCAGCATAATACCTTCCAGTTCCAGCCACATCAATGTAAATGGTAGGTATTCATCCTTTTTGATGGTTGAGTAATATTCCGTGTGTGTGTGTGTGTGTGTGTGTGTGTGTGTGTGTCTCACGTCTTTATCCGTTCATCTGTTGAAGGACATCATGGCTCCTTTCACAGTTTGACTATTGTGGACATTGTTGTTATGAACATTGGTGGACAGGTATCCTATCATTTCACTACATCTGTATCTGTATCTTTGGGGTAAGCACCCAATAGTGCAATTGCTGTGTCACAGGGTAGCTCTTTTTTTTTTAACTTTTTGAGGAACCTCCACACTATTTTCCAGCGATGCTGCACCAGCTTGCATTCCCACCAATAGTGCAAGAGAGCAGCCCTTTCTCCACATCCTTGCCAACATTTGCTGTTCCCTGTCTTATTCATTTTAGCCATTCCCATCAGTGTAAACCTAATTATCTTCCTTAACCTTATAAATCCACGGCACTTCCAACTCTTCACTCTCTATATATATCACCTCTTCCTCATCTCCTTAACTCCTAACCTAAACAGAGCTTCATGGCCAACCACTTCCTCATGCCATGGACTTCCAATACCCCCACCCTGACAGTCCTCCACCATAGAGGAAGACATTTAAGCACCCACTCCCTTGCCCCTGAGTAACTGATAAGTACAAGAAATCAACAGCCCACCATGCCAGTGAGTGCAACTATAATTCTGTCCCTCTCAATCTAAGTGGCTCAATAACTCTTAAACTTTTTCTCAATCTGTTCTCTTCTTCAGTTCTTCCAAATCCTATCCCCCTTCTTCACTCAGCAGATACTACAGGGGCTTCCATCTTACTGGAGAAAATGAGGCTTATGGATGTACAGTCCTGCATGTCTCTCCCCTTCAGCTCCTCACTTTTCTCCCAACTTCTTTCCCCACTCTTCCCTTCTCAATGAAAAATGGTCTCTTCCAGACTGACTCCCCCATTCTTTATCTCCAAGCTCTCATCTCCCAGAACCTTATTCTATCACTACCTTCCCTGAACTTTCCTCCATACCCCCACCACTCACCCCTTTACCGCCCAAACTGCTGTGCAGCCACAGGCTTGGAACCTTAAAATGAAACAAAAGCTTCCTTCTTCCTTCACCTCTGGGATATTCTGTAATTTTTTTCTCCATCAAGGCATATAACCCCCACTTCTCCCTATCTTCATCTTCTGTATACTGGCTTCTGTCCCCAACATATCCTCAACTCACAGAGTTTTTCCCAAGGTTACCAGTGGCTTTGGAAATACCCAAACCAGAGCCTCTTCTCAGGCCCCACCCTCCAAGATATGTCTGGTGCTTTTGGCCCTGTTGACTCCTTTGGTTTATCTCCTGTCTCCTTGAAAATCATTTTGCCCATGAAAGTAACTTTTAGTTGCCCTCTCCTCACCCATCCTTTGGATGTCAGTATCCCCTAGAGCCTTGTCCCTAAATCCCTTCACCACCTACCCTCTCCCAGTCCTTAATGTCCTCTAGGCAACTCAGACATACCTTGGCCAAAATCTATTTATTATTTTCCTCATCTATACCCTCCCTTAACCATTTCTTCTAATTCATTATCTTCCCTAATATCATCATCCATTCAGTAGGCCTAACTAGCAACCTGCACATGATCCATTATCCTCACTTCTCTCTCACTACCGCACTTCTAATCAATCTTCATGTGTCCCAATGTCATCTCAACATCCCCTATTTCCTTCTCTCTCTCCTCTTTCTACATCCTTCTCGCCTCCTTCCTTTCCCACCCCACTCACTGAGTTCAGGCACGTCTCTTTCATTTGGATTATTTCAAATGATCTTTGTACTTGCAACTTCTTCCTACTTCCAACCCTCCTTATACACTGCTTCCAAGACAGAATTAACTTTCTAAAATTCACATTTAAACATATCACTTGCATGCTTCTAAAGAAATTCCAAAGGCTTCCTTGTTGGTTGCCAATAGGAAAGAGTCCAATCTCCTTAGATTCAGACTCCAGGATCAACTAACATTTTTGAAAGCTTACTGGATACTAAGCACTGTTTCATTTTATTCCTGCAGAAATCCAGTGTTGCATTATTACCTGTACTTTAGGGATGGATTAATTGAGACTTCAAGGCTAAGTAACTTGTCTAAGGTCACATAGCTAGGAAGAAACAGAGATCAAACCCAAGTCTTCCCACTTGGATTGGGGTGCCTCCGTTGTGTCCTGTAGTCGTTAGCCTTTGAGATTAATAATTTGGAGTTTGGCTACATGATGTTCTATGTTTATCTGATGAAGTGTCTCAAAAGTGGCCTTTTTCTATATTTGTCACCTTATTCAATTTCTGCTAGAAACCAGGATCTGAGTGGACTTCACTTTAATGCTGGGTTTGCTGGTCCTACCAACTTTAAATTATTGTAGACCTAAAAATCCTCAGGCAGAACACCAAAACATTCTTAGCATCAGATATCACACAAAATTTCCAGTGATCCCACCTCTCTCCGGAAATAGTCAGCTTTTCAACCTCCTTTACCCCCAGGAAGGTCTTAATTCTCCCACGAACTACTAGAAACGTTGTCCCCAGCAGACTTTCTTTTGCGAGCCACTGTGAAACTCACCAGGTCTGTTCAGCTAAAGTTCAAGGGGCTCTTATGGCTTTACCACCTCTAGTCAGGGTTGTGGGAGGTGATGGAACAAGGTTGGAAAGGGAAGTGATGGCACTACTTTTGTGAGCTTTGCCAAGTTGAGGCCTCAGTTTGCTCATCTGGGAAACAGGAACAAAAACCACCACCAGGCACAAGGACATCTAGAGGGCAAAATGAGCTTCTGTGTGTGAAAAACACTTACAAATGCAAATTATTACTAGCCCCAAGCAGGATGTTCACACCCAGATGAAAGAAAAGACAATTAGCCCCAGAAAAGACAATTAATGTGACACTTTTAGGGGGGAAAAAATCTGTCTTTGAATATAATTACTTTTATATTTGCTTGGGAAATCTCTATCCAGTCTCAAGAGGGTTAAAAATGAGGAAGGGAGACACATTCATGCTGAAAATGGTAGCAAAAATAAAACCAATTAAATTTTTTACATCATGCTCTCTAAAAAATTTTTAATCAAACTTGCTCCTCTTTTTTCTCTTTCATTGGTCATCTTGGCAGAAAATTCTCCACATTAGCCTTTTACATGAACAGTTATCAGTAATCATGCTGAGCTTTTATTATCTCGAGTGGCTATTGACAAAAGAACCAGTTTCTTGGAAGGATGTTCTTGAGGAGAAGGAAGTAGTGAACAGAGAAGAAGGGCCCAAAGTCCAGAACACAGAAGGAGATGGGAGGCCCTGAGAGCTCTGACCTAGGTACTCAAGCCTTAGAGTAGCAGCAGGAGCAGTAAACAGGCATGGACAGCAGGTAAGAGTGTGTGGAAAGGGCATGTCAACCCTGTAACCTTGAGGCATTTTAGGCTATGTTCCTGATGTGCCCTGGTAGAAATCACTTCAAATGCTTCCTTGTCTCTTTCCCCAGTCCTAGCAGGGCCACAGTTGGGTATTTCTTCTCTTTGTAAAGATCTCCCAAGAGCTATTTCCATACACACTGCTGCCTTCTCCTTCTTCATCATTTAACTACCCTCAGTGCCTGAAAGTTCTTTCTGGGACCTGAAGAATCTCTCAAGCTAAAGGCCAGTCGTCCCTTGCTCTGCACTTGGGATTCTGTCCTATGATAACCTTCCCATTCATGAAGGTTTACAGGGCTTCCTACGGAAAGGAGCTTTTAGATATCAGTTACTCCTGTCCTTCCTTTCACTGATGAAGGGACACAGGCCCAGGGAGGCTAAGTGATGCCCCAACCATCTGTCACATTTCCTCTTTTCTTTATAGAGCTGATGCCTCAAAAATTTAACTTTTTCAGTTCCCTGAAAGAAATACATAAAAAATATCCTATCCATAGGAGAAGAGGGGGCTGGAATGGAACATAATTAGCAGCAGGGCCTGATGCCATACTCAGCACCCCCTGTCACCAGTGGCTTTGGGCTTCTTTTACTAAACAGTAATGACATAT
Organism: Canis lupus familiaris; assembly: GCF_011100685.1. Lineage (NCBI taxonomy): Eukaryota > Metazoa > Chordata > Mammalia > Carnivora > Canidae > Canis > Canis lupus. The sequence goes on along the minus strand of NC_049229.1, from coordinate 51,208,785 downwards.
GATATAGGAACAATATTTGTAAAACACTTAAGAGTTTATTAAAAGCACTCTTTCACATATTATCTCATTTAATCTTCAAAGTTTCCATTTAAAATACACCATATTGTCTGCACTTTACAGATGAGGAAATAGCCACACAGGATAATGTACTAAGATCAACAGTGAGAATAAGGTCCATCCAGAAGCTAGGCACCTATCACTAAGTCACACGCTATGTGACTGCACACAGCCTCCCTCGGCAATGACAGCACTGGACTCAGAGTTGAAACACTAGGTATGAGTCCAGCTCTGGCACACACTAGCTGTGTGAATACAGGAAAATCATCCTGCCTTTCCAGGATCAGTCTGTTCTAACATGAGACAAGGAGGTTGGGCAAACAAGGACCTCAAAAGTCACTCCCATCTCTGGAGAGCACGTCTCATCCTGCCTTATATTTTGTTTCTATGCATATCTTATTTTTATTTATCAAATATCCAAATATTCTTATCACCTCATCTTCCATAGATTATTTACTAAAACAAAATATCTGATTGAGCATGTCCAGCATACCAGGCATGATGCTATAAAGAATAGCAAAGGTAGATGTGGTCTTGCCTTTGTGGAGCTTCTAATCTAGTGGGAAAGCCAGGGATCGAATAAACAATCAGCCACAAAAGATGTACAACTGTGCCTATGATAAATGCTACCAAGGGAAAGAACCTGGTACTATGAGAGATGCTATGTGGGCACTTTGGTCCTCCCTGAAGAAGGATCGCTTGGCTGATGTAGGAAGAAGACAGGAGAGGGAGTAAAGAGCATCCCAGACAGAGGAAACCTCATAGAAAAAGACTCTGTGATGGAAATAAGCAAGGTAAGGACAAGGAATTGAACAATCAGTGGAGCTGGAACAGGGACAGGGAGGAGGATGTGGTATGCAATAAAGATAGAAGAGTAGGCAGGACCCCTGGACCAGGTGAAGAAGGATAAAAGGTGTGGTCTTTATCCTAAAAGCAGTTCAAAACTATTGGAAGGGGGTTGCCTACATGACTTAGTAGTTGAGCATCTATCTGCCTTTGGCTCAGGACATGATTCCAGGGTCCTGGGATCGAGTCCCTCACTGTGCTCCTGTCAAGGAGTCTGCTTCTCCCTCTACCTATGTCTTTGCCTCTCTTTCAGTGCCTCTTATGAATAAATAAATAAAATCTTTAAAAAAAAAAACTATTAGAAGGATTTAGGAAGCTAGGGGCAAGAGGATGACCAGCCACATCAGGGTAACTTCAGTAAGTTGGGAAGAAAGATCTTCATCATTGGCCTGCCCTCATATGACATGCTCAAACAAGCTGAGTGGAATCCTACCACTTGAACACTGAGCTCCTGGGAAATAAGCAGGCAATAGTTCACAATGGCTGTCCCCTTGGTCTGGAAAAAGATGCCTGACTCTCTCTCACACACATACACCTTCTTGTTTCAGAAAGTGCCTCATTGGTATTCTGGCCTGACCCTCCCCTAAAGGAGCATCAGGGAGGTATGCCACTCAGATCTCCTTCAAGAGGACTTGCTACTGGGAACAGAGCAGATAGACAGCTCCAGTTACCACTCCTTTGGATCTATCACTGCATTTCTGCTGAGGCCATACTCCCCACACTCCCCAGGACTGCTCCTTGCTGATGACCAAGGATGTAGGAGCATGGTGAAGTCCATTCCTCTACAATGGAGGATTCCTTTAACAAGCAACTTTTGTTTGGGGGACTTCCCATCAGGATGGCTGAGACTTTCAGAGCTGTGTTGCAGTGAGCTTCTTCATCTCCAGTCCTTCCTGCCTCACTTCCTGCACAGATATTAGATTTGCATCAAGGTCTGAATGCTCTCCATTACTAATTTTGCTCCCTCCCCCGTTATCCTTCATGAGAATTTCTCCCAATAAAATTCCTGCATATCTAATCCTTTCTTGACATCTGCCTTTTGGAACTCCCAAATTAACTACCCACCATGCTTACCCTGCTTCTGTTCTCTTCCTCCCAACTCAGATTAGTTCTCCTAAGAAGACTGAGAAGATCCCTAATACCTTGGTCTTACTTTCACATGGACTCTCTGGGACTCGGGTAGCACCCTTTGTCATTTCTTATAGCACCTTGCCCAGTATCTATGCTTCCAGCCATCCTAAAATGTCAAGAACCATTTGTTTCCAGGGGATGCAATAGATGAATTTTGCCAAAGCCATGGTTCCTCAAAGTCAGCCAAACTAAGGGGTTCCTTAGAGCAGAGTTTTTTAAACCATACCTATGAAACCCAGACAGATGCTCTATGTGGATAAAAAAAGGGGAGGCAGGTCCTCAGAGCTTCTAGCTGCACTATAACTAGAACTGCTCCACTTTTATCTTTTTTGTTTTGTTTAGTTCTGCTGCTAAAAGTAAAAATATATGTAATTTAAAAACCACTACCAGGGACAGTCTCTTTCTGGTAATGGCAGGTTATTACCATTGAAAGCAACAAAAAATCTGGGTAAAATATGCAGTGAGTCTTTTTTAAATCATCAAAATGCTGATCAGATAGTAAGGAAATACTAGTTCAACTGAAAGGATCAGGAACCTAGAGAAATACGGACATCACTTTTGCCCTAAAGGCATTTTCTGAATCTGGCAAATCTGAACTTAGTTTTGACAGTCTGCCAGAGTTAGAGATAGAAATCAATGCACAGAAACTGCATAAGATGGGGAGACCAAAAGAAGTGCCCCAACTTTCACAATGAGCTGGGATTCTCACGGTTAGAAAGAACCAGAAATTGACTCATCCTAAAGGGGACCTGTAGAGTGTGTTTTCACTGCCTATGTTGTTGAGAGAACATCAAGCTTTTAATGGTTAGGGGAGGGGTCCCCTAGATTTTCAGTGCCTTTGAATAAGTGCCAAGAAAAAAATAAAATTTCTCTCTGTAGGAAGGTATCTTCATCATCTCAGCCCTTAATTTATACTTACAAATAATTTTCATGTATAATGACCAACATACAATCAAAGATAACCAGGCAGACTAGAAAAGCACAGGTGAGAACCTGTGGAACTAATACATATGAGTGAGCTTCTCTTTCCTTCAGTTCTGACTGAGACCCTTTTGTGATTAGAAGTATCTCCCCCTGGTCCCAGTAACTTAGTTCTGCTAGGACCACCATCCTGGAATCTGACCAGCCTTATCTGTGATCTCCCTCCTAACAAAGTGGGAGTCTCTATTCTCTAACCAAGAAGGTCAGCTCTGACACACCCTAAAGGACACCTACAGAATCTGAGTATATGACTCCAAGGTCAGCCATGTGCTTTTACCATATGGAGAAAGACCCACAGGTGCACCCCTGTGGGCAGGTGGAACCATTTATACCATCAAGACAACAGTGCTTCCCCTTTAGGCCACGACCACCACATTACAGCTCTGCTTTTCCACTTTCTTCCTCCTCCTCAATAGTTCTGACCCCGCCTGCCCTCCCTCTTGATCAAGACTGCTCTCCTAATTAAAATAAACAAATGTCAGGAAGCAATTACTGCAGAGAGGGAGGCAGATGGTAGAATAGTGGCACTCCGGTATTACATTAAGCAGTAACTTGCTATCTCTTCAAAGTTTCTGCACTTTAATTAAGCATCGTTATAGACAGGTTCAATGAGCTTTGGAGTGGGGTTTATCAAATTAGCTTCTCGCAGGGCTGATACCGTGTGATTGTAAGAGGTGTTCCTGATGCAAAGCTTAGCTGCCTGAGAGGGCCCAGGAGGGGAGCAAAGGGCAAGAAGGCCCAACTCTGCAGGCCAGAAGATGGGCCAAAACTCCACCCACAAGGGGCAGGGATAGTGAAATCCATAGAGATAGCCTAAATCACAACATTGTGGTAGGGAAGCCAAACATGCCCCAAGCGAACCACCAGCTTTCTCCTCGTGAATGTGCCACACACAGGATTCTGGCCCAAAGCAGACAGCCCAGAATGTGGGAGGTAGTAGAACACAGAGGTTAAATCAGACAGACTTGGGTTCCAGTTCTTCCAAATAACACTAAGCAAATCACTTTCAGTGCCTCAAGGTTTTTTCCTTCATTTGCAAAGTGGAAGCAAACATAGCTAACAACTGTTAAATACTCACTGTGTGCCAGGCACTACTCAAAGCCCTCTATGTGTTTGCTTTGCCTCATTTACTCCTGCTCCCAAAAATCCTATGAGATAGGTAAGATTATTACCCCATTTAACAGATGAAAGTCCTGAGGCACAGGGAAGATAAACTTGCCTAAAGCCACGCAGCTGGCAGATGGAAGAGCCAGATTTCCAACCAGGCAGCCTAGATCCAGAGTTCATATTCACTTGTAGTCACAAAAACCACGAAGCAAAATAAGAAACCCTTTTCAACATAAGAAAATTAAACATGCTACTGCCACATGCAACATGAATAAATCTTAAAAACATTACGTTGAGCAAAATAAAACATGAATCTGAGTCCAATTTTATGAAATTCTAGAAAAAACAAAGCCAATAAATAATGACAAAAACAACATGGGCGGTTGCCTGTGGCCATAGGTGTGGATTTGGGACAGGGATTTACTGCAAAGAGGTATAGGAAAACTTTCTGGGATGACAGGAATGTTCTAGATCTTGATTGTGGTGTCCGGTTACAGGTATTTTATCTGCCAACACTCCTTAAACTGTATTTTTAAAATAGATGCCATTTATTGTATGCAACTTATACCTCTAACAAAAAAATTTTAAATCTATGTATTGAATGACTGAATACAAAAATACAAATGGCAGTCATCCTTGTTTGGTGGGATTCATTCATTCAACAAATATTTATTAGGCACTTATTATGTGTCAGGAATGTTCAGGTCCTGGTAACATATCAGTGTAAACAGATTAAGGAACTTGCCTTTGTGGGTTGTAAATTCTATTGGGGAGAGATAGATAATAACCAAATACATAACTATAACAAATAGTATACTCAATAGTGGTAAGTGCTCTGGAAGAAAAAAGGCAAGGAAGGAGGAATTGGAACTGGAAGGAGAACTGGAGAAAAGGGTTGCAATTTAGCACAAGGGGCTCAGAGAAGGCACCCTTCTCAGCAAGCATGTGAGTAGAGATAGGAAAGAGGGTAAGGCAATCATGCCCACCATGATAGCAGGCCTGTCCAGCCTCTGTATTTTCCCTCATAATCCCCTATCCTAAAGGTGCCTCCCAAGTACATAGGCATCCTGGTTGCTACCTCATTTACCTCAATCTTCCCAGACTCTCCCTGCCTCTTCCTCCTACAGCTGGCACTGTCCTGCCTACCAAGGTCCCCAGCCCTCTTCTCCCTCCCTCTCCTCATGCCCCCTCTACACATATATATACACCTTCCAAACAAGCCGTCACACTTTGCTTCACACCACCTGCTCAGTTTAGAATATCTTTCCATCTCCCAACTGCAAACTTACCTCCTTCAGACGGATTCTATCAAGAAAACAAAACCAACATCCTAGAGGTAAGATTTGGGAGGCCTGTGTAACCAAGACACCAACTTAACACCAAGTGAGATGGCCAGTGTCCAGGTCCAGGGCTTCAGGTGACCATCAATATTAGTGATCATCTACTAGGGGAGATATTAGAATTATAAACTTAAGTATACAGAGCCCCAACTTTCATGGAGACACATATGTAAACTATAAATAGTATGTGATGCTTGTATTAATGGAAATATATCATTAGCAATAGAGTAATTACTACTGAGGATTAATATATTAAGTACTTATTGTTAATGTATTAACTTAAGTACTCGCTACTGAGATTACTCACCCTTGGTATGCATAGTGCCATATAATCCTCACAATAACCCTAATGAGGTAGGTAACCTATTCCCATTTTATAGATGAGGGTCAGAGAAGTTAAATAGCATGTCCAACATCAGATAGCTTGTAAGTGATTGAATCAGAATTGGAATTATTAATTATGTCTATCCCACCTCGGAGCCTTCAGACTAACCACTCTGATAAAATATGCCCAGGAATGAAAGTAGCTCACAGGAAGAAGTGTTATCTCTGTCTAGTGTTATGGGGACAGCTTCAGATAGGAGGCATTTAAATTCTTCAGATTCTGAAAGATTAATAATTTATCTGAAGGTTCATAAGGAGGAGGAGAGAGTGAAAGGAAAAGAACAGAATCCAAGGATAAAAGGAAACACAAGGAAAACCACAATGGCATGAAAGATGACAAACTGTTTGGTATTGCTGGAGGTACAGTGCAAAGGACAGGAAGATTGAGAATTTGAGCTTGCAGAGGTCAACAGGGGCCCAGTTTTGAAAGACCTCTATGTCAAGCTAAGGACTTATGTATTTATTTTATTTAACAAATAATTTTATGCAGTATTTTTTAAAGATTTATTTATTTATTTGTGATAGACAGAGAGAGAGAGAGAGAGAGAGAGGCGCAGAAACACAGGAGGAGGGAGAAGCAGGCTCCATGCTGGGAGCCCGACATGGGACTTGATCCCGGGACTCCAGGATCGCGCCCTGGGCCAAAGGCAGGCACCAAACTGCTGAGCCACCCAGGGATCCCCTATGCAGTATTTTCTATGTGCTAAGCAGTGTCTTAAGCGTTTCACAAATATTACCTCATTTAATGCTTATAACAACCCTATGAAGTATTATTATTATCTCCCATTTATAGGTAAGGAAATTGAGGAATGGAAAGATTGTATACTTTGCCCAAGATAACTGATAAATGGATTTCAAACTCAGGCAATCCAACTCAAGCCCAGGCTCTTAGCCACTACTTATGGCAGAAGAAATACGAAGAAATTTTACATGTAAGGGAGTATTTTACATGAAGAATAGTGTGATTAGGTTTGTTTCCTTAAGATCTCTCCCACAGTACATGGGAATGGAAGAGACAATAGAGGAAGAAAAGAATTGATGGTAGGAAGACCACCCCAGAAAGTGTCAGAATGTTGTAGTTGAAAGCTAATGAGGGCTCATTGGCAAGAAAAACACAGAAGAGCAAATAGAGACCACAGCTATTTAAAAGGTAGAACCAAATGGGTGTGATGACTCATGTGGTGGGAAGAGAGGGATATTGAAGCTGGCTCCCAGCTTTCCAGCTCAGATTCTTAAGTAGACAGGGATGCTGCCCACTCAGATGTGTAGGAAAAGATGAAAAGCAGAGTCGTGTAGAGTTTGATTCTCAACTTGCTATTGATTCTCAACTGCAAGAACCAGTAGGCAGTTGCATATGTAGGTCTGAAGCCAACACTGCTGGTTTTATAGCTATCGATTTTTATGTGTCTGTGGGAGGAGAGGACCAGGATATGGATGATCTAAGGTGTCTGAGGGAGTTCAAGCCTAAACGTACCAACTGTGGAGTCATCCACCCTTGAATAGCAATGAAAACCATAGGGGTATATAAGATCACACAGAAAGAGGGGGTAGAGTACAAGGGAGGGAGAGGGGAAAGTAGCAGGTCTCTAAAGAATTCAGACATTTAAGGTCACATAGAAGAAATGAATAAAAAAGAAGGGGTGGGTCTCTATACCCTTTAAAAAACAAGCACCCTTGTAGATCTATGGCTGCATAAGATTTTCTAAAATTCCAATATGGTGAAATGGGAAAAGAATCCAGAAGACCAACTCATTACATGACCTTGCACAAGTGGTTTTATATCCCACTGAGCCACAATTTGGATGTATCAATCTTCAATTTTCTTATCAGTTATGAATATGTGAAACAGGTCAATAACAGGAGATAAGGTGACCTCCAAATAAGGTCTATTTAACCAACCTTGGAACATTCGGGGAGGTAACTGCATGGAAGGAGCGTGGGCCAACCAACTAAAGAGCCCATCATCAGGGAATGGAAGCAATCCCATCTCCGCTGTCCACCCACTGTTGTGCTTGTCTCTTAGACAATCTGGGCCTTTGAGCTTCTCTACTTATAGAAAGAATCATTCTTCACAGAAGACAATATTGAGTTCCATAACCACCCTGGTCATTCTTCCTAGGCATACTAAAGAAGAGGAATGATGGTGTTTTTAGATGTGAGTGATCCAGCCGGAGAGAGTGAAAACCACCTGAATGGTTACATTCTAAGAACATACAAACACCATTTCATAGGATACTAAGTCTGAACGCTGCGCATTAAGAGGAACTACCCTCTCCCACTTGGATTGAGGATTGAGGATTGGTGAAAAGGAGTCATGAAAGTGCTTTGAAAGAAAAGTCTCACTGTATGTAGAGAAACTCCTCCATGGTATAAGACAAAAATGATTCGCTTTTGGGTAGTTTGCAAAATATAAAGAAAGAGTGTTTCCACTCCTGTGTCCTATGGATACTTCAAATACAACATGTCCCAAGTTGGACCCATCAGCATCCTACCAGGCCCAAAACCTGCTATATGGCCTAGTTTCTCAGTCTCAACAAATGGCACCCCAACCTCCCAGTTACTCAGTATGAACTCTTCCTGCCAACTGCCCACCCCTCTCTATCCTCACTACCCCTGTAGCAGATTAACTCCACCAATATCTCTTACTGAATTACTGAAATAGACTCTAACTGGTCTCTGCAGCTAGCCTTGGTTCCCTCTACCCCACTCTCCATGCTGGAACCAAAGTGGTCTTTGAAGCAGGTGACACAATTCTTTCCTTAAAGCTCTTTAATGACTCCCTGTTGTTCTCAACATGAAGTCCAGCCTTTGACCTGGCAGATAAGGCCCTTCATTATTTGCCTCCTACCTGATCAGTTTCATCCTGTGCTTCACCTGCCTGTCTACCAGCAATTGGTGTCTCTAATGCACTGTGCTGTCCCTCCACCTCTGCACAGGCTATTTTCTCTACCTGGAATACTCTCCTTTACCCTCTTGACCTTCCCAAGTCATAGTCATTTTTTTGAGTCTTTCACCTCACATTTTCCAGGAAGATTCCATGGTTCACTCCAAGCTAATCTGGATACCCTTCCTCTGGAGCTCATAGCACTCTATGCTTTACTAGGTTGGATTTAAACCTTGCAAAATCTATTTGCAATTGATTATAAGCTCAAGGATTTTATGTTTTACCATGATATTTCTAACACCTAGCAGAACACATGATAAGCATAATAAAAACTTAACAAATAGGAATGATGAATGCATTATATGCCCAGGAGTTAGACATAGAAACATAGAGCTCTAGAAGCACAGATTTGGAATTGCCTTGGTAGTCACCTGGAACAACCTCCCACCCAGTATAGAACACTCTGACAAACCTCTGGAAGCTCTGCCGGAGCCCTAATCCACTGACCACTGTTGGGTGGCTCTGGCTTATAGAAAGGTCTTCCTTACACTAAGCTGAGATGGGTCTCCCTTTCAGCAGCCACAGCTCTGTTCTCAGGAGTCACACAGAACAAGTTTATTATTTGATCCTTGTGATAGCCCCTTATGTATTTGAAGGCAGCTGCCCTACCCTGCTCGTTCCCTCAATTACCTTCTCTTCTAGTATATACTGCACCTGTTTTAAGAGCTCCTCCCTGGACAGGAATTCCAGGCCTCTCCTACCATAATTACTGCCTCCTCTGCACATATGCTTAGACTAAAGAGTGATGCCCAAAGTGAACTCAGTATCTTCATCCTCAGAGCACTGATATCCAAAGGCAAACAGGGCAACACAGCATGGAGCTGTAAGTCATAAAGGTAAATGAAATTTCCAGTTCTCAGAGTTTTCATTCACCTAGGATGAAACACATAACAGGAGAAAAATCCATGTCATCGAGTACCTACAACTCTGAAAATAAGGGCATCTCCACATGAAAACTTGAGTCTGGGGAAAATAAATCCATTCAGCTGTTGATTCATCTCTCTACCAGCTGTCCTAGTTCACCTTCCTTTATCACAAAGTTTAATATTTCCTTTTCCTCTGAATATCATTTAATAACTATCATATTTGAAAAAATACCAACACTGACCTCTTCCCTCCAATTCTACTACCCAGAATTGAATGACCTTCTTTCATCCAAACACTAACCAAGCAATTTCAAGGACTTCCAAACCATCCGAGTATGCTCTGAGTCATCTCAGCCAGTCAGACATACCCAACACATGATATATTACACCATTCCAGTGGGACACTGTGATGGGGCGGGGGGGGGGGCGGGAGACACTGGCTTGGACAAGTAACTAAATCCCTCTAGACCTCCATTTCCTCATCAGTAAGTAAGGGGACTGTCATAGGATTCTGTTCCCAGCATACGGGGATATTTGTCATTATCAGAAATACATAAGTAAAACCAAATCAATCCCACCAGATGACATTTAGATAAACATCCTTTGTCTTTCTCTTTCAGTTTCCAAAAACAACTCCAATGGACCTGAGATCCACTGGTGTCATGGTTGGCATGTCCTACATATTCTGTTGTCCAGGGCAGTGAGTACCATAAGTACGTTCCTTCCCTCACCATCTTGTGATCCCCCCAAGTCAACACAAAGGGCAGAAAAGTAGATAGAAGCTATTCCTGATCTCCTTGTTTTGACTCTATTCTCATTAAAGCCCCTGCTATAAAATGGTCCAGCAAACTTCCAAAGAGCTCCACTAACCTCAAAGAATGTAAAGACTCAATAACCTACAAAGTCCTTGAGAGAATCTAAGTGATCCAAAATCCAATTACTCAGAGCTCTTTATTTCCATGTATAATATTTTAGAGTTCACTTGCTAACATCTGCTTTGTGTATGATTACAATACTAATACATGTACTTGTTAAAAATTTTTGAAAACACAAGGGAAAGAATATAATTATACCATTCAGAAATGATTAACATTAACCTTTATAGCCTTTTTTCTATGCACATATTATTTAATTGAGATCATTATGTACATATTATTTTATAGCTTGATTTTTCCCTATGCCATTAAATTATTTTAATGATTGCATAGTATTCCATTATTACCATTAATTTAGCTGATTTCTCATTGTAAGCATTTAGGATATTTCAACCTTTTTGCTCTTATAAATAAAACTGTGACAATATCCTGTAAAAGATATTTAAATATATCTCATTTGTTGGGGTAGAGATCTAGTGTTTTTGCATTGCCTTGACACAGGAAAAATCAAAAGAGGCCAACAGAGAAAAACAAACTGAGATAGTTGACATCTTGTGTTTTTTTTTTTTTTTTTTCCTTAAGAGTCCCTACAAACCCATCCACACATTCTCACACTCTGTCTTAGCACTGGTTAAGTCTGAAACAATGAATACTATTTTTTGGTCCTATCAAATAGGAAAAGATTAGTAAAAATATGAGGGTATTAGGAAACGTTTATTCTCATACATTACAGGTAGAATGGTAATAGAGTCTAAACTTTAGAGGGAAAAACAGTAATACTTCTAATTATAGAAAATGGAAGTTTGAAATATCTAATAATAAGATATAAAATAAATGTTACATCTATAGAATGGGATATTGTAAACCCTTACAACCTTTTAAATAAAAGATTAAAATAAGGGGTTCCTGGCTGGCTTAGCTGGTAAAACATGCGACTCTTGATTTTGGGATTTAAATTCAAGCCCTATGTTGGGTGTAGACTACACAAAAATCTAAAGAAAAAAAAGAATATTTATTGATATAGTAATATACTCCTAACATTAAAAGAGTATGTATAGTCTGTTCCATTTCTGTAAAAATAAAAAATAAGTGCACATCTCATCTGCACATCTGGGAAAATCTATACCAAAGTGTTAATAATAATGATGGTCCATTGTAGAAAAATAGTGATTTTCTCTTTGACCTCTGTGCTTTTCTAAGTTTTTTAAGTCTTCACTATTGTGTATTGTTAACATAAAATACTATGTGTTAATAGTGGCAATAAAAAATGTATCCAGTTACTGAAGGAAGTAAAATAAAATTAACTTGGATTTCCAAAGCCTGAGGTGGTCAGTCCAACTCATGTGTCTCCTTCTCCAAGCTCTCTGCCTTTGGCCATTCCCCAAAGAGAATTAACAAAAACAAGTAGAAAGTGAGCCTGTAACATTTCCCACCCAGTTTTGAAAATGAGCCAAGTCACTGAGAAAGACTGGGATCAAAGAAGCACATCAGACTTGAGAGCTGGAGCCAAGCACCAGGCTACCAGTCACTGATGTTTAACCCCAAAACAGAAACACAGGCAAAACACTTTATCCAGATCCAAAATGCCAACCATGAGGAATTAATACTTCCCCAGGCCCCAGGAAGAGGGGAGACTGACGCAGAAAGGAGGTGCCTCCCTCCGCACACCTAACACCTCCTACCTTCCCAGTAATTCACAACCCCAGGCTCCCAGGGACTGCTCCACCCAGGGAAAGCCATTCTGGAGAGTCCACTCTCTGGACACAATATGAAAGCAAACACCTCACATGTAAAGAGAAAGACACAGGGGCCTCAGGTATGAACCTTGGTATGCCCCTGTCTTCTTCATAAATGTCTTCAAAGAAGCCCCCAACCCAGCCTGGGAGGCAGAGTGGGAGGACATGGTCCTGATCACAGCTGTGTACTAGATGTCTCCACTTGTTGAGCACATTCAAGTGTTTAGATATCTATGCATCTCCATGACCTTACCTGGAACGCAGAGAATAGTAATCCTATCTGTCTCATTTGATTATTGGGCTGATTCAACATGGAGAATCTCACCCCATGCCTGGCACATGGTACTTAAAATTGGTTCCATTTCCCTCTCTTGCCTTTGTTCCTGGAAAAGGCCAGGGACTCTTAGGTGACAGGAACATGTCTCCACCCCAGCAACCAAGTCTTCCCTCTCTTGGTGTTAGTAGGGGCTGGACATCATATAAGGAATCTGTTTAGCCCACTTGACCAACATATATAGAACAAGAAGGTCAGTCACTGATATTTGTTTTCCCATCTAACAGATTTTTCCCATTTCACAGATTTTTCAGATTTTTTTGTTTTCTCATCTAACAGATTTTTCACTCTTAATAGAGGTAAGAGTTGAGAGGGACTTTAAGGTTACCTATTTGAACCTCCTCTCCACTGCCCTCATCCCTCTACCTTACAGCCCTGAGAGGTGGCCTTCTAATGAAGCACTCCAGCAGCATGTTCTGGTTACAATAACCAATGCACTTGACACCCCCAGAAATGGAGACAATCCTGCTGCAATGTGTTTAACTGACAGGGAATCCACTAAATCCTTTTACAGAGGCTGATTCAGATTTCCTTCATTGCACATATTTTTATTTTAAAAATTCTGTCAAACCCTGTCCAGCTATAGACAAGAACAGGCTTTCCCTTCATTTTGAGGCAGGGAAATGGAGTCAAGGCACTCAACTTTTTGTTTCTCCTCCTATTTCCCCCAGGACAGAACTCTGCTCTCCAATCCTGGAAGAGGCTCACCAAGGGTAGCATCTCACCTCCTGAGTTAACAGTGGACAAGGAAATCCAGGAAGAATTAAACAGGACAGGTGGGAGTGCACTATGAGAGTTTCTCCTAGCCCTCTGCTTCCATTCAGAGCTGCCTCTGAAACAGCCACCCATTGTTTCCCCCAGCCGAAGCCCCAGCCTGTAATAATAGGCTTTGGTCTCTGTAACCCACTTCTGCCCTGGTGACCTTGCTCAGAGAGAGGTGTGAGTGGGGCATGTTCAATCTTGCTTTCTACTTGTGGCCCCCGAGCTCACACTTCAGAAGCCTCTCCCTTGGAAGAGCAGCAGGTTGGAGTGTCTGACAATGTCACAGCCACTCTGGCTCTGCCCGCTACTCCATCTCTCTCACCAGCCCATGAGCTCCCTTCCCAAGGGAGTGCTATTTCTCCTTTCTCCTCCATCTTCTGCCTCCAGCCTGAGAATTGTCAGCAGCCCCTTCATGTAGCAAACATACAAGTTGGTTTGCCGTAAAAGGTCAATTGCAGCAGATTTGTACGTGTTCTCTCCCTCTGATGCCAAAGTCCCGTGGAAGCAAAGGGAGTACAAGCAGTCCTCAGTGCAGGCTCCCCCTGCTCCCACTCCCAGCTTCTCACTCCACCACCCCCATGCCTGAACAGTGTCTTCAGCCAAGGAAGGACAGAACACTCACAGGCTGGATGCTTCTCCATCGTCCCTCCTGCCACGGCTCCAAAGCTCAGCACACACATCCACTCAGCACACCCAGTGGAAGCCATCAGATCTGTGAGCCCCAGAGGAGCAGCCGGATGGAGACCTGGGGCTAGGGGAGTCACCCTCTGTGTAGGCTGACCTCTGTGCTCAAAGGCTTGGCAGTGTGGGACAAAGGCAGGCAGCCGATTTGGCTACATTCTCAGGAAGTCATTTCTATTAATGAGGCACCTGTCCTAAACTGCAGCTCTCAAATCAGGGTCCAGGGCCCTCAGTGCCCTAGGAGATTCTTCCAGATGGTCAGCAGGCTGTCGCTTCCAATATTAATGCTTATTATATGACAGCATCAACACTTCTGTCTCCAGCATGATGTAACCATGGCCTCTCCTTGTCATATCTCTGAGAATTGTGGGGTGTCACCATAAATAGGGGACTCAAAGAGCTCCAAATCTACACCATGTCTCAGATGAAAAACCTAGGCCAGGAGCCAGGAAAAGGGATGCCACCATTGATGAGACTAGTACATGGTAGGACCAGAATTCCCACACAGGTTCTCATTCAACTACACCATACCATTTCAAGGGAACATCAGCCAAAACCATTAGCAAACCACTGATATCTTCCCAATCAAGTCAGGGAAGGTTTCTTGTGTGGATGGAGTAGCTAGACCATGGGACACTTGGCCTGAATCTCTGGAGAACCACTGTTGTTAACTGGATGAAATCAAGGAAAATTAAGTATATTTTTCATTACATAATTGGATGCCAGCAAGTGCAAGGTTCTCTTTTCCCTCCCTGAGAGCTGTAGGCTCTGTCCTACCACATTGCCACTTACCCTAGTTTACTCTATAGCTGTGGTTCTCAACGATTAGCATGCATTGGAATCACCTAGAAGGCATTTTAAAATGAAGCCTCACTGGGCCCCATCCCCAGAGTTTCAGATTCAGGAAGTCTGAGGTGAGACCCAAAAAATGTGCATTTCACATAAATTCCCCAATGACTACTTTGAGAACCATGCCTTTGAGCTTCACCAAGACTGACACTTCCATTTCCCCAAGTCCCTTTCCATCCCCCAAGCTGCATATCCACAACCGACACACCCTTGTTCATTCTCCTCCCACAGGTGCAACCTTATCTGATGGTTCTGCCCAATTAAGGCAACTCACTCACACTACATCATAATCCATTGCCCCATTAACAGATGGCTGAAGATTCAGGCTGGCCCCCTTACCCACATTGCCTGCTATTGTGCTATACCAAGTTTCCCCAATCCAGACAGAGCAGATGAACCAGAGAGGAGTTCCGAACCACCATCCTGACAGAAAACCATTCATGAAATGCTTCCTATTACACCAGCCTTGTCAGAAATTGTTGACCCCAGGAGCTATCACAATCCAGAAGGGAGACTCCCAAGGCAGCATACACCCTTGGCCTCCTCCATCTATCCCCAATCTGCAGGGTTTTGCTTCATTTCCAGAAGCAGCTGGCACTCTCCTGCTGCAGGTACAAAAGTCGATGACATCCATTCCAGGGGGACAGCCACTCCTACATAATGTATTGAGTCCCTCCCTGGCTCTAAGCAGATTGGGTTGCCTCCAGCTCAGAAAGGGCAAGGCAGCTGCTCACATCAACAGGTGTCTTCCAGCGGGAGTAGCCTCCAGGGCTCCGCAAGCCTCCTGGGACACCTGTTCATTTGCTGGGACGTGGCCAAAGCAAGAAAACAGGACCCCATGGAGTTTCCAGGTCCATATTAACCAATAAAGTACCAGAGTGCACTTGAGAAAACAGCTGTGTGGTCAGAGAGACCAAGACCCATGGCCCACCCACCTCAGAATATTTGTGCAGTCTTGGGAAAGTTGGTGATATTTTCTACACTCCAGTTTCCTCAACTATAATGTGAGGAAATAAAGATACCTGCCTTAAAGCTCTGTTCACAGGAATTTTTTAAAAATGCCTTTGAAATGCTTAGCAGAGTACTTGGCAAAATAAATGTTAGCCGCTCCTACTATCCTTACAATCCAGGAAAATGAGAAGGCCCTACAGCGGGCTCAAATTGCTACGCTTCAAAGGCCTCAGGGAAAGGGGCCTCAGATTCAACAAAGGACCCTGCACACAAACTGGCTGGATACCTGTGAGCATCCCCAACCCTGCCCTGCCGTGCTCCTCATCCAACCTCCAGTAGCTCCAGCCTAGATCTTCCCCTGGCCTCTGGTTGCTGCTCTTGCTCCTCACACGAGGCCTGTCTTGCTGTTTCCTGCATAGTTCATCTTGGCTCTCATCAACGTCCATTTTAAGCCACAGCACAGGCTCTGACAAGATGCTTCTGCTGACCTCGACACTTCTTCCATTTCTGGCATCACCAGAACTCTCCTTGGAGCCAGGAGCCCCACTTGCAGCCAATGATCAGCCAGAGGTTTTTCACTCTATTGCCATAGAATAGAGACATCCCTGTCACATGGCTCTGACAGGAACCTGCCAGCTGGACACCAAGTGAAGGAATCTTCCCGAAACTTTCCCCAAACTGTAGGAAATGAGTTGAAATTGATGTCTGACTCTAGGCTACCTGAAATGAAACATAGCTTTAAAACCTATTCCCAGCCCTTCCATTTGAGAAAATTCTCTTCTGCTGCCCCCACCTGAGTGCTGGACAACTCAGAGAGAGGACTTGGGCTGTTTAATAAACTTCTGATTTGCAAGACACAGAGGCCCTCCATGGTTTGGTTAAGGGCTTGCTGGGAGGATATGAGGGGCAGGACAGGCAGGACTACAAACCCATCAGCAAAGGAAGTAGCTACACCTTTTCTCTTTTCCTTCCCTTCATGGCATCATTACTTTGCTTTGTGTGTCGTGTTCCATTCTCCCATCTCTGCTGATCACCATCTCCTACCCTCAAGGCTAAATCATGGTTTTTGAGCTCAGGAACCGCCACCACCAGCTCGCCCAATTCCAAACCCCTAAGATAGTAGAACCATCAGCCCAACTCATCTTTTTTATTCTCTAGATTGTAGACCAGGACATGGCTGGTCAGTCATGGGTCCTGACCACTGGCATAATAAGCCATGGCTACGGGATGGGGGTGGGTGGGGTCACAAGATACAAAGCAGGGGTATCTTTAGGAGAGGTGATGGGATGGGCAGCTTCTCTTAGAAGAGGATATGGCTAAACAGTGGGGAACAAAAGAAGAAAACCACACTCATGTGCCAGGCAGAAGCCAGCCTAGCAGAGCACCTCCCTATCCAGAGCTATGCCAAGACCTTAGATTGGGACCAGAAAACTGTTGCCAAAGGACAAGTATGAAGAGTAGAGACTGGTCCTAGGGCTTTCCCTAGGACCAAAGTAGCATAGGTCCATCTGAGTCATATTCATCATCAACTGAAAATACTTTCAAATGTCCCTTGCTCTGGGTTGGAGGAGCTATATAAGGACTCAAGCTTTCTTCATATATATATAAGCAGCAATCAATATTCTGGACATTAGGAAGGTATCGGACAAGATCAACACATCTCCCACAGACTGGAGGTATTTAGAAGCCATCTTTTGTCTTCCCTGATCTAGCCAGGAGAGAAGGGGGGATTAAAAAGAAAATGACCCCCAATAGTGTTTCTGAGGGATAATGCTTGGTCATAGACACCCCAAGAAGGGGCGTGTCAGGGCCAACACAGCTCCTTTCACCAAGAGGGTCTTTCTTGCCAGTAAATATCCAACCAGGAAGTAAATAAGGGAACCCAACCCTCTCTTGCCAGCCTGTCCAGCAAGTCTTAGATAATTTGGAAAGGGTCAGTAGTCCCAGCAGTGCCATGAAAAGCAGATTGAAAGGCTCAGCATGTGGTAGGTAGCCTAGGGTGTTCTTGAGGTTGAGTTAAATATCCAAGCACCTCTCCAGCTTCTGGACATGATGGTTTGGGGCAGTCAGAGGAACTGTGGCTCACCTGCAAATTCCTGCCACAGAGCCTCAGAGGTAGGTGGAAGCCAGAAGAAGTGAGCAAGAGGGGGAAGGGGAGAATAAATGCCCAGCATGCAGTTGAACACTATGAATGCAGAAGGTCTTCTCCAGCACCCCAGCTAAAAGCAGTGGCAGCCTCCTATATTGATTATGCATGCATGCCACTGAGCGAACAGGCCAGCTGGGCAGAGCCAAGGCCCACTGGATAATTTATATGCTTAAGTTGGCACTCTCAGACCCATAGGCAGAGTTCAGAGGAAAGAGCTGAAGAACAGATATTCAAGACATAAGTAAACCACCACCTTGCAGCTTCCGGTGGGTAGGCAGAAAGGTCTCCTAAGTAGATCATGCAGAGTGGTGCCAAAATGTGTGTGTGCGTGACACACTGCTCCCACTGCACATGACACATCCTCCAGCCCTGAATTCCAGCTACTCCTTCCCTTGGCAGATTCTGTCAAGACCAGGAGAGTGTCACTACCTGGAGAAAGCCTGCTCTACACTCCCAAGTTGAGCTAAGTGACCTCCTTAGTGTTCCTCTGATGACCTAAGGCTGCCTCCACTGAAGCCTCCCAACCCATCCATCAGTTCAAAGCATTTCTGCCATAAGGAAGCCTTCTCCAACATGCTCAATCAACAAAGAGGAGCCTCCTGTTACTTTTGGACAGCTTCCTACACCTCTCCTTCATATCTCCTTTCTTCAGATTTCTCAGTACTTCCATGCTCGCTTTCCTTCTCCCACCCCCCTCAAACGTAAGCTTCATTCAAGAAGGGACTTCACTGGCCCTCTTCACCACTGCACCCCCTACCCCTACTATAGTACCTGGCCTGCATAGAAACACAATGGATAATAACTTAATAAGGAAGTCCTTCTACAACACATTATGGTCATATTTATTGCTCTTTCTTCCCAACTAGACTGTGAGCTCCTTTAGGGCAAGACTGGGTCTTTTCTCCCCAGCAAAACAGGAAAGGGGTGGGGTCAAGCATTTCTGGCACCTTTGAGTGATTAGTTCCCATTACCAAATGGCTCTCTTCATTTTGTTCTTTCATGGTGCTTAGCAAAATTCCTAACCCCTAACAGGAGTTCAGTGTCTATTTCAGATGATTCGCCTTTTAAGGAGCCCATACCTAAGACTGGTAATGCGAACTCTGTGTCAACCAGTGGCAATCAGCCCCTCATGGCCATCTGACACTGATAAAAGTAGGATTTAGAGGAGGATCCCACCAGGAAGTGGGAGGCCCAAGTGTGGGTCCCCACCCTATACTTCCTGTCTTGGTGACATACAGAAGGCACCAAACTTTCTAGTGTGTTGTTTCATCTCTTAAGATGGAGACATTGCCACTGGCCCACAGGCCCACAGGCATCGACTCTACCGCCCCATGTTGTGGTGACAAAATACAGCAGTCAGTCCTTTGGCCCCAGGTTTGAATCCTACCTCCAATTTTTCACTGTGTGACCCTGTATGAGATACAGGACTGACCTGAGTCTCAGTTGCCCCATCTGTCAAACAGGACTAACAGTAGTTTACAAGGACAGAATGAGCTGATGCATGAAAAGGACTTCTCACAAATAAGCACAGTAGCAGTTTATTGATGGCAGCAGGTTATAGCGGAAAGATCTTGGATTTGGACTGAGAAGATCTACTCCAGCAAGCTAGGTGATAATGGACAAGTCAGAATCTGAGGTTCAGTTTCCTCATCTGGAAATAGAGGTAATAAAACCATCTCTCTTCATTCCGGCCCAGTTCATTCCCATCCAGGATGCCTGCACTTGCTCTTTACTGCAGGCCATCACCTCCCCAGCTCTGTCATGGTTCTGTCATCACTCAGGTATTAAGTCAGATGTTGTTTCCCCAGATGGTTTTCCCTCCACTTCTCTGAAGTCAGTCACCTACTCTTTGCTTTATTTTATTTCCTACCTGGAAGTCACTTCTGTCAAAAATTGTCTAATTTTTATGTTTATTGTCTACTACACTTCTCACTAAACTCTCAGCTCTATGAGAGCAGAAACCTGGTCTGCCCTGGACTCCAATGTACCACCAGAGGTTAGTATGCTACCCTGCACATACTAGCTGCTCAACAAACACCAAATAAATGAATGAACACCCTCTACAATCACTGTGAAGAAAAAAATGAATAATGCAATGAAAATGCCTAGCACAGGGATGCCTGGGTAGCTCAGCAGTTGAGCATCTGCCTTTGGCTCAAGGCATGATCCTAGAGACCTGGGATCAAGTCCCACATCAGGGTCTCTGCATGGAGCCTGTTTCTCCCCCTGTGTCTCTGCCTCTCTCTCTCTGTCTTATGAGACAGACACTCTCTCTGGGTGTCTCTCATGAATAAATAAATAAAATCTTTAAAAAAAAGAAAAAGAAAATGGCTAGCAGTCTTGTTTCACAGTAGTCTCTTTGTGTTGATTCTCCTTGCTTTCCCTAAGTACTACAGTCCTTAAATATTATCTCAGCTTGAGATTTAAAATTTACTTAAATTGAGCTAAGGTTACCAGACAGGGGAAAAGGGGGGGGGGGACAGTCATAATTAACCTCCCTATGCAGATCTCCACCAAGAGCTTCTTAACACCTCTGTAATGTGGTCTGAGCAACCAAGCCTCCCAGGATCCCCTGAGTGCTCCAGAAGACAGGTCATCAATTGAGCCACTTCTGCATCTGCACACATTGCAGATCAGACACAAAGACAAATGACACTCAAACACTCAAATCAGTGCCAAGGGGTGAGCGCCAGCCAGTGCATACATTGAGATTGGGCCCCCGAAAAGACTCAAAACTCAGATGCAGGCCCAGTCAGGCACTGACCAGGATGGGGACTGAGATATCCACCTCAGGATACTGGATCACTCTACCCTCTCTATGACTGTTGTCCCCTATACTTGGTCATCCATCTCTAGAGTTCCTCTGCTCACTCTGGCACATATCACACTATCCTCTTTTTAACCCATCCACCTTGGGTGGCTCTCCTACTCTGCCAGAAGTTCCAGGTCAACATGGTAGATGAGTCTATCCTCCCTTCCACAGCACTGATCTCACCTAGTCCACACATTCTAAGCCACTGAGTCACAGTGGCCTTAGAGTTCAGAGAAATAGCACAACAGAGGTCAAGAACCTCACCCAGGTGGCTGTCAAGGTTCTATCTCCCCAGTGGGCTCTTGTCCAATGGGTTGAGTCTAAATTCTAGACAACAGTCAGAACTCACTGCCCTGATATGAACCTCCATTTTAAACATCAAAGAAAAGCTCTGAAGTTGTCTACACTCAAACACCACACTTCCTATCAAAATGCCAAAATAAGGCCACAATGAGATTATTATGACTATTATTATGAGATTATTATGATTATTATTATTATTATTTAACCATTGCCTCAGCCATTGCATCCAGAAAACTCTTACCATGTGGAGGGAATAGACTGATGTGGATCTCACATCATGCTCCTGCCCTAAACCCAGCAGGCATCATCTCCACTGGACAAGAGCATGCATAGTGCTCTTGTCCCTGAGGGCCAAAGTCCAGAGGCAGAGGGGGAGAATTAGCACAACAGCCAGATGCAGAAAATTGGCACTATGATACCAATTCTAGCAAAATAGATTGGGCGAGGCAGGAAAAGACATAAAGAAGGTGGCCCTCAAGCAATGACAGAACAGAAGCTCCAGTGCCTGGGGACAGGATTTTCCAAGGAAGGCAGACAGACCTGCCTTCTAACCTGTCTTCTATCCAGTTCAGCTATAATCTTGACCCTTGCCATCCCACTTTCTCTTGATACCCAAGCTTCTTACTGAGAGAGCCAGTTTTGCTTACAGGACAAGGGCTTTACCCTCCACTCCATCAGACTCCTACCTTTCCTAAATAGCACTGCCTTGACTCTCTGGCATCTCCTTCTCTGGTGCTTTTCCAGCCTCCTCTCCCAAATTTTATAGTTACTTAAGATATACTACTTCCCCATGTCCAGCCATATGAACCTGTTTTGTGAATTTATGTAATCCTTAACCTCTTTGAGCCTCAGTTTATGTACCTCTAGAATAGGGGGTGAGGATTAAATTAGACAAGCTCCAAAGTTTCATTTTAACACTAATATTTCATAATTCCATCATTGTTTAAAAGAAGTTTATCAGCTAGAGTCATCTGTGACAATGTTATCTACTTTATCAGAACTGGACCTGGACTGGTCTTCCTGGGTGCCAAGCTGAACAGGCTTTCTGAAGTTTCTCTTAGCTTGGTAAAAATGTTCTGTAAGTCAATTTCTCCTCCCCATATTTTTATTCCATATAGAGGTAGGGGATCAGGAAGGTAGGAGGCACTGGGCAGATGGAGAAGAAATCGGGAAATACTAGTAAGTAGCACTTTCTTGTAAGGAAGAAGAAAAAAAGCACATGATCAGACTCACTGGCTGACACCTCTCAGGGCTCACTGGCTGGCCCTCGTACCCCCTCCCTTTTTTGAAATATATGAAATCTGCCCCAGCTATCTGGAACCATGCCACCCTCCCTGGGAGAGAAGTTCTTATGCCAAGCTTCTGATGGCTACTCACATCAACACCTGGGAGTTGTTCTTCACACTGACCTCTCCCTTATCCCCATATCCAATTCATCATCAACTCCAGTCAAGGGGACCACCAGAATATGCCTCAACTCTGCCAGCTGTCACCACACAGCTGCCCCTACTCCATCTCTGGCACCTCATAGTGTCTGGACTCAGCAGGTGTTCAATAAAGATTTGTTCAATGAATGGAATCCAAAAGGACTTCTCTCTCCCTGAGAAACAAAACTAAGAGATAAGCTATTTTTGCAGGGCAATGGTGAGTTCAATACTCCCACCCTGCTAAAGCACAAATAAGCACCCCACCTGAAACCCCATACCACCATATGAGTTCAGAATCCTTCTTGTCCTCCTTCCCACTCAGGTCTCAAGAATCAGGAGTGACAATGAAACCACAGGCATCACCTCACTCTGTGGATAAGACATTAAGTAAGATATCACTTTAACATCTGAGCAACATTAATTCCCAGGAGCCGTCTTCTACCCTCAGACAGGATAGCAATATCCAAACAACACATACCCTGCACTCCCACATATGCACACCCATACATACCCCTTGCTTAGGCCGCAGAAGGGAGCAGGACTAGAACTCAGACCATTCTGCTGGTGGCCACATGGGATCACCTCCATAAGAACAT
Source organism: Canis lupus familiaris (assembly GCF_011100685.1). Classification (NCBI taxonomy): domain Eukaryota; kingdom Metazoa; phylum Chordata; class Mammalia; order Carnivora; family Canidae; genus Canis; species Canis lupus. The sequence continues at coordinate 51,185,654 of NC_049229.1, read as the reverse complement.
AGGAATATAAGTCTGCTCCTCAGTCCACTGGCCCAGCTGGCATGATTTTCATGAATGCAAAAGACAACCCTCTCTCTCATCCTACTCCCCAGTTCTTGTCACTAGTCAGATACTCAGGGTTTGCCCACAGCTCAAAGAGGAGAAGGAATGGTTTAATACTCTTGCTCATCCCCAATTTCTGAAACTCCACATCCATCTGCAGGGAGTCACTTATCACAAAAGTCTGAAATTGGAGAGTGATGTGAGTAGGTGGCTGTCTGGTTTCCCAACCTTGCCTATCTCCAGATTTTCCTCATTATTTCACACTGGTGGCATCACTTCCAAACTTCCAACAGCATCACATCTCTCTGGACATGTCTGTAAGTCAACCTCCCAGCCAAAGACAGAACTAGGCTCTCACAGCCCATCTGGCCATGTAGTAGACCAACTCTAGGGCCTGGGGAGTCCCCATAAGGGGTCCTCCCATGGAAAGCCCCAGCCTCTCCCTTGGCTTCACTGAATATACTTCCACATTGGTCTACCTACTCCTCCAGTCTAACTGCTCTGAAACTATGTCTCATGGTAGCTATGAACATAGCCTCTGAAGTCAGGCATCATGGATTCAAATCATACAGCACTCCCAAGAGGGGACACCTGGGGAAGTCATTTGACCTCTCTACCCTCTGTGCTCTTTAAAATGCAACTCACAATGCCTACCACACAAGATTGCCATGAGAATTAAATGTATTAACTATTGTATGTTAAACTACAGGCACCGGATAAGTGATCTTTCCACTGTTATCAGCTCCCAGCCTCCCAACCCAGCCCCACATACTACACTGGCTACGGATATGCTTGCACTGAAACTACAGTTTCCATGGCCTTCAAAAATGTTCTATCCAAGTAGAAGCTTTGAAAAATAAGCAAAACAAAGGGAACATGAATTTCCCTTGTACGTTTCTTGGTACAAGGTGGTGGAAGGCGGACGGAGGTGTCTCCATCTTCCCTGTATGTGCCCCTTATCTGTTAGAAATAAACCAACTTGTTAATATAAGAAAAAGAATCACTGATGGAGGCCAAATTTCTTCCAATTCTTAGTCGCACCTTTTCTATGGCTGTCACCACCATTTTGTCACCAGTTCCCTTAATCATACTCTTCATTTGTAGCATGCCCCTCCCAATTCATCCCTGTCCTCAAGAAAGAAAATCTGTGACTTAAGGGAATGCCTGAGGGATGGGTATCACGATACTAACAGTAATTCCTTCAGGGAGGTAGGACTATAGGTGCTTTCCATGATCTTCTTTATGCATCTCTTATTTTACTGAATTTTGGGTTTCTCTTTTTTTTTTCTTTTTGTCCCCATGTACATGGCACATCATTCATCCATTCTATTCCTTTTTTAAAATGAGAAAAAATGTAAATCCCTTTCAAAACGTCCCAGGCCTTGTCTCTAGAAGGTGGTTCATAAAGGAGAATGAAGCAGGATGATACATCCTCATTCCATCCTCAAGGACTAGGCAAGAAGCTTGAATTTTGGAAGCAGGGACAGGGACATTCATTCATCCAGCAGGCGTTCACTGAGTGTTCACCCCATGTGAGGCATCACGTGTGAACAAAACAAAGTCCCATTTAGACCTCGGGGTGATGAGGTCCTATTCAGACAAACAGATAATCTGCAAAATGAATGTATATGTAATATGTCAGACAGTGTAAGGGGCTATGAAAATTAAGTAAGGGGATTGAGGGCTGAGAAGGGATGTGCTATTCTGGAAGGGTAGTTGGGAGGGCTTGCCCAAAGAGGGTCATTTGTGCAGAGACCTGCACAAATGGAATGGAAACGGCCAAGGAAGCAGCCAGGACAAAGGCATGGATGTTGGACTGGGTTTAGCAAGTTCAATAGGCAGTATGAGCAAGGAGAATGAAAGGAGAAAAGGTTGGACAGGTGCTGGGGCCAGATCTGGTGTGGCTTTGCAGTCATATTTAGGACTATTCACTACGGCACACTGTGACTGGCATGGGAAACCAATGAAGAGTTTTGAGTGGAGTAACATAATTTGACTTTCATTTTAAAGGATCATTCCCAACTGCTGTGTGGAGAAAAAAAAAAACTGCAAGGAGTCAAGAGTGGAAGCAGGAGTGCAATAAGGAAGACACTGTAATAATCCAGGAAAGAGGTAGTGGCAGCAGTTTAGACTTTACATAGATAAGAAATATGGTCCTATTCTGGGTCCATTTTTAAGGAAGACCTACAGGCTTTACCAATAGCTTGAACTTGGGACATGAGAGCAAGAGTCAACAACAATCCTAAGTGTGTTAGGTGTGAGCACCTAGGAGATGGTGTTGCTTACTTCTAAAATGGGAAAACTTAGCAGGGTTGGAGAAACAATTAAAGGATGTTAAAACACAGAAAGTTTGAGTTGAATTAATACTTGACAGCAGGTAGAGATGATGGCCAAGCAAGTGGATATTCAAATTTGAGTTGAAGGGAGAGGTCCAGGCCAGACCTATAATTCCTAGAGCACTCAACTAGGTACTGTACCTATAATTCCTCATTTAATATTCCAAACACATCTTTGGGGTATGACTTTATTCCTTTTGTAAAGGGCAAATCTGAGACTCTGAGAGGGGGAGTCACTTGCCCAAAGCTTATACACACAGAACAGATTCACCTGCATTCACACCTGGGTCAGTCTGATGCCAGAGTCCAGGACTCAGATTGTAAGAAATCCAGATTATAACAGGAGGCCAATTCAATAAACATGGCAACCTGTATCTGTCCCATTCAGGAAGCTGAGCCCCACCTCCTTACAAGATCTGTGATTGTTCTCATTGCCCAAGCGTCCATGGTATCCAGGACCCAGTGTGATGTCTAGCTCTTATGCATGGGTTTCTGCCTTTGCCTCTTGATTTGCTCCCAAGTCTCCAAGGAACCTGAAATCAGGCTCTAAACACCAGCCCAGCACTATAGCCTTACTGACCCGTCAGTTCTTGCCAGACCTCTCCCTGGGCAGGCACTGCAGCTGTCTGCTTCACATCTGGGAGGTAACCATGAGCTTGGAAATCTCATAACTTTAACTGCAGGTTCCCTCTGGGGGAACCTGATCAAATCATTTGACTGCGGAAGCCTCAGTTTCCTCAACTACCAGAAGGTGGGAGTTAGATAAGTTATGAGTTAAGAGTCTGTGAAATATGCAGAAAGGCAAGTTTTTCTAACACTGATTTCCTGCAGTAGAAAAGCCTTGGATCCAGCAGTCCCTTTTTGAATCTTGTTCTGATACTTAATGTCTTGCAGAGCCATCAGCAATTTTGTCCCTCTAATCTGTCCCTCCAATACAAGGGTGACAATATTAACCTTCCGGGGTGTGGGCAGGACAGTCACATGGCTCATGGGTATTACCAATGTGTTCATTTACAAAAGTCCCAAGAACACACAGTGAGCTCAAGGTCCCTACTCCACTTAGGGACTCCCCTTCCTCCACATAAAGGACTCTGTCATGTTCCACTAAGTCATCTGATGATTTCTCTCACCTCCTGCTTTGACCTACCCCATCCCCAAAACCCTGAGATCCTAACAGCTCACCTTTACACTTAGCCCTGATCTCATTTCTTCAATTCTTGGTCCTAAGAAAATCCAGGTCAAGGTATTAGGAGGGAGAAAAACGAAAAGAAAGTCTCCTTGCCCATTCCATTTGTCACCTGATGCAGAAATTGCTATTAGAACACTCCAACTAACACAAAATAAAAATTACCACCATCACTACTATCATGGCTATGGCTGTTGGAAGCCAGGCAGAACCAAAGTGGTATAGAATGGAGAGAAGAGTGACATCAGACCACTTGGGTTCTAACCCTTGATACCAACTGCAAGATGACCTTGGACAAGTCACTTGATTCTGAGCTATCCCCCAACAACAAAGATTATGTCATTACCTCTGATTTACAGATAAGGACACTTGAGCTCAGGAGGTGAGGGATCCACTTGACTAGTAAATAAGCATCAGGGAGTTACCCAAAATCTGCATGTGTGATCCCAAAACTCATGCTTTTCCTACCACATCTTGATAACCAGAGCACTGCAGGCCTTTAAGTCAGAAACTACTGGATTTACATCTCACTTACTTTCTGAGAGGCTTTGGGAAAATTACTTAACCTCTCTGAGCTTTTATTTTTCTGATCTATAAAGTGAAGATACTGCTACCTGCCTCATGGGCCATATCGTGAGGATCTAGATAGCACGGGAAAAGCTCAGGCACAGTGCGTGCATGAAGCAGCCCCTCAATGACTTAGAGGTCCATTCTCACTGTTACCTCAGGAGTCCTGCAGAACAAAAAACATTCACACGACCCAGAGAGTCATCAGTTCCTCCATAGCTGTCCTCTGAAATTTAAAAGCCAAGTGTCCAGTGCCACATGGCTATGAACACCAGCTAAATTCAAATATGGTTCTTTTTGCCCAAGTCTATAGCTCACCCAAAAGTCAGCTCAGAGCAGTAGGACAATCTGAACCTTGAAATCACCATGTCCCAGGCCCCTCTATCCACACCTTACCACCCTCGTTCAATGTCCAGCTACCCCAAACAGATTCACACACAGGAGTAAAAATCACCAAGACAGAAGAGGCCCCTTTTTGCCAGCTCAGGGTGGGATCCTCTAGTAAAATTTCTGCCTTCATTTCAGGAAACAAAAACAAAAAGCGTCCTATTGACTTTGAGGCATAAAGCAAATTAATTCTCCAAACACAGTCCGGAGCATAGAACGGCCCAGTGAGGGCCAGCTAAATATGACCAGAAACCAGCAAAGCAATTCTGAAGTTATCATATCCTTGAGGAAATAGTGATGTTGCCAAGGCACCTATCAATCAAAGCTGATCCTGGAGGAGCTGTGCATGTACACACTGCAAAAGGAATAAAAAACTCAAATACCTAAAGCATGAACTCGGGTTCCTGTACCTCAGGCTTTGCCTCGGAAACCATAAGACCCTTCAGAAGTATTTTGCAAGAAGCACCAATCCTCAGGCTTCCCTAAAAGACTCTTAGCCTCTTTTCTCTGAAGAATGACAAAAACCACAGGAAAACAATGTTGAAAGATGAAGACTGGCTTAGCCCTTGTAGTTACCCCCTTACTCCCTTTCCTCCTCCCTGCCTGTGTGCCAAGATGAGTCACAAGCACCCACATGGACCATATTCTGGACTGAGCTCAATGATCCAGCTTGGTGGCTTCTGCTGAGAGAGTAGAGCCATGTCAGGCAGGCAGTGTCTTCTGAATTGAATTTGTAGAAGCCCACACCACACCAGCTTGGTCTGTGAGTAGTGTTGGCTTTCCAGAGGGCATTCTCTCACTCCCCACCTCCTAAGCTTTCATAGAACCGCAAATGGGCATATGAGAGATGATAGCACGGGGTACACTGTGGACAGGGAATGGGGTAAGAGATCAGTAATGGATCAGCAAATCAGACTCGTACTGCAAACCGCCTCTATACACAGTATTCAAACTCAGGCAGGGTCACTGGAATCCCTCCATCCAGCCCACATGGGCTCCCTCTATAGCAGTCCTATCAAATCCACCCACAACTATTCTCATGCAACTCTCCTTAGCTCAGTTCCCCAAGGTCCAGCCTCAGCTCTGTCATCAATCACCTGTGTGTCTTGGGCAAGTCACTTACCTGCTCTTGGCCCCCATCTCTACATTGAAGAAGCTAGTCGTGTACCGTTTCCACCCACTCTGTAGGCTGCTAGGGTTCTTCTTAGGAGAATGGAACCTCTCCTTTCCAAACCCACCACTGGGAGAAATTCCAGACTCTAACACTAAATAAGGACTAGGGTTTTTCCCACCCTTCAAACTTTCTTCTGTCCTTTCCTTATCTCCTGAGTAATGGGACACATTTTCTCCCAAGTGGTCTAATATGGTGCCTGCCTTAGGTGCCAAGAAGAGAGAGGCTCAACAATTCTTCCTTAAGACATAAGATCTAAGATGCCAAAATTTGCCAACTGCCTCATTACACCCAAAATCTAAATCTGGAAGCTCAAAGGCATGAGAGGCTGCTGTGAAAAGTGCTCATGCTACATCTTTAAGTGAAAAATCAAGCTAGTATGAGAGCTTCCAAAATGTGATTGCTGGTGCCTGGCACAGAGTGGGTGCTCAATTAGTGCTTGTTAAATGAGCGAATGAATTTCTTCAAAAACAAAATAGCACACCCTGGATTGTAGATGCTTAGAAATTAAGCTGGAAAGACAGATATCAAAAATTTTCCCACTAGTTAATTTTGTAGGGGTGACTTACAGGTGATTTTTTATTTTTGTTTTTGGTATTTTCTAAATGTTCTATAACAAACATATGTTATTCTGTAATAAGAAAATAATTAAGTCACTTTTATAAGAAGTTGACTGTAAAAAAAAAAAAATAACCACACATATATGAAAAAAGAAAGTGCGACTGTCATCCAAACTCCACAACCCACACACTGGCCAACCTCCTTACCTCCCACACATCCCGCCCCTTCTCAGAGAAAGCTTCCCTGCTTTCTCTTTTCTGTCTTGATTCCAGGAATCTGGGGAGTGGCCTTCAAGTGTTAGCCTCATCAGAGTTAGAGCCCAGTACTGAGGCAGCCCCCACCACTCTAAGACCTGGAGAAAAGCAGACAAGAAGCTAGACTGCCCACTTCTGATGTCCCCCTTGCCAGAACCACCTTGTCAACCCTGGAAGAGGCACAGAGCAGGGTGCAAAATGGCCTCCATCTCATGGGGTGCTCATCTACATGCACAGCTTTTTTTTTAAGATATTTTTTTAATTTTTATTTATTTATGATAGTCACAGAGAGAGAGAGAGAGAGAGGCAGAGAGAGAAGCAGGCTCCATGCACCGGGAGCCCGACGTGGGATTCGATCCCGGGTCTCCAGGATAGCGCCCTGGGGCAAAGGCAGGCGCCAAACCGCTGCACCACCCAGGGATCCCTACATGCACAGCTTTACTCACCTGTAGGTCAGGTCAGAAAGGAGGTCAAAGAAATGAACTCCCATGTCCTGGTAAACTTTTCAGGAATTTAATATTTTACCAGCGCCTTATGAACACATCTCCTTTCTCTGTGCACATCTTCCGGCCTCTCCCTCCTGACGCCAGACCAAGTCCATGACCTGAGTCCCTATACCTCTTCCTACCTCCACTCATATCTTCTCAGGGTGGCCAGAGGACCCCACAACTTAAGGGCGGAGGAGATAGCAGGTGAGCACAGGGAAGGAGACAGCAATTGTTTAGGGAGGCACCAGGAGGAGGTGGGAGGGAATATCAGGTGACCAGCATCTCACTAATTAGTAACAGGTGGGGCTGGAAGGTGGGGAGACAGGGTCAGAGGGTAAATGTTCCCTATGGACTTATGGGCCAACAGACCTAGAAGGCTGGCCTGGTGGCTCTTGCCAAAGGGAAGAAAAGCAGAGACTACTCATGAGACAGAGGGGCAACTATGCCCCCAGAGATATCCTGTGCTCACCCTTCCCCCGGGTTTTCCCTGACCCAGAATAAACGGGCCTGTGGACCCTGGTGGAATCATCTCTATCACCCACTCAATCAACATTTCCTCTATGCCCTCATTCTACATTAGGGCTCCATAATTCTCAGAGCCCTCCTGTATGTTTCCTTCAGAGCATTCATCATAATTAATAATTATATATTTCTTGGTGGTGTTTGATACTTACCTCTCCACCCAAGTGTAAGCTCCATCAGGGAACAACCAAGTAATCTCTCTTGACTGTGGCTGTATTCCCAGCACCTGGTACAGTGCCTGGATACAGTAGGTGTTTAATAAATATCTCTTGGATGAATAAATGCATGAATAGATGAACAGAATATTAGCGCTGGCATAGATGATCACCAAGGTCCCTTCCAGCTCTGAGAGTCTCTGACTATTCTCTATTTTTTGACAGCTTTGGAAGAAAAGTTTAAAATGAGCCCCAGAGAAGCTGTTTCACTGATCCCTGGGGAAGGCTCAGGATGGTTGCTGCTGACAGACTTCCAAACACTCAAGTTGTGCAGAGATTTACTCTGATTTTTTTAAACCTGAGAAGGGAGCCTGCCGAATTTCCAGGTTGGGATCATCCTCTCCTCCCTCAGGGCTCCTGCACACAGGGCACTAAACACAGCTCTGCATAGGCCTTCCCATGTCAGTAGTGGACACCTGGTCCTAGGCAAAAAAGGCCAAATCTCACAGAGCAATAGGTAACCACAGCAGACCCTGTCCTTACCTTTTTGCCCTCCAAATAAAGAGGGTCTCACAAAGTTCTGGAATGGAATAAAAGGAGTTCTGAGGCTGGCCCTGTATGTCACAACTTCACCCGGCCACAGAAAGTACTTGCTTTCAATGTAGATTCCTGGGCCCCACCCCAGACCTAACTCAGATGTGCAGTGGGCCTGAGAATACGCATTTTGTAAGAGCTCCCAAGACATTTTGATGCATACCAAAGTCTGAAAGATGCTACTCTAAAGAGAAGCAAACTGATCACAATAAGCACTGCCCCCACTGGGTCCTGGGTAGGTACAACCAATTACTTTCTCAATTGCAACATAACTCTGGAAACAGATGCTGGCCTAGCCTGCCAACACCTGCTTTGCAGCAGAGACATTCTGAACCACTGTTTTGCAAGCCTGATGGAATCACCCAGGCATCTTTAAAATATACTGATGCCAGGGTCTTACCCCTAAATATTCTAATTTAATCCATATGAGGTGCAACATAGGTTTGGGATTTAATATTGTGAATCCAATATGCAGCAAAGTTTGAGAACTGCTGCTCTAACTTAACCCCCCACCTCCCAGCTCACCACCATGCAGGCTTCAAGCACCACAAACACCCCAGACCAGCCTCCACCCAACCAGACACTCGGCCTAAGCTGCTACAGCCAAGAAAGGAAGGGACAGTGGGGGTCACCTGGCAAGACCTCGGATATTTCTGAGGCACATGGTCTGGTCAGAGCATCCATCCTAAAAGCCCCATGTGTTTACCTCCTAGAACTTATAGGTGATTTGCTGAGTGTATCAGTATATACAAGACAATGGAGCACAACTATAAAGGTTCCCAGAGTCTTCTTTACTAAAGTAACTTCAACTTTTATCTCAGCACCATTCACCAACTCTGCAACCTCAGGCAAGTTCATCTCTCCAAGCCCCACTTTCCCTGTCTGTAAAATGGGAATAATATTCCCTGACACTTGGTCACTGTAGCCTCACAACCTATGGGCAAGGCACTTAATGTGGCTGCAGGCACATAGTTAGTTCAATACGTCTGAATCAACGATAAGGTATCAAAGGGTCCTGCTTGTTGCCTATCAGATGCTTCACTATTTTTTTTTTTTTTTTTTTTTTTTACTTTACAGGAGCTTGGACCCTTGGCAGCTGTTCTGCCAACCTCAGGTACTTCCTACTCCTCCAGGGCCCCCTTCCTTGCCGTACTTTGCCAGTTCTTTGCTCTTGAATTCGCCATTTAACTTGTCTGAGACTCAGTTTCCAAAGTGGTGGTATAAAAGCACTAACCCCACATTTATCAAAAGAATGCTAACATGAGGCTGGGCACAAGGGAGTTCAACAAAGCAGAGAGGCCGGTGAAGATGGGGAATAGTCATTTCTCTTCCTTGAATTGAGGTTCAGCAAAGAGCACTCTCCATCTGCTCTGGCAGCCAGTGGGTAGAAAAGATGCCTCCTGAAGGCTCATGGGGAGATGGCAATTCCAAATCTGGAACCAGAACAAGAGGCAGCCCCAGCTCCCCTCTACCCCCACCCCCTGGGGCAATGCTGCAAGAATGCTGACTCCAGCTTGGGGCCCCTCTTACCAGCTCCCCATCCTCCTCACTCCATTTAGCTCTAGCAATCCAATTCCCTTTCCTCCATCCGGAAATCGATGTTTAATTAACACATTATTGGAAAAATAAACACAGTCTTCAATGGGACTGCAATGAAGCTAATGCAGCTCAGCTTGGGGGCTTCAGACCATCCCCTCAGTCAGAAAAATGCTCTTCTCTTCCCTCCCACTCAACCAAGAAAAAGCTCTTCCTTTGGCTGTGGAGTCCTCCAGTCTAGGGAATCCATACTCTTCCCTCTGTGTATTTCCCTCCCTGGATCTAGGCGTAAACCCACCCATCCCTTCTTACCCTTAACCTGATGACATTGATGCAGGAGGGAAAGGTAGGATTTGGTGTCAGTACACATATCACTATTCCATGTGGGAAAGATGTCCCCAGCCTCCACCTAAGAAGCTGTGGATGAGCCCATCTCCCCGCCTGCTCTCCAGACCAGAACCACACTCATCTAGCTTAGGGGTCAGCAGCTATCTTGCCCTGGCTGACTAAGATGATGAGCCCCAGATGCTCCAACCAGCCCTCAGCCTCAAGAGCTGATTTGAAGACCTCCCCTCCTCTAGTCCCCATTTTAGATCTTCTATAACTCCTGCCCCCTCTCCTCCAGTACAAGTTCTCAGAAACAGCATGAATCCTAGAGTCAGATGCAAGGTCTGTTACTTCTTCACTGTCTGATCTTAGACAAGCTATTTAACCCCATTTCCTTGTCAGGCAAATGAGAACACTACCTGTCTAAAGGAAATACCAAGCAGACACCATGCTTTGTGAATAGCAGGTGCTAGAGGACAGTCCATTCACCAGATTCTCCCACTGAGGTCCAGGCCCTACTGCAGGAGCCATGAGAGTGCAGGCTCATCAAGGATCAGGGCCACAGAATAAAGCAGAGGTAAACACATTGCAAGTTCTCTGCCTTCTGCCAACCCACCACCATCCCAAACAACCTAAACTCTTTTTTCTGACAAGATGCTTGAAGCAAGGAAGAAGGTAACAGACACCACGAGGAACAGAGTTTCCAAGTGCCATCATAAAGACAACCAGCAGTGCCATTGCATGGCCAGCAGTGTCCCTGCCCTAACCCTAAAGTGCCTCTGACTGGCAGCAACATCTTCAGCATGTCCCAGAGTTGAGTCAGAATGCCTGGCAAGTGGGTCAGCTCTCAGAATCAGGTTCCCAGACTTTGGGATCTGGAGTACAGGCCCACAGAGGGGGTATGACACAGGATTTAAGAACCAGAGGCTTCAGAGCCAGGCTCACTGAGTTTAAATCATGACCTCGCCATTCCTACCTGCATGACCTTAGACATATTACTTAACCTTTTTAGGCCTTGGGCGGGAGGTTGTAATACAGAAATGACAATAGCACCTATCTCATAGGGTTGTGGGAAGACTAAGGGAGATAATGCATGTCAGGGGCTTAGCATAATATCTGGTACACAGTAAGACTCAAATGTTGGCTAGTAGTAGTGTTGCAAGACTAATAAGGTTAGTAGTAGTGGTGATGTTGATCGTAAAACTAGTCAAAAGATTCAGGTCTTCAACCTTTAAAAATGGGGACAGTGGAAGTATCTCTAGCAAAAGGCTCTACTTTCAGTCACCTTCCTCCTAAAACTGGATTTCCCCCGCTGCATTCCCCTTTCCTCTTTCTACCCATTAACAGAAAGTGGGTGGCGCCATCTCAAAGAAAGATGATTATATATTTTATCATCCAAACCAGGACACTTTTGAAAGTTAATAATTACACTAGGACAAAGGCCTAGATGGGAACTGTCTCTGCAAACCAGGGCATTTGGTCACCCCATCTCAAGGTCACACAGAAACAGCTTTATGCCCTGTCTCAAGGTCCAGGCACAGGGTAAGTCTTCCCTGGTTCTCAGAATCCACTGCACTCTGGCCTCCGTTATCCCACTGCCCTCACCCCAACAACACACACACATACACACATATACACACACACCTGGCTAGGATGTCTAACCCCTCTCTAATTCAAGGTTAAGGCCAACCCTAGGGGTGGAGCAGCAGAACTTGACAGGGGCCCTTCACCCACATTTCATGACATCATGCTCCCTAGCCAGCCTCTGGACACAGAAATGAAACACATTGAGGCTAATATCTGAGCCCATGCCTCCTTTTCTTGAGAAACCAGGGCCAAGCCAGTCTAGGAGAAACACACAAGTTTCGTAGGTTGTCAGGATCCAGAGACCAGCTGCTTGGAATTCTGAATGGAGCCGCTACTACATCCTGAGAGCAACCTTAAGGGGCATGGGATTGAAAACCTGGAGCATGCCACTGTGGTCTCTTCCTCCAGCACATTCAGAGGATAACTTTGACCAGCGCTCAAGGACTCCAGTGACCTGGTAGTGTAGGCCACCAGTCGTCCTCCAGTCTCCCTCTACTCTGCAAGAGTCAAGTCAGCCCTCTTTAAAGGCACAGCTCCCCCCAACCCCCTCACCAAGACCTGCCCCTCTGATAGAGGAAGGAGAAGAACTAAGAGGGCCCCTCAGGTAGCCAGTAGCACGATACCCTTTGAAAAAGTATGTATGATGGTGTGGAAGGAGCACTATCTGGGCACCAAGAAACCTGGATTCCAGCTTTGTCTCTGGATCAGATTTGGCATATGAATTTGGAAAAGCCACTTAATCTCTCTACACCTCAGTTTTCTCATCTGTATTTGAGGGCACTGAAAGAGATGATGGCTCATCTCCCATTTACCTCTAACAGGTAACACATAAGGGTCATGAACTTGGACTCTGGAATAAGACAGACCTAAGTTCAAACTTTGATCTGCCAGTTTACTAGTTTACTTTGTGTAAGTCTAAGCCTCAATCTCCTCTGTTTCAAGGCAAATAATAAGAATATACTGCATCCTGCTGTTTGGAGAATTAAATGAGATAATGAATGTTTACCAAAAAAAAAAAAAAAAAAAGACGCCAAAAAAATACAAACCAAAAAAAATCTTGGTGCAGAACTTGGTATATATATTAAGATCCTCAAAAATGGCAGCTATACCACCATTTTGATGATGATGACTATGATGACTAATATTACAGGGATCATGAAGGAGGAAGAGTCCCTCTGAGTCAGGCATGGAGACCTTTCTCAATCAGAAAGTTTCACATTTTCCAATCCCTCCAGCAGATCTGGGACTTGCATGGAGGGATAAGACAGCCAGAGGCAAAGTTCAACTTTCCCAGAAGAAAGATCCAAGGTGCTAGAGAAGAAAAGAGAACGCCAATACCAAACCCATAAGATTCTTTCCTCCAATCGACAAATATTTGTTGAGTACCTACTATGCAGCTGGAAGTGTCCTAGGCACCAAGAAGAAGGCAATGAACAAAAACAAAGTCCCCGAGCACCCGGAGTTTGCATTCTAGAGGAGACAAGATCACCTTAACACTTCAATATATAATACAGTATTAGGTAGCGATTAGCTGATTAGAATTAAAGGCAAGCTAATGGGCTGGAAAGTGGCCAGTGGTGGGGTCAAAGGGCTATTTCAGAAAGCTGGTCAAGATAGTCCTCTCTGAGTAGGTATCATTTGCACAGGGACCTGGAGAAAGAGGCTGGGAGCTGGTCCCATGCAGAGCCCCCACTGGAGCCCAGTACTGCCACCTGTGACTGGCCCAGCCACAGGGCCTCACTTAGTCAACTGCAGAGCAGCCAGGGCTGGACCTCAAGGGTCAGAACTGTGGCTCAGCCATTTCTGCCTGCAGGTGTGTGCTTGGGGGAGACCAGGCCTGACCATCACAGGCAGACTAACTAACCTACCAGGCAGGTGCATTTCTAGGAGGCAAGCTTTGGAAGGGACACTTGTACTTTTACACGTCTCCCATCCACACATAAGGGTCATGTAAGGAGAAGGGAGTGGGGATCCCAAGAATACTCCCTTCTCAGTGTTTGGCACAAAAATTTGCCCCTGAGGCATCCTGCTCCCTATTTCTCCCCTTTCTCTAGCAATGACGTAACCCTTTCTCCCTAACTCCTCAAGGTCAGCCCCGGGAAGGGGGAGGGACATCAGAAACGGAGGACAATCAGCATTTTGCTCTGGGGATTTTTTTTTTCTTTCAGGCAAAATGTTTGCCAGTTTCATTTATAATTACATAAAGAGGGACACACCTTTAGCCAAAGGAGACGGAAAATGGCGTCTGGTAGTTAGGGCAGCCCAGCCTGGAGCCCGGGAGCCCTGGGGCCGGCTGCTTTCCCAGGGCCATCTCGGATCCTGGGGGCTGTGGCCTCCACCAGGGCCCAGCTGCCCAAGGCGGGCAGGCGCCGGGAGGACGGCTCCGGAGGTGGCAGGGAAACCCTCAATTTCGCCCACCTCTCCCCCTTCAGTCTGTACCGCCCACCAGTCAGCCACCAGCACCCCCGCCCACAGGCTAGCTTGGGGACACGGGGACCTCGCGCCAGCTTTCCCTGGAGACCCGAGCAGTTTCTCCCCCCCACCACCACCCTCTTCTCAGCTACCCTGAACACTCCACACCCCTGCTTTTTTGCCCTCCCATCCCCAAGGGAAGTCAGCTCCCCCTCCCTGGCACCCCCGCACCTCTCCAGAGCCCCGCGCACGGCCACAGCCAACAATCACACTCCGGCGACACAGACAGACAGGCAGCCTCCTGCGTGACCCGCACACATGGTGTTGACGCTCCCATGTGGTCCAACAGGAGGCATACCGGGGCTTGGCAAAACACAAACACCCCGCCAGCCCCCTCCCAAAAGGCAACACAAAGGCCACCAAGAATTTCAAGACCAGACACCATCGGACATCAGAGCGAGAGCTGGGTAGGACAAAGACATCATTCCGTCCTCGCAAGGAACGACGACAACTCTGGGACATTCTGCAGTGCCCTCTGGCTTGACACAGCCCACTGAGCAGAGCTGTGTGTGTTGGCGTGAGAGAGCATACGTATGGGTGGGTGTGGGGGTGCTGTCTGTCTCTACCGTCCAGGCAGCAAATCTCCCCAGAGGTAACCCAGTCCAGACTCTGCTTTCCCCATAACCTTCCTCCAACGTGCCGCAAACATATTACACGGATGGTTAAATTGGATCATTATCACTGGATGCTTATTTGGCAAAAAAAAAAAAAAAAAGGGAAAGAAATCATTAATGTCATCTACCCCCACTCCAATCCCTTCTCAAGAAGTCCCCTCCCCCAAAGACTCTCCAACATGCTAATCCCATGAACTGCGACACACCACAGCTTTCGGGAAAGAATAATGGCGAGGAGAAAGAAGAGAGCGGTGTGGGGAGAAGACGTGGATAGCGTTACTGCATTGCCCGTATGAAGATGGGTGGAAAGGAGCCATGGTGGAGGTAGGGGCGGGGAGAGCGACAGAGGGGAATGAAACCAAACGAAATCAAGTCCTTGGTCGCCTGTGTCCGTCTGAGTGTGTGTGTGTGCAAGAGCGTGTGCAAGTGCGTGTGTAGATGTGCCGACTTAGCCCTCCTATCAGAAGGCTGCATCCGTGTGGCATGTAGGAAAGGCCATCGCACCACTGTTGTGTTGCAAAAAAAAAAAAAAAAAAGGAAAGGAAAGGAAAGAAAAAAGAGCCGCAGAGCCATCAGAATCTGAATTTTCTCATGGAGATGGAAAGGGCTAGAGGAAAGGGGGGAGGGGGGCATATGGGGTAGGGGAGAGCCATGCATGGCAATAGAAGGCAAGAGCATGGCCGAATTGGGGGAGGATAAAGGGGGGAATTGGTGGTGGGGTGGAAAACACTGCACGAGCACTTGAGACACGAACGCACACAATACCCAAACGCCAAGCCCACTGCTCCACTGTTCATCTAAGACTGACAACCTGTCCCCCATCTCCCGCTGCCTCTCTGTGCCCCCAAAGCTGGTGCGGGTGGATTTCTCTATCTCAGTTTTGCAGCAGTGGGCTAATTACAACCAAGCCCCCTTACCAAATTAACCCCTCCCCTCCCTCTCTTTTTCTCTCTAAAAGGCCAATTGAAGAATAATGTGTTTTTAGAGATAATGGATTTTTTTTTCCCAAGGAGCGAGAGAAAGGGGGATGCAAGACAGAAATTCTGCAAACCGGTGACTTCCGACCTCACCTCCGTCTCCCCTCATATCCCCATTCGCTGTAGCATCTCATCTACCATTTCCCAACCGTCCCCTTGTCCCCCACCACCCAAAAGAAAAGACCTTCCTACCATGCACATCGACAAATACACCAATCGCCACCCAATCTCAGTAGCCGATCTCAAAACCCCAAGCATCAATCCACCTCAATACATTCTTTCCCTTATATAAGCAGCAAATCATCAACATATTCAGTAGAAACGCAGCATTAAAAAGAAATTAACCAAAACGGAGGCCAGACCCCCGTACAACCCCCAATAATTAATAACAGGGAGCTACCAGAGAAGCAAAGAGGTAGTTGTCTCTAAAAAATCTAGAATCCCTTTGATTTCTGGCCCCTTCATCTTAAGAAGCAATTTTTTAAAAATCATTATTTCACTAGAAAGGGCCGGAAAGCTCCAGAAAAGGGTATTCGCACAGTCCGGTTGTTTAAAAAGAAAAAAATTAACCCAGCCCTGTTGCTCACTTTAATAGCGAACTTCCAGCGTCCAGCCTTTTCCCCCTCTTCCAGAAGGAAGACTGGCTCTCAGGATGAACCCCAGGCTGCAGAAAATGGGCCAAGAGCCCTTGCTCTCCACTCCCCAACAAAAAAAAAAAAAATCAAACAATAGAAATATCTCTGCACAACCAGCACCCGTCTGAAATATCGTTTGCCCCAATATCACATAGGCAGATTAAGCTAGATGATTAAAAAAAAAAAATTCCAGCCTTGCTATGTCTCTCTCCCCTCCATCCCTCCGCCACGTACCCAGTAGCCCTTAGGTAAACTTGCCCATCATAACCAGCGGGACCATTTTAACTCGAAAGGCGATGCAGAAGCCCTTGAACGATGAAGGAGGCTCTACCCCAGAACAGCAAAGTCATAAAGGGCTAGTTCTTCGGGTTCGCCAGACCTAACCTCCAGGTGCCCCCAGATAGACTATCCCGGGCACAGAGTCACCCAGTGCGCTGGGAGTTCAAATTTCCATTGGAACCTTCATCACAAAGGCAAACGGTCATCTGACCCCTGAAACTACACTGTCCTCCAGGTGTGACAAGAAGTGCCCCTCTTGCTCCCAGAGCCATCCACAGGACCCCGGGCAGAGAAAGAATTAAGAATATTGAGGTGGATTGGTCTGGTAAAAGGAAACTATCTCCCCAAGCGGGAATGACCGGAGGAAGCGGGGAGAGGACAGCTCCTGCTCTCCCACTTCTCCTAGGTGGTCTGTGTCTTGCTCCATCCTAGCCTAGCTCTCAATGATCTCTGACCTTTGCATTTAAAAAAAAATTTTTTTAAATAATGATCAGGGGAAAAGAATCCTACCTTAACTAAACCCAGTAAGAGTTAGCAAAAATATAATTTTCTCACTGCATGATGGTATTTCTACATCCAAATCAAAAGAGAAGGCATTTAATGGAGGGTGGAAGAAATTTATTTTTTTAACAAGTAATCACAGGATAAGTCACCTGCAAAGCAGCCGAGCCCATAGGTTGGTATTACATCACTGGCCTAGGAAGGGATGGGGGGTGAGGGGAGGACAGATTATTTTTCCCTTGTCATCAGGATGATGTTTCTAAAGCAGTTAAGTTTCATGGTTAAAAAAGAGAGAGGGAAAGAGCCAAAACTCTGGGTACAACACAATGCCTTGAAAAAAAAAATACATCGAATCAGCCTTTAAGGTCACTGAGAGCTTGCAAAACCCACAGTGCTTACACAGAGTGGAAGTTTTCAGGCAAGCCTGCTACTAAATCATTAATATAAACAAATGGAAGGCAGAAGAAGAAGATTTCCTTGTAACAGATCCAAACAGGAGCGCACACGCGCGCGCAGACACACACACATACACACACTCTCCCTTTTCACCTTCTGATTATGCCCACCTTCACAAGATAACAGGAGTCCAACCTGAATCTTCAGACTCAAGAAACATCTCCTCACACCCTTTCTAAAAAAAAAAAAAAAAAAAAAAAAAAAAAAAAAAAAATCTTACACACACACACACACACACATAACACACATACACACACACCCCTTAATTCCTCAACAGCTAGGGAAATCCCGTCTCAATTCAATTTTGTCTTATGATCCTCAGAGTGTCCCTTCTCTTTCGCTTTTGAGCCAGCCTTCTCCCAAGAAAAAAATAATAATAATTAGAGGGAAAGTAGCTACAAAATGCCAAAAAAACTACCTGCCCAAAATGAAGTGTTGGGGATACATCATTTCAGACTAACAATCTAAGCAAATAGGAGAAAGACTCCAAAAAATTTAAAAATCTAAAACATTCTCTGACTTTTTCCAACATCTGGAGCAAAAGGACTCAACTTTCAGGAGAAACTGAAAGAGGAGAAAGCCAGTTGAAAAGCCATTCCCATGGTCAGCCGAGGCTCTCGGATCCAGCATCCAAAAAAAAAAAAAAAATCTAGGTTGGTCGCTCCCAACTGAAAACTTCTACCCTCTCAGGAGCAACCTCTTCCCAGAACGAACAAGAACCTTGAGTTGTTTCAAAACCCTGCCTGCCTTCCTTTTCCCCCCAAACCTTACCTTTCCAGTTGAACAGAAGATTTGGGATCTGTTTGTTTGTTTGATGTTTAGTCAACTGACTTTGCTGGGTATGTTTCCTCTTTGGGAAGGTTCAAATTCCAGAATCTTTCTGTCTCCTTTTTCTTTTCTCTCTCTCTCTGGGAGGGAGTGGCGGGGAAGAAGGGAGGGGGGTGTCAGAGGTGTGAAAAGCAGGTCCGCGGTGGCTTGAGATGCTGGCGGCTGCCAGAGAGGGGAGGACACGCTCGCCTCTCCCTCTCGGGGAGTTGCATGCAAGAGGAGATGTGTAGGGCTGAGCTCGGAGCCTGAGACTGCCGGGGAGCCCAGGAATTTCACGCACTCCAGAGCCGGCCCCTCCCTCTCTCACACAGACCCCGGCATTTAAAGAGACAGCCAGGCTGCCTGGCTTAGGGCTTCACCTCCTCTCTGGCTGTTTTGCAAACAGCTGAGAAGATATCATCAGGGAGAGGCACTGTGCAGCCCCCCTGTGACAAAGAGGCAGTGTCAGGAGCTCAGTCCTCCCCCCACCCCAGCCCGAGGAAGGTTCTTTGCCAGAACCGGAGCAGGCGTTAAAAATAAAGACAAAATCCTCATTTACAGCTTCAGTAGACTAAGCCACTTCCCCACTGCTGAAGGTACATGTGTCTTATTGCAGAGACAGGGAATGGAGAGGAGCCTCACCTAGAAGCATGCCTCAATTTCCCCAAGTAGGCACTCCTTGCGAAATCAGGGCAATCCTTGAGCATCTGGTGGAGGCTAGGGCTGTAACTAGGACACAAAGTGGTTCCTTCAACAAGCACTTTGAATGCCTGCTTAGGATGAGGCACAGTGCATAGGACGACTGGGGACATAGAAATGAAAGTGACAAATTGGGCTTCCCATCCAAGGGCGGATGGAGGCACAGCCAACTCTATCCACAGGGGCTTCAAGTTAAGAAAGACAGACGCAGGGGTCTAGTGCTGTGGTGGGTCAGGGGGATGGCTCCCTTCTGTGGCTCGCACCCTGAGCTCAAGGCCTAGGTATTTCCACTGCACCCCCAAACCCTTTGAAATTCGTTGCCAGTTTTGCGGAACTAGTCTATGTCTGTGGAAACATTTCCGCATTCGAGCCTAAACAAGAGATGACAGTCGGTGGCACCAAACACAAGGTTTTGTTCAGCATCAGGCCCTGATGCCTCACCAGGGAAAACAGCCCCACCCCTCTGTCTTCTCGAACTTCCCCTTTCTAATGGCACATCCTTCACCTGGCCAGGGCCAACAGCGGGAATAGCCACTAACAACTGTTGAGCACCTACCACATGCAATCACATCGGTCAGCTCGTCCAGTCCATTGACACTGGTGCTATTTGACAGTTGTCCATCTTACAGTTGAGGAAGTCAAAGCTTTAGGGAGGCTCTCCAAGGTCACACAGCCAGAAATAACCAGAATGAATTTGAACTTGGGTCTGACTCCAGAGCCTGCCTACTCAGCCACGCTGCTATATTGCCTCCCTTCTATGGAGGCCAGTTCTTAAATTTCTGCTCTTTACAGGACATTCTTTCAGCCATCCTAGCATTTACCCAACCCAGCAAACTTTGTTAGCACGTGTACCAGACATTGTGCTAACCGGAAACGAAATGAGGAAGATAAGTTCTCTGCCCCCAAGGAGTCCACTCTGCATTGGCGGAAGACAAACGTGTTTCTATAAAGCAAGGGAAAAACGACAGTCATGGAAACAATGTAAAGGAAGCTGTATGGGATTGTCAAGAACCAAGTGATAAATTCAAGTTTGGTGGGCTAAAGTGGCATTTTTGGGCTAGGCTTGGATGGTCACATGTAATACCAGCATTCCTAGTTGATTTTTCAGTCTGTTTTGCCTTTTAGATCATAGTCTTTTTTTGTTTTTTTTATGTTTCTTTGGGTCCCCAATCTTCAATACCACTATGGTATTTGGCACCTAACAGGAATACAAACAAATATGCCTTAATGGATCAATTTCATGCATGACACATCACCTTCTGCCAATTTATGTGAGACCTGAACTGCCCTAGCCAGCTGATCTATATCTTCCTTACCTGGCCTTTCTTGAAGCCCATGTACCTTATTTGTTCTTGGAACGCAGAAGGGAAATTCAAAGAACCTAGTGCATGAGTTTGGGCAAGTTGTCTGGAGCTCCAGAGAGAAGAACCATATAAAGAAACGATCATGATCCAGCAGGATCTTGGGAACAATGGTACACTCACTTTTGGGAGCAACAGGAAGAGACTTAAGGGACTCCACGGGGACCTGAGAGCATAAGCCCAAAGGGAAAGCCTGAGGACTCACTGTCCTGAGATGTCAGCTCCCATCAGACTCCTTCCACAAACACCAACCTTAGAAGGACATCCTCTAGAGAAGTCCACTGTTCATCTACAGTAACCTTGAGGCTAGGACATGTACCTGGATTCCAATCCCATCTTAGCCACCTATGTTCCCTGAGACTTGAATGGTTTTCTTTGCCCTTTCCATGTCTTAGCATCTTCACCTACAAAATGGAGAGAACACCTGTACTTCATAGAATTGCTGTGAGAACTAGTGATAAAATAATACAGAGAACACCTGCCCCACAGAAGGGCTAAACAAGTATCTGCTACTTTGACCCAAAGGTCTGCCTTTGCCCCTGCATGGGATTATTAACTTTGGACTGCCCCCTATAGTTAGCATTCTCTTATTTCATCATTTCACTTTTAATATTTTAACTTACTGAGGATCACTACAGTTACTCTCATTTACTTGTTTTTAGCCCTTTGCTTTCTAACCTTGCGTACTTTGAATATATTTGTTATTATCATTTCATCCCATTTAGTAGTTTCTTGGGCTTAAGTGTTATTTACCTTTCAATTACTCTGGTGTGTTCTTTTAGCCTGCCTTTTATCATGAAATCTCTAGGGTCATTTTGTTCTTTCCTCCATAGCATTTTAGCTAACTACACTCTGCTCATTCTCAGTGATCCAGCATTCCCCCCGGTTAGCTCCAGATTTACAAGGACGGATATGTTCAAAGAGCAGAGAAAGACAGCATCAAAGACAACATGCTAGACACGTAATACAACCATAAGCATAAAACAATATCAGGTGTTCGCCTAAATGAAGGTGCCATGTCAGCAATGATACTGATTATTTTTAAAAGGACTCAGTAGGGGCAACTGAAGCCCTCAGAGATTCTGGTCTTTCACTGCTCACAGTTCTGACAGTCATAAGGCCACAATCAGAGGCCATTAGGTTAGAAGGTTCCCTTGCGGAAAGGAAGCCTATATCCCTTTCCCTCGGCTGTGTGGCTGCTGCCTTTACTTAGTTCAGAGGGAGAACAAAATGGGACAGGGACGGTTTCAGCTTTTCTCAAATGTGCCAGACTGGCATTTTCAGGATGGAGTGAAGAACAATTTCATTGCCAATCAAAAGAACAAGTTGTCCATGGCATCCTGGAAAAAAATCAGGTTAATGTAATGACAGTGACAGTAATAAACACCACCACCACCACCACAGGTCACCCTGCTGGCCCTCTACTTGGTAGCATCATGGTTAAGATCCCAAGGCTCTGCTAAGAGGACATTTGAATTCAAATCCCAGCTCTGCCATTTGCTGGCTATGAGACCTTGGCCAAGTTACTAACATTTCAAGCCTCAGTTTTCTCATCTGTAAAATGGGAACAATACCATTCTCAACCATTTCCTGTGGTGATTATATCAAAAGCCCATTTATAATAGCAAATGGCACATGGAAAGTCCACCACAAAGAGTATCAGTTATCATTCTCAGAATGAGATTTTAAATATTTAACATCTGAGATAGTACAGGCAGCAGCATCCAATCAGCCTGAAAGCTGGCCATAAGCAACTGATTTGACTCTATCAGGGCATACCAACAACTATCAGTTCTGATCAATAGTATTACTACTACCTGCCGGTACCACTTGGCATGTGCTAATGTGTTATCTCATTTAATTTTCACACAGTAAGTCAGCTTTATGTTATTTATTGAAATATATGCAATTGCATATGGGTGGGGGGAGAGCAGAGGGAGAAAGAATCCTAAGCAGACTCTACATTCAGCATGGAGCCCAACATGGGGCTCGATCTCACAACCCTGAAATGATGACCTGAGCTGAAATCAAGAGTCAGATGCTTAATGGATTGAGCCACCCAGGCGCCCCTATGCAACAGCATATTTATTTGCACGTGTGTGTGTGTCTTACTCATATGGGTAAGACTGTACCCATAAAATCAGGGTTACAGATAAATATACTTAACATATACATTCCTGTTGCCCTAATGATTCTTGTATATGAATTTCAAGGATTTGCTTTGGCTGGGAGTTTTAAAACTTCATTATATAGCTTCCTTTTTTTACTTATTCTTTCAATAATCTTTGGAATATAATGATAATGGTCAATGGCCTCAATTTCTTCATCCATTAAATGGTTCCTTTCTGTCCTGAGTTCCTACTGCACTACCCCAACCATCCTGGAAATATCAAAGGTTTCTCCAGCCAAGACTAAATCATTAAAAACTGGATGCTAAACACTTCTGCCAATCCCTGGGCCAGCACTTTAGTCAAGATAAGTTCTTGGGTCCTCACATGCCTTGCTCCTGAGCAGATTTCAGATTCACGTTTAAATGTTATTGGCTCAAAGCAGTCTGCCCAACACCCTCTGCAAGTATCCCTTGTGTTCTTTCTTCTCCCTACCTCCCCCCAACACCCAAAAGCTGTGCTGCACTGCTGGCCTTCTGGAATTTATTTGACTTTCTGTCACCTACGTGATGATGTTTCTAGTGTTCTTAATAAGTGACTGCTTATTAATTAGTATTATTAGACATGCACCATGCAGTGCAGACAGTACCACAGAGGGGCCTGGCATCTTCAAGAAGAGGATTTGTACAGAAAGATTTGTCCCTGCAGCCCAGTTAGAGGACACAGGGCTGGCAGTGAGTCCTGGGGAGCCAACAGCAGAACTTCCCAAATTCTGAAAGCTGTACACCTAATCAGGCCACTTGTGTTCTGGCATAGGATGGAAGAAGAGCAAGTGAATGTGAGATTTGCAGGCAGGTGATGGCATAAGCCCAAAGGGGAGCCTGAGGAGGTTAGGGCCCATGAAGCAGTTCTAACTCCAGGCATCCCTTCCACTAGGGTATCAGCCACCCCCAAGAGGCTGAAGGAAAGGCCAGCTCCTGGGAAGGCCAAAGGTCTCCAACTTTCAGATTCAATAGGGAGATCTGTACCCTTATTTTTCTCTCCTGCTTATTCTATGGAAATAAAATATTCTCTGGGGCTTGCAGCCAGTAGAAGCCTCTCAGCCATCTCCATGAATTCAGGTAGGCTTTTGCCAGCTGAAAAGAACCAGCCCTCAGGATAGGACTCCTGACTCCAGCCTCAGGGAGACCCAGGCTAGGGTGTGGAATGGCATCCCCGTGGCTATATCTTTCTCCCTAAGCACCCAGGCACAGGCAACTCAGCTAGACTGATGATGACAGAGTATCTCACCAAAAGCTGTAGAAGAAAAAGACGGAGAATGAAATTATTTCCTCCCACTCTGATCATTTTCAGAGCAATTCTAGAATTTCCTGCTTGAGGATCAAATTTTAACATGGTCCAGGTATATTTGGAGTGTTTAATAGGTTTGAATGTTTAAGTGACAGGGAGTTACCTATTAATACGTGATGATTGCTTTCAAAAAAGAATCACCCTTTTCTCCATTTATGATGGAAGTTCTTGTCTGTTTTATACCTCATTCCTCCCACCAGGGAAGTAAGAGCAGACAGGGTTGGCACAGTCACTTTTAGTTTGAGCACTGATTGGACAGGACTTTCACCTCAGGAAGCAGCAGCATAATGTGGTGGCAAAGGGCATGAACCCCGGCTTCAGGCTGCACAGGCTGGCAATCCAGCTCTACCCCATACAAGCCTTGGGACCTTGGGCAAGTTGCTTGACCATTACTGTATCTCTTTCTCCTTCCATACAAGGGAGATCATGATAGGACCTATCTACCCCATAGGGTTGTTATAAAGATCAAATGAGGTAATATTTTTAAAGTACTCCAACAGTGGCTGTCACAGTATAAAAGCTATTTAAGTGTTTGTTAAATAAAAAAATAAAACTTCCCATCAGCACTACTCCCAGGAGATCCTTAATAATAATAATAGCAGTGGTAATGTGCTGGTTCTAGAATATCTCAGGATCATGCGCAGGAAAGATGTCAACTCTGCTATCATTCCTGGCAACCTTGCTTGTGGAGGTACAACGGGGCCCAGATCCCAGTGCTTCCCCACTGCCCCATTGACCCTCTCTCTCCCTCTACTGGACAGGCCTCATACCATCCCTACCCCCTTACGCTGTAAAGCCAGCTCAGCTGCAGTTGCAGGCAGGAAAGGCAGCATCAGCAGCGATGATTTTGTGGAGTCCAAAGCACGCCTCATCTCCATCCCCATCCCCAGCAACCATTCTCTCTGACCCACGCACTAGGACTATTTTTAAATGATATACTTTTGCCTGGTTGTTGGGGTGGGGGAGAGGAGAGAAGAAAGAAACACCCTCCCCAGGATTCAAGCTGAAGATGGAATGATTGCCAAATGCTAACAGCTTTTCGAACAGGACGCAGTTAAAAATATGTCTGAAATGGTTTTAACTCAAACTCAAAAAATAGCTTAACTGACTGGAGAGCCATAGGCAGTGGGGGTGGGGAAGCAGAAGAGGAAGAGGGATTCCCTTGGGAGGGGCCATAGCAAACCTCATCACAGGGACACAGGAGAGATGCCTGATTTATTTTCCCTCATGAATAATACCTTTTGAAAACACAGACCAGATCTCCAGGGAAAGTAGTGACACCACAAAGCTTATTGCTGCTTTTACACAGAGAGATGCTCCTGATAAAGGCCCCACAGTGAGGCTTTCTGGATCCTCACTACTCTAAGTGTGGCCACTACAGCACCAGCATTACCTCTGAGCAGTTTGCAATGCAGATTTTTGGCCTCTCTCTCTATCCCCAGTAGACCTGCTGAATCAGAAGCTACACCTTAACACGATGCCCAGATGATTCAAAATCTAAATTTTGTAAGTACTATTCTAGACTCTTTCATGACACTTCAACCCTAAAAGGATTGGATGCAACATATTTCTCCCCATTTGACATATGAGGAAACAGACACGAGGAGGGACTCATCTAAGTTTACCAGCCGAATCAGATCTAACAGTACCATCCAGAGTCTCATGCCCACCCCCCTAAGGCTTTAAACCTCAAATTAGGTTTCATCATCAAACCTAGTTAAGGACTACAGAGAACTTATGATACCTTCTTTCTAGGAGCAAAGGACTTGGAACATAAAACAATCACTTAAAGCAATGTTTCTCCAAATATGCTCAATTGGTCACTATTCCTACCAAATATTCTGTGAAAAAGAGTTCTATTGTTAAACATATTTAGAAAATTCATAATCCACATTAATATATTTAAGTCTCTGAGAAGTCCTATAGAAAACAAACTTGCTTAGCATTTTTTAATCTGGTGTTTTCCAAAGTTATTTTAGCACAAAACCCTTTGGGCCCCACAGAAGACCTAGTAACATGAAAAAGATCATGTTCTGAGAAATACATGTTGGGATTCACCACCAATTACCACTTAATAACATGCTCAACCAGTCTGCAGGAAAGGTCAAAAATGTCATTATTCAATCTGTGATTGATTACTTCCTGCAACAGGGAGGTCACTACCTTACAGAGCAGCCCAACTCATCATTGGGTGACTCCATTATTCAGAAACATATTACACTAAGGCAAAATCCTCCTTCCTGCAACATCTTAAGCTACAATTGCTTAAACTCTATTTTCACCACTAGTGTGCACAGGGAATTAATCACTGTTTCTCACAGTTGTCCTTCACACACAGCTCTAGTAATAGTAGACTAATAAGTGTACTCTGTCCTTTACAGTCCAGACCTTCAAATATTCCCCAGAATCATGGAATTTCAGAGCTTAACAGCATTTTAAGTATCACTTAACCCAATCCTTTTATTTTACAGATGAGCAAACCATGTCTCAGACCAAATTATTTGCCCAAGGTCAAGCAGGCAGTAGAAATTTAACTTGATATTTTTGAGTTGATTATAGCAGGGTTCTCATGTTCTTTCCTTGGTAGGAGAGCTTTCTTTCCTCACCAGGATTTCCTAGATGCTTGAAGTTCACGTCTAACATCCAAGGCCCAACATGAAGAACCTCACAGTCTCCAACATCCTTCTTCCTGGTCCCCCTGTCAGATGCTACATTGGGGGCCAGATGAGTCACAGAGCTTACCCAGCGTGGGGAATTGTGTTCCAGTCTCTCCCCCATCCTGGAGTGGCCGAGCTGAGACTGTTCTTCACCCCACGCTGCCTCCTCACCACCACTGCCATCTGCACCCTCCTTCTCAAGGATCACCATCTGCTTTCCTGATACCACTCAGCCGCCCCCAGCACTTTGCTCAGTTTCCTAACCCACTGCTTGAGCCACTCTCCCTGTAACTTGTGATTTCCCTTTCCATGGTCCATCCACTCCATCTTCCCCTCCCCAGCTCACAATATCAAGAGTTTTCATGTTTGTAATCTCCTGCTTTCTTGCTTACTCCCATGCCAAGCCCCTGCTAACCTAGAAATTCCACTGGAGCCCACTGCTGGGGCTAAGACTTTGCTGTTTACTATGCATGTCTGCTGAATAAACAAATGAGGCTCATTCTTTCTGTCCCTTCTCTATCCCAGGCTGGCCTCTCATTTCCTGAAAGATTACTTAAGCCCACTTGCTCCTCTTCCTACAAGTATACTCCCTTCCTACAAAGCAAACAAGGGCTGGATACACAGTAGTTGTTAGATAAATGCAGAGTGATAGTACTAGATCACAACAAAATATTCCTAAAGATGACTGTTGCTCCTTCTTTCACTAGAAAGTTCTGTGCTATAGGAGGGCAGTGATCACATTCATATAATCATACTTAACACTTGAAAGGTCTTCATAAATATGTGATAAATGACTAAAAGAAAGTTTGGACACTTAGGCAGCCCACAATGATTTCCACTTGTCTGTCATCTATCCTGTGCCAGAATTTCATATAATTATTTCACTTAATACTTGAAAGAATTTTGTAAGGTCAGGAAAGGAAGTTCAGGGAAAGAATTCAGATCTAGGGCTTTCTGGTTTCCATGCCTGTGCACATCCATTTTCCTCTCTGTACCCTCAAAAGTATCCATCAACAGAGTCTAACCCCAGGTCCTGCATCCTCTAATTTCTTTCAATAGAGATTAGTTTCAGTTCTTTACTTCCCTCCTGTCCTTTCTAATCAGTGGTTATCCTCTCTGACACGCCCCCCCCTCATGTTCTACATCTCCAGCCCCTTGAGAAGCCCTTCCCATTCTTTACTCCCCATTGGATGTATGCAAAGGCAGACAAGAGCAAATAGAAGCTTTGCACGAAAGGCTCTTCTGGAAGTAAATCAGAATCCTCTGTGAGGGTAACTGTGAGAAACAGATTTCAGTAATTAATGCCCTATGCACACTGGTGGTGAAAATAGACTTTAGGCAATTGTTGACTAAGAAAATCGCAAAATATGAAAATCTGGCATGTAACTACGGGGACCAGGAAATCAACCTCTTCCCCCACCAAATGCTCTAATGCATCTGCTTCCAAACTCCAAATTAACTGGTTCAAGTCTTCTCTCCACAGCCTCTGGTAAATGAATAAGTGTGTACTATCAATGCCAAAATCTGGAAAGAAAATTATCTCAAAGTTTAGAAAATCAACTAATCATGTCTAAACCACCTTTGAAGAACTCAAACATTCTAAGAGCTTCACATTCTTGGTTTTTAAATGTTAACTGTCTTAATTTGCCCTTCCATGCCCCATCACCTTTTCTCCAATTTATCTTCTAATTTATGTAACAAGTGTGTATCACATTGAAAACTGATGATCCCACCCCTTTTCTGTGTTGCTGATCAGACTCTGAGGACCACATTCTGAGGATAGGCAAGATCTCTACAGTAGGCATCTGGGGGAAAGAAACAACCCAAGATGCCTCTTTTACTTCAAGGAAAAGAGATGACAAACTCATGAGTCACTCACTCTCCTAAACCATACCTCACTCTCCTAACCTCCCATCTTCCTTTTTGTCAATCTTCAATGTGAGCAAACATGCAGAACAACTCTGGTGAAAGGGTGAGACATACTAGTCTCACAAATACAGCTACCAAGACACCTGTTTACTCTGGTTCCCAAGAACCGGTTGCCCTTGCTGATTGGAAGTGGTCCCTCTTCCAGCTCTTTTTATAAGGTATATGCTGACTTCTCCATTTCATACTTGCTCTTACAAATCTCTCTGGATTCAGAGGACTTTATTAGATCTCTTCCTCTTTCTCTGGATTTTCCTACAAAAGTCTACCAAACTATTCTTGGGCATGGATTCATTACTGATCATATCACATTCCAAGTAGAGGGAATGCAGCATAAACAAGACAAACAAATCTTCTGTTCTCACATACCTTTTAGATTAAGAGGAATGATGAATAGAAAACCATAGAACACATAAATAAGGAGATATTTTCAAAATAGTGATGCATACAATGAACAAAACAAAGCCATAGGATGTGATAAAAAGTGGTTAGAGGAGGAAGTGCCATTTTAGACTGGATAGGCAGGGAATGTTTCTCTGAATTTAGACTGATAAGGAGCCCATCACGAATGAATTTTTTATAGGATAGGACAAATGTTACTTGGTAAAATTTCAGCTAAAAGATAAATAAAATTTCAGAAATGCCATTAAGGTGTGTCGTTCTTAGAAGTCAATCCATAAAATGATGAGGGAGGCATTTGTTATATGTATGAAGGACATGAGAAGAGAAGAGAATCAAGCCATCAAAATACTTCACTTTACCTCAAGGAACATGTAACCACTTCCCAGGAAGTTGTAATCTTCATCTTTTTATAGGATAGTGATTAAAAGAATTGACTCTGGCAGCAGACTACCTGGCATCAAATCACAGCTCTACTATTTACTAGCTGCATAACCTTTTGTGAGTTGTATGAGGCAACCTTTTTGTGCCTCGTTTTTCTGACCTGTAAAATAGCTATAATACTACCTACCTCAAAAGCTTGTCATGAGAATTAAACAATTTAATATATGTAAATTGATCATAGCAAATCACAAAATATAATATGTGCTGTATAAGTATTCCCATCATATTGTCAAGTGCATACCTTTATGAACACACACACACACACACACACACATATCAGCATTAGGCATTCTCCCAGCCCACTCCTCAGGACAAACAGTGTAGAGACCCTTATACAAATTGAGGCATCTAAATCCCAGCAGGCAGCAGATTCAACCCGAAGCTTGAAGAGACTTTTTTTAAAGTCAGGGATGGAGACTCAGTCCATGTAAAAATATAGACTTCTGCTTCCTTTAGAACCCTCTCAAGCCTCATAATGTTCCTCTACTGTAACACTTACATTCAGCTTATTGAAGTCACAAAAGATACCCCAACATTCTCAGGACTTTTTCCAAATCTCTTGGCTACAACCACTACCTGAAGTTCTGAGTTGTTATACACCAGATATTTAGTATTTGTCAAGGCAAAAAAGCAGCTTTCCTGAAGTCACAGTTTATCTGACTCCTGTGTGTGCTGTAAGTACACCCAAGATTCAGCACTTACCACACTGCCTAGCATATTAAAGGTGCTCAACAAATGTTTGTAGAATATATGAATTACAGCTCTTTTATTATGCTTGTATTTCAGGTGGACAACAATACACTCCTTGTAATTAGCATAAGCTTATATTTTCCCCTCTCACCACCAGGTAGGAAACGAAACAAATTAAGCATTTTATAAAACAATCAGTTGGCATCAAAGAATAGAAGCAAATGTGAAAGCAGTCATTATCTTTTAGGGTGGAGGGGACAGCCATCCAGCAAGCCCTCAACAGCTTGCTACTCTGGTTTCATCTCAACCCTCCTATGGGGCAATGATGATCTTTAGAGCTGTTTGCAGACAATTTCCACTCAAATTCCCTATAGAAGTATATTGCTTCCAGCACCACAGAGAGCTCCCAACAACAGCCGTCTTCTAGGAGCGCTCGGCTTTCTCAGCACCACGGAGAGCTCCCTCGCGGCGTAGCAGGTGCGCAGGACCTTTCATGATCTGTGAAAAGTCCACTAGGAATTGCGGACCAATGATCCCCAGTGAAACCACCTCCACTGCAGTTCAAATATCAGAACAAGGCAAAAGGTGATCCTGGTAAAAAGCTCCCCAGAGTCCAAGGAATATCCAAAGAATCTGCTATCCTGTAGTAGGGACAGAGAGAGTAGGTCTGAAGCCAGCTGACTGATTGCAGCTACTTCTGTGCCAGATCGGCATTTTTATTTCCTTTTCTTTCCCCCCCTAAAAGTTAAATACCCAAGGTGAATTCAAAAACCGCAGTCCAAACTGTGATCAGATCAACGTGGCTGCACCAGACAAAACTGATCTTATCTGAATGGTGACTTTATCCACTTTGGAGAGCAGAACTCATTACAATAATAAGGAGCGACAGAAATGGGAGGAAGAGCAATCACAGCAGAGCCAGGAAAGAATTCACTTTACTATCATTTTGGAGGATTAATTCTAAGCTTCCCTCCTATAAATGTCATTTTTCACTTCAGCAGGAGGTCCGGGGTCTGAAATTATTCTAGCCGACTTGCAGAACGCATCACTTTGCACCTGATTTGCAATCCATTTCTGCTTCTTCCTACCAAGCTCAATGATATTTGTTTAATGGTCACCTGGCCCTCTGCATGCTCCACTGTGCTGGTGCAGAAAGGTGTACACACACTGGAGGTCAGGGAGTAGGATATATGTGTTCGAAGGTCTGAGCATATGTAGGTGAGGAAAATAATGTGTGAGCTTACAAGCACAAAAGAAGTGTCCACACTCACAAACAGGGTTGTATGGTTGCAAGGGGAAGTGAAGAGGGAAGAAAAAATGTGTTGAAGCAGCTGTGTGTGTTTTGAAATGTATTATTTCTAGATCTGGTCCCCTTTCTAGGTCCCTCATCTACTAGCCAATTTAAATGGGACGATTATATAATTACCTGGATCCTCCTCATTGGAGATACTAAGTGTTTTCAGCCTCATCTCAGCAGCCCCCTAAATGCCAGCCACACTGGATTAATTGCCTTTCCTCAGACTTGCTACACACTTTTTTACACCTCTAAGCTTTTACTCATGCTGTTCCCTTATCCCAAAATTCCCTCCTGACTCTTTCTTCCTCTCCATCTCCCCACCCAATTAAAATTGTATTCACGCTTTAAGGCTTAGGCTAAAGGCCAGCTCCTCCATGACACTGTCCCTAAATATCCTCCATAGTAATTCACTTCTCTTTGTTCCACAACAGGCTATTTTTAATTCACATGAGTTACTTGTTTGCATGTTTCTCTCTCCCTCTAGATTATAAACTCCTTGAAAGTAACAGTCTTTTTAATCTTTGTATTCTTAGCAACACACTGCATCATTCCTTAGTCATCATAGATACATTTTAAAATACATTATTGAGTAAATGAATAAAATTTAATAATACAAAGCACAAAGCCAGAATATTTTCTTCTATTACATTTTGCCTAAAATCTTGTGCTATCAATAACTTGGAAATGGCCAAGTCGTTCCAGGTGCTGATTTTCTTCCACCAGTTTAACAACTGGGAGGGAAAAAGTCATCTCTGGAGTCCCTGGCTAGGGCTAGATCCACCATCCCCAGAAATAAATAGAACAGAGCCTTTGACTTAAGATCAGAGCACATCTCACTGACTCTTATGTGTGCCACTAGTGACATTTCTTCAACTGGTGGTCGGATTCTAGACACTACCTATGGCCTCACGGTGCTTAAAATTCCCATTATCTGAACTTGACTTATAGCCTTTCGAGATTTATGGTATCTCTGATTCCTAGCTTTCCCTCCAAAACTCATGTTCTTGCCTAACAGCTCTTTACTATCTCACTGAACATCAGATTCTGCATCTTTCAAAGCACTTTTTGTACCTGGTACCAATGCAGCATCCCAGAATATGAGTGTGGATGAGAACATGACCAGACCCTACAGCATGTGTGTATAAAGTCATTTGCACTCAGTATCACCCTATGTTCCATTATACAAATATCAGTGCACATTTCCATTAGGAACAAAGCACTCTTCACAGGAACAATGATAAACTCAATGCCAGAAAAATGCCTCCATTGTCTTCTTCATAACTTTTCCATCTAAGAGCAATTGTCAGTCCCCAGTAACATCTATATCCTCAACATCCACCACTCTTAGGAAAAGAGAGTGAAGGCTGCTGAATCTCAGTTGGAGCCTGCCTCTTCACCTAACATTCCCTTGAAAAGACTGGGGCTAGGATCGATTCTCCAGTTTCCCAGCTGTCCCATTCCATGCATCTTCCATAACTGGCTTCTTTGTATCCCACCCCACTTCTTGCTCAGTTCCTTTCAAGAAATCTGAACCTTCATGGATGGGTTATGACATTCCCAGCTTGCACGGCCCACTAGAGTCTGTGTCCTTTGATTTTCATGTATTTGCTTCCTGAGTCTTGAGCTGTAAGTGGCCTTTTCTTCTGAGATAGTCCAAGAATTTTACTTTTCCTGCCACCCACATTCCCTGATAAGAAGAGGGGTAATGCAGGACACTTAAGAAGAAAGAGATGAGAAAAGCAGCACCATGCTGTAGTGGAGGTGACAGTCTCACATCTGAATGATCACTGAGTTTCATCATAATCACTTTGAGAACCTGGTGGCTAACTTTCACTGCTCTGGAATCACTTCTCATTTTTTGGCTATTTCTTTTTTTTTAAGATTGATTGATTGATTGATTGATTGATTGATTTATGATAGACATAGAGAGTGAGAGAGAGGCAGAGACACAGGAGGAGGGAGAAGCAGGCTCCATGCCGGGAGCCCAACGCGGGACTGATCCCGGGACTCCAGGACCGCGCCCTGGGCCAAAGGCAGGCACTAAACCACTGAGCCACCCAGGGATCCCCGATTTTTTGGCTATTTCTTCCAGAATCAAAGGAGTTAGAGAAAAAGCCAACATGTAAAAGAAGCAGCATTATATTGAATTTGAACTTATTTCTATCTCTTCAAGCTCTGGGACTTACAGATCCTGAACCTGTTTCCCCATCTGTAAAATGGAGATCATACTTAACCCAGGACTACAATGACTAAATCAAATGGCCTAAGTGATAGTGCCTAGGACAATGCCAGGCACATAAAAAAACCAGTTTGTTCCTATGCCCTGTGGGGCAAGCCTCTAGGACTTCCATGGTTAGTGTGGACTTGTGGCAGGTGGGGGCAGCAGAGGGCCACTGGGGCAGAGAAAAAGAAGAGTAGAAAGCCCTGAATCCTTGGTTTCAGGACAAAGGTTCCAAGAGTAAGCATCTCCAGGCAGGCCATGTTCTCCAAAAGGAAATACAGAAGTTGGAGCAAGCAGGCACACAGAGGTAAGTGGGTTGTGAGAGTCATGAGGTCAAGATGTCAGGAATTCATGAGAGAACTGGCACCGCAGAGCCAGCCATGCCAGCTGGGGAGCCTGGGGGTGCCACATAGAGAGGCCCACAACCAGCCATTACAGAGACTTCTTCCTTCAGTGGCTTTAA
Source organism: Canis lupus familiaris (assembly GCF_011100685.1). Taxonomy (NCBI): domain Eukaryota; kingdom Metazoa; phylum Chordata; class Mammalia; order Carnivora; family Canidae; genus Canis; species Canis lupus. The sequence goes on along the minus strand of NC_049229.1, from coordinate 51,151,585 downwards.
GCCACTACACCGTGAGAAAGAAGTTTTCCTCAGCCTCAACACAGGCAGCCCACATCAGCAAAACTATTTTGTTGGGCAAAGGATTTTTGTTTGTTTGTTTGTTTGTTTAATATATAACTCACATCCTTAGCCCAAGTAAAAGATTTAAGAGTTTCTCCTAGCCAGATAATGCCCCCGCCTTGAGGCACTTACTAAAAAGTCCATCCTTGCAGCTTCCATGTCTCATTCTCCAGCTACAAAAATAACTCTCAAATGGGCTGCCTAAGGGCCTCGGGGTAGGTGTCAAACACCTCGGAAATCACGGAGGCACCTGAATCTGAGTTTTGTCATATGTACAAAGAGGGGACTGTATTGGGCCTTTGATTATTTTGAAAACTGCCAAGGGTCAAAAGCTGGAAGCCTCAGCTTTCCTTCATTCTCCTTATGCTAAGTGGCAGCTCCACAATGAGTGACCTTTTTTAGTGATGATGTTACTTTACTGCTGGGGACCCCAAGTGGGGTATCAGAGTAGTTCAACTGTCCCTAACAATGGCTCCTGGGGCTTGGCAGCATTCAGACCTTGAAGATGTGTATACCACACGTGGGTCTTGCCCCCCTAAGGCCACTCCTGGCTGCATATTAGAATCACTTGGGAAGATTTTAGGCCTCCATCACCAGGAAATTTTATTTTATTAGTCTGGATTAGGGTGAATAAAAATAATAATTAAAATACATACTTACTAGTAAGGAAAGAGCGCAATCAGACAGATGCTGGCAGTACACCCTCTCTGTATCTATACCATGAGTATCAGCCTCAGCCATGGGGCCTAGTCATCAGTGTGTTTTAAAAAACAGCCCCCATGATTCTAATGTACAGCCAGAATAGAGAACCATTGAGGCTAAGGTTAATTCTGCCTCTAGTAAATGTCCAGTAACTGAAGACCCTTCTGTGAATGACAGCAACTCATGAATGAACAGACCTAAGGCATTCTCTGCTCTTAGAAAGCAAGATGAGGTTGTGATCACATGGTTTTGAGGGCAGGACAATGTCACCTTCCCGTTCTCACAGTGCCTGGCACATAGTAGAGCATCAACAACATCTGATGCATGAATGAAGATCACTAGCCCTTCATGGGCTTCTGTCAGGATGCAAAATGGCATTCATAACTCCATGAAGAACGGATATAAACAGTGTGCACATGCTTCTAACCCATTTATAAAGCTGGCTTTATTTTTATTGAATGAAGTGAAGTGGGTTTTGTTCATTTTCCACATCTAGTATTTTCAGGGCAATCACTAAGTAGTTTGGGAGAAAGTGGGGATTTCTCATCTTTGTGTAACTACTCCACCCAGATTCCTCTCCTGGATCCAGGAAAGCATTCTTTGTGGGTGAATTTCTAGCAGCACCAGCCAAAATCTATGGTCTTGTCTCCAGAAATTCTGGTGGACGATTCAGCTCTTTCTCAGTCCCCTGATATGTTCCTGGGCTTGCTGTCCCAGCCTGAACCATGTTGGCACCTTGTCCTCACTTCTCTTGCCACACTCCCTGAGCCCCCTGCAGCACTGACCCACTTCTGCTGTCTGCACCATGGTGTAGGTCTCTGGCTGAATTAGGGAAAAAAAGAAAAAAAAAATACAGCTATTTGGAATCTTAATGAGACCAAGCTCATTTCATTATGTTGTCATTTCATATTTCACCGCCTTGACAGGGAAGGCACAGGAGACCCCAGAGGGCCTTTTTGCTTTGCACACAGGGTGGAGAGGCAGGAGGGAGGAGGGAAGTGGCTAACAGGAGACATGCCCTCTCCGTCAGCCTCCCTGCTCACACTAAAACCAAAGTAGAAGAGGACAAGTCCTTTCCTTTGAGATCAACCATGACAGTCAGATTCAGGAGGCTGATGAAGGGCCTTTCTCCAAGTTAAAGACAGGCTCAGATCAAAACAGGACAGGAAGGGAGGATCCCCCTTCCCCTAGTGCCAAGCTCTCACGTGTTCTCAAATACAAACAGAGCTGGCCTCGGGGCATTGTAGAAATTGCTATTATAAATTCAGATGGTACACCAGGGGGTGCCTCATTTTCTATTATTGTGGTTGGTCTCGTGAGCCACTCCAGCAATAGGATCTCAAAAGTGCAAGTGCTACCCCCAGGGGCACCGTTGGAAACACATTATTTTAAAGCACCGCAATAAAGCATGAACTCAAACAACTTCATTGAAATAAAGACTAATATGGAACATGTGTTTTTCAGCCTCCTCCCACCCACACCCCCCACAACCCATACCTTTTTCCCCCACAGAAATACCTAGTAGTTTACTGCCCTGCCTACAGTTCAGTGTTTGATAAGGTAGGTATAGCACATGAACTCAGGTGACTCTCAGGAGAAGAGAACATAGAAAGGCCAGGCAGTGTTAGATATAATTTGAAGAAGCAGAGAGGCCACTTCCTTGAGATTCCGTACCTGTTAGCAGTGATAGGAGGCCTGGAAAGGAATCCAGGTTCAGCCACTAACTAGAGGAATCAACCTGAGCACATCATTTAACCTCTCAGAATCTCAATTATGTTTTTTATAAAAGAAAGCTAAATGTACTTTCTATTTTTCCTGCTTCCCAGGGTTACAGTGGGGATGGAACCAGGTAAGGTAGATTGAATGAAACATCATGAAAACTAAAACTTCCCATCCCAACCTAAGGTACATCTGCCCTTCTGCAGGGTGTGGTCCAGTGGAAAGGGCCTCAGGTTTCTCTCTCTGGCCACTGAGCCATAGGAAAGCAAGTGAGGCCCACCCCAACCAAGGCAACCACTTCGTCTCAGCTCAGCAGAGCTGGGACCTTGTGGAAAAAAAGGAGGGGCCGATACTATGCAGGGCAGCCAGGGCTTAGAGAGGACCTTACCAACTAGGACACTCTAGGCTTTTTCTATATAAGCCCAGGAGATGGAGGCATTACAAAAGTGGACCAGTGAAAAAGAAAACCATTGACTTTCTACCGACAAGGGTTTCGAAGAAGAGATATGTTCCAAGAAGAGAGAAATAAGTAATGAAAACAATCTTGCTGAAATTCATAAACTTCCCCTCCATCAGAGAGCACTGAGCTCTTATAGTCTCTCATCTCCATGGAGGGTGAGGGTAAGAGACCATCGTCCCTCTGTAAACAGATGGGGCACAGAAAGTTTATTCAAGTCAGGAGGTAAAACAATGGCTAGAATTCACAGATCCTGACCTCAGAGCCTGAAACCAGGGAAGGGCTGAAATCCAGACAGATTGGGCCAATTTAAGATAAAATAAGCAGATTATAGGCTGTAGCATGGCTTCCACAGTAGATTCAGTAGGTATCTGTGACTGATTAGAGCAAGCCAGTGCTTCCAGGTTTCGGCAGCAGATCTGGTGATGTGAGGAACCAGTGGTTCCATCTGAGGTACAGATGAGACTGCAGGTATCCAGAGAAAGAATAAGGGTCAGGGAGCATCAAGAAGTTTTGGGGACAAAGCTCAAAGGGGACAAAGGAACCACTAATAAAAAGCCTGTTCTGGGGGATCCCTGGGTAGCTCAGTGGTTTCGCGCCTGCCTTTGGCCCAGGGTGCGATCCTGGGATCGAGTCCCACGTCGGGCTCCGGCATGGAGCCTGCTTCTCCCTCTGCCTGTGTCTCTGCCTCTCTGTGTGTGTGTGTGTGTGTGTGTGTGTGTGTGTGTGTCTATCATAAATAAATAAAAGTAAATCTTAAAAAAAAAAAAGTCTGTTCTGTGAGATGCTGAATTCCCCATCATGGCAGTGTTCAAGCAGCATCTGAGTAAAGAAGATTTCTACATCAAGGGAGTAAATATTCCATATGAAAACTTAAGATCCCATGATTTCATTGGCTTTCTCCTCCTTCTACCCAAACTACCTTCACACATACACTATTAACTCCAACTAACCATGTCACCAAGTTAGTAAGAGAAACTGGTTGGGTAACAAAGGCAAAGTATACAAGTCCACTAAAATGTAAGGTCATGTTCTCTCAAAAAAAAGCTCTGTAATCTGCCATGGTTCAAAAGGAGAAGTGAAGACTGTTTTGTTTCTCTCAGTTATAACCAGCGGAGTGTTACTGCAGTGTTCTTATGCCCTCACACGGGAACAAGATATACTCCCAGGTCAGCATCTCAAACAGAGAATGAATACTGGTCAGTTCAAGCTCACATGGTAATTCTACCCCCCTTTGCTAATAACTGTTTTTTAAAAGGGCATTGATGCCATTCTGACCAATGAGACCTGATTGGAAAGTCTTGGCTTCTGTGAAATTTTTCTCTCTCCAGAATAAGCAGGGGGCTGTTTGCCTGTGACATCATCTTGAGACCGTAAGGGCGACTTAACCTAACAGGATCAGCCAAGACACAAAGGATGGCAGAATGGAAAGAGAGAAAGAATTTGGAGACACATTTGAGCCACAGAATTAACTAACCCTGGAACACCTGAATTCCTTGTTCTTGGAAATCACATATTTTCCTTATTATTAAAATCACTTTTGAGTCTTCCATTACTTGCAATTATAAAAGCATTCCAATTGATAGACACACCATATTGCTTTCACCTCTAGGGCCTTCACATATGCTTTCTTCCTGCCATCTGGGCCCTTTTTCTTCTCTAGCCTTCCTCCACCTGGAACCTTACTCATCATTCAAGTTTTACATAGGTATCACTTGCTCTAGGAAGCCATCCCTGACCCTCACCCATCATCAGTTCCCCCTGCATTCTAAACTTCCCTCCTCACAGCACTTACCTTGCTGTTCCGCCCTGTCATTCACCAGGTTGTAAGTTCAACGAAAATCAAGACAGTGGACATATCTATTTACTGCTCTATCTCAAGTCTAACACCTAATAGGCACTCAAACTTGTTATTCATTCCACAGATAACAGGAATAGTTAACACTTATTAAGCACTTTACATGAACCAAGTTCTATTCTAAGCACTTTAACACTCACATGAACAAATGAAGTGAATGAAGCTCATCATTCTTCAAGTGAGAAAGCAATCACAGGTTCAATCATTTACCCAGGGTCACATCGCTGGAGACTGGCTAACCCAGGATGTTAGCCTAGGTGGTCTCTCTCCTCTACACAATACAAAATCATTGCTGGGCACCTACTATATGTAAAGCATGGTTCTAGATGCTAGAGATATAATAAGACAAAGTTCTTGCCTTTGCAGAGCTTATGTTTTAATGGGAAGAAACAAATAATAAGTAACAAATACATAAATGTATTAGTTGAATGAATGAGAGGAGACATATATGATGTAAAGCAAAGCAATGTGAAATACACACTGGTGTTGAAATCCCAATACCTAGTTTTAAACCCACCTCCTCATTTATCAATGGCATAGCCTTGTCACTTACTAACTCCCTCTGAACCTCAATTCCATTGTCATGCAAAAATGGATTAATGTGGGAATAAAATGTGAATGTAAAATGGCCTTTCACCCTATCTGCCATATAACAGGAGTTTAATAACTGTTAGTCAAATCTAGATTCCCATGAGATATGGATCCTATGAAACCAAAGGAGTCCTAGAACTGAAGAACTGGTTAAAAGAGCATCAAAAATCTGATAAATTACCCTTTCCTAAATTAGCTATCTTCTGGGCCTAGAAGGATTCCAGAGCCAAGTCAGGTCCTGACACCCATTTTCTCTAAGTTATCATCTGCATCTTCTAGAGACAAAATAGGGATTAGCAAGGTTGGGGACCAAGATATTAATTTCTGGTACTATTTCACCAGTCAGAATTTTTGAGAAGCTGCCAATGTGTTTGCATAATAAAGCCTTATCTGGCCTGCTAAGGTCTCGATAATTATCCAGGAGACCAGGAGGAGACCATCATCAGTAGAACAGACCGTGGTACTGGATGGTGACAGAAAAATGAACTCCAAGGTCCTAATTATTGATGGATTCTGTTTTTTTTATAATTGCATTGAATTAATTAATGCATATTAATTAATACATTAGAAACCATTCATTATTTCAGAATGGATAAATGGTAATATACTTAACTAGTACTATCTTGAAAGCTAATTGCCCTCAGCCTATCTTTCTGACTGCTCCAAGGCAAGAAAAAGCAAACATTACATAAAGTAGGGGAGAACTAACCCCAGCAAACATCCATGAAGTAAGAAGCAGCCTTAATTATCAGACTAACAGGGCAGCCCCAGTGGCTCAGCAGTTTAGCGCCGCCGTCAGCCCTGGGTGGGATCCTGGAGACTTGGGATTGAGTCCCACATCAGGCTCCCTGCATGAAGCCTGCTTCTCCCTCTGCCTGTCTCTCTCTCTCTCTCTCATTATATATATATATATATATATATATATATATCTCATAAATAAATAAAAATCTTTAAAAAAATTATCAGACTAACATCCTGGCTAGGATAAGAGAGATTCAGGATCCTGCAAAAGTTGGCTTTTAAACAAGTGATGTTGCTATCTGACCACCACGTCACTTAAAATACAGAAGCTCCAAGATTATGGGAAAAAATCCTCTGCTTGGTTTTGTAGCAAGTGCCACATGTTCCCTAAGTATAGAACCAGAAGTTTTATAACTAAAAGAGCATGCTCTCCTTCAAATTACTCACCTTTGAAATCCATACACTTAAGCCAATGATTTGCCATGGCTTAAAACATTCATGGAACTCTGCTTTTGGATATAACATTAAGTCAGATTGATCCTTCCAAGAAAACCAAATTTATTACTCTATAGTCACATGGGTTGTTTTGGTTTTCCCAAAATATATTAGCCAGTTTAATAATGGAGATGCCAAGGCTTGGCTCTAAATGACTTCTGGCTGTTTCCAAAAATAAAAATCTATCCTCTTCGAGAAAAATATTTGGACCATGGAAGATATTCAAAGCAATGTGCAGTAACATATTTTTAAGCAGCCTAAATGACAGTGTAAAGATTACTGCATCAGTTCAGTGAATAAACATGCATATGTCGCTGCGTATGTTTACATCCATGTTTGCAGATGCATAAAAAATTACCAGAAAAATACACATTAGTTTTGACAAGGGTCTTCTCTGGATGCTAAGATTATGGATAATTTATTTTTATGTGTTTTATGTGTTGTACTTTCCAAACTTGCTGCAGCAAACCTATATAACTTTTTCATTCAGGGGGAAAAAAAAGCACAATAAATATTTTATATTTTTAATGTGCCATAGACCCTAAAGGCAACTTCAAATCAGAAGCTACAACAATGCTTGGCTCAGGAAAGCATCAATGGATTAAATGCACTGCCTTCCATGCTACAACTTTTGAAGGGCACAACCCTCATTTAGATGTACAACTTCTATTATGTTTGTTTTTCCAAAAAAATATCACTCTCCATTAACTTGGGGCCACACTGTATAATGTCATTCCATCTGTGCCAGTGGCAACTAAGCATTGTAATGAAGACCTTCCAGTACGTGCAGTCACTAACCCCCATGGACAGAGCCCAAGACAGGCCTGCATTGTGCCAAACGCCATTTTGCTACATAGGGTCATGGTCCAGAGCAAGGCCCCAGTGAATTTCCTTTGAAAACTCCCGCACCAACTCAAGAAACCTTTCTAAAGGAGAAGAAAAGGCATGACCCCATCTGAAATGTAATTTTTTATGTTCTCTATCACAAGATATCCAAGAATATTGGCAAGAAGCAACAATAGCAGTGGCTGTAATGGCAGGGTAATTCCAGGTGTTTCAGGTACTGTAAGCAAATAGGAACTTCTGCCCCCTTTTCAGAGACCAATTGGCCCCAGGCCCAAATTGCTTTATGATGTCATAGTTGATACTTAATAGTAAATGGAATGACAGAAGAGGTGTAGCGAGGTGGGGCTTGATTTCACCACACCGGCAAGAAATTGCTAAGGTTCCGTAATAAAGAAAACACACCACTTAGACTCCTGGGATGAATTCTTCAAATTTCCAGCAAATCACTTTTTCTTACATGAAACAAATTGTCATTCTCTTGATGCCTCACATTTGCCCATTTCATGACATCATCTCCTCTCTTCTTCCTGATGGTATTTTGTCTTCGTTCTTGGAGAGGAATCACCAAGAATACTCAACAACATCAACAACATTGTGCATACTGCTGAAAAAAAAAATAAAAAGGAATAGAGGAAAGAAAAGGATCATGAGTCGCTGAATGACCCACATGCTTTCAGCAAAGTGAAACTTTAAGATGCCTTTCTCGTGTCTGATATGGCTAACAGCAGCTCAGACTGGCTGCCACATGTCTGAGTTAGGTAGGCCTATATGAGGCAGAACAAGAATGATTGCCATATCTGTTGACTTCATTATTTTTCATCTTTAAAATTTTAACAAAAGCCTGAGATTGCACAGAAAAATAGATGGGCAGGGAGAATTGGTCAGGAAGAAGGGATAGAAGAACCACTAGCCTCACTGTCTCTCTTACACTTTAGATGATAAAGTAAGCCCCAAATGGTGCTGTGCAGTTTTGCTGAATATAAGCTGCACCATAACCTTTAAAAAAGAGGAGACACAGGGACACCTGGGTGGCTCAGCGGTTGAGCGTCTGCCTTTGGTTCAGGGCGTGATCCCGGGATCCTGGGATCACGTCCCACATCAGGCTCCTCATGAGAAGCCTGCTTCTCTCTCTGCCTATGTCTCCACCTCTCTGTCTCTCTTTTCTCAAGAATAAATAAATAAAATCTTTTTAAAAAAGAGAGAGAGGAGAGAAGACACAAATACTGAGTGTGGAAATTCTCCTATAGAATATGCCCCTCCCCCCATGTAACTAACTCTTGGTAATAAAGAGGAAGGTACATGAGATCTCCCACTCTAGGCTGAGTGTCAGAGAATAATCTAGGAGTGCTCCTTTCCTAGCTGGCCAAGATATCATGATACTTCAATGGAGCCTTGAAACCACTAAATGTCTTCCATAGTGATAAAAGCCTATGAAACTGTGAAACATCTTTAAACTGCTCTGTACCTCTCAAAAACAGACTCCTGAAAGGTAAAACTGTGCATCTGTAATGATGTAAGAGAGAAATACTTTCCTTGCCAAAAAGCTAATCAGTCAATCAACACCTAACCTTTTAGAAAGAATTCATCCACACTTCAGTGGGCTCCCTGTCTATCTAAAAAGAAGGAAAGCTTCATGGGATATGCCTGGCAATAGTTCAGCAGATGGTAGAACTTTAAATATGGAAAACAATCAACTAACCAACCATTTTTTTAGCATGTGTGCTTTCAAGTCACAGGACTGGACTCTTGGAGGAGATCAAGTATAAAAGAGCTTTGATAATTTCTGATCATCACTGAGGAGATCACTTGTTAAAAATAGAGTATTTCAAAAAATGTTAAACTATTAAAACATATACAAAGTGAAGTAAAACAATTCATAACCATCACTTTCACTAAATTAGTTCAACCCTTGATGAAGTCCCAATAGTTCATTTTTGCTTTTGTTTCTTTTGCCTTTGTGGATGTATCTTGCAAGAAGTTACTATGGCCGAGTTCAAAAAGGGTGTTGCCTGTGTTCTTCTCTAGGATTTTGATGGAATCTTGTCTCACATTTAGATCTTTCATCCATTTTGAGTTTATCTTTGTGTATGGTGAAAGAGAGTGGTCTAGTTTCATTCTTCTGCATGTGGATGTCCAATTTTCCCAGCACCATCTATAAAGAACTTATCAAACTCAACACCAAAGAAACAAACAATCCAATCATGAAATGGGCAAAAGACATGAACAGAAATCTCACAGAGGAAGACATAGACATGGCCAACATGCACATGAGAAAATGCTCTGCATCACTTGCCATCAGGGAAATACAAATCAAAACCACAATGAGATACCACCTCACACCAGTGAGAATGGGGAAAATTAACAAGGCAGGAAACAACAAATGTTGGAGAGGATGCGGAGAAAAGGGAACCCTCATACACTGTTGGTGGGAATGTGAACTGGTGCAGCCACTCTGGAAAACTGTGTGGAGGTTCCTCAAACAGTTAAAAATAGACCTGCCCTATGACCCAGCAATTGCACTGTTGGGGATTTACCCCAAAGATACAAATGCAATGAAACGCCGGGACACCTGCACCCCGATGTTTATAGCAGCAATGGCCACGATAGCCAAACTGTGGAAGGAGCCTCGGTGTCCAACGAAAGATGAATGGATAAAGAAGATGTGGTTTATGTATACAATGGAATATTACTCAGCTATTAGAAATGACAAATACCCACCATTTGCTTCAACGTGGATGGAACTGGAGGGTATCATGCTGAGTGAAGTAAGCCAGTCGGAGAAGGACAAACATTATATGTTCTCATTCTTTTGGGGAATATAAATAATAGTGAAAGGGAATATAAGGGAAGGGGGAAGAAATGTGTGGGAAATATCAGAAAGGGAGACAGAACGTAAAGACTGCTAACTCTGGGAAACGAACTAGGGGTGGTGGAAGGGGAGGAGGGCGGGGGGTGGGAGTGAATGGGTGACGGGCACTGGGGGTTATTCTGTATGTTAGTAAATTGAACACCAATAAAAAATAAATTAAAAATAAATAAATAAATAAATAAATAAATAAATAAATAAATAAATAAATAAATTAGTTCAACCCTTCCTCTATAGCTATGAAGTTTGTGTTAATCATCCTGTATTATAATTAGGTAATATAAAACAACAATATAAGTGTCTTTACACAGCATCTGAATATTAACAAATGTATATGTGATGGGTCTGATTTCACAAAGGAAGGAAAACGTGAGACTAAAGCTTTATGAATGTAAAGTATTTGAATAAAAGAAGAGAGAAATAAGGACATTTAAGGTAGAAAGAGTGGTATGAACCTAGGCATGGCTGCATAATGCATGCCAGGAATCAATGACTGAGAGTACCTTGACCCTGGCCGTAATGCAAGGTTTATGGCCATTTAAGTCCCATACAATGACCCAGAATAAATGCCTATCCAGTATGGTCAGGAGAAGGGCCCTAGGTAGGAGTTCCTTGGCAAAACAATTCTCTAATCTTATCTAGGAATATGACAAGCCCATAACAGCATAGAAAATTTATTAAAAAGAGAGGGGAGTCCATTCAAGCTGCTATAATAGACTACCATAGCCTAGATGGCTTACGTGATATTATTTATTTCTTATATTTATTTTTCAAAGGTTTACTTCTTAGTTCTGGAGACTAGAAAATCCAAGATCAAGGTTCCAGCAGATCTGGTGTCTGATGAGGCCCTACTTGCTGATTTTACAAAGTTATCTTTTCTTTGTATTTAATATAATATAAATTACGTGGCCTAAAGAGATGGAAAGACAGAGACAGCTCTCCTCTCTTTTTTGTAAGGGTCCTACTTCCATTCATGTGGGCTCTACCCTTATGAACTAATCACTTCCCAAAGGTTCTACATCCAAATATTATCACACTGAGAGTTAGGATTTCAACATATGAATTTGGATGGGGAGGACACACAATCAGCCTGAGGTAAGTAGATATCAAAAGAGGTTGCACTGATATTTGGAGCAAGACTTCTAGGTGTCAGGGTCCTGCATCATCTCTACACATCCAGCATCATTGGCTAGCCTAATCACTCTTAACTATCCCTTTCTCATTCCACCTGCTGAAGAAAAGAAAAAGAAAGAAAATTCTAAAGTTATATGGATATTGCATGGTTTAATTATCATTTAGACAATCCTCCAAAAATCTCTCATGAAAAACACCACTAAGGGTGCCTGGCGGGCCAGTCAGTTAAGCATTTGACTCTTGGTGTCATCTCAGGTCATGGTTTCAGGATCCGGAGATCAAGCCCCATGTCAGGCTCCACACTCAGTGCAAAGTCTGCTTGTCCCTATCTTTCTGTTCCTCCCCACACTTCCCCTCCCCTCCCTCTCTCTCTCTCTCTCTCTCTCTCTCTCTCTCTCTCTCTCTCTCTCACTTTCTCTCAGAATAAAATCTTTTTTTAAAAAAGAAAACACTACTATAGTGTAAAATGCTGTCATTACCAAAATCTAGAATATTCTTGGGTTCCTATGGTAAAGAATTTATAGCCTCTTCTGACTCTTTTCAAACAGGTGGGTAGACCCAGTTGTCAAGCAAAGAAAAAAATGGCTTAAAATAAATTGTAATATTTTACTGTAATATATCAGTCACTGAATTCAAGCTTTTTCTAAACTGCATTAAACACAACGTGAGACAGTGTCCCCGTCTGACGCCAAATTCTAAGCCAGTTGCTTCAGAGCTATGTGTTGTTCCCTTCTCCATGGTCCGACCTAATGTCCAGGCATTTATAAGTGTTCTTTCTGTAACCAAACAGCACTTATTCTGTATTATATGCTGTTTGGGCAGCCTAAAAATACCTCAGCAGCATGGATTTTTTGGCTTTTCCCTGGAGAAGTTAAGCCTTAAGCAAGTGTCTTATCCAGATGCATCATTCCCCTCTAGATTGGGTTTTATCACCAGCTCAGTCACCCTCTTAACTCACTTCTGAGAAATGAAGATTGGGGGCCAAAAGGTATGATTGAGTTGCATCCTCTCAGGCTCCTGCACAAGCACACTTTATTCTGCGGTCACATTTTCTAAGTGGTTGAACAAGTAGATGTTCCAAACTGAGTGATCCCATCATGGAAACTTCACAGGAATAAAATGAACATCATGGCTCCTTATGTGGGACAATATTCCAAAGTTCAAACTATTATTCCATCTGCAAGACTTGATAGAACTTGTCAGTACCATCTGAGTGTCTGTGAATAGTCTTAAAAGAATGGCAGCAGTATGACTAATGTCCTCTGTTTATGATCCTGTCAACTACAATATAACCTTCTTCCCTCCAGGAGAGATACTATTCCACTACAGGTAATATATACCATGTAATTCCAAGTAACTCAATTGCCCAGCCTCCTCCCCTTCAGAGATCATTACAAGACACCTCAAAGCAAAGTGGATCCCACCATCTTCTGAACCAAAGGACCACTAGGTTGCTTTTACATCACCTAAATGAGAGTCCTCATATTTTGGAAAGTTTGAGATTTACAGAAAGCAACATTTTCTACAAATGAAGATCCTCTCCCTAAGAAAATGAGTTCTAGTGACCTATTTCAGTGGGGGGAATGGTGAGGATTAAATGCTTAATATTTATTGAGCACCTGCAGTGATCTATGTCCTGCTCAGAACATAGCAGAGGAAGCATAACTTCTTTTTCAATCAGGTTAATGAGGAATTGATTTTTGAAGCTTTTTAAAAACACAAAGTACGATAGCAATGTTAAACACCAATAATATTGGGAGTGGTGCTCACCTAGCTAACTGCCTGATATGTAAGGGAAAATGTGGGCAATCAATAGCAGATCTTTAACTCTTTCTCAGGGTGGTCCTAGAATGCATTCACCTTCAGCAGCAACTACGAAAATGCAGCCTCTCCGCTCTAAACTGTTCTGGGAATCAGAAGGGAAGTCAACTTCTCCTGATAAGTAAATGAGTGCCATTTGTGGTCAGAAGATGGGTCACAAACAAAATCTAGAAGGGAGACATAGGCCAGGAACAAGCAAAAGGCTATTACAGCCTTTTGCAAAATGTATGTCATGGTTTCTCAAGACAACTGAGCCACCTGGTGTTAGAAAGTTAACAGCTAAATCTCCTTTCTTGCTGCCTTCCTTGGAGGGCATATAAAGCTTTTCCCAAATGGTCTTAGACAGTGTTAGCCAATGTCATCTACAGAGAAGGTAGACTCAGCATAAAGCTTCTTGACTGTGAACATTCCCAACACTGATCTGGGAACACTCAGAAACATATCCTGCATTGGTCAGATTTGAATTATGCAGATAAATTTAAACCAGTTGAAGTCTGGTGAAATATCCACACTGGGAACAGAAAGAAAAATAATGGTAGCTTCTATTTATTGAGTATTTAGCATGTGCCAGGCCCTGTGTCCAAAAGATATTTTCATCTCATTTAATCCTCACATCAACCCCATGGACTAGGTATTATGATCACCATTATAATAGAGAGATGAGAAACCAAAGGTCAGGGAGGAGTTATCCAGCTGGTACATGGTAGCACTGGAATTCTATTCCAGAGTGTCAGATTGTAGGTCCTGTCCCCTTAATCACCCTACTACCTGCCTTTTAACAATTATAGCTAACATCTACCTTGCTCCATGCCATCCTAAACAATGAACAGATTATGTAGTCAACTCATAACACAGATAGTTAAGGTGAGTAATTTAGCAATTCTTTAATCTGCTGAGGATTGACCTCATATACTATGCCAAGATGTATCCTAAGTGGGAAGGAAACAAAGGTCACTGCCCTCAAGAAGGTTTTCAATCTTCCAAGTGACCTAGAAGCAAATCCTGAGATGGCATCAGGATGGGTTTCCCTACTGGGATAGCAATTCAGTCAGAACACATGGAAATATATAAATAAAGAGGTATGTCTGCACTTATTAAAAAGTCTGAATTATAAAACATTTTTTAAGAAATTCAATCTTTTCTATTAGAAAAAATATATAAGTAGACCTAAGGTAACAACATACTGCAAAGCAAAAATCCTGAATAGCTAAGAAAAATTCATTTATCATTCCTTTCACTTTTCACAAATTAGAAGTGCTTCTACAATGTCTGTAAATAGTTTATTCTCTTAAGAAGATGAAAGAGTCCCTCTGAAATCCAACTTCTGACTTATGACAAATTCCAAATTAATGGTCCCAGTAGGATTCATATTAATGAACATATATTTTTCTCCTATTGACTTTTTAAAAACAGCTCTTTCCCAAAGAATGCAAATGGTTTTAGTCCATCATCTAATTTACTTTTATATAATAAAGTAGGATAAACTGTGATCCACAGATGAAGTTACATCTCCCAAGTCACACATGGAAATGGAAATAGAATCCAGACCCTGCTCTGCCAAAACTTCTGGTCCAACCCATGTTTGCATTTCACGTTCCTCCCACCCACTGTGGTGAATCATGCCTCCCCCTCATTCTTCATGAGTGAAGTCTAGAACTCCTTAGGCTAACTGTTCATGTCTTTGTGTACAAATTAATGGTTAATGTTATTAACAATTGTATTTTAGTGATGATGTCACATTTTACGATAATAGAAGTTAAAGGAAGAACTCTAGTATCCAGCAAGAAAGGAAGAAAACAAGGAATGAAAGGAAGATTTGTTTATTCCTCTGTTTTTAAGTTTAGAAGAAACAAAGAAGTAGACCATGACATGTGCCAGAACTGTTAGTTATTCCTCTATTCTATTCTCTGCTGTCTCCTCACCACAAAATCCCAATTTTGTTCAAGGCTACAGTACATTCATTCAGCTAAAAACATTAACCTTCCCAGACTTCTTCAAAACCAGTAGTCATATGACCCAGTTCTGGCCAACAAAACATAAGCAGAAGTCCATGGGAGATTTCTGAGAAAAGTTTCTATTTTCCTGACACTTTCTCTTTCCTCCTCCCACCTCTTTCTGCCAAGGGTATGAGCAACCATCTCGCAATCATCGTGAGGATGAAAGTCACATGCTATGAATGACAAAACAAGGGAACAGAAGAAGCCACGTGCTCAGTGACATCCATGAGTATCTTCACTAATTGCGAACACCCTTCCACCCCTGCCACCTGTGGGCTTCTCTGGTGTGAGAAATTTCTTATTTAATCCACTATAATCAGGATTTCTATTATCCTCCACCAAAGAGACTCCTTTAAAGATTCTGTGTGTTTGGGAGGCATCCTACAAAAAGATAACCAAGACTTAAGGTACACAATTGAATGGGTCTATAGAGGTCATCTAATGAAATATCTTTAATCAAATGAGGAAACCAAAGAGCAAATTAGAGAAGATGTGTTCAGGTTGCAGAGCTAGTATTTCAGTCCCCTCTGCTTAAAGTTGCCTCTATGATTCCATGTTGCCTGCCCTCAAGAATTAAGCACTGGAACGAACTAGAAAGAGAAATATTTCTTAGCCAGATAACAGTAACACTGCAAGAGAATAAGCAGCTGGACTCAGCATCTGGACAGAGATGTACTCCAAAACTGTATTAAAGTAGTCTTTGTAAAAGGAACAAGTACAAGAAGGAAGAGGAGAAGGGGAAGAGGGAAGAAGGCATAGGAGAAGTGGAAGGGGAGGAGAATGAAAAGGAAGAGAAGGAAAGGAAGGAGAAGAGAAAAAAGAACAAAAGAAAAGCTCATGGACCTCTATAACCAGAAGTTGGAAACTATTAAATTTTTTTTTTAGCAATCTCCCCAGAGTAAGTTGGAAATAGAAACGTTGGTTTTATTCTTCTCTAAAAGAAAGTGGAAAATTGCTCTTTTCTTACTTGAGAAAAAATATTCAGAAGACAGTTCATTGTCTATGCAGTCTACACAGTCTTTGTACAGAGCCTTCTCTATCTCTAGAGGTTTAGAGCAGGGACTCTGGAGCCAGACTGCCTGGGTTCAAATCCCAGCTCCACCATTTACCAGCAGCATGGCCTTAGATAAGTGATATAACCTCCCTAGATTTGTTTCCACCTGCAAAATGAACTACTTACTAGTAAGGTTGTTGTGGACATTAATTGAGCTAATAATATGTAAAGTCCTTAGAAGTATGTGTGTGCACATACACATACATACATCTACACACCCGCATGCACACGTAAGTTATCATTACTGTGATAGCTATGGTCACATGAATTAGAAGATGAAGGCATTCAAAGAAAGGAAACCCAAGTTCCCAGGGATTTTTTTTTAGAAAACTGAGAAGAAAAGCACCCATATAAGTGACTTCCTAATTTGAAGGACCCAACCAAATATTTGTTGAACAAATGAATGAATGAACGAATGTCATCAGCCTAAGGCAGCTGCAAGCATTTTTGATGCCTAATGGGCCTGGGGTCACAAAGAATCTTATAAATCTCAGGAAGGATATCTAAGGGAAATGCAGAAAATACAAACTTTAGTCAAATGTGGAAATATGGCTAGGATTAGTTAAGCCATAAATTATAATTAATAAACTGCAAGGAAATATACAATTATACTGCCAGTGTGTATGTCTGCTAGAAAAATAGGGTGTTTAACTTCATCAGTTTTAACAATAAAATTATATTTTTTTTCTTTTAAAAGATAGAATGGCTACAAATCTGAAATGGAAGCCTTAGCAACCCCAGTTAAATGCCAGGGCATATGCAGCCCTGGGGCTCAGAACATAGTCCTGGCATCTACTGCCACTTGGTGGACACTCCCCACCAGCTCTATGTTCACAAAGACAATAGCAGCAGTAGACTAAGAACCAGAACCCCAAGCTCTGAGTACTGCGGTGTGATGTTGGGCAGGTCACATAACCTGTTTGGGCCTGTTTTCTAAGAAGAAAAATCAGAGTCTTAGATTAGGTCACTACCAAAGTTCTTTGGTAAGTCCAGTCATTCTAAGAAATCTCCTACAGGAATACAATCAAAGGCTAAAGGATATAAATGGTGATAAATGCCACCAATACCAGGCCAAGAAAGATCAATAAGAATTCTTTCAAGGTTTGACAAACTTGGACTGTTTTACTTACTTTCAATATACCTATCCCTACTCACCTGTACAGTTTCCACAGTGATTATCACATTACTGTTGTAGAAGGAATATCTTTTGCACTTCAAATACTTAAGTTATTGCAACAACCGGGTATGGGTCAGATAGCACAACATCTCTGAGGCTATACTTCCAAGAAGGAAAAATAGGGGTGGAGGGGGGTTATTAGAAGAACTTACAAGATGGAAACTAAAGCATTATATAAAACTTCTATCAGAAAAAAATCATATTGAATGCCATATCAATTCTGAAGGCAAGAGCAGAATTTTGAGGCAAAGGTTGAGTTGCAGTAGGGGACATCTGTTGTCCCAGGGTCTGTTCCCACTTTACCTTTCCTAACATCATCCTAAATTTTCCAAGCAAGCAGTTAATTTTTTTTAAGATTGTATTTATTTGAGAGACAGCAAGCAAGAAAGTAAGCACAAGCAAAGGGAAGGGGCAGAGGGGGAAATAGATTGCCTCACTGATGTTGGGCTCAATCCTAGGACCCTGGGATCATGACCCAAGCCAAAGGCAGACACTTAACTTATGAAGCCATGCAGGTGCCCCTCCAGGCAAGCCATTTAGCTGAGACTGACTCTATCCCCAGAAAGAGGAACTGAGTCCTGACTGGCCTAAACCATCCTATGTATCTCCTCTGTCCTGGTCATAGCATTGAAGCAAGACACATTTATTGACTGAATGTCTGTATCCCTCCAAAATTCACATGTTGAAATCTAATCCCCATATGATGGTATTAGGAAGTGAGCCCTTTGGTAATTACTTCATGAAGGTAGAACCCTCATGAATGGGATTGATGCCTCATAACTTACTCTCTTTCCACCATTTGAGGATACTACCTGGAAGAAGACCATAACCTTCACCAAAACCCAACAAAGCTGGCACGCTGATATCACATACCCAGGCTCCAGAATTGTGAGAGATTTCTGTTGCTTATAAGTCACTTAGTCTACAGTACTTTGTTATAACAGCCTCAACTGACCAAGACAGCACATGATCAAAATCAGGCCAATCAGCACTAGTAAGATTCAATTTTTGGTTGAGCCCTCAGGGAAAAGCTTCTTTTTCTCATGGATTTGAATAAGGAAACTGCCATGGTAGATGTTCATAATCATCTTTAGACATATGAGGAGAGCCTGCTTGACAACAGAGCCAATGTCAAGGAATGGGGAGAGAAGCCAGGTTCTGGTTACTTCATCTGAATTCTAATTCAAACTTTGCCCAAACCATTTAGTTATAAAGCAATAGATTCCCCCCTTTCAGCTTTAGCCAATTTGAATTGAATTTTCCATCATTTGCAAGAAAACACTTCTTAACTGAAACATTTTACTGACTATTTAGATGGGGGTATTAAGAGCCAAATGAGGGTGCATGCTAGAACCAGGCATGATATAAGAGAAAATAATTACCAAACTCAAATAAGTTAGCAGAAAAGAACTAGCATAGCAGGTTGATAGGGAAAGGTTGGAGAGAATTCCATTGGTTCATGTCTACATTTAAAAGATAAGGTACACACCTTCCTACTGGTGTCATAGGATGGGAGAAGTTAAGGCAAGAGGCTTCTAGGACTCTATCTGTCAAAACATGGAGGAACTCCACTAATTCACGTTGAGACCATTCTGCTAAAAGAGAATAAAAAGGCAGGCAGGGTTTGGGAAGTGAAAATCATAAAACATTGTCCAAAAGGCTTGGAAAAACCTAATAGGACTTAAAGCAGCATCAGTAACTACAGTGTCCAGCAAGATGGAGTTAGTGTCTCTAGGCAGCAGCAAAGCATGCAGTCAGACAGATGGTTTGGTATGATCCCAAAGGAAATAATCCATCTGGGGGCAAAACCCAGGCACGGTGACAAGCACAAAGAAAAACGTCCCACCTCTTGGGGCAGAAGTTGAGATGAGCAAGAACTTAGCAGAAGAACCCTCTCTTTTCATCTCAAGTATCATTTCTTCTTCGGTACTCCCATCCCCAGTACTTCAATAACTTTGTGATTCAATATTGTAGTTTATAAAGAACTAGGCAGAAACACTGGAATACTCATGAATACAAGTTCCATCAGGGAGATGACTCACATCTGTTTGTTCACTGTTCTATCCTCAGTATCCAAAACAGTGCCTGACACATAAAAGGTGTTCAATAAATACTTGTTGAAGGAATAAGTGTACTTGGTAGGCTATTCATTTGCAAGGTACTAAAAGAGGCTTCTGCTGCAATGGGGCAAGTAAAGCATTCCACAGGAAAATACTGGGTTACTACATGTGAGGAGGGAAGGCTGATGGGCATATAGGTATAGCCACTTCACTGTTGACATTAGGGAAAGCACTATACCTCATTTTCTGGAGAGGGGATTGATAGAAAAGTCAGAGCTGACATTTGGCAAATACACATCAGTTCAGCTGTAATGGTTGTTTACAACTAAGTGGTCAGTGACATTGCAATACTGGTTTGAAATATTTAGAATTATCACCCTAGGGAGAGCACGTAAGGTACTTTGGAAAGTACTCTGTAGTCTGGACAGTGTGGTCCCTGGGCCTAGGTAGGACTAAACATGCAGGTGAAATCCATAAAGGCCAAGAGATGAATTAAAATGGCCAAAGCTGAGATGCCTGGCTGGCTCAGTTAAGCATCTGCCTTCAGCTCGGGTCATGATCCAAGGGTCCTGGATTAAGCCCTGCATCACATGGGGTTCCCTGCTCAGTGGGGAGTCTGCTTCTCCCTCTGCCCCTGTCCTGAGTGCAAGTGCATGTGCAAGCTCACTTGTGCACTTGCTCTCTCACTCGCTCTCTCTCTCTCTCCCCACCTCTGTCTCAGAAAAAGATGACCAAAGCATGGGGTGCCTGGGGGCTCAGCTGGTTGAGCATCCAACTTTTGGTTTTGGCTCAGGTTGTGATCTCATGGATCGTGGGATCAAGCCCGGTGTCAGGCTCCCCAATAGTAAGGAGTCTACTTGAAGATTCTCTCCCTCTACCCCTCCCCCCACTCACGCTCATGTGCTCTTTCTAAAATAAATAAATCTTGGGCAGCCCCAGTGGCGCAGCGGTTTATCGCCGCCTGCAACCCAGGACGTGATCCTGGAGACCCTGGATCGAGTCCTACATCAGGCTCCCTGCATGGAGCCTGCTTCTCCCTCTGCCTGTGTCTCTGCCTCTCTCTCTCAATCTCTCTGTGTCTCTATGAATAAATAAATTTTAAAAAATAAAATAAATAAATCTTTAAAAAAAAAAGATGGCCATAGCAAAGGCTGATAAAGAAAGATCTTAGGTTCTATGGCTGATGTCTATCCTGGACAGTACCCTTCCACCCAAATCTCCAAATTTAAGGTCTTTCATTTATTCATTTACTCATTCATTCATTCAAATAATGTGTTTTGAGTTTATACTGTGTGCCAGTATGGAGTTACAATGGTGAACCAAAGATAAAAGTTCCCTTCATCCATTTAGTGTATAGTCTAGTGAGAAAGCTATAAAGTAAATAAACATGATGAGGTCATTTAGAAAGTGAAAAGTGCTATAAGGAAAAGAAAATAGGGCACTAGGGTAGATAGTAACCACAGGAACAGGAGATGCTTTAGGTAAACTGGCACGGGTGTGCCTTTTGAGCTTCAACCTGGACAAGAAAAGGTACCAAGTTCAGTAGATATTTGGGTTGGTTTGGGAATTAAGGACAAGCAAGTACAAGGACCTTAGGGAATTTTCCCAATGTTTTCAAGATACTGAAAGGAAACCAGTGTGGATGTGGTTTAGCAAGCAAGGGGGACTGACAGGAGATGAGGTAGGAAAGAACAGAGGCTAGATCTGTAGGGACTAGAATTAGGACATTAATGAAGTTTAATGGAGAGCCAGAAGATTTTAAGTAAATGAGTGGCATTATCTAAGCTTGAAAAGATCATGCCTGTGTGGCTTAATGGACTAGGAGACGAGTATGGAACCTGAGAGAACCCATCAGGGGGAGGGTGTGTGGACTCTGGGCAAGAGACACTGGTGGTTTAGCTGGTGAAGATGGTAGCAGTGGACATGGAGAGAAGAGGAAAGTTCTTCTTGGGAGCTCTTAACATCTTGTAACATTTTTAGTCCCTTTCTTACAGCCACATCAAAACATAACAATATCAGCTATGGGGATCCCTGGGTGGCGCAGCGGTTTGGCGCCTGCCTTTGGCCCAGGGCGCGATCCTGGAGACCCTGGATCGAATCCCACGTCAGGCTCCCGGTGCATGGAGCCTGCTTCTCCCTCTGCCTGTGTCTCTGCCTCTCTCTCTCTCTGTGACTATCATAAATAAATAAAAATTAAAAAAATAAGATCTTTAAAAAAAAAATAGCAGCTATGAGCAGTAACTGTATGCCAAGTACTATTGTCCTAAGGATGTACCTATCACTGAAATCTCCTTTCATCTTCTTAACAAATCCACGAGGAAGTTTATTATGAGCTAAATTGTATTCTTCCAAAAATCCACATGCTGAAGCCCTAACCCCCGATGCCACTCTATTTGGAGACAAGGCCTTTAAGGAGATAAATAAGGTTAAATGAGGTCATAAAGGTAGGACCCTGATCCCATAGGACTAGGGTACTTATAAGAAGAGAGAGAGAGACACCAGCGATGATCACACACAAAGGAAAGACCATGTGAAGACAGGGAGAAGGTGGCTATGTACAAGCCAAGGAAAGAGGCCTCAGGAGAAACCAAACCTACACATACTTCAATCTTGGACTTCCAGCCACCAGAACTGTGAGAGAGAAATTTCCATTTTTACAGGCACTTGAGTAGCTCAGTCAGTGAAGCATCTGACTCTTGATTTCAGCTCAAATCATGATCTCAGAGTTGTGAGACTGAGCTCCACACTCAATGTGAATGCTGCTTGGGATTCTCTCTCTCCCTCTCCCCCTGCTCATGCACATTCTCTCATAAATAAATAAACAAACAAACAAACTTTTTAAAGCTACCCCATCTGTGGTATTAAGTTACGGTAGCTGGAGCTGACTAATACAAAGACACTGGCATTGAGTAGTGTGTAGATCTGAGCCTCAGAGCTAGATGTCTCCACTTGGAATCCTGACTTAATACTGTTAATTCACTTGCTTCCTAGTCTCCTTCACCATGATACTTTGCTGCCCACCAGAGAAGTAGCAGTGACTCTAATGAATATAAATTTACATTAAAATTATATTTACCCTACATATCATCCAGTGGGAAATGAAGGCAAAATATCCTCTGCCTAAAAAGGAGGCAATCTGTCAGTAAGTAGCTCTATTTGATAGTAATTGGGGGAGAAGGAAACGTGGTTTAGCGCTAGGGTTCAATGGGAAAACAGATGTACCCCTAAAGCTTTGACTTTGAACACTCGGCACCTAACTAAAATATGTTAGAGCCTCTCCTACTGATTGAAGCCATCCTCAATGGGTTCCACTGGGCTATAGAATCACAGAAACAATGGGGTTTCTATCTCATCCAAATCCTCAGGTTCAGAAGTGAGGAGACAGAGGCCCAAAACGGCCAAGCGACTTGTAGAAGTTCACACAGTTGGCTGGTACCCTGCTGTGGAATTGGCCAACTATAGCTTTAATGGATCAATTTTTTTTTAATCTCCCAGAAAGTCTATATATTTTAGCAGGACAGCATCAGAAAACTCTTCAGCCTCAGACAAGGCTGGAGTTCAGGCTGATCTAATGACCAAAAAAGCTCAAAGGAAATCTCCTGGGGCTGCTTCTTGCCATTATTTTAATCCTTTTTTCAAGGACACACAGCCCACAAAACAGTCAGGCAGGTGGGAGCAAATTCCTCCAGAGTAATTCAGCCACTGGTAGCGATGGGGCACCGCGTTCCCCAGTAGATTTTTTTTTTAAGAATCGTTCATCTCCTTCCATATTTTGCAATAAGACCACTTTGTGACACACATTTTTTTCCCATTCACATTCAGCTTCCTATACTTCATTACTTTCTACAGATGCTTCCAGACTTCAGATCATGCCAGCTCTTTGTCACTGATAGGCTCCCGCCATTGAGCTGAAGTTTGCAGGAGGAGGGAGGTGGCACTTTTCCCTTGAATGGCTGAGAAACTCCCTCGCCCCCACATCCAATCAGCCACCAAAGTCTGTCATTTATTCCTTCCCAATGTCTCTCGCATCTGTTCCTCCCTCACCACTCCCACTGTGGAGAGTCCTGGTTCAGGACTCGATTGCCTCCTACCTGGGCTGCTGGTATAAAAGCCTCCTGCTTTTCCTATCTCTGGCTTCTCCCCCTCTACCAACTGAGGATACCAACATTCAAGCAGACTTCCTGCTACTTTATTCACTCCCCTGCACAAAAATCTCTCAGGGCTCCCTATTGCCCATGGAATGCAATCCAGCTGAAGCTAAGTATTTAAACCCTGTGTGCTGGTCCAGTCTACCCTCCTAACTAGATCTGTCATTCCAGCCCTGTGCTCTAACCAACAAATTTACCCAAGGCATCACAAAGATGTTATGCATCATTTCCTTTCCATTATTTTTCTGGTCTTTTAGAACTTCCTGACTGTCTTCCACCAAAGCTCTATTGATTCCCTGAGATTCAGCTCTTCATTTGTTCAACCTTCCGTTATTCAACAAGGCATTACTGAGCAGCACAGTGGCTCTCCCAAGGCATTGGGAAGGCAATGGGTGAACAAGGCAGATGTGATAATCCCTTAAGGAATTCACAGGCTAGTGGGAGAGATAAAGAACTAAGTAATATTCACAAATGTGATAAGGGCTAAGGGAGTTCTTCAAGAATTAGGGGAGAATTATTAGGGTACCTCTTTTAAACTTGGAGATCGGGGAAGCAATCTTTGAAGCAGTGAAATCTGAGCTGAGAGCTAAAGAATGAATTAGCCTGTACCAGTTAAGATGGGGTGGCAGGAAGATTCCAGATAAGTAAGAATGGTATCAAGGAAAACAAAAGTAGGTCTTTTCTCCTAAGAAATTAGAGTACAGAAGCCACCCCCCAAATGAAAGTGACGCACACTCAAAGTACTCATTTACCTGTCCCTTCTGCAAGGATAAGAAAACTTGTAATATGAAAATGGGCTGCCTGCCCATCACAGATCTGGCTAAGCCAATGGATGGTGTAGTCATTGGATAAATATCTAGAGCCAACCAGTTAGTAGTGACCATAAGGACACACCCACTTGGCAGCCCCACCTGCTGATTCTCCCAGACCAGCTGGGAATCCTGAGAGATTCCCAAAGCTCCTGAACATGTTTCCTAGGCTGTCCCAGACCTTTGCATGCCTCTGTATGTTACAAATGCACTCTCACTAATTCTCTTGCTGTGCTTTTTCCCTCTCTCTCTCTCTCTCTCTCTCTCTCTCACACACACACACACACACACACACACACACACACACACCAAGAGACATCTGTATGAGTGTAGATGTAAGGGGCTAAGGGTATGTATGCTAGTGGGTACTAGAGGATACAAATATGCTTAAGTTAGCCTCTGTTAACCTCCAACCCCTCCCTCATTTCCTGGCCCTATCTCCTAACCACAGACCTTTCTAGACTTACAGCTATCATGCAAGTAAAGCCAAATGTCACCTGAATTTGACCAATTATTGAAACATCCGATTCTTTAGGGAGAACCCAGTTAGCCTCTGTTTCCCCACCCTTCCCAAGACTGGGCCAGTTTTAACTGGACTCCAAATCCTCTTCTCCACTGCCACACCAAATTGTATGCCTAGAAACAGAAGTGAAAGCCACAGGAGTTCCCTGGGACAAGTCTTGGCAAGGGCCAGAAGGCCCAGGTCACTGTGTTTTTTAAAGGGTTGGCAATGAGAAAGCACAGAGGGCACACAGGGTCATCAGCCCTTTCTTAAAACATATATGATGAGGAGTAGGAAGAGATCTCCAGGCAAAGGAGACTTTAGGGAGGCCCTTAGGGAAATACCTTAGCATCTTTAAAGAACCATGTTCTTCAAAGTTTGGCTGGAACTTAACTACTGAGGGGGACAGAGAATTAAGGGGAATAGGGAAGTCTGTCAGGGGCCAAGTAACCAAGGCCAACATGCCAAGTGTGAAGGAAAGCCACAAAATGTGATGGGTTTTAAGTCCAACATAGTACCCTCTTCCAATTGGGATCTTCCATGCCACTTATCCCAAACCCTATTCATTTGGCCTCTTGCCATGAGCAGCATGATGATGGCTTCTCTATTGATGTTTACTGATTCCACACTCCATGTTCTAGATACCAGAGTTTTACTTTGCCACCTGCGGGCCCCTATGTGCTGTAGGCAGAAACCACCTAATCTAACACCATCATGTGACCAGTCATCTTACCTGGCCTTCTGCTCTGGCTCTTCCTTTCCACTCTAGTTCACCCACTGGGACTGAAGCCCAATCCTAAAGTCCAGCAATACCTGATCACCCTGTTGCCCTATGACTATTAGTACTAGCTGTTCTCAACACTAAGAACTATCCCTGCCAAGATATCCCTACCCTACCTCAGTTCAGCCTCCTATATTCTGACATTGGCCATGACCAGACCTTGAACCACATGTTCTTAAACTCGTTCATGAACCATCCATAACAGAATCACCAGAGATGCTTGTTATATGCAGACTCCCAAGCTGGTCCTACCCTAGACCCTCTCAAGATAGAATCTAGTCATCTGTGTGCGTGCTTTTTAACAAATTTCCCAGATAATGTTTTTGTACATCATAGTTTGAGAGAGAAATGTCTAAACCCCGGAAGTTTCACAGTTTAAGTAATGGTTGCACCTCTCCTCCCAAGCCAACCTTGGATTCCTTTCTTCTCTCTGCCAAAAACTCCCAGGATACTAAAGAATCCAGACCATGGAACCCACAACAGTCCCAAACACTATAGCTTGAACACAGTTGACACTTCACAAATATGTTCAAAATCATTGTAACTGGCCTTAATCTAGGCTGTTGGGGGACACTCTAAGCATGCTTGCTTCTGTGTGCCATTCTATGTGAGTGAGGGCCAACATTTCAGCAGAAGTAGTACATAAAATCAGGTGGCAACCTGGAAAAGCCACACATCTTTTCCACCAGTGCAAGCAGCACCCTGAAACTCAATTGATCAGTTGGTCATTGGTTCCTACTAACCACCTCTGGTATGACCAGCCATGGAATACCTGTACATCCAATGGAGAGTGGGACAATGATATCCTCTTCATATAAATCACGGTATATTTTAGAGTTGTTATTATTACTTTTCTTGGGATAAAATTAGCTTGATTTTGTCCAAATATGTTTGTATCCAGGCTAGTAAGAACAACAAAATTGGCTGCTTAATTGAGTACTCTGATTAACACTGTTACCTGTAACAACTCTCATTACTGCCTACAGCACAGGGGTACTGAAGAGCATCTCAGTACAGGCATACTTTATTTGATTGCACTTTGCAGACAGAGCAGGCTTTGTTTTGTTACAAATTGAAGGTTTGTGGCAACCCTGCATCAAACATGTCTATTAGTGCCATTTTTCCAATAGCACTGGCTCACTTTGTGTCTCCAGGTTACAATTTGGTAATTCTCATATTTCAAAATTTTTCATTATTATTATATTTTATAGTGATCTTTTTCTTAAATATTTATTTATTTTAGAGAGAGACTGTGTGTGAAGGAGGAGAGGAGCAAGAGAGGGAGAGAAAGAGAATCCTCAAGCAGACTCTCCTGCTGGGTGCAGAGTCCAATGTGGGGCACAATCCCACGACCCTAAGATCATGATGTGAGCTGAAACCAAGAGTTGGCCAGCTAACTGACTAAGCCACCCAGGCACCCCTGTGATCATTGATCTTTGATGTGACTATTGGAATTGTTTTGAAGGGTCATGAACCATGCCCATATAAGGTGGCCAACCAAATGTTTTTTGTCTCCTGACTGCTGTGCCAACCAGTCATTCTCCTGTCTTTCTCTCTCCCTCTCCTTGGGCTTCCCTGTTCCCTGAGACAAAACAATATTGAAGTTAGGCCAATTAGTAGCCCTACACTGGCCTCTAAGTGTTCAAAGGAAAGGAAGAGTCACGTGTCTTCCACTAAATCAAAAGTTAGAAGTGATTAAGCTTAGTGAGGAAGGCATGTTGAAAGACAACATGGGCCAAAAGGTAGACCTCTTGCTCCCAACAATGAAACAAGCTGTGAATGCAAGGAAAAGTTCCTGAAGGAAATGAAAAGTGCTACTCCAGTGAATGATAAGAAAGCAAACATCCTTACTGCTTATGGAGAAACTTCTAGTGGTCTGGATAGAAGATCACCCTAGCCACAACATTTCCTTAAGCCAAAGCCTCGTCCAGAGCAAGGCCCTAATTATCCTAGATTTTGTGAAGGCTAAGAGGTGAGGAACATGCAGAAGAAAAGTCTGAAGCTAACAGGAGTTGGTTCCTATGGTTTGAGGAAAGAAGCTGTCTCTGGAACATAGAAGTACAAGGTGAAGCAGCAAGTTATCCAGAAGATCCAGCTACGATAATTCATGAGGGCGGCTACACTTAACAACAGATTTTCAAATGTAGATGACACGGCCTTCTATTGGGAAAAGATACCATCTGGGACTTTCATAGCTAGAGAGAAGTCAATGCCTGGCTTCAAAGCTTCAAAGGACAGCTGACCCTCATGTTAAGGGCTAATGTGGCCAGTGAGCATAAGCGGAAGCCAGTGCTCGTTTACTATTCCAAACATCCTAGGACCCTTATGAATGATGCTTAATCTATTCTACCTGTACTCTGTAAATGGAACAACAAAGCCTGGATGATAGTACATCTGTTTACAACATGATTTACTGAATATTTTAAGCCCACTGTTGAGAGCTAAAAAGATTCAAAATATTATTGCTCATCGACAATACGCCCAGTCACCCAAGACTCTGATGGAGATGTACAATGAGATTAATGCTGTTTTCATGCCTGCCAACACAGCATTCATTGTGAAGCCCATAGATCAAGGAGTAATTTCAACTTTCAAGTCTTATTATTGAAGAAATACATTTTGTAAGGCTATAGGTGCCACGGATAGTGATTCTTCTGATGGATCTGGGCAAAGTAAATTGAAAACCTTCTGGAAAGAATTCCTCATTCTATAGGATATTAAAAACATTTGTGATTCATTGGAAAAGACCAAAATATCAGCATTAACAGGAGTTTGGAAGAAGTTGATTCCAGCCCTCATGGACGACTTTGAGGGGTTGAAGACTTCAGTGGAGGAAGTAACTGCAGATGTGGTGGAAACAGCAAAAGAGCTAGAATTAGAAGTCAAGCCTGGGAATAGGACTGAATTGCTACAATCTCATGATAAAACTTTAATGGATGGAGTTGCTTCTTATGTGCAAGTAAAGAAAGTGGTTTCTTGAGATGGCATCTACTCCTGGTGAAGATGTAGTAACAACAAAGCATTTAGAATATTACATAAACTTAGTTGATAAGGCAGCATCAGGGTGTGACAGGATTGACTCCCATGTTGAAAGAAGTTCTGTGGGTAAAAGGATATCAAACAGCATCACATACTACAGAGAAATGGTCCGTGAAAGAAGAGTCTGTTGATGATGTGACAAATTTCATTGTTGCCTTAAGAAACTACCACAGGCACCCAACCAAGCAGCCACCACTCTGATCAGTCAGCAGCCATCATCATCAAGGCAAGACCCTCCATCTCTACAACTCACTGAGAACTCTGGTGATGGTTAACATTTTTAGCAAAGTATAAATAGAGGTATATGTGCGTTGTTTTCTTAGACATAATGCTATTTCACCCTTAGCAGACCACAATACAGTGTCAACATAACTATTATATGCACTGGGCAATCAAAAAGTTCATTTGAGTTGCTTTATTGCAGTGGTCTGGAGCCAAACCCACAATACTTCCAAGGTATGCCTGAATGGAAGAGCTGAAGGGGACACAGTAGAGGCATGTTTTTAGAGAAGCACATTGAGATATATGTTAAGCCACATTCTCATACTCAGCCATGACCTCTTGGAAGGGAGGTAATGAATCTCAACAGCTCCCCAAAGCCAGGAGAGACAAAAGGCTTCAGGTAAAATAGCACTTAAGTGTGCACCCAAAGCCACCTGGGAGATCCACCTGGGAGAAGAGCCCAGGTACCTGCCAGACACACTCAACCATCAGCCTAATTCATTCATTCCAAACCAGAGGCAGCATCCTATGGAAAAAATAGCAGCTGTGAAAAACACATGTGTATGACTTGGGAAGAAAGAAAAATTATCATAGTAATAGCAAACATTTACATATTACCAGAAACTGTTCTACAGTCTTTATTCATATTAACTCACTTACTCCATACCACAGTCCTATGGGGAAATACTACTGCTATTCAAGTTTATAAGAAACTTAGAGAAGCTAAGCAACATGTCCAAAGTCAGGCAGAGATTTGAAGCCCAGCAGTATGGCTCCAGAGTCCAAGTGACAGAGCTGGGATTCAAACCCAGGCAGTCTGGTTCCCATGTCCTTTCTTGGGACCTCTATGATCTGCTGCCTCTTGTTAGACTGCAAAGGGTGAGGTGTCCGTTGGAGGGTAACTCCAAAGTTAGTTAGACCTCATCCCTGTCCTCAAGGATCTCCCTACCTTGCAGAGGGACACTGGGTGGAGACATGAAAACAAAATTATAACATAAGGTGAGACTTTAGGGAGAGAGGTGTGAGCCTAGGGCTATGGAGGACAGAAGAGAAAGTGATTTCTTCTGCCTGAGAGGGTCACCCATTGGACCTTGATCTTGCTAGTTAAATGGAAGTTTGCCTGGTGAGAGAAAGGAGTGAATATTTGCCATCTAACTTAAAAAACAGTTTACTGCCACCACAGTCAAGGTCGGCCCCAGAATTTAGATTCTGTGTTCTCTTCCTGTGACATTATGCAGAGATTAAGAATATCTGTTTCACTAACTTCTTTGAAGGACATCACAGGCCACAAGCAAGAGAGCTGACCCCATCCAGAGGACTGTCTGTGGGTTGCATTTTAAACTGCTATTGTTTTTCTCATAACACAACAAGGAACCCATGGGGCTGTTTTATATTCCAAATACCTAAAGATTACAATCCATTATAGGGCTGTATTTGTTCTTGGAATTGAGATAATACTGGGCAAAGCTGCAGAATTAATTGCCCTGAAGGTATAAATCTCCTATTTATTTCTTGATGAGTTTACAATAATGACTTGTAAATTCCTTCGCACCTATCACCTATCTACCTACACATACACATACACACACAGACACTTGGGGGATGCTTAGTTGGAAAGGTAAGCCAGGGAGTTGATTGTATCAGTGACAAGAACATAATAATGGCAATTACAGAAGTTACAATTCAGTGAGTACTTTCTGCATGCCAGGCTCTATATTAAGTGCTAAACCTACATGATCTCCTCCAGTCCTCCTAGTATCCCCATGAGGTAGGTTATATTGCCCTCATTTTAGATAAGGTGACAGACTAAGGCTCAGAACAGCTCAAAGAGAAAAGGTAACTTGCTCAAGACACAGAGCTAGTAAGCAAAGTCAGGACTCAAACCCAAAGCCACGGATGGCAGGTCCACATCTGTAACTACAAGCCATGTAAGAGAGCCCAGGGACAAGAGACGAGGTTCCTGCTGAGTGATGACACCAGCTAGAGTGCTTCTTTGCTTAGAATGCAAGGACTAAAGCATTCTCAAGCAAAGACTTCTGGGAAATCCATACGTGGATCCCCAGAGCTGTGGGTGGAGCTCAGTGCCTCTGGGGCTGGGAAGATCAGAAACCAGGAGCTTGCAGTGTCAGTGCTTTGAAAACCAAAGAAGTAGGCACCTGTTTCAGTTCCCAGTCCAAGAGGCTGGGTATTGAGTGAGAGGACCAGCATAGAGAGTGCTTAGTAAATGAGGAACAAAGAGGTACAGGATGGAAGGTATAGAGAGGAGACTGTCATAATGGAGAGTAAGAGGAAAATAAGGCAAATTAACAAATTTTCAGAAAATAGAAACTCAGGAAGCAGTTGTTAGGGCATTGTAATAAACTCCACCCAATGGTATATTCCTCATCCCAGGAGCCCTTGAGACAAACACAAACCAATACCTTCTTTATAACATCTTAAAGGAGCTGCCTGATTCAGGATAAGATCTGCAATGTCCCGCAAATAAGCCTGAGCCCTTTGTGCTCCATACTGCTGACCCCAGCCTCATAACAAGATTATACAAGGGCAAAGCCTGAAGAATTCATTCATCCAACAAATATTTATACTGTAGTGCAGGCAGTACACTGGGAGCTGCCGATATAGTGATGAATAAAACACTCATAGGGCTTAATCCCCTAGTGGAGAAGACAAATAGGTAAAATACAAAATATACTATATGGCCATAAGTGGAGAGAAATAAAGTATGAAAGGGTGCCAGGGAGTGCAAGGTAGGAGATGGGAACAGTGTTTGACTTTCATTAGGAAATAAGAGAAGGCCTCACTTGACGATGAGCAAAGACAAGGAGAATGTTGAGGAACAATGGCAGAAGTGGTGGTGGCTGGGGGCGGGGGGCGGTGGGAAGTGCAGGATTCAAGCAGATAAACTAGCAAGTGCAAAGGCCCTGAGATACAAAGATTCCTGGAACCATTGAAAACCATCAAGGCTGGGGTTGGGGATCCCTGGGTGGCGCAGCGGTTTAGCGCCTGCCTTTGGCCCAGGGCGCGATCCTGGAGACCTGGAGACCCAGGATCGAATCCCACGTCGGGCTCCCGGTGCATGGAGCCTGCTTCTCCCTCTGCCTATGTCTCTGCGCCTCTCTCTCTCTCTCTCTCTCTCTCTCTCTCTCTCTCTCTCCCTCTGTGACTATCATAAAAAAAAAAAAGGCTGGGGCTGAGTGAGCAGAGAGAAGTAGATTAGGCCAGAGAGATCAAGGGTTGGGGAGACTTGAGGCCACTGTTGGAACTTTGGCTTTTTTTTTTTAATTTATTTTTTATTGGTGTTCAATTGGAACTTTGGCTTTTATTTCAAATGAGAAGGGGAGTCACTGAAGGTTTCTGAGCAGAGGAATGACATAAAGAGATTTATATTTGACCAGCATCATTCTGGCTAAGTTGAGAACAGATTTGATGGTCTAAGGGATGGTCTAAGGGAGGCCACTCAGGAGGTTCTTGCAGAAACCCAGGTGAAACAACAAGGGCTGGGATCAGGGTGATGGCAGCAGAGGTGAAGAGGTAGCTGGATCAGGATTGGCCAGAGGACTGGACGTGGGTGTGAGGAGAAGAGTGGTCAAAGTTAACTGCAAGGTCACTCACACCCAACTCTTAGCTCTCAGCTCAGTTCCCACAGAGCACGCAAGTCTAAGCCCCCTTGAATAAAATGTGAAGGCACTCATTCTTCACTTTTGTTTGATTTACTTACACTATGCCTGAAACGGAGGAGCTTACAACATATAGGGGATGAGGAACCACCTTCACATTTAAATACTTCACATTATGCACTATTCCCATGGGATCTTGTATAATCCTCCCCACACCTCAAGGAGGTAAACACCACAATTACCACTTCATAAACTAAGATTCATAGAAATGAAGGAAGAGCTTGTGCAAGGCCACACAGCTAGAATGAGGTGACCTTTAGTCCTAGAGCTCAGACCTCCTAAATGCGGATCTCGTGAGCTTTCTGTTACCTCAATGGTTTCGATTTTGTCAGTTCATTCAACAAATATTTATTGAACATCTCTAGGGTAAATACCAGGCAGTGTGCTTATATCTGGAGCATAGCAGAAGTCCTGATCCTGGCACTGAAAAGAACTCTTAGTCCTGGTTTTAAAGGGAGACAGACCCAGCACCCCTCCACTGTCCACAATGGGAGGTACACTCTCCTGTGGAGGGGGGACGGGGTGGGGAGGGTGGGGAGAGGACCATTTGTCCTATGTTCTCCCTTCTCCCTTTCCCCTCCTCTCATTCACAGGCAGGCATGACCCTTTCCCTGAAAAACTGCTAGAATTCAGCTCTAGGACCACTGGCTTGGAACTGGCATGCTGACCCAGTGCAGATGAAGTCACTGTAACCCAGGCCCCCAGCTGGGTGTGGTAAAATTGGCCGCAAGCAAAGAAATGATAAAGAAGTCTCTAACATGTGCCAAGGGAGGGATTATCATATGGGCTCTTGCTTTTTATGAAATAGGAAAAGTGGATTTTTCTAGTTGACTGCATTTGATCGTTTTTCCTCCATTTGTTTTAAAGTTGAACATCTGATCTGGCAGGGACTCCTCATATTCAGCTGAAAAAAAGAGATCTTTGAGCTCCTCTCTCAGACTCCCATCATAGGGGATGGGGGTGGCAGGGCTTGGAGCATCATTCCACCGCCACCCCCTAACACAGCACAGCCCTCGGCATAAATTTGCCTAAAATTCCTTCTAATTTTGTTCATGCTTCCCCCCCAGGGACCTTTTCCTTCTGGGTTTATCAAAATCTCTTTATGCTTTCTCCATGGTCTATTTTTTCTGTTACCTCTGAAAGATCTTATACAGCTGGCCCCTGTCCCTGCTATAAGCCACTTGGAGGCCAAGAGGAAGACATCCCAATAGGACAAGGAGGCCCAGAAATCTTACCTATTCAAATCCTACTAAGACAATTCTTGTCACTGACCTGAGGCTCTCACATCTGAGTCAGGGTCATGGAACACTTTGAAGCAGAGATGCAGCAGCACGGAGCAGGGCAGGGCATCTCACTCTTTAATATGCACACCAATCACCTGGGATCTTGTTAACATGCAAATTCTGATTTGGTAGGTCTAGAGATTCTATATCTCTAACAAGCTCCCAAGTGGTGCCCATGTTGCTGGTCCACAGACCAGCACACTTTGACACAGACCTTGCTACACTTTGAGTAGCAAGGATGAAGTAGAAAGCCCACGGGTTAGGAAACTGTGACTCTACCATTAATTCGTAAATATTGCAAGTGGGCAAGATTAATGTTTCCAGAATGTGGCTTGCAGAATACAAACCCCTTGTGATAATCCTTTTTTAAAAAATGATTTTATGGTCAAGGTCACATAAGTTTGAGAAATACTGCATGGTTTACATGAACACCACATTTGCTAGCAAAGGCTCTGTAAAACTCTGTTTCAATATTGTTCAATATTGCTTAACTCTGCTTATCCCAGCGGGATATACTTGCAAGGTCCCATTCCCAGCATGATTTGTAAGTTTTCAGCCACAGAAACGACAGCCATATGCTATTCTTGTGGCAATAATTCTGTTTTTGTCCAGAAAGGGACCTATTTTTGGGGACCTATTATCACTTAAGCATATGTCTGCCTTTTTAAGTTCTTCTCCTCCTGTCTCCTTTCGAAGTCAGAAAGAGAGGGGCCACCAGGATGTTCTCCCCTCAGATCCAAGATCTGGACACAGATCTAAGAGCAGAGTCTCAGTCATAGGGCTTAGGGTCTCAGACAAGGGGCCAGGGTGGGAGGTGGGTGGATATTCCAGGAAAAGAACCCTGGTACCACAGAAACTTGAAGAGGGTCCCACAGGACCAAATCCCACCTTTGTACATATGATAAGTTCAACAAATGCTGGCTGTAAGTCCATGGATTCCAACAGCAAAACTAGGAATTATGACTGGCCCAGTGAAATTGGGAAACTAACTCCTTTCTCTTTCAGAATCTCTTGCTAATCCTAACTTTGCAAGCTTTCCACACAAACAAGGCTAGAGAGAGCAAGCAAAACCCAATTTCAGTTCCCCACTTCTACACAAGTCATTTTGTCAAAGTTCTTACAGCCAGTGCTGAGAGGTGGTCCTCATAGTCACAGAGAACCACAGAAACTCTTTGTCCTTTTGCATTCTCAGGAACTCAAGGGCAAACATACCAATAAAATAGATGTATAATATGCTTTATTTATATAGCCCACCATTCTGAAAAACACCTTGTAGCTTCAAGCTATAGCATCAGCAGTACTTAATCTCTGGGGCACAACATGAGGATACAGAAAGGACAGAGACCAGTAGCCAACACCCAACAAAATCATTTTGCTTGGTTCTTTAAATGAAAATTTTTTAATGTTCAAGTACAAAATACACTAATGGAATTGATTGTCCCTTAAACTTTCAGTCACCACTTGTAGCCGAGTGAAATTACAAATTAATAAATGCAATGAACTGCATAAACTATTCATTTAGTAAGTGACTGTCTGGCTCCACTGGGGCTGAGCAGAGCTGGGGCAGCAGAGGGGACAGGGAGTGAGGGAAGATGCAGAGACTGATCAAGCTCTCTGCAAGTCACTGGTCATTGAGATGAAGGTTTGAGGACAAAAGCATCAAGCATCTGAGAGGGGTTCCAACTTCCTTCCTACCCACCCTCAACCAAGAAATCCCAACTGCCTAAATCACCTGATTTGCAAACTTAAAACTTACAGGGCCTTTAACAATAAGTTCCCTCTTGTTCAATAACTGACAAAACTGAGGGCAGGGAGATTAAGGAACTTATATACAATTATACAGCCAATTAGTGATAGACTTTGAGCCCAGAAGAATATAGAACTCCCTTCTTGAGTAGAATTCTACAAAACTCTCTTACTGTCCATCCCTCTCTTATGCAGTAACTTTCCTTGGTCTAGGGAACAGGATTGGGGGCAGGGGAAGCCAAGCAAGTAGCAGTAGATACAAAAGGTAAATTCAGTTTAATCAACATTTGTCCAATGCTGCTCAGTCCTTCTGACTTCCAACCAGATACCAGCCCACATAAATATCACAGTGACCATTGATAGAAATGGAGATCAAGATGGAAGAGTCATTTCCCCTTCAAAGTTAGTCTTTCTTGGGATTATAGACGGGTAGAATGAGAGAATAGAAGCCTGAACTACAGAACAGCCATCATTCCAACTCACTACAGCATCCTTGACCATTTTCCCATGTTTCCCAACTCTATAACAATTTAATTGTCACTACGGATGACTCAGCTCCTTATTTAAACAGAATGAACTTCAGGGAAAGTTAAGTCTACCAGTTAGTATGAATTACTGTTACTCACCTGATCAAACTGGCTAAATTAGGGGGATGGGGGTTTGGGCAGAGACTTTAGAAAAAAGGCACTTGCAGAAGGGCCTTGGTGACCTATTAATTATAACATTCTCTAGATAGCTAAACTGCTCCTAGCATTAAGCTAAGGATACCAAGTAGAGTAGAAGATTGCTTTTCTAACTATGCTTGAAAATCCACAAGTCATGTTTTAAGTTGATAGATATGATTACATTAAAATTTTTTAAATAAAAATATCATGGCAAAAAAACAAACCACTATAAAGTGAGTCAAAGACAATAAACAGCAAAAACATAATAACATTTTCCACTCATGTCACTGATAAAGAGCTTATCTTTCTAATATATAAGGAACTATCAGAATCTGTAGGAAAAAGAACTACCAGAATGGATAACAATAAAGTGCACTGAAAAATGGAAAAATATTAGAGAGTTCACAGAAAATACAATGACTCCTGAAACATATAAAGAAATGTTCAATCTCCATTATAATAAAAGAAATACAAATTAAAACACGCGACAATGCCATTCTTCACCCATCAGATTGGCAAAACTCCCAACAGTTTGATTACATACTTTGTTGATGAAGCCATAGAGAAACTCTCTTACTTTCTGGTGGTAATATAAACTCCTACCACCCCAGTGGAGGACAAGTGAATAAACTCGATCAAAATTACAAATGAATGAAGCCTATGGTTCTGCAATTCCATTTCTGGGAATTCATTCTATAAATATGCTTACATATGTGCAAAATTACATATGCACAAGGTTATTCACTGAGACAATATTGAAGCAATAGCAAAGATCAGAAGCAACCCAAATCACCACTGATAAGGACTGGTTAAATAAATTATGGTACACCCAAACCATGGACTTCTATGAAGCTATTAAAGAATGATGATGCAGATCTATTCACAGATATCAGAGTATCTCTAAGCTATATCACAAGAAGAGATAAGCATAAAACTAGATGCTATATAATAAACTTGATTATGAAGCAGGGCATAAGAATCTTTATTCACATTTGTTTGCATAAGCATAAAGAAACTCCGGAGGCTTCTCTAGGAAACTAATGACAGTATTGCCTGCAGTGGGGCTGGAGTTGAAACTCCAGTGGATACCCAGGATGAAGGCAGGAGCTCAAACATTTTGAATCACATGAGTCTATTCCCTATTAAAGAAATTAACTTTCAAAAGGTAGTAAGAAAATAAGACACAGATCCTACCATAAAGAGCTCATGAAGTACTATCGATATTTATATAGATGCACACACAAAAGGACCTACTATAGGTCTACTTAATGAAGCCCCAGAAATAAGAACTTGTTTTAGGCAGGAAATGAAATCATCAGACCCCATGGCAATACTGGGGCTTACCTACATCTTTCCTTGTCTGCAGCCTCCTGTGTCAGCACCTATGTATCTGAACATAGAAAAGCTTC
This sequence comes from Canis lupus familiaris, assembly GCF_011100685.1. NCBI lineage: Eukaryota > Metazoa > Chordata > Mammalia > Carnivora > Canidae > Canis > Canis lupus. The sequence goes on along the minus strand of NC_049229.1, from coordinate 51,113,726 downwards.
CTCCCAGCTGCGCCTCCTACAAGCTACCCATCTTTAGAAACACAGAAAGAATGTCAACATGGCCACCATTGATATGGGCCCACTGGCACTCAAGACTTCCTGCCAGGCAAGCACCTTCTCCTGCCACCTCCCCTGTCATACATGAGCATTTATATTGGGGGCAGGGGTAGGGACAGAGGATGCACTGAGTTCCAGGACAGCTCCTTACTAAAACTACCTGCCTTAGTTTAGATTCCCTACCAAAGTAGACCTGGAGACAGGAATTTAGATACAGGTAATTTTGGAGACAATCCCAGGAAACACGGCAAAGGCATGAAGAAGTAAAACAGGAAAGGGAGGAATCAATTAAAGTTGTGTCAATAAACAGATCACCACTGTGGAAAAAACTGGAGTTCAAATCCCACCTGGGTACCCACTGAGAGACTGTATAGAACATGCAACAGGAACTGATCTCCCAATGGGGAAGGAAGCTGGGATATTGATCCACCAAATGCCATCCCTCATTGGTTAAAGGGCACTCTAGTGTGTTATTTTGCTGGCATTTCCATCTTATACAAGTGGGCAGTGTGCTTCTGAGGCCTGAGAATGTCTGCAGATAGAGGCATAGTAAGGCACCATGTCCAAGAACTACATTAAACTGAACTCAGGTGGGCCTCAGGGATTTGGCAGTAAGTTTACCTTTAGCATCTGTGACACTATCCTGTGCAGAGCTCAAAAGGTTGAATTTGAAGTAAAATAGTCAGGAAGACACCCAACAATATGTTCAAATGTGTGATGGTCTCATACAGAGTGGATAGAAGTATAAATTACTATAAATATTTTGGAGGACATTTAGAAATATCTACTTAAAAAGTCCATAAATCACCCAGCCAGGCAATAATTCAGTCTTTCCTGATGTTTCCTTTCTTCCTTCAATAAAAATGTTTGTGTATCAGACACTAGGAATACAAAGATTAAAATGTCATGTTGCTATTCCCACTCAAGGAACCTACTGGCCACCTCCTACCACATCCACCATCACCAAAGTCATATATTCCATGTCCCGTATCTTTCAGGTGCTGCAATTTAAAACAGCTAAGAAACCAGCAAGTAACACAGATGAAAGAAGTGAGTCAAAGTAATGAAATAGGAAATGGTAGGGACCATGGCAAATTGAGAACACAAGTCCTCTCCAAAGATCTTCAAATGTAGCTTAAAAACAGAAGGAGAAAGGAGGGAGGGAAGGAAGGAACTGAGGGAGGGAGGGAGGGAGGGAGGGAGGAAGGAAAGAACGAACGAACCACTATTCAATACTTCTATTCCAAAATGGAATAACAAGGAGATTTACCCTCCTGCCTGAACAACCAAGAAATTATAATGTGTATATTTTTAAAATGGTTTTCAAGACCCTAGACATGTTGCTGGACCATGAAAGCCAGCAACATCTCAAAGCCAGGAAACAAATGAGGTGAGCCCTAAGACTAACTCAGATTCCTACCTTGAAAGAGTTTACAGGCCATGATGGAAACCAATAGACTCCCTGAGCTGAGGAGACAGCTACCACTTGAAAGTCAGATTACCATGAAGGAGAAAGCCTCAGAGAGAGAACTCCAAAGATCTGAAAAGCATCCTCCTCAAGTTTTCATGCAAGCCAGGAAAATAACAGAGGCTAGGGAAAGAAATACCCAAAACAATTAGAGGAAGCACACCCAACACCCACTTGGGGCTGGGAATCGTGACTGTTCCCACCAGCCAGACTGGAAAAGAACAAAATTCATTAGGCACTGAACAGAATACTCAGAAGAGTCTTGCCTCAGCAGTGGAAAATAATTTGCCCTAGATTAATCACTTCTCAGGTCCTGTGTAATAAATCTTAAAATCAAGACTTGAAAGGATGACACTATTTTCAAAAAACCTAGACACATCCCAGAACAATGATCACATTAAATATAATTGGTCTAAACACCACTTATAAAAAATTCAGAGATCGTCAGATTGGATAAAAAAAAATCAAGAACCAATACACTATCCATAAGAAATTCACTTTAAATATAAAGACAGGTTAAATATAAAAGGATGGTAAAATGGTATACCATGTTAACACAAAGAAAATAATAGTATGAATGGTTATATCAATATGAGATAAGGTAGATTTCCAAGTAAACAATATTACTAGGAATAAAAAAGATCAGGAATCAATTTGTCAAGAAGATCTAATCCTAAACACTTATACACCTAATTACAGAGCTTCAAAATACACTAAGAACTTATAGAACTGCAAAGATAATAGACAAAGATGATGCATTTATGGTCAGATTTCAATACCTCCCTCTCTCAATAATTGACAAATAGAAAAATCAGTAAAAATACAAAATATTTGAACATTATCAACCAACTTGACCTGACATTTAAAGAAAACTCTACTCAACAGATTATACATTCTTTTCAAGAATACACAGAACATTTACCAAAATAAACTATATCCTATGTTATAAAAGAAGTCCCTCAAGGGCAGCCCGGGTGGCTCAGCAATTTAGTGCCACCTTCAGCCCAGGGCGTGATCCTGGAGACCCGGGATTGAGTCCCATGTCAGGCTCCCTGCATGGAGCCTGCTTCTCCCTCTATGTCTCTCTCTCTTTCTCTGTGTGTGTGTGTGTGTGTGTGTGTGTGTATGTGTGTGTGTGTGTGTCTCATGAATAAATAAATAAAATCTTAAAAATCTTAAAAAAAAAAAAAAGAAGTCCCTCGATAACTGAAAGGATTCAAGCATACAAAGCATGTTCGGGGTCCATATGGAATTAAGTTAGAAATCAGTAAAGATCTTTATATAATATAAAATACTCATATTTTCCAAAGATCAGGTCCAAATACTCATATTTTCCAAATATTTAGAAACTAAATAACACACTTATAGGTAATATACTTGTCAACAAAAAAAAATCAAAAGGAAAATTAGTATTTGGAACTGAATTAAAATGAGAACACAACGTATCAAAATTTGTGGGATGGCACTAAGGCAATACTCAGAGGAAAATGTATAGCACTAACTGCCTATACTAGAAAAGGAAAAAAAGATTCTAGAAAATGATCTCAGCCTAAGAAACTAGAAAAACTAGAGCAAATTAAACCTAAAGTATGTATAGAAAATAAGTAATAAAGATTAGAAAGATTAAATATTAGACTAGATTAAAGATTAGACTAGAAATCAATGATGTAGAAAAAAGGGGATAAGTATAGCTGGTTCTTATAAAGATTTACAAAATTTATAAACCTCTAGGTAGAGTACTCAGAAAAAAAGAGAGAAGTTACAAATTACCAATATCAGGGATGAGAGATACAGATGATATCACTACAGATTCTATATATATTAAATATAAAGATATATTAAAATAATAAGGGGATTTTATGAACAACTTTATGCTAGTAAATTCAACAACTTAGAACGGACTTTTTCTAATACACAAATGGCTAAACCTTGCTCAAGAAGAAATAGCTAATGAATAGCCCTATATATACTTAAGAAATTGAATTTGTAGTTTAAAATCTTCCCAGAAAGAGAAATTTGGGTCCAGATGGCTTCAATGGTGAACTGTACCAAATATTTAAGAAGAAATACTCTTCATTATATATAAACTCTTCCAGAGGAGGGAAAATTTCCCATCTCATTCTAATAGGCCAACATTATCCAGACACCAAACCAGACAAATACATTATTTTAAAACTACAAATACTCCCCCATGAATGTAAGTGGAAAAATACTAAACAGTATTTTAGTAAATTGAATCCAACAATATGGTAAAAGATAATACATCCTAACCAAGTGGGATTTACCTTAGGAATGCAGGGCTGCTTTAATATTTTTTTAAATAATCAAGAAAATTCATTATGTTTAACAAACTAAAGAGAAAACTACATGATTTCAATACACACAGAAGCACATGTTAATATCCAAAACCTATTCTGATTTTTTAAAAAACACGAAATTCTCAGCAAATTAGGAATAAAGGGGAATCTCTTCAATCTGACAAAGGATATCTATAAAATAGCCACATGCTAACATCATACTTAGTGGTAAAAGACAGAAAGCTTTCCTACAAAGCTCAAGAATAAGATGTCCACTCTCAGCACTGTTTTCAACATTTTACTAGAGGTCCTAGCCAGTTCAATCAGAAAAGAAAAAGAAACAACAGGCCTCTCTAAATTAAAAAGGAAGAAGTAAAACTGTCTTTATGCAACATAGTTGTTAGTGCAAAAAAATTCAATGAAATCTGCAAGAATAACCAAGGTTGCATAATATAAAAAGAATACATGATAAATATACAAAACTCAATTGTATTTCTATATTCCAGTGATGAACAATCAGATATTGACTTTTTTTTTTTAAAGAAAACTATTGAGGAAAAGGAAAAAAAACAACACTTTGTGGCCCTCCCAGATAGTTTCACAAGGCTCTCAAGAGCCCTTAACCAGAAGAACTAAATAAACATGGAATTTCAGACAGGATTCACAAAGGAAATGCAGCTGCACAGTGACTGCAATGCAAATTCTGATCTCAAAGTAATCTTCAAAGGTCACCAGGCTGAGCTAAGCTTCACTTCGAGTCTCAGTGAAGTCTCCAGCTCACTAACAAGGGAGATTCCTCTATGATTCTAGTTTATCTACAAAAATGATGTGACGTCGCCCATTCCTCTTGCAGTTGCCCTGAAATGGTCATTCAGTATGAAAGTATGGTAGGAATGCAGGGAGGGGGGAAAATGATGAGTACCGTGGTCAGGCCCAAGGTTAGTGCCATGCAGTCTCTCAGCTGCAGAATTGTCAACTAAGAACATTCCTTAAGCCGTGGAAAAAGGAACGCATGGATAAAAGCAGAATTGGTCCCCAGAAATTCTGGGCCAATAAGTTTTAAGAGCAGAGCCAATCACCCAAAAACTTAGAGAATCCAAAAAGCCAAGTCTGTCTGTGGGAGAGGAAGCAGAGTAATATAACCTATCACCTCACAAAAGACCCTTGTATTAGTCTGCTAGTGGGTGCCTTAACAAAGTACCACAGAATCTTCCAACAATTCTGGAGGTTAGAAATCCAAGACTTTCAAGGTGTCAACAGGTTTGACACCTGCCTTAGCTTGTAGATGGCCATCTTCGCCTTGTGTCTTCATATGGTCTTCCCTCAGCATATGTTTGTATCCTATCTCCTCTTATAAGGACACCAGTCATACTGGATTTGGGCTCACCCTAATGACCTCATTTTGATCAAATTATCTTGTAAAGATTCTGTCTCCAAATACACCCATATTCTGAGGTATTGAGGGTTAGGACTTCAACATATAAATTTAGTCCATAGCAACTCCCCCTGCTTCTACCCTCTCATATATTTTCCAGCTTCCGAAAGATCCAAATCCTTGCCAGTTCTTATCAGCCTCACAGATCAGGTCAGAGGGAAGCAGAGCTGCTCTCACACGTGACATCTTCCACTATCCAAAGCCCATAGCCATTTCTCCCTCAATTCAATTAGGGATTCCTAACCACCAAAACACCAGTAGAACCTTGAACGCCAAGCTCACCCTCCTTCTCCCTTTGGATATCAGTTAAGCACTTCTCCTTCTCCTGCCCTGTTCATTTCAGGATTACATTTAGAGAGCCAACATGACCTATTTAGGCTCTGACCCACTTACAACAGAAATACCAATCACAAACACTGTTTGGGGAGGGGGAGGATGACCACAAATTTAACTGATTGTAAATAAAAAGAATGATGGAAAAGTCTTCACTAGTGTACCTACTGCTGATGCTACTGCAAAATGCCCTGAGGGGAGCAGTTATGGAAATGTGCAATACCCAAGTAGCCCCTTTTGGCATCAAGGCACTGTATAGGGTTTCCAGCCTTGCAAGTGACCTAGAAATCAATGAAGTAGATCCGTTTATCTTGTTTTGCTCAAAGATGAGCTAAGCATTTCCAAATGTCTGAAGGAAGTTATTTCCTGCCTAAGAGTTGGGACAACTCATTACACGAGTGTGAAAATTAAGGAATCAAGGAGGATACCGGATTAGCCTTCCTCATCCATTCTAGACCAAGAATAAGTGGAATGAGTCTAGAGGCCTCTTGGACAGAGGCTTTTGCTGTAAATACGTTTGAGTAGCTGCCTGACTCAAACAGCAGTTTATTTTCTTTTCTCTGGGAATGCTCTATTTCCCAAGGATAGCTGTGTCTTTGCTATGTGACAAATCATCTTAATCTCCTGTCACAGTTTATCAGTCCCAGGAAAGAGACTTGGTTCAAGCCCAAGCCAATCAGATTCCCTCAGAAGCCTGCAACTTAAGGAGACAGGAGGCTGGGGATCTTTGGGATCCCTCCAAGACTCCTGATAAGAGGGCAACTGGGGACCCTAGACAGGCCTGCTTTTTGCTCTTCCAGAGGCTTGGCTAGTCTCTTCTGCAGATTTTGGCAACCATCCCAATATCCTTCCTATTAATTGCTCATTTGGCTTACATTTGGTCTTCTGTTATAATTAAAAGAATCACAATAATAACAATAAAATAATTTGGTTTTATTTTATTTTTGGTCTCAGTACCTACCACAAGATTTAACTAATGTGGCAATACCTTCACTCTAAATTTATGAAAGACCAATTTATCCCTGCCAATCTACATGAGATAAGATCAAGAACAATAACAGAGTATCCTGTGGTAGAAAGGAAAAGATTCTTTGATGCCAATCTTTCCTGACAGAACAAATTATATAAAGATTCTTTCTTTGGTCTTCCTTGAAAGGGGAAAAGGTGCTAAGATTTTCTAGCAAAAAGAATGACCTGGTGCCAGATACCCAGCAAGTCAGAAGGGGGGAATATTGGGTCCTAATCTCTGTTGATGTGTGAGCAGCATCCTCAAGTCTGCCAAGAGGTGGCTGGAGGCAATAGGCACTTGTTTTGTTGGGATCTGCTTATCCCAAATGTAATTTCACACATTTATATCCTCGCTGTGGTTCTTCACATTTACACATCCTCTCTATGCAACCTCCATCCATTTGCATGGCCTGGTCTAAGACTTGGGATCTCTACCCAGCCATCCTTCCACCATGTCCCATCATCCACCCACCCACCCACTCACTCAAGCATGGGAATTTACTGAGCCCCTGGTTGTGCCTCTAGACTGTACATCTAGGTGACTGTGCCAGTCCCAATAGCACACGGGGTAGGACAAACCTCGAAGGTTACTCCAGAGCCCCCACTCACCCTTAGACATCTACAGAACTCTTCTAAATGATTACTCAGTCCCCAGCCTCTTGCTTCCTCATCCAAACTTCACTACACCATTCCTAGCTTCCCAAGATGCCAATTTAACGAGGGTACATTCCTATTCCTACACCAAACCCTGGGCTTGGCATTCAAGAGTAACTACAACCTGAACTAAATCTTTTTTTTTTTAACTTCTATTTATTTTTCCAAATTTACCTCCTGCATGAAACCTCTACCCTCACAGAAGCAGCCTGTTCACCTGCCTCACTGCTGAGCAGATGGGCGCAAGCCTGGAGTTTCCAGAAGCCATGCTGCCAACATGTGAGGAAAAAGAAGCCAACACAGAGAAAGCAAAACTGAGTGGTGGAGAAAAAGAGGTTCCTGATGACATCACTTGGGGACCAAGATAGGGCCTCAAGTTAAATCTAAATCTGGACCTTTTGGCTATATGATTATTTTTCTTTGCTTAATCCTTTTTTTTCACTCCTGTAGAACTGCAAAATTACTAATACATCCTCCTATATTTCATGTCCCATTTTTAGGCCCTAACTCCTTCTCAAGGCCCTCCAGGGCATGGTGGACAGCTCTCATCTCTAATTTCTTATAATATTGTGGGCTCTTTCGCTCATGGGAGCCTTTCCATACACAGTCTACTGACGAGTATTTCTTAACCCCTCTATATAGATGAGAAGCTCCCAATCCCTTCCCACCCATCCCTTCCATCCCAATTTGCTAAAACCAACACCTGGTTCAAAGGTCAGAGGTCTAGGCTAAGGCAGCCACAAGAACCCAGGAGGAGCAGAGCCTGTGTGGTCATCCTTAGCTAATGATCTAGACTCCTCATTTCAGAACCCACTCCAGCTTGAGCCTTCGACAGCTTCCAGCAGTCAGTATGGTCAAGCTATCTGCCTACAGGGACCAACTGGGGGTAGGAGGCAAAAATACAAGGTTTCAGAGTAGGTGGAAGAAGAAAGAAAGGAAAGGCAGAAGCCGGGGGAAGAGAAAGCACCAGTGTCACACATGCTGAGACTATCTGTCATGGGCAGAGCCCAGGGGATGAGACCAAGCCATAGACCAGCAGCATGAACAGCAAGCCACCTGGGAGCCAGGTCACCAGAGCACACCCTGGGTCTCCTGCTGTGCCCCTCCCTCCACTTAACCCTGAGATGCTTCTCAGACAAACCTACAAAGGAGCTCTCAGCACACCTTGTGGGGCAGAAGGGGACAGGCCCAACTGAGGAAGCCAATAGCCCTGAAGTCTACTCCACATGCCATTAGCAGGGCTCCTCAGGCAAAGGCCCAGTCTTACTACCACTAGAGTCTAAGGTGATGTGATACAACCACCACAGGTACTTTAGGAGCCCAGAGATAAACTCCTAGGAGGCACAGCATTGCCCCAGTTTTCTCCCTAGCCAGTGTTTCTCTACCACCATTAACCATCCAAGGACAGAAATTATGTCCTACAGTACCAGAGAATTTGTAGTGTAAATAAGGTGCCATGGATGGGAACTATAGGATCCTAGGCTCCATGACTCAATTAGCATGGCAAGGATTTCAATGCTATTTCCTGGCAACTCAAAGGGCTCCAGGGTTGCGGGAAATTATCTCTGGGCTTTCCTTCTACAAAGGAGATAGCAAATCTCCTTTGTAGGTACCTCATCCTACTTCAACCTAGGCACCTCCCTGCTGTCTATCTTTGTCTCTAGTTTTTTGGTTTGTATTCCACAGTATGTTTTATTTATACCATTTAAACCATTTTTAAGTACATAGTTCTGTAGCTTTAAGAACATAGTTCAGTGGCATGAAATATATTGACATTGTTATGCAGCCATTACTATCATCTATATCCAGAACTTTTCCATCTTACCAAACTAAAGCTCTGCCCCATTAAACAGTAACTCTCCACTCCAAACTCCCCCAGACCCTGGCACTCACCATTCTGTCTCTATAAATTTGACCACTCTAGGTATCTCATGAAATTGGAATAATCCTGTATTTGTCATTTTGTGATTAGATCATTTCACTTAGCAATAATGTCCTCAAGGTTCATCTGTGCTGTAGCATATATCAGAATTTCCTTCCTTTTTAAGGCTGAAAAATATTCCATTATATGTATATATCACATTTGGTTTATCCAATCACCCATCAATGAGTTGCTTATACCCTTTTAGCCATTGTGGAAAATGCTACTATGAACATGAGTATACAAATATCTGCTTGTGTCCTTGCTTTCAACACTTTTAGGCATACACCCAGAAGTAGAATTGTTGGATCATATTGTAATTCTATTTTTAATATTTTGAGAAATTTCCTTACTGTTTTCCACAGTGTCTGTACCATTTTATTTTTCCACCAACAATGTGCAAGGCTCCAATTTTCTCCACAGCCTCAGCAATACTTGATATTTCTTTTTGTCTTAGATAATAGCCATCTTAATGAGTATATTTTTTAAAACAGTTGCAACTGGCAAAATTTGGAAACCACTGCTCTAAAGCACTCAGAGATCTCTGTTACCTTGTCAAGCCTCCTTGTCATCCTGTTCACCTGCATCCACTCTGTGATCCAGCATATTCAATCTGAATACGCTCTTTTTTCCCATTCCCCATCCACCAACCTCCACCCTCCACCCCCTGGGTATATCCCCGCAAGGCCACAGATCCACACCAGCCAACCTTTGGATCCAGCCTGCCTACCCCATACCCTGACTCCAGGCTGCTAGGCTGCTTATGGAACATGCCCTCAGGAAGCTCCAGATGGCTTCAGACATTCAAGGACATGTCCTCTCTCTGGCCGTGTACCTTCAGGCCAGTCACCTTGTCATCCCAAGAGCAAAGGCAGCCAAAAGCATGTTTGTTAGGACATGAAAAGAACATGAGTCCAGAAATCTCTTATTCAGAATCACTCCATGCAACTAACCAGTTATGTGACCCCAAGACTTATGGAAGTCTAACTATTGTCCCCTGCAAAGAAGTCTACACTCTAATCCCTGGGGCCTGCAAATGTGTTACCTTCCATGGAAGAAAGGACTCTGTAGATAAGTTAAAGATCCTGATGGGAGATTTTCCTGGTGGGTCTGATATCACCACAAGGAAGAGTGCTTTCAAGAGGGAGGCAAGAACCCAGAGAGAGAAGGCAGCAATGTGACCAGGGGAGCAGAGCCTGCAGTGGTGCAAGGCTCCCCCAAGGAATGTGGACAGCCTCTAGAAGCTGCAGGAGGCAAGAAACACATTCTCCCCTGGAGCCCCAAGAAGCAGTCAGCCCTGCAGACAATTTGACTTTAACTCTGTAAGATTCACTGGACTTCTGACATGCAGACCTGCAAGAGGATACACTTGATCTTAGCCAAAAGGCCGAGAAGGGATACCTGCAAGAGGATAAATGTGTGTGGTATTAAGTCATATGGGTTGTGGGTTGTTACAGCAGCACTATGAAACTAATACAGCACCTCTCTAGGGCTGTTTCCTCATCTACAAAATGAAAGACTCTAAACTAAATACTCTGTAACTTCCCTAACAGTCTTGATAAAAGAACTAATCGGGTGTTTGTTGTGTGCCAGACTCCATTCTAAGTCCTTTATGTGCATATTACTTTTTAAACCTCAAAACATAGGGTGCGCCTGGGTGGCTCAGTTGGTTAAGTATTGCCTTCAGCTCAGGTCATGATCCCAGGGTCCTGGGATAGAGCCCTATATTGGGCTCCTTGCTCAGCAGGAAGCCTGCTTCTTCCTTTCTCTCTACCTGTCTTTCCCCCTGCTTGTGCTCTGTCAAATAAATAAAATCTAAATAAACAAACTGCAAAACAAGGGTGTAAGGCATGTAGCATTATCATCCCCTCACGGTTTAAAGGAGAAGTCAGAGCCCAGGGAAATAAAATAACTTGCCCTAGGTCACACAGTCATAAAGGACAAAGCCAGGATTTGAATCCCAACAGTCTGGCCCTACGGAATCTGTGCCCTTTACCACCAAGTAAAGCCAATACTGATGTCCTGCTTATAGATGAGGAAGCCCAAGATGGTTGTCAAAATGACATAACTAGATAACAGCAAATCTAGACCTTCTGAAGCCAGGGCTAGTCTCACCATTCCATCTGATTCCCAGATTCTCAAGGCATATTTGGACAAAACAGGACATTGAGGTTCTAACTTATTCCTAGAATCCAATTCTCACGCAGATACCCGACCTCTGCCCTCCACTCTCATCTTAAATCCTCTGCTCTTTAAATGGAGAAAAATAAATTAACTACATCGATGGGTTTTCTCTCGCTCCTTCTTCCAACCTCACCAACTCCGTCTTCAGTCTGCCACCATAAATCACTGGCAATTCAAAAAATGGTTTCTGAGAAAATGGGCTTTCCTGGCTTGATGGATGTATAAATTTCCATCTCCTCCATACATGTCTTACTTTTCAGAGGAGAAAAAAATCTTTATTGGCGTTAGCACATTTATGAGTTTAAATAAAAACAAATACATCTCTATTGACTGTAGTTATTATGCTCAGTTTCATGCAACGTAAGTGCTTCAAATAAAAATAGATTGGTTGAAGTGAGCGTGTATCAGTCCCAATAATGATGCAGCCGGGTTCCGTAGCGTATGTGCTTCCGTTAATGTCCCTCAGGCTTGCAGGGGGAAGCATATTGCTGCATGAAGCTTTTAGGGTCTATTTTCTAAGTGTCTAAATGCTCTGGGTAGGTGTGAAGGTTTATTAGCGTCATGAAATGCATCCAGCAGGCCAAGTCTGGCCTTTGCAGAAGAGCATACAATGGCTGAGAATGGGCCTGACGGAGTGAAAAATGTAAATCCTGTGCCCTGTAAGTCCAGCACCAACTGGTCAAATGCGCACGTGGCACCTACTGCACACCTGCCACCTGAGCGAGGGTCAATCTAGGACAAAAAACTTAGAATTACTTACTTAGACCTGTCTCTGAATGGGGTTGTAGCTCATGAAAGGGGTGCTCTGCTTATCACAGATTCTTTGTTATATTAAACACATGGACCTGGGCATCAGACTACCAGATTCAAACCCAAACTCTATCATTTTGACAGTAAGTAAACATTTATGGAACACAACTGTATACCAGAACCCGTGCTAGGTACTGAGACTAAAAAACTGAGCAAAGTCTCTGCTCCTATGAAGCTTACATCTATAGCAGGTGAGTAAGCCATGCCTCTGGAACCTTAAATTCTTCATCAATAAGCTGAAGATAATAGCACCTGTTGTGTGGGAATGTTGTGAAACTTAAATAAAATACCTCTAATGTATTTAGCACAGGGTCTGGCACATGAGTGCTGAAAATCCATTACCAGCATTACCTTTGAGGTCCAGACTTCCTCACATGCACCACTTTATATGCTTCTGGCCTCATCTTTTATGCCAGCCCCTGCTGCAGCCACAGCTCACTGTGGCTGCTAACAGGTTCACACAGGCGCAGCCTGATAATCTAGTCACCTTAGGCCAGTGTCTAGAACTCCTCACCTCCCACCCTAAGGCTCCTCTGTTCATGCCAAGTAAGTAGCCTTGGCACCCATGTATGTGCAACCTGGAATATAGTAGAGTTAGCATCATGGGGAGAACCTTTAACCACAATGTTCTGGATTGAGATGCATCCCTCAAAAAAATAGTTGAAGTCCTAAATCTCCTGTGACAGAAGAAATACATATGTTCCCTCCAGGGCCACAGCTCCTAAAATTGCTGGAATCTCCAGAAGTCATAGATGTCCTTTGCATGCTAATGAGATGACTGGTGGCTGGATGCTCCTGGATAGCCTGGGGATGGAGCTTGTTGTCAGGGGAACCCAATGTGATTACAGGGTTGGAAATTTCAGCCCCACCCATTGCCCTACCCCCAGACCTCCAGAAAGGGGAGAGTGGTTGGAGGTTGAGTTAATCACTAATGGACAATGATTTAATCAATGGCGCCTACATGATGAAGCCTTTATAAAAATCTCTAAAGCATTTGGCTCCTGAGTTGATGAATACGTTGAAGTGCTGGGAGGGTGGCACACCTGGAAAGAACTTGGAAGCTTGACACTCCCCCCCACACCTTGCCCTCTGCATCTCTTCCATCTGGCTGTTCCTAAGTTGTGTTCTCTTATTATGAACCAGTAATCCAGTAAGTAAATAGTGCTTCTGAGTTCTGTGAGCCACTCTAACAAATGGTCAAACCCAGGGAGGTGGTCACGGAACCTCCCAGTTATAGCTAGTACATATAGCTAGTACATGATCTCAGAGTCCTGGGATCCTGTCTGCAATGGGCTCCTCGCTCAGTGGGGAGTCTGCTACTAGAGATTGTCTCTCTCCCTCTGCCTCTTCCCACCCATGCACTCTTGCTCTAAAATAAATAAGTAAATCTTTAAAAAAATAAAAAATAAAAAATTTTTAATGAAATAAATAGTGCATCCTTCTTTGGGCTCCCCCTCTGTCTCTGCTTTGTTCTTCTTGTCCCTAACTACTGCCCCTCCCACCAATCATCCCCAGATAAAGGACACCCACATAAGCCATCTGTCTCAGGTTCTGCTTTCTGGAAAACCCAGGTTAAGGCGGCTGGTACCTGGCACATAAATGACATTCCACAAATACTGAGTGGCTGACTGAATCAATGAAAATGTGAAGGAAGACCCAGTCCTACTCTTCAAACAAATTATCAAGAGAAAAACACATACAGTATAAGAAAATAAGTTATAGGGGAATTTGGAGGACAAAGAACTTGAAACTACCAGCTGCCTGACCCAACACAGATGGTTAGATAAAGCAGCCACTTCTAACATTTTTTTTAAGATTTTATTTATTTATTCATGAGAGACACAGAGAGAGAGAGAGAGGCAGAGACACAGGCAGAGGGAGAAGCAGGCTCCATGCAGGAGCCTGACGTGGGACCTGATCCCGGGTCTCCAGGATCACACCCTGGGCTGAAGGCAGCGCTAAACTGCTGAGCCAACAGGCATGCCCACTTCTAACATTTTCTATGGCTTTCATCTCTGGACCCTCCATGCAATTATCAATCAGGGTTCTTAGAATGCACTCTACTTTAAGAAAAGGAATGTATTAAAGGACACTAGGTAGTTCACAGAATTTCCAAGCAGGCCTATCTCTGAAGATAGGGTACTACAAAGCCAGGAGAAGCAGGGCTTGGCAAACTGGTGCCTGCTGTAACCTGAGCAATCCACAGAGTGACCCTGACCCTGGGGAGATCACTCTAATCCACAGGTGAGCCAAGAAGAGGGAACCGAACCAATCAAACCTCACCCACCCATGGACCCTATACTAAAACTCCAGGCCCAAGGAAAGCTGAACATAATCTCTTTTCTAGGGCTTTCTGAAATTACTAAAAGGTACCATGCTTTCTATCTGGTCAGTAGATAAACCAAGATTCTAGCCCAGGGTCCAGGCCCTTGATGTTCAAAGTATGGTTTGTGGACAAGCAAGGGAAGCATAGCCAGAGCTGGCTAGAAACCCAGAATCGGGGCTCCAACCAAGAGTGGCAGAAACAAAACCCAAGGTTTACCAGCAGCCCCAAGGATCACTGTGCACATCAAAGTTTGAGAAGCCCTGGTCTGCTATCTTTCTCAATTCCATGGTTCCCAGATCCAGCTGATAATTAGAATCCCCTAAATAAATAAAAAATCTTTTTAAAAAAAAGTTATTTGAGGATATGAAAGAGAGAGCACAGGAGGGGAAGGGGTGGGGAAGGGGGAGTGGAGGAGGTTACTGAGCCGGGAGCCTGATGCAGGACTTAATTCTAGGACCCTGGGATCATGACCTGAGCCAAAGGCAGATACTTAACCAACTGAGCCACCCAGACACCCCCTAGATAACTTTTTTAAAATGAAGATTCCTGGCCCCACTCCAGGTGAACTTATTGAAAAGGCCTGGGATGGGACCCAGGTGGCTGTGTTTTTAAGTTCCTTGGTGGTTCTTGTGATCAGTGGATTTGGGAACTGCCACCCTACAACATACAGCCTTTGTTCCTCAATAACCTTCCCATCAGTCAGCACTACGACAATTTCAGAAAGGCCATAAGGCTAGCATTGCTGGGAATCATCTGGCAAACCAAATAGGCAGATTTCTGATCCCACCCCCAGAAGACTCAGATTTCATCAGGTCTGGACAGAGCCCTCTGAAGACTGCAGGAGGCCCCTGTACTCCTACTTTGGGGGCATCACCCCACTTCATAATGAACAGATTAAAAGCCATTAAATATTTATTAATTTTGATTTTATAATTTTCTTCTTATATATTGTGGCCAATGTTTTTCTTCCTCAGGGCTCAAATATTTCTGCAGACCCCTGAATTGCTTATAAGGTTTTCCAGACTGAAGCACTGAATGGATACAATGGCAGTGAGTCCAGGAAAAGCTCAGGACTCTGCATTTCTCTAAGACCTGAGGGTAACCCTGATGGGGTGGTCCACAGACTAGACCTTGACCACAGTCAGATCACTAGCCTTCAGAGAAGTGAGGGTAGGTCTCAGAGCAAGACTACATTAGGACTGGCTGGCTGGAAGAGAGAAGGCAAGAGTTCTGCTGACCACCTGGAACTCCCCATGGTTCCAGAGAAACCCCCAACCATGGCACATCCCCAATGAGGATCATCTAATACAAAGAACATGGCATGCAGGAAACGCTGCAACTGCTCATCCTATTCAGCACTGCTCAGACCATCCCTAGGACCACAGCTGCTGGCCTTATACCAAGGAAAATCAGCTGAACTAGAAAGGATCAGAAGAGTATAACACAGTGCATGTGCAGGTTAGGAAGTGGATGGTTATAAGAAACATGATTTATTAGTTTGAAGAAAAGAAGGCTAGATAACCCCTGGCAGCTTGCAAGCAAATGATGAACAATTATGTGGGTAGGGGGCCTGAGCCTGGGCATCTGGCTTGGTGGGGAATCCAATGGAGCAGGCCAGCCAGTGCTTCTTTGTGTGGGGTGGGTCTCAGGATCTTTCTGGAGGAACTCACAATCGATGGAAGCCCAGGGTTGGGAAGGAAAGATGAATCTAGGTGGGCTTTCAGATCTATTCCCTACCAGTCTTCATGGGAACCAAATCTAAAATCTGGAGGGCTAGGGGGATGCTGGAAATATACCTGAAGAGGGACATCTCAAGAGAAAATCTATGAGATCAAGACAGATGCAGAAGTGCTTTAGGATGCTATGTCCAGTAAGAGCATGACTCCAAAAGTACACTCAAAGGAATTCTCAGTCTTCACCCTACTCTCACCAATCCATGCTTCATATAGATGCAGGGACAGCTTCAGTGGCTCACTGGCTTCAAAGCATGGAGAGACACCATGGGAAGGGTGAGAGCATTCACTGGCAAATAGTGGGGGAGACTGGCAAGGGGAAGAGCCCAGTAGGCTCAGGCAAACCCTGGGGCTACAAATCATTTCTGATGCCATCACTCAAGATCCCTGCTCCTGAAAACTCTCAGATGTATCAGGGATAGAGGGCTGAGGTCCCAGGTAACGAGGTAAAGTGAGGAGCCAGGGAACCAGTCACACCATCTATACAACCCACTAGTACTCTCATATTAGGCCTGGGAAATAGGTTGGTGGGGTGAACAGTGAGTTGTAGTGACAAGATGGCCATCACAGGATCAAACAGGGAGCTTAAAGGCACTGACCTTGATCCTTCCCTGAAAGGCAGATGCCCTGGGTCTATCAAAGAGAACAGTTAGAGTCTACGGATGTGAATCAAACTGAGAGAGAGAAAGCAATCAACATTTACCCCACTGGCAGCTACAGATCAGCTGGGTGATTAATGTACATTAACAAAATTAATCCTTCTCCCCACAAATGCAACACCTCCAAAGATAGACATGGTTATCCTCATTTCCAGGGCAGGAAACAGGCACAGAGAGGTCTCATCTCTTGCTCAAGGTCACCCAGCCAATACACAAAGGAGTCTGTATTCACTCTAACTCCAAAGCACAGATCCTCAACCCCTGTACTGTCTGTAAGGTTCTGGTGACAGAATAAAAAAATGGAAGCAGGTCCTGCTGGGAACACCTGGGCTCTGAAGTATAAGGATCAGTGTCCATGAAGCCTTCTTAATATGGTAGCAGGTAACACTCATCCTCTATAACACTGCTGATGCTGAGTGGCAGGGGGATCAGGAGACAAGCACATTCTATGCTTCACTCTCTACCCACAGCCTGCTGAGTTCCCAAAGAGTCACTGCCTATCTCCCCATGTCAGACCTGCTCCCAGGGATCCAGAGTCCGTGTCCAATGGGTTGACTGTGTCAGCTTCCCAAAGAATAACAGGCAGGCCCCCAGTGACACCAGACCCCTGCCTCTGCACCATTCTCCTCTCCTTTCCTGTCCCCCCAACACACACACACTACTAGTGACCCCAAGTTTGGCTTCTGTAGTCACTCTGGACCCAGGACTGCAAGGCCCTGAAGCTGTAGGAACAGATGTTCCCCCGCACATAGCTGGACTTGGATCTCAGCAGTGATGGATAAGCATCATTGACCAGGGTGGATGGGCAGCTGTAGATAATAAGGAGAAGGCACCAGCTCCCACCCCTCTCCCATTTCATTTGCTGAACAGTTGCCACTCTCTTCCAAGGCAAGGGAGGGCAAGGACAACTCAGACAGCTGTGCACACTCACCCCACACCCTCCACAACACTGCTTCCAAGCTGAGCACCCCTGGCCAGGACACCCAGAAAGCAACAGTCACACCACCCACCCAGTACTATGCAGGCCTCTGTAGTCTTTCTCCTCTCCCCGCCCCCTCATCAAACGTCACTCAGTGCTTATTCTGCTGTGATGGAATGACCCTTCTGTTAGGGCACCGTCATTACTGTTGCATGGGTGTGTAATTATGGACCAAGACAGACCTCAAGCATGTTACAGAAAAGGAGAACATGCAGCGGTCATCCCTGGCTGGAAGGACTACACCTGATTTTTATTTTCTTTCCTTCTAAATGTACCTTAATTGATTTAAAACTAATTGGCATGCCATGGGCCCTCTTTGCTGAGAATGAGGTCCTCCTTGTAGGTCATTCATAATGACAAACCCCATGTGGCACATATTACCTAGGGACAGGAGTTATCCAGGGCCTGAAGCAATTAGAAAGTACCAAGAGAGTATATAGAACAAGAGAATCTCTGAGACCCACAGAGACAAGCTGGCTGGGGCCGGGTCAGAATTCTGTATGTAAACTGGATGTGTCTGTGTATCTTATATTGCTATGTTTTTGTCCCTTTTGTTTCCTCTGAATCTCTAATCCTTTTTGGCTGTGCTAAAAAGGATTAAGAAAGGGGCACCTGAGTGGCTCAGTTGGGTAAGCATCTGCCTTCAGCTCAGGTCATGACCCCCAAGATCCTGGGATCGAGCCCCACATCTGGCTCCCTGCTCAGCCAGGAGCCTGCTTCTCCCTCTTCCTCTGCCCTCTCCTCTGTTTGTGTTCTTGCTCACTTGCTCTCTCTCAAATAAATCTTTAAAAAAAAAAAAAAAGGACTAAGAAAAAAGTTGTGACTGAAGTGGGCCCCAACCTTTAAAGGGAGGAGGAGCATATCCCTGGAATGACTGTTTCAGTGATCAAGGGAAACCTCTCCCCACAAATGCAACAGAAACTCAGGGAGCCCTTGAATTATAGGATCCTTCCCTTACCTGTAAGGCTTTCCTGACAATGCTGAAATTTTTATTTTTGTAATAAGGATCATTAAACTGGGATGGTTTTAATAAAGAACAGGATTCATTTGTGTATACCCATACAGCCCTCCAACACACGCACACACATACATGCACAAGCTCTGTCCAACTCAGCTGACCATTCTTGCTCTCAGAAATACTCCTTAGTCACCAAAAAGCAGGGCTCCCTCCAGGAAGTACTCCCCCACATAGTTATCTCAGTGAAGGTCATGCCTTTGCCACAGACCTGAAAGGTCAGTAGTCTATATTGCCTGCTACCAGGCTTTGTAAATACAGCGTTACTAGAACACAGCCACATCCATGCACTTATGAACTCTCCATGCTGCTCTAGTGCTCCAACAGCAGAGTTGAGTACTTGCAATAGAGACTGTATGGCCCACAAAGCCAAAACTCTCGCCTGGCCCATTGTAAGTTTGCTGACCTCTGCAGTAGACCAAGACATGAATGAAGCTTCCTGGTGTTGTGCTATGAGCAGTCCAAAGACAGATCACAGGGGCCACCCAGGACAGAAGGAGGGCTCAGATGGGGGACACACTGCTCAGGACCCCAAATACCCCTCCCAGCATGCTTACTCTCATGCACAGCACACATCTCCAGGGCTGCTAAAAAAAAACAGTCATTGTGGCAGAGAACTCAGGACTCAGTGGTGTGGAGTCAGGCTGACTTGGGAATCACAAAGCAAATCTTCTGGGATTGTATTTTCTCATTTGCAAAATGGTATTGATAATAGAATCTCTCTAATAGGAATGTTGTAGGAATCAAAGTAGGTATTCCGAGTCACATGGTTAGCATAGTTCCTGCCAGATAGTAGGCATTTAACAAGCGTCAGCTCCCAGCAAGTGGCGGTGCTGGAATCAGTAACAGTACTGCCATTAACCCACACTGGGAAAGCAGCCATCCCTTTTCCCCAACAGGAACATCGCGATGAAAGACAAGACCAAAGAAGGACTCTGTTCACAGCCCAGCACCTGGAAACCAAGGTGGGCATAAAAGCTTCTTTTTGTTGCTGGGTGCCTACAACAAGGTGTTAATTCTCTGGAATTATTTCAGTAAGAAATATTCTCAGGGATATCAGGTCCCCTAATTGCACAGCATAATGCATGCACACACACACATTGAAACTAGAGAGATTGAGGACATCTTCAAATTCCTTACGCGGTAGTTATGAATGGAGGGGCCAGAATGATACTACACTTTGCTATTTCCTCATGTTTCAGGAATTAGTTTTCTAAATTGTTTTGTTTTTGTTGAGTGCATTTTGTAGACTGATCTGTGGGCAGGGCACACAGACATCCTGTCACAAATGGACAAACACCCTCAACCATACAGAATCTACTAGGGCCCCTAAGGCAGACAACCCCATAGGAGGAGATGGACTATTCATAAACAGAGGTGGGCACACAAGCAGAATGGGACAAGGGACCTGAGTTCTAGAGATTCCCAGATCAGAGACATTCCTAGATATTTTTCCCATCCATGTGAAGCCTTACACAGCTACCTACTTTTCTGCAAACCTCCCCCTTTCTTCAATGCTGTCTTAATTTTCTCAATTAGCCACTAATACACTTTTAACACTTGGCTAATCTCCCTTTTTAAAAAGAGGTTATTGGCCAAACAAATCTGTGAACCACTGCAGTCCCAGCTGAGGGAAAGGAAGCAGAACTCTTCCACATTTTCTCAGGTCTAAGAAACTCTAGTTATAAAGTCATCCTTATTTTAGTAACAGTTCTTAGAGGAGAACAAAACACTATACCTAAAATATACACATTGACTGTAAGACAGGATAGGACTACAGATACATTAAAATGGGGGAATGGTCTTAGGCTAGAGGAGAAAATAAGAAAAATTATAACAGCAACAACAGCTACCATGTTCCAAGGACAGTGCTAGATGCCTTTCCTGGCTTTTCTCACTGAATCCCTTCCCCCTTGTAAAGTAGGTATTGTTAACCCATTTTACAGATAAAGTAACTGAGACTCTGGGAGTCTTCATTCCTAGAGCAGTTGCGCCCAAAGTAGCCAAATCCAGAGCAGCAAAGATCTACACTTTTTTCCATCTCATACTCTAAGAACTGACCCCAGGGATCCACCAGAGACTTCATCCAGAAGTCAAGACCCTGGTGAGACAATCCCAATTCCTTCTTCTGAAAGAGGCCACAGAGCAAAGATGCTTGCAGAGGCCTGAGCCCTCCCTCCACCTGAGCACTCCAGTCTCCCAGTTCAATAAAATATTTAAGAAGATGCACTCACATAATTATTAAAACTAGGATGGAAAAGGATTGGAAGGAGCAGGTGTCAGCAAGACACAGTGAGACTGTGGGGAAGATGGTGAAATCTCCCTCCCCTGGACAGGAAGCCAGCAGGCCAGGTTCCTCCACAATCCTACTCCCAGGGCTGCCATCCCAAGCCCAGGCCCTCTGCCTTCCCTGCAATCTCTCTACTGCCACCTCCCCACCATGCTCAGGAGCTGGGGCAGGTCGAGTTGAAAATTACCTTTAGTTGGTCTCTTAATTGCAGATATCAAGCAAGAATCCAATCAATCCAGCCACAGGCAAGCAGAGAAGGATCGATTCCAGCACTGCCAATGTCTCCGACTTTTCATGTTCACGGCCCAAAGGCATTGTCGTAAGACCTGTGGCAGGCAGGGTAAGGCTAGTGCTTGAGGGCACTTACAGTCGCCCCCAGCATAATTGATAGAGAACCCCCTGGAACTTATCTAGCCTTTCCAATTGACTACCTCCATTCCCCTGACAGTCCCAGGAAGGGGAGGCCTGGCATGGGATGGGATGACCCCACGGGCCCTGAACCCTATAATTGTGCACATTACCTTCCCAAAGTAGTCACCTGCCCAAGGCATACAGGAAGTAACAGAGCTAGACTCAAATCCAGGTCTCCCTAACTCCTAG
Source organism: Canis lupus familiaris (assembly GCF_011100685.1). NCBI lineage: Eukaryota > Metazoa > Chordata > Mammalia > Carnivora > Canidae > Canis > Canis lupus. The sequence goes on along the minus strand of NC_049229.1, from coordinate 51,091,957 downwards.
CCTCTTTCAGTTTAAATATTACTTATTAAGTACCTACTGTGTGCCTGCTATGCACCAAGCCTGGGAAAGGAGCTGGGAATACAGAAATGAATCAAATATGGTACCTGTCACTGAGAAACAGTGCACCAATCCAATAGTCCCACACCTGTCTGCTCATTTACAATCATCAGGAGAAGATATTTTTTAATAAGGATTCCTGACCTCCATTCCAGAAAATTCTACTTCTGAACATTTAGGGAAGGACCTAAGAAGGCTATATTTTGTAAAGACTTCCCAGGATGGATAAGTTGAAGGGAATTTTTTTTGTTTCTTATTAATATATATAAACATATATTTAAATAATGGGATTATATAAATGACATTTACTTTAAATGAGGGAAGGGTCAGTAGTTATCAAATTAAATTTTTTCTTATTAAGTGAAAGCCTCCCCTGGTGATTCTGAAAGTGCAGCAAGGTTTGGGAACTCAACACACAGTGCTGCCTCCAGTATTTCTTGAAAATTAATGCCCATTTTGATAAGAACAGTGGAACAAGGAGCAATGTATAGTTGATGTACAAGTTCATTCACACTAAGATTTTAGAGGTTTAGTAATATGGCACTCTCCCAAGGTACCACCATTTTAAAAGAGAGCTTAATGGAGAAAGCACTGTTTATCCCGAAAGAATAAATCCCTTATGGTAAAATATAGGCACCAGTAGAGCTATTTGGAGGCAGAAGAGTCTCCTGGCTTCTTCAAATAGCACAGCAGCTGTCCACAAGAAAGAATCAGGGCCTAAGGAAGTTCCAAGAGGCCTTGTCTGGAGCTGGGGGAGGAGCCAGATGCTTCATCACTGAAGCAAGATGCTGTTTCTGCTTCAGCCTGTAGGCCAACCACCTGGTGGCAGCTGGGCCAGTCTGTAATGGCTAGCCAGCTCAGAGCTGCCTCCTCAACCAAAATCCTTTCTCATCCTCAAATCAACCAGCCAAGCCCTGGAGCCTTCCACTGGGAGGACACTACACTGGGAACAAAGGTCCCTGGGGAATTCTGAGGGTTTTCACTGGTCAATGAGACTAAGCGTCCATCCTAGAGATCCCAAAGAAAAAGCCAACCACTCCCAATCAGGGACCATATGATCTAGCTAGGAAAAGGTGACAAATCCATGTTAAATATGAAGGCAAGATAAAGGAGAATGACCAATCTGAGTGACTCCTGGAAACCATTATCCACCAGAGAGGATGGAATAACCTAGCAACAGTAAGCCTAGATGACAGCTAACACCTACAAAGGTGTCATGTACCAGGTACTGTTCTAACACTTCACGTGCATTAACTCATTTAATACTCAAAGCAACCTTCTGTGTGCGTTGTACAAATAAACTGAGGCACAGATGTTAAATAATTTGCCTGTCACATACAGGTAGCAAGTGCAGGAGCTAAGATTAAACCCAAGTAGTAAGACCTCAGTGCAATGGTGTGCAGGTACATTCTTAACAACTGGCTTTCCAGGAATGGGGAAATCTGATTTCCATTATGTACATAGATAGCTCTTCCATGGCCAAGATCAAGCCATCCATGTGGCATGACTGAACTCAGAGCTGAAGAGATGGGCAACAGCACACCTTCATATAATATCTCCACCATACAGATATAATAGATATAACTACAAGAGCATAGGTAATAGTCAAAGTGGTAAAACAAGAAGTGATGAGTTCTGAGTACTTATTACCTTTGTTTTTAATATATTTGTAAATCACAGAATTTAATTTTTAATAGTGACTTTAATAATCAGCTCCCAAAATTCCCAAAAATTTGGAAATTGGTTCTTAAAAGCTGGTGTACATCAGCGCAAGCACACTACTGATCCAGAGCTACTAAATATTTGTTCACTCAACAGATAGGCGAGCTTATGAAAATGGGATCTATTACAGCAAAGAGCCCTGCCTATCCAGACCCAACCTGCCTCCCTTTTTGAAAATCACTAACAGGTTATAGCCCCCAATAATGCTGGTGCCAGGGCAAGGACTAGAATCCATCCATTTAAGTTTCAACAAAACACTTGAGACTCACCTATGTCTCAGTTGCTTTTCCAGGTGGCCAATAATATTAGCCAAGTCAAAGTCTTGGTGGGATGGCCATGGGCTTCTAGATTCACAAACCTGAATCTATCAGGCCAGTCTGCCTAAATACAAAGAATACTTTAAGAACTTGTTATAGAATGCAGAGGCAAGTGGGAGGGTGTATTTCACATTTCCTATCTCCAGCTTTCCCACCTGTACTGAGGAAAGTGCTGAATAAAGCAGAAAACTCTGGCTATTAGAACTAAAGTTTGAGTTCAGGACACTTTGCAAAATGGTGACACAGCAGACCTGGGAGTGCACATGCATGTACATGCACACGTACCCTGCCCTAAGAGAGAAGTTTCAGGGGAGGCATGTGAGGCACCTCTTGCAGGAAAAAGAGCTGAACAGGCCCAGCAGAACTTGCCTCTCCAAACCACGGCTCAGGAAGCCATGCAGCACAGCAGGAAGAAGGCAGACTTGGAAATCAAATAAGCCAACTCTCAGCTTTTGACTTGGTCCTTCACTAACAGAAAATTCCTGAACTTGTAAAGTTCCCTTGCCTGTAAAGGAGGTACCATGATCTATGTTGCAGTCTTTCTTAAGGAGTCATGAAATGTGCCAGACACATAGCAGACATGCAATAGTCTTTGACATAGATATTGAGAACTGGGTGGCAATCATTCTTCGCTCCCAGCCACATCACCACCAGAGTCCTTCCTGGACAGTTGTTGACACCCTCTACCCGGAGCAGGCAAGCAAGCTCAGTGACAGAGAGACTTATGAGCCTTTTTCTAAACCCAACCCTCACTTCACCACCTCTCACTCTTCTTTAACCAACTTGGGCTTTGGTTGCTTCCCTATGCTCCCTCAGGGAACTTGCTTCATAGTGCTGGGTAATTCTGCTTTCTCACTCCTTCTCCTCTACTCCTTTTTCTGCTCAAATCTTTTCTAATTCCCTCAGTAAATGGATCTCCTTTTCCTTCTTCCCCAGACACCTAAAATGATTCCCCATCTCACTCTAGGTGTCAGGCTGAAAGCAAAAGTGAAACCAACAAGAATGGAGGAATGTCTACTTTCATCATGTTCATTTGCTTTTTAAATGCTTTACTTACTATATCAAAAACTGACAGGGAACCCTGGGTGGCTCATTGGTTGGTGCCTGCCTTCAGCCCAGGGCGTAATCCTGGAGTCCTGGGATCCAGTTCCGCGTCGGGCTCCCTGCGTGGAGCCTGCTTCTCCCTCTGCCTGTGTCTCTGCCTCTCTCTCTGTCTCTCATGAATAAATAAATAAAATCTTTTTTTAAAAATGGACAGAAAACAATCCCACTTATGGAGCCAAAGTTGGCCCAGAAGGCTTGGAATCCAGAAACAAGTAGAATTAAGGAGAAAAATACTTATCCCATTAAGAATTACTCAGAAGAAATGAGTTCAGCAAGATTGCAGGATACACAATCAACACACAAAAATCAATTGTATTTCAATACACTTGCAATGAATGTACAATATAAAGATGAAATTAAGAAAGCAATTCCATTACAATAGCATCAAAATGAATAAAATATTTAGGAATAAGTGTAACAAAAGAAATATAAAATTTATACTCTGAAAACTACAAAACATTGTTGCTATTAATGAAGACCAAAAAGAAAAAAGAAAAGAAAGAAAGAAAGCCATCCCATGGCCATGGATCATTAGACTTAATATTGTTAAGATGGCAATATATGCCAAATGGATCCACAGAATCAATGTAGTTCCTATCAAAATCCCAGTAACCTTTTTTAGCAGATATTGACAGGCTGATCCTAAAGTTTCTATGGAAATTCCAAAGAACCAGAATAGCCAAAATAATTTTGAAAAAAAAGTTGCAGGACTTATATTTCCCCACTTCGAAGCTACAGTAATCCAGACAGTATGGCACTGGCAAAAGGACTAAATACATAGATTGGTGGAATAAAATTGAGAATCCAGAAAAACTTGTTTATGCCTGGCATATATAGGTTCATAATTAATGTTAGCTATTTAGAGGTCCTCTTCCCCTTTCCCTTGCCATCATAGACTATGGGGATTCAGCTCCATAACTGTGGCTCTTCCAATGCACTTGGCCAGGGTATTTCTTGATTGAATTAACACAGGGAGTTTCATTTTCAAGGCAATTTTTTGTCTTATATAAAGGGAAAAGTATCAAGAAAATCAAATAAAGCAATACAAACCAAGGAATAGACATCCAGAGCCAAGACTATGAGGCCTCCACACTAGCTCCCCTCACACAAAACTAGTAAGATACAAGTCAAGCCATGGATCTGAATCACCCAACACTGGTTCTGGGAGTTAGTTCAAGGAGCCTGGACCTCCTAAAACCCAGGCATATAGCCTCCAGGTTTATGCTTCTCAATTAGAGCTACTTTTGCTGCAAAGAGTAGAAATATGACAAACAGGGGCTTAAACTACAGAGACAATTATTACTTACTGGACAAGAAGTAGAAATAGATAATAGATAGTCCCAAAATAAGTACCCCAACTCAGCCATGTCTTTGGGACCTAGTTCCATAAATTCTCTGCCATCCTCACATTATACTACATTTCACTCATAGTCATAACATGGCTTTGATGTGGGGCCCTCACCACACCCAGCAGCAGCTCTGGCTCCCAGGCCTGGTGGGATCATGGAGGCTATGGCTACTACCACCATTTTGTATTTGTATACTGGAAGATGATGCCAAAGGTTTTTACTATGGAAATGGGAGAAAGAAATAAAAGAAAAAAAAAAGATTAAAAGTGTGTGATCTTCCTCACCCTCTTTACTTAAAACTATGAGCTGTGGACACATTTACTGAAATTTTCCAGACCACCCAAGGGTAATAAGTGGTAAGAGAGAGAAACAGGTACAGGTTTCTCCCCACATAAGTTCATATAATTACACATTTCCTTCACAGAGTATTAAGTTCACTGAGAAAAATTGATCCATTCTCTTGTTTCTTGCCTGTTTTTAAACCCTTTTGACCTGTCTCAGCAAGGGGCCCTGGTCCTGCCAGCCTCCACGGAGAAGCGCGGAGGGTACAGGGCCTGGCTGGCAGCCGAGGTCAAGCCCTGCTTACAAATCATGCTCTGGCCATGCTTCAGGCAAATTTCCACCTGGTACTCAGAGAGCTGCAACCTTTAGATTAATCCTGAATCTGTCAGCTTCCATCATGTTCATTCACATGGGAAACATGGGGACTGGGGGTGGGGGGCAGCTCCATGTGTGCTCCAACTCCTCACTCACACTGCCCTTTGCTGCCTGAGGCCCCCATTTGCTGCCCTTTCTCAGCCTGGTTCCCACATGAACACTTCCTTTCCTGACTCTTGGATGTTCTTCCTCACTTCTATTGTCTCTCTAGCAATCTCCCTCCTCTGCTGTTCTCTAGCAGGTCAGACCACCAGCCCAGTCAGAATTAAAGTGCATTACAAAGCTGTATCATTACAGCAGGACAGTATTTGGATAACTGCATTTCTCAACAAGAGCCAGCTGAGGTCACTCTATAGGGAGCTGGTAATTAATCCTTTGAGGGGGCCCCCAAACCTCTGGGTGGCCCAGCACCGGTTGTCTACATCCCCATCCACCCCATAGCCTTTCTTCTCTCCTCTACTGAGATGGAGAAATAAAACCCACGGACAGAGGTGGCCCCAGGCAGGGCAGACAACACTGAGCTAGAAGGCAAAGAGCCCAGAGTGAGAGCTCACTGCCACTGCTCTGTGGCTGCACAGAAATCCCTCCACGTTTGTTTGCTAATCTGTAAAATGGGTGCAGCAGTCTCCCCTACCCCCCTGCTGGAACATCAGGACTACTAAGAGAAGTACTAGGTAAGGAAGGGCTTTAATGTGCCCTGAGTGCGGTGTCCTTGATATCAATGTTGCTTCTCAACACAGGGCAGGTGATGGCGGGCAGAGGTTGCAGACTGCAGGCCCCTTCCAGCCCACAGCTGTGTTGTGCTTGGCCCATGCTGTGTGGTGTGTTTTTAACGTAGATTTGTTGTCAGCGTTTAAAAACCAGGAAATTTCACATAAAAACCCAGATTTCTGGCTTGTCCTGAAAAAAATCCAAAGACCCAGTAACAATTAGCCACAGCTGAACAGCACTTGCCCCTTCAGCCAGGACATTGAGGGAGTTGTGTACACACGTACACACACACACACCACTCCCCACCCTCTCCTGGCAGCCTGGCCCCTCCGTGTTGCAACTGCTGGTCCCTCTGGTAAGGCATTAAACTCTGAAGACCATCAGACCCGCCATTCATTTCAGCCCTGCCATTTGCTCACACTGTGACCCCAAGAATTTCTCCATGGCTCTGAGCCTCAGTTTCCTCTTCTGTTAAATAAGCAGTCATTTATTTAACAAATAGTTACTGAAGGCCTATTCTGGGCCAGGCACTTAGCAAACAGGGTAGACAAAGAAGACAGTAAACGAGTAAAAAATAAACAACATAATCTTCGTGCTATGAAAAAAGTAAAATACGGGGAGGTTCTAGAGAGTTCCTTTGTAGGGCTCCCCTTAGCTGAGGTGGTCAGGAAAGGCCTGACCCAAGAGCAGGGACAAGTGAATGCCCCACTGCCTGGGGCTGTTTGGGGGAACTACAAGTGAGGCCCTTCCTACCTGGTGAGAGCACTGCTAGTCGGGCCCCATCCCCAGCGGAGTCTGGTTAGGAGCCTAAGGAGGAGGTGGGGGGAGTGGGGGAGGGGCAGCTCCCTGGAGCAGGTGGACCCAGGCCTCCCCACCCCCACGCACCAGCGCCTTGCTTCCAGCACGCTGTTTTCAAAGCCTCGGCAATTATCCCATCTATAAATACAGGCTGCAGCCGAGAGGGGCAGAGACACAGGCAAGAGGAATTAACCCTTGAGTGGGCCTCCCCCAACTCTGCTCCCCACCGATGGTTCCCCCCTCTCCCTTCCTGCCACCCGCCCCAGCCTCTCCGCCCTGAACCCCTTCCCACCAGCAGCTGAATCAATGTTTGACTTGCACAAACAGCTGCCCCACTGCAAGCTGGAAGGGATTCAGAGGAGGCAGTCTATATTTCGGTGGTATTTATTCTAGAAGCGGGGAGCAGCTCGGTGTCAGCTCTGCACCAACCCTTAGCTCCTGGCGGACACCCAGCAGGACCAGGCTGCAGGTCGCCCTCAAAGGGCAGTTCTGTCTCCAGTCTCACTCACTCTGGGATGGGGAACCATTTGCTGCCAGCCTAGGATTGAGTTATGCTGGAAAAAAAGTCTTTGTTCTGTTTGACCGGTGTTAAACCAGCCTGTGCTAATGTCCCCTCTCCTGAGCTCCTGGGTTCTCAGAGCCAGGCTTCCTCCCACCTCAGGGCACTTCTGTTCCCACTGTTGGGAGAAGCAGTCCCCGGGTATTCATTGAACACCTCCTCATCTTTCCCCAGTCTATAACCCCTTCCTACAGCTTCATAGGATTTATGATTTCTGATCACCTCTCCCCTCCCCCCATACACTGTCCTGTGAGTTATGTGCCTATTGATACTCACTGTTGTATCCATACACCAAGCACCAGTTAATTGGTACTCACATATTGGTGAATGAGTGAACAGGTAAATGAATGTCCAGTCACGTGTTAACACCATAAATGTGCAGAGGACTGTAAAACTCCTCAACAAGGCAAGCACAGGGCATCCAGAGGGGTGCCTGTCTTGTTCAACACTGTTCCCAGGCCTTTGACCAGGCTTGCCACATGCTTCATACTCTGTGAACGTCTGGTGATGCAGTTGAGTGAAAGCTCCTGCCACCAAAAAGCTCACATTTAGATATTACCAATCCGGTGAGAGGCTTTCCAGCAACACTGCAGCACAGTTCAGAAAGGGTTTTTTTTCCCCTCAGCAAAGCTACCAAATAAATATTACAAACCAAGCTGTAAAATTGGTATCAAAAAATCAACCATTAGTAAGAAGGAAATCAATGAGTTATGATCTGTACATGCATGGGGAATCCTAAGCAATAAGTGGTGTCATGGACAGGGACAAAGGGCTAGTGCTGGCCAGAAGACTTTCCTAGTCAAGGTAGGACTAGATATAGGTTAGATTTATAAGGGCAGGGGAAGGGAGAACTCATTAATTGACTCAACAAATCTTGAAAACAAGGTAACACAGGGAAAGCTCCAAGAGCAGTGCCTGTCCCACAGGAACACTCAATCAGACTTGATGGCTATTAACTGTTATTATGTATGAAGCACCCAATGCAGGTCTAGACTGTGGGCATGCCATGGTAGAGAAGATAGATCCCAACTCTGATGGAAATTTCTTTCTCTCAAAGGACAAGGAAATAAATTGAGATAATTTTAGAAGAGAAGCACTACAAAGGAAATAAACTCACTGGCAGAGGCCAACTTTAGCCTGGGTGGTCAGGGGAGCCTCTGTGAGCAGGTGAGGTGACAGTAGAGTCAAGAATGAGCCAGTCACTGAAGAGGAAGCGGGGGAAGGGGAGATTGGACGGAGTGTTCTAGCACAAAGGACAAGCTAAGCTACTCCTGCAAAGAAACTATCTAGCTAGAACAGCTGGACGGAGTCCAGAAACACAAGAATCAGCATTGCTGGACTTGTAGTGAGTATGACAGAAAGACTGATCCACATTCTCTTACAATTCTTGTTATGGACTGTTTGTACCCTCCCACCCGCAAGCCTGTTACCAAAGAGGGGCTTCCTGTTGCCCATGGCAGGGCAAAGGGAGAAACAGCTAGGTAAAATTAAATAGCTTTCTTCCTTGCAGGATATATATATTTTTTTAATTTATTTATTTATCTATTCAGGAGAGACACAGAGACACAGGGAGAGGGAGGAGAAGCAGGCTCCATGCAAGGAGCCCCATGTGGGACTCAATCCCAGAACTCCAGGATCACACCCTGAACTGAAGGCAGAGGTTCAACCACTGAGGTGTCCCCAACCCTTGCAGGGTTTCTGAGAACATTTAACTTGCTAGTGACTCTTCAAGATGAGGATGTAGAATGCATTGTTTGCCAAGCCTCTGTGACAAGGGAGGTAAAGTGCCCCCACAGGACTGTGCTCTAAGGAAGTCACTTATGGGAAAGTAGCACCAGACACTAAAATTACACCTGTATCAGCCCTCCTGGGAAAGGCTAGCCTGCTTCATAGGTTTCTAAACCAGAATCTGATGCTCTCTGGGACAGGTCAGACCTGGAACGCAATGAAGAAAGTCCTCAAAGTAGAAGAATCAGACCCAGCCCCGCAGGCTGTCCTTCCAGCGTCCCCCTGACTCTGCATCTTTAACTGTACCCATCTTTAACTCTCCCATAAAGAAAATGCCTCTGGTGCTTCAGATCTGGAAAAGGCAACAGCCACAGGGCCTGGGTTCCTGCTTCCCACCTCTGCTCTGGCTTTCTCCTTCCTTCTTGTGTCTACCTGCCTCCTGGCTGGCCATTGAATTTTGTTTTCTTTCATACACTCCACACTCACCTCTGTGGCTTTTCTAGTCTTACGTGCTTTCTTGCTCCTGTGCCACTGAACATCCTTGGTAGCCACTACCCAGACCAAACAGCCCTGATCCTTGAAACAAAATTCTGATGTCAGCCCATATAGCTGCCCCCTGTTGGAGGTGGGTGGAGAGTACTCACACCTACCAATGGGACACTCACATCAATTACTGGGACATCAACTAGTCTCCATCAAGTTTCATTATGGAAAGAGACCTACTTCCACAGGGCAGAAAAATCATCAGTTTTGGCTGAAAAATCCTAGCAAGCCTTGGTCAAGTTAATGGCTAAGTTGTAGAACTCTGACCACCGAGCACGCTACTTTTTTCACTTACAATCCTTTGTGTTGATAAAATGGTAAGTTAAAAAAATAAAAATAAAGGACTTGCACTCTTGGACAAAACAGAATAACAGGACCCAGATTTACCCTCCTATCTTAAACTTGGAAAATCAGACAAAACATAGGAACACAAGTTTTCAGAGATTAGGTAACAGCCAGCACAGGGCTATGGTGACCAAGGAAAGAGCCAGATGAGCCCTTCTAGGGACCAGCTTACTACATAGAGGCAATTTCTGACCACAACAAAAGGAGAGGGTGCCTAGTAGTCTTTCTGGGTGGAGGGGTCACAAATCAACCCTTAGCAACAGCTACCCAATGCCACTGCCTTTGTGGCTACTGTTTACCCCATATTTCTCCAATGTTGATACACTGCACCAACTAATCCATCCTTGTCCACTGGTGTATATCCCAAGACCCCACAGATTAAAAGTGGCACCATTCCACTTACCTTCATTAACATAGTCTTCACTGATCTCCAAGCAATAGAGATCCAGCTCCCAAACGCTATCCTACCATCTGCTCTCCCAGACTCAAAGGTTAGATTTGTTAGTGGGCTCTAGGAATCAACAACACCCATGGAGAGGGAGGGAGGGAGGACAGAAGCAGCAGGTGAGCTTCCACTGACCCTTGGAAGAGCGTTGAAGCTGAGATGACACTTGTCGGTTATTCTGTGTTGGGATGAAGGGGCTAGAGTATTGTATCCTGGCTCCCATCAATTATTGGATGTAATCCACTCCAGAAGTGGCTGTGGCCTTGAACTGGTGCCTCTTTGCAACGGAGGCCATCCCGAAAGGGCTGACAGCTGAGGGCTCTCAGACATGACACTCCCAGCAGATAGGGAATCAGCCCTGCATTTCTGAAGGAAGTTCCAACTGGCACACCCAGCATCCACTATTCCCTCCCAAATAAGCTATGGGCACGTAAGCCCTTGCTTCAAACTTTATTCTCAGGGAAAACTAAAAACAACTGGGACCAATTGAGATACTTAGTTCACTCAAAAGGCAGGAGAGATCCATATAGCCCACTAAATTGTTACTTAGGAAAAGAAGAAAAGGAGAGCTTCTCTAGGAGAAATGGGAGTCTTTGTAATCTCTGGAAATATCTGACTGAAGCCTTAGGAATTTTCTGCCCCATCTCTTTTCCAGAACGTCCTTTATTTCACCCAGCTTGAACCTACTATTGAAGGAGAACTTTCTGGACCTCCAAACACTGAACATCATTAGTCTCTGTGAACGAAGCTCTGGGCGTTCAGCAGCTGAATTGCAAAGTTTTCGTGGGAAGCTTTGTACTAGGTATGAGAACACAGCAAGGCTGGGCTGGGTGCTCAAGCCTAGTCAAGGTCTAGGTTTGAAGCAGAGCCACATCTAGGAGAGCAAGTTCAACCTGGCTGGGCCTAGTATTGGCCTCCTTCCTCTTCTTCCCTAAATACATCTTTCCAGGGCTCTACATCTCAAGACAGCACAAGAGCAGAGGGAGAAATCCCATAGCTTTTAAGCAGCTTAAAAACTGGGAGAGGATTGGCTACACCGAAAGTGCGAGGTATGCCCAGGCAGAAATCAGGCTGATGTGCTGTGATAAATGATCCAGGGGGTAGGAGGAGGCATATTCTCAGGGCTGGCCTAATTTATAGCATTGTTCTAGCCAGAGCCCTGTGCCATTGGGCTAACTGGCAGCATCAGCCCCACACAGCAGCCTCAGCCAGAGCTTCCAGCAGCACCTAAATGCATCCAGCCTTTACTTTCTCTCTTGCATGAATTTTAATCCCTCCTTCCTCACTGAAGACAACCTCTTTTTTTTTCTTTTTTTAATTTATTTTTTATTGGTGTTCAATTTATTAACATACAGAATAACCCCCAGTGCCCGTCACCCATTCACTCCCACCCCCCGCCCTCCTCCCCTTCTACCACCCCTAGTTCGTTTCCCAGAGTTAGCAGTCTTTACGTTCTGTCTCCCTTTCTGATATTTCCCACACATTTCTTCTCCCTTCCCTTATATTCCCTTTCACTATTATTTATATTCCCCAAATGAATGAGAACATATAATGTTCGTCCTTCTCCGACTGACTTACTTCACTCAGCATAATACCCTCCAGTTCCATCCATGTTGAAGCAAATGGTGGGTATTTGTCATTTCTAATAGCTGAGTAATATTCCATTGTATACATAAACCACATCTTCTTTATCCATTCATCTTTCGTTGGACACCGAGGCTCCTTCCACAGTTTGGCTATCGTGGCCATTGCTGCTATAAACATCGGGGTGCAGGTGTGAAGACAACCTCTTAATTGAAGAACAGAAAGGTAAAGTACCGTGAGTAAGGCACGGTATAAAAACCATTGCCATTGGCATCACACTGACCAAAGATCCAATCTCTGCTTTACTACTTACTGCTTTAGGCCCTTGGGCAACTTCTACTACCTGACTTAAAGGATGGCCATGAGGATTAAGTGAGAAAATCTATTTAAAACCTGCCCAAAGTGCTTAATAAAATTTATTTCCTACCCCTCCCACCGTCAGATTATTTTGACCTCCCTAAACTGTGCAAAGAGCTACAGGGATACAACATGTGACTTTTATCAACGGACTTACCATTTATAAACTCCACAAAGACAGGGAGCACATCTCTTTTATCCACCATGTATAGTCTAGCACAGTGCCTGGCATGCACACATACGCAGAAATATTTGTTGATTGAATAATGGATGGATTGTGCAAATCCAAATCTTAAAATCTTCAGGACCCAAAAGAGCATCTACTCCAGGGATAGCAAATCACTGACTTGCATCCCCACCCCAACTGATTTATAGTTAATACATAGAACACTGTGTTGAGAAGGATTCTGAGGCCACACTTCTCCTCAGCAGGAAAGAGTGGTGAGATCGATTAGCAAATCTCTGCCAAAAGTATGAAGAGGAATAAAGCATCACGGGTGCCTATACTTACACTTTTTGATTCAAACTAACATATCACTTTACCGATGAGGAAGTGGGGGATCCAAGATCACGCAGCCAGTTAATGGCAGTTTTGAGCACAATCTTCAATGCTGGATATGAGCAGAAGAGAAAACAAGGCTGGCAAAAGCCTGATCTGGAGGATAATGGTAGGCAGTTGAGAACAGAGGCTGAGAGACCTCATCCAAGTGGCCTTTCCTCCCAGCCACTGCCCCAAGATAAACGGTTCTCTTCAATCCCCATTAGCAGAGGTACAAGCAGTAATCCAGAAGAAATGCTGATGGATCGCACAGACTGAGCAATTTCAATTAGGCCCAGAGACCAAATTCCCCATTAATTCCCTCTTCACCACATCGTTTCCCTCAGGCCACTTCAGTTCTGCGGGTGCCCCACCCTCCTTCATTTTTGGTAAATGGCTGCCCTCCCTCTTCCTCAGCCTCCCAGATTCCTCAGTTGCAGCCCTCACTGAAGATAGATTTGTCTCATCTCTCAAGATCACTGCTTGGGAAAAGCGGAGAGAAGAGTAATTAGCAAATTCAGCATTCTGGTAACCCTTCTACAGGGAAAGATAATCATTTGTTAGCTTAAGTAAATCCCCGCACCTTGATTAGCTGTCTCACTTTGACAAAGAAATGAGAACAGGCTCACTCATTGCTCCTGGGGCTCTGCATGAAACCTGGGAGGTGAGCAAAAGTCAAAATAATTTTTATTTTTTCATTGAAAACTGAGGACTCTCCTGAAGGAGGTGGAGCATAACTTCTCATTCCATCAATGTGGGCTGTACCTAATGACTTCCCTCCAAAGAGTATAGTATAAAAGGATCAAAAATAATAACTTTAGTTTGGAGAAACCTGACAAACACTCTCATGGGGGGGAGGGAGTGGGGATGCGGGGTGGGGTGTCAAGGTCAGTATCGTTAGTGATAAGTCATGTTGTTAGTGATAAGTCATCTTGTTAGGATGTGACGAGGAGGAGGGCCCTTCACCTCTCTGGTCTTACTCCCAAAACCCGCAACCCCAACTGAGAGACAGTCCACAAAATGCCTGACCAGTACTCCTCAAAACTGTTTAAGTCATCAAAAACAAGCAAGAAGTCTGAGAAATTGTCACAACCAAGAGGAGCATAAATGTCATGGGATAACCTAGATGGGATCCTGGAACAGAAAAAGATATCAGGTAAAAAAATATGGAAATCAGAATAAAGTGTGGACTCTATTAGTTCATAATAGAGGATCCTTGTCAGTTCATTGATTACAATAAATGAACCATACTAATGTAAAAGGTTAATATTAGGGGAAACTGGATATAAGGTATATGGGAAGTCTCTGTATTATCTTCACAAATTTTCTCTAAATCTAAAACTATTCTAAAATAAAATGTTTATTTAAAACAATTGAAGGCTAAAGGTCTTAAAGATCATCCCTAGAACAACTGAGGCAAGTAGCTCTAGAGGCACTTCTGGTGACAAGATTTGTCCACATTCTCCCTACCTCTGAAGTGACTCTTTTTTAAAAAAGATTTTATTTATTCATGAGAGACAGGCAGAGACATAGGCAGAGGGAGAAGCAGGCTCCCCACAGGGAACCTGATGCTGGACTCAATCCCAGGACCCCGGAATCACGACCTGAGCCAAAGGCAGACGCTCAACCACTGAGCCACCCAGGTGACCCCTGAAATGACTATCATTGTGCAGGAAAATGGCCTTTTCTCTTCACACCTAGTGTCAACTGGTCTCAGTTCTACCCACGGAAAAAATATGGAGCCTAGACTCTCTTTTCTAACACACCTTCAACTGTTTCAGAGTCGTGCTTTATCAAATCCAAAGAGACCTACAAACATCTTCTGGTCCCAAACCTTCATTTGAGAGACAAGAAAACTCAGACCCAGAAGTCAGGAAACTCACAGACACTGACACCCAGGTTTGGTCACACTAGTCCAAAGTATTTTTCTTTATGACACACACTGCTCTTCAGAAGAAGGTTAAAATGTGTTTTCTGTACACAACAGTATTTCCTTCAACTGTTATCATAATTTGGAACATCTGAGTACTTCAGTACCCTTCCAAGAAGACCCTCATCAGCTGTGAATGTCTCTTTTATCCTCCCCCATAGTCTTTTCAAGAAGCAGTCAGGATTAGGGGTATTAAAAAAAAAACCAATATCCCCTCCTTCCTAACAGTTGATGTCCCAAATTGAATAGAATGCTCCAGATCATATAACTCTGTGGTATAAAGTTACAAATAAATAAGCATCCCTTCCTTAAGCAAGCTTCAGATGCACATTAGCTAACTGTCATATGCATGAAGCATGGATCCTCATGCAGCCTTTATAATAAATCCAAATGTCAAGGTCAAAGGCACCATCATTTCACAGCCCCATTCCACCTCCTTCCTATCTCTTCCAAAAAGTTTTTATCCACTGAGAAAGAATAAAGGAAGGATCTAGGCAAGAACTAACATTCATTGAGACTACACGAGGTATATTATATATGTATTACCCATTGATTCATTCAATTAGCATTTCTTGAGCACCATGACGTGCCAGGAATTGGGGGGAGAACTGAGAATACAAACATCACAAAACACTATCCAGGGCTTCAATTATTTTAGTCCAGTAGGAAAGACATTCATATCTACAACAAATTGCAGAACCATGTGATAAATAATGGAAGCATGAGATTGAGAGGTAACACCCAATACTTTGTGAGGGGAGTATTATTTGCCTGTGACTGTTTTCCAGATGAGGAAGCTGAGGCTTCAAACAGTTAAGTACCTTATCCAAAGAAATGAGTTTCTCAGTGATTGGGGCAGAGATTTGAATTCAGGAGCTGTACCTCTGAAGTCCATACTTTTCCATTATAATAATGCTTCCCAAACTAAATTGTTGATTTGTAGTATACAAAATGTGTCCCAGGGTCAGTTACATCTGAGAATATAAAATACTATATCTTCCTCTTAGAAATTCAAAATGTCCATATGCATAACAAAGGCTCAAAGAAATCTTACAATAAAATTTCTGTTTAACCTAGCAGCGTCCTGGACATAAGTGGCACTGAAATATTTTTTTCTGAACTTTATATTTAGTATATATATATATATATATAATTGACATATAACATTATATTAGTTTCAGGTGTACAACACAATCATTTGATATTTGTATATATTGTGAAATGATCACCACAATAAGTCTAGTTGCCATCTATCCCATCCATAATTACAATTTTTTTCTTGTGATGAAAAATTTTAAGATCTACTCTTGTAGCAGCTTTCAAATATACAATATTGTTAACTATAGTCCCCATGCTATATATTACATTCCCTTGACTTATTTTAGAGCTGAGAGTTTGTATTTTTTAAACCCCTTCCCCCATCTCACCCACTCCCATCCCCTCCCTACCCCACCTCTGGCAACCACGTATCTTTCTCTGTATCCATGTGCTTGGTTTTTGTTTGTTTAGGTTGATTTTGGGTTTTTGTTTATCGATTCCACGGGGAGTTTTTTTTTTTCAAAGAGTACTTACTAACATATAGAGAATTAACACTACAGGAATACATACCTCTCTATTCCCTGCTGTTATCCCTAAGGTAAACAAATGTCACTATGGCACCTCTGGGAGAAAAAGAAAGCCTAACTTGGACTCAGCAGGTTAGAAATGTGAGAAAGCCAAAATGTTTTCTGAACAAATACATAACCATGGAGGCTTAACAGAAGGTTTTGCCTAGATGACATGCGGGTAAAGACATATCTTGGGTCAAGACCATTTGGGTTCAGCTCCAAACTCTATTCTTGAGCTAACAACCTTCCAGAGTTTCCTGGAGTTCGCTCTGAGGTCTTGACTTGCAGGAGGCCAATAGAAGTTCTGGAGGCATTAAGCCAAAGAGGGGGAGGGCACAATAAGAGAGAAGAAAGACATCTGGCAACACAAGTCAGGAAGAGGAATATGATAGGAAATGGCCAGGAAAGGGAAGTTCCTTGGAGACACAAGAGGTAAGTGTTACCCTGTTGTAGAAGCATGGCTTCCAATCACTGCTTGTGATCACAAATACCTACTGACAGCACCATATTTATTTCCTTTTCCTTATCAATCCCCCTACATTGGGGTTTCTGAACTATAGAACTTTTGACATTTTGGGCCAGCCAATTGTTTGGTGTGGGAAGAGGACTGCCTTGTACATTGTAAGGTGTTGAACAACATCCCTAGCCTCTACCAAAGGCCAGAAATACATCCCAGTGGCACCAAAAATGTCTCCAAATATTGCCAAACATCCCATGGGGTGGAGGTTGTGGGATGGGGAGCATCCAGTTTTCAATCAATGGCCTCAATGGCTCTTTGGCGTCTATCACCACCCAAATAAACTGCTACCAAATAAACTCCAAATAAGCAATTAGCCTGCAAAACAAAGATAGAAGCTCTCCTGAGTATTATCACCTGGGCCTCAAGCTGCTTTCCAACAGCTTTCTGCTTTCCCACTGCTTACTGCCAGGTCATATGGCTTCTGCTCATTCCTGAAGGCCCATTTCAAATATCACTATCTCCTTCTGTAAAGTGTTCCTATCAGCTTGCGTCACCTGTGAACCTTTGCCTTCCTGCCTTATCCTCCAATTCATGGAACAGCACTATTCGTAGTGGCACATGACTGACTACCATTGAACATGTATGTATGTTTGATCCTGCACATGCTGTAATTCATTTTGAGTGAGTGAACATTGATAGAGCATGTATGATGTGTCAGACACCGTGCTGGTGCCATGGGACACAGAGAGACAGGATACGATCTTTATCTTTAAGAAGTTCACAGTCTCATGGGGAAGATGGGCCCAAAAGCTGCAGTCCTCCACAGCTGCTTTTCTTGTCTCCTCTGGGGGAATCCCTAAGGATAAAGGCAAAAATCTAATCTTTCTTTTGTGTCCACCACAGTGCTAAGCACACAGTAGGTGCCCAAAATATTGCAGTGAACTAGAATCAGTGAGGAAATAGAGCTTCTATGAAACCATATCTCCATAAAGGCAATTGATATCTACTGCATTTCCACTGGGCAACTTCTTTTATAAAGTGATGGTAAACAATGACTGTCTTTATTTGGAAAAATAAAAAGATAGCAACCCTATGTAAGTTACCCTTTCTTTTTTTTTTTTTTTTTTTTTCCCACTTCTACTCCATGAAATCCAAAAATCTAAGACCTACTGCTTAAATAGAGAAAGTACATAAAGGGAAGGGAGAAGGGGCAAGAAACACATTTAAACAATTTGGAAGTAATGAAGACTTTGCAAAAATAACTATCAACAACAAATAGGCTAGGGAATATGTGGGAAATGTGAACATATACAAAATCAGCAAATTGAAAGAGCCTACATTACCAAGTCTTCGGGGGGAACAGACTAACACTAACATTTTTGAAGTGTTGGAGAACAGAAGGACAAAAAGAATGTGAGAAGACAGATGGAGGTGTTTACCTTCTAAAGCCAGAAATAATAGGAGCCCTAAATGGCCATGGTTTAGGAAGGCTAGCTGTAGCATTTCCAAGAAACAATGGAAAAGAGCTTAAAATGCTTGAACAACAAAGATGAATAGTGGACACAAGCTATAGAGCAGAGACACAGTTTCCAGTTTGAGTCAGGAGACAGAATTCACAAATGTCAAAGCTCAGAGACCCTCAATAAATAGTAGTAGGAGTTATTAGTATTATCATTGACATGTTAAGTTTCCCTGGCCCTGTAACCCTGTCCCTTCTTCTCCTTGGATTTGAACTAGTATCACATGAGGCATTTATACACAGCCTTGAAAAGAACCAAGATGATGACTACAAAAGTTTCCCAAGGACTCTGTCCTTATCATTCACTTGACAAAACTAAGAGTGACCCCAGAAAGAGAAGCACAATCCAAAGCAGCAAATGGAGATCAGGCCAGTCTGTTTCAAAGAGCACCTCTGTCTAGAGTCTCTACAGTTCTAAACCCACTTCAGGACATGCTCCACCTACACTCTCCTTCAACCACACCACAGCCTGGCCCACCCCATGACAGTTCTCCAACAGCAAAATGCATTTTCCTGCTCACCCCGTGCAGCCACCAAAAACTTACAATATGGCGTAAAAGCCAACAAAAGAGCTTCTCCAATGTAGAATTGGTGCCAAAGAGCCAATAGCGCATGTCAGGAAGAGGAGTGGTGACGACTTACATCTGATGGGCTAAGGAGCAGGGTAAGATCATGACCCTCCCCACAGTAGGCACTGGTCAATCTTAGGTGAAAGGGTTCAAAACAAGACCAAGAGACCTTAAGGAAAGACAGCATTTCCTTAGCCAAGTCCAAACTTTGCCCAAATGGTACAAGGCCTTTGACACAGTTACTTCTGGGCCATGGCTTCAGCCTATCCAGCCCTGAGAAAGTTGGAGCATCATGGAAGAGCTACATCCACTGGCCTGAAAAGAAACACAAATCTCAAGGCCAGCCCCAACCAAGAGATGAGAGATGTATCCAGCCACAAGAGAAACTGTCTCTATTGACCAAAATATAGCCAGCCACCAAACAACTTGAAAATGAGAAAATAAGTCGGTCTTTTATAGTCAGGGCAAAGATATGCAAAACCTGCCTAGGGATATTAACATATCTATAGATGGAATATGTCCATTAAAGAAGGAAATCTGGTAAGGCAGTTGTTTTATCAAATTAACAGAGCTTTTTCCTTAGTAGGTGGTAAAATGTACCAGGGGACACTAGTATTTTTTTAAGTGAAATAGAATAGAAAATATAAGAATGCATGACATGTAATAATAATGATAAGCATTATTTCCAAGTGTGTGTGTATGCGTATATACATATGTAGTAGTTTCAGTTTACAATGTATATCTTTACTGTAGGTCACTATCAAATTTTTTTGAAAGTCACTGCTCTCAAGCAAACATCAGTAGAGTCTAGCAAAGTTCTACTCAAATGAATCATTCATATAATTATTATTATTTCAAAATATGCATTGAGCACCTACTATAAGCCAGGTTTACACTGGGCACTGAGACTAAAATGCTAATGGCTACAATTCCACAGTTCTTGCTATATACTTGGCACACTTCTAAGTTCCTTATATCTCCTAATGCATTCATCTCTGTTGCTGCAATGGATTATCTCTACCCAAGGTCACTATAGATTGGGCCCACGTTACTAACTCTCCTGGTCTGAGCTTGTGCTGGCTAGTCCAGTGCAGGCTTATATATCTTGGCTCCTTGAGAAACCTGCCATAAGAGAAAGAATGCACTGCATGGAGTATCCATTCCACTTGGCGTTTGTCACCACACAAATTGAAGGCCTGGCATTCTTTAGATGTCAGTGAGCTCACGGGCTGATAGATCAATATTTGGGGCTGCAAGCCTACAAGTCAGTCCTGGACAGCAGGGACTTCCACAAGGAAATGCCCTGAATAGCTATGTATTCCTGGCTAAGTAACCTTTCTGTGCCTCACTGTCCTCAGTGGTAAAATAGGGACGATGACAATATCTACCTCATAAGGTTGCTGCAAGGATTTAATGAAATAGTATATGTAAAGTGTTTAGCAAATGCCTACCATATGGCAAATGTTAGCTAGTTATTATTTATTGAGCACTTAGTATGAAATTTACCATTCAGAGGAAGAAATATCACATAGACAAGATCAGGACTCTATAATGCTGTGTGGGGCTAGAGGAAGTCAGGGAAAGGGTACTTAGTCAGAAAGGTTTGGAGAGAAGACAGTATCTGGAGATGAGTCTGAAAGATTGAACCAGTGGGTGAAAAACGGGGGAAGGACATTCTATCCAGACAGAGAGAACAACTTGGCAAAGACCCAGAGGATCTTTTGTATCTCCTTCTGCAACACACCTATGGATAATATCATTCAAAGAATCTCCAGCAAAAATTTCTGCAGCACAAGTTTTTCCAAAGCCTTTTCTAGTGTTGGGATATACATGTAATGTGCACAGCTATACGTACTTCTAGGCAGGTAAAAACCTCAGCCCCAAAGAAATTTAAAGGATAAAACATCAGTTCCCAGAAGCATTAAAAATGGAAATTCTCCCATAAGGATGGACATGCGTTAGAAATGTGGTTCTTAAAGTGTTCTTCCCAGACCTGGGACCCTATTAGGAATACATATACTCAGCCTTCCCCAAACCTACCAAATCAGAAATTCAGGAGGTGTGGCCCTACCATGTGTGTTTAAGGACCACTGCTTTGGAGAAACTTGCCAAGGAGGAGACAAAATTAAAAGCAACAGCAGTCCAGGCAGCAGTTCACGTGAAGAACTACGCTCACAATGCCCACTGTCCTACCCCATTTAACACAGCAGCTAAAGAGCTCAGATTCTGTAAACCTATAGCCTGGGGTTTGACCCTCAGCTTTGGTACTTGATGGCTACTACCTCCTTCAACCCCTGCATTCTCATCTACAGGTTCATCTCAGGACTTAGTGACATGTTCCCTGTAAAGCACTTAGCACAGAGCAGTCCTTTGAGAGCCAATACCCTGGAAGAAACTCCAGCAAATCTAATACCTCAAAAGTGTCAGCATCGCTATGGATCTAGTAGCCTTTGGAACAGTGATCTTCAAATTGGGGTACACATACTCTTGGAGATACAAACATATTTGGTTTGGGAGCATGAATTTATGAGGATCAATTCCAAACCCTCAGTTTTCTGGCAGACTCTCCTAAAATTGACCTGCCTGTGTTGGGCGAATCAAGAAGAGTTTTCATTCCCTACCTTCTCTTTCAGGGAAGCCTTCCTCCCTACTACTAAAAGAAAGGCATAGTTCTCACTCATCCCAAACCTTAATATGTTGCATCCTGGAGTATAAACTTCCAGGGCTCCAAACAGAAGGCATAAATAGACATACTGATGTGAATGTCTGTAATGAGCAGGTAACAAATTCATCCGCAAGTGAGCAACTCAAATGATTGGTTACATGTTCTTTCCCCAGTAAAGTGTTTTCCACATAATTCAAGGAGGATCTAACTGAGCTGTCAGCTGACAGATCATCAAAAATAATTTTTGATGATATATCACTATGTGATTTTAATATGTGAGTTGGAAGTCCTCAAATAATTCAAATGCAACAGTATTCCTTATATTTACGTCTACTTATGTGAACATTTTCCATATACTTATGTGAATACTTTCAGCATTTATGTCTTAATAAACAAAAAATAGGATTGTATTTCTAATTGTCTCATTCTACCAATAAGTAATATTTATCTACAGGTTGATGAAATAATTTGTAAAATCCCATCCATTTCATACAGATGCATTTCTAATGTATTTCACTTTTTGGTTTAATAACTATATATAAAAATGCATATTTGTGTTGTTTCTCAACTGTATAGTAATAATAATTATAATGATAATTCATTCCGGAAGAAATGCCTCAATACTGAAAGCCTTTTAGTCACATGAAATGTTTTAAAATGCTATTTCAATTCATATGTATGTTTTTGTTGCAGAGAAGTATGATACTAAAATCAATGAAAAAACTTTCAAGCATAAAAAATATATTACATTAGGATAAAATTCTGTGGGGAAAGTGGAATGAAAATATAAGTCAAGGAGAAAAGAAATGATGTAAAAATATCTGACTACTGAAGAAAAGCTTGTTTGGGTATTTGTAAATGAAACGGAATAGTATCAAATCTCTATGATGTTTAGGCTTTGTTGGAAAATTGAAAAAGAGCAAAGAAATATTTATTTTTAAATGTCAGTATTTACAAAATGCCCCAAATCACAATCTTTGCAACTATATGAAGTTATAATGGGAAACGGTAGATATCAAAACTCACCATCTAGTTGAACCAATTTGGATATTCTAGTTACTTTTTCTATGTAACAAGCTAATCCAAAACTTGGTGACAGGAAGACATCATTGAATTAAGGTTCCCACATAATCCAAGGAGGACCTAAGTGAACTGTCAGCTGGTAGATTAAAATCATTTTTAATTTTTAATGCTCAATTCTAGAGAATGACAGATGATTACCGGAGGGGAGATGGGTGGGCAGATGGGTGAAATAGATGAAGGACATTAAGAGTACACTTATCACTGTACACACTGAGTAAATGTATAGAATTGTTGAATCACTATATTAAAAACCTAAAACTAATATAACACTGTATGTTAACTGCACTGGAATTAAAATTAAAATAAATGAATAAATTACAAGTTTAAAAATAATAATTGTGAATGATGGACCACTATATGATTTTAACATACGATTTAAGAATAGCTCGGATAATTAAAATGTAACAATATTCCTTATAGTCCTCAGATTCCATGGGTCAGGGTTTCAGACAGGCTCCTGCTGGAATGGTTTGTCTCTACTCCACAATGTCTGGGGCCTCTGCTGAGGAAACAAACACCTAAATGACTCAAACACCTAGGAACCAGAAGAGCTAGACCTGGAAAATCCATTTCTAAGTGGCTTCTTCACCTTGTGTCTGGTATCTGGGCTGGGCTGACCAGAGATTGGACTCAGATAGGACTGATGACGACAGTACCTACATATGTGTCCTCTCTGTATGGCTTTGGCTTTTCACAGCATTGAGAGCAAGCATTCCAAAAGAACTAAGTGGAAGTTGCATGGCTTTTTATGACCTAGCCTCTTGTAGGAGTCATGCAATGTCACTTCTGCAGGGCTCAGTTGGTCAAAAACAGTTACCAGATTCAAAGAGAGGAGACACAGATCCCATATCTCAATGGGAGGAGTATCAAAGAACTTGCAGTCATTTTTTAAAACCACCATATTGGTTGAGGAGGGGTTTTTATTTTTATTTTTTGCAACTTACATTCCTAGATAGATGATAAAAGATAACATAAACTCAATTTGAAGTTGAATAGTACAAGTAGGCTGTTGAACTCAAGGTTGGAAGAGATAAAAGAGAGATGTAGCCAAGAAAGCCTTCATCACAAACACCAGCTGAGGGCCTGTAAGCGTACAGCTCAGAAAAAAATGCTAAGAGGACTGCACAAATATTGCAAGACTCAGTATCTATCTCCAATGCTAGTAATGAGTTCAAATCCCAACCTTCTATCCACATACAACATGGCTTTGGGAAATCCTACCTAAGCCTCACTTTGTGTATCAGCAAAATGGAGAGCAAATGCTAGGGTTGTGGTGAGACCTAAACAAAATAGGATGAGAAGGAGGTATCATGGTGCATGGCACTCAGTAAGTGCTTAGTAAATGCTGTGCATTTGTTTATTCATTCAAAGAACCTACACATGTGGGAAAATTGAACGGGCATCAACCATAAAATTGACAGAGAATTAGTATTCCCCAAACATAAGTCAGAGCTCCAAACCTCCCTTACGGGTTCAGTAAGCTTGACTGAAATTTATGGAGTGCAAAGCTTAGAGGGTTTAGACCAATTTTCCTGGAGGAAAATTAGGACAGATTTTTGAAGATCTTCTGATGTCCAGGCTAACTGTCAAGTCTTTTGCCTGTGAAGCTCATCCGGATCATTGTTGCCAACTTGGAAAGATCTATACCATTTCTCATGAGAAGCCAACTATCCCAATCTGGGCTACTTTTTCTAAACATTAGATCTGAATTGATTTATTTTATCCCTAAATGCATTGGGCCACAGTCTTCCTGAATGGATTAAGTCAGACCTTCTACTTTTAGCAGTTGGCTCATTCAGTCCATTTCCCTACTATAAATACCTACCTGCACTTGTTTTACAGTAGAACTCTTTTGTCATCTGATTGTCCCAGTCTAGATTAGAGAGGAGAGGTAAGAGAGAATGCAAAATGGGATAGAGGACAGAGAAAGAGGGACTGCATTGCTCTAGGCTGCTCACTGGCTATTTTCACAGACCCCAAGGTCCATAGGTGACCGAATGTGGGAGAAAGCTAAGAGCTTCTAGCCCTTTTCTACATATTTCCTTGAGAAGTTGGCAGCTGTTGGCAACTTGGTCGAGTCACTCAGTCTCTGTCATATTATCTACTGGAAGTTTCCTTTTCCCAGTTTCATATCTCAGTCCCCCTGTTCAGAGCATATGGATACTGACCCCAGCTTCCAGGGCAGATCAAGAGAAGTTTTTTTTAATGCATGGTCTTAAGGCCCTCAAGTGAAAATAAATTTTCATAGAATCTCATACCCATCTCCTTGGAGTCCCAAAGAAGGAGTCACTGAGTTTCCACCAAATACTGATCTAACCCCTAATGAAGTCAAAGCATTTAAAGGAAATAGTTCAGGCCAGAGTCAGATGAAGGAGAGGGTCCACTGGGAAGCTACCTGGTGTGCCAATACATAAGGAAAGGTATGCTCATCTATCACCAAGGTGCTAGTACACCACTGGAAATTTAAGGCAATGGAAGAAAAAACATAATATCAAAACTTCTTAGAAAAAGTAGAAGGAATACCATAAAACAATCCTGGAGATGTGACTAAAACCTAGGAGCCATACTTTGGGTTGTAAATATTTGTCATTTTAGGGCAGCCAGGATCTAAATGTTCTCCCTATGTTGAGGTCTCGACCAGTGTCCTCCCTCTCCATTCCTCCCCTTACTATCCCAGTTTTCAGCTGTTCCTCCAAATTAAAGTTAAACAAATATTTGATTTGAACAAAAAAATTGATTGAAGGGGGCAGGAAATTATCACAGCCCACCAAGATTCCCATGTGTCTCCATCTGGATACTTCCCCCAAGGATCTAAGAGGGTTATAAAACACACTTGTCCACCTGCATTCAGGCACCAAAGGACCACTGTAATTCAATAGCAGCCAATGGGAAGTAGAGTCCCCTGGCCTCTTCAAGATGCATGAAATGCAGATGTGTCTCAAATAATAAAAAAGTGAAAAGTATTCATTAAAGATTTTCAAAAACAATTCATGCATGATGACCAAGTGGGGTTTATCTCAGGAACACAAGGTTGAAATTATAACCAATGGGATCGCCTGGGTAGCTCAGTCAATTGAGCATCCAACTCTTAATTTTGGCTCAGGTCATGATCTCAAGTTCATGGGATTGGGTCCTGCATCAGGCTCCACACTCAGTGTGGAGTCTGTTTGTTCCTCTCCCTCTACCCCTCCCCTGGCTCTCTCTCTCTCTCAAATAAATAAATAAATTTTTAAAATATTGTTAAAAAATCAATCAATATATGTAATTCATCATATTAACAAAATGAAAAATAAAAATTGACCATCTCAATAGACTCAGAAAGATTAATAGAAAATGATTCATAATAAAAATTCTCAGGGCTCTCAGAAGTTTAAGAAAGAATGACATAAGCAAGGTAGCTGCCATGCCTGCCTCCACTACAACTCTGACCTCCCTAACCCTACCACCACAGAATAATAAGCCAGGATTCACCACATCTATTGGGTAACTATGGAATATTATACCAAAATATAGAAAATTGGGGAAAATACCTATGGAGTTATATGTAAGGGTAGACATAAAACTATAGGTCAAGTGGTAGCCATGAAGAAAATGAGACTAGAAAATAAAGAGGAAGAAGTTCTTAGTACCACAATTCAGGAAATTTCTCTATTAAAGGAACTTTGTCATTCAAATATAGTCAGTCTTCAAGGTGTGCTTATACAGGATTCAAGGTTATATCGCATCTTTGAATTCCTTAGATTTTAGGAGATAACTTGGATTCTATCCCTCCTGGTCAGTTCGTGGATTCTTCAGTAAACACTTATTCATGCCAAATCAGACAAGGGATGTTGTTTTGTCACTCTGGAAGAGCTCTTCACAGAGACTTAAGATCTCAATATCTATTAACAACAAAGGAACAACTAAATTGGCTGCTTTGGACCTTGCCAAAGATTTTGGAATATCTAATAGAGTATATATCATAAGTAATAACACTCCGTCATGGATCTGCAGAAGTATTGCTGGGGTCAGCTCATAAGTCCTGTTGACATTTGGAGTACAGATGCTATATTTGCATAATTATCAACTAATAAGCCACTTATCTGTGGAGATTTAGAAATTGATCAGTTCTTCAGGATTCTCGGAGCTTTGGACACCCCCAATAATGAGTGTGGCTAGAAGTAGAATCTTTATAAGACTTGTAAGAGTACCTTTCCCAAGTGGAAGCCAGGAAGCCTCACATCCCATGTCAAAAACTTTGTTGACAATGGCTTGGATTTGCTTTCAAAAATGTCAGCACATTGGCAGGTTAATCCCACCAAACAAGTTTCTGGCAAAATTACACTGAATCATCCATATTTTAGTGATTTGGACAATCAGATTGAGAAGATGTAGCTTTCTGACAAAAAGTCCCCACATGCTGTCTCGAGAACAGATAGTTATATTTGTTCTGCTACCTCTATTTTTGTCTTGTGTGCTCTCTTCTCTGTTGTAAAACTTGAGCTGCACTTCATCATCTAATTTCAAAAGTGTAACTTAAAAATGTAAATATTGTTCTATATCAATTTAAATATAGTAATTCTTTGTATGAGTGTAGATCTCACTGTAACAAGTATTTGTTACTATAATAAAACTGTAAATCTAGTATTAATGACAGGAATTGGGAGGGGCTGTTTTTAAACCTCTCAGTAAATTAAGAGCAGAAGACAACTTCCTCAACCTGATAAAGAGCATCTCTGGAAAACCCACAGCTAGCATCATACTCATAGTGAATGACTGAATGGCTTTCCCCTTAAGATAAAAAATAAGGCAAGAATATCTGCTCTCACCATTTTATTCAACATTATACTAAAAAACCTAGCCAGTTTAATAAGGCAGCCGAATAAATAAAAGGCATGCAGATTTGAAAAGAAGTAAAACTGTCTTTGTCACAGATGACATGATTGCCTATGCGGAAAATCCTAAAATACCTGCAAAAGAGCTGATTTTAGCAAGGACACAGGATACAAGGCCTATATTAGAAAAAAAAGAATTTTTATATTCTAGAAACAAAGAATTAGAAATTGAAATAAAACAGATACCATTCATTTAAAAGAAACAATACTGTATTAGTTCTCAATTGGTACATAACAAATTACCAAATTAGCAGCTTGAAACAACAAACATTTATTATCTCACATAGTTTCTGAGTGTCGGGAATCTAGGAGCAGTTTTAGGGGGGTAGCATGGCTCAGCGTCTCTCAAGAGGTTGCCATCAAGATGACAACTAAGACTGCACTCATTGAAGCTTTGACTGGGGCTGGGGGATCTACTTCCAAGATCACTCATTCACATCTTGCTGGTAGAGGCCTCAATTTCTCCTTTATGAAGGTCTTATTTCTTCGCCACATGGAACCTTCCTGTAGAGTTGCTCCCATGTCTTCCAGGGTAAGCAATACAAGAGAGAGCAAAGAGGGAGCTGTAATGCCTTTTATTACTTAGTCTCAGAGGTGGTAATCCATCACTTCTGCCATAGAAACATTGGTCATGTAGATCAACCCTGGTACAAAGCGTGTGTGTGTAAGGGGGTACTATACAAGGGCACAAATACCAGGAGGGAAGGAGTATTTCAGGCCAATCTGGAGGCTGGCTACCACAAATACCACTTACAATAGCATCAAAAGACATAAAACACTTGTGGATAAATTTAACAAAATATGTGCTAAACCCTGTTACACTGAAATGACAAAATAATTACTGAAAAATCTAAAGAAGACATAAATAAGTAAAGATGTATACAATGTTTATGGATTCAAAGACTCAATATTACTAAGATGTCAATACTGCCCAAGGTATTGAGACTCAATATAATCTCACAATGCCACCGGGCTTTTTTCTTAATAGAAATTGACAAACTGATAGTGAAATTTGTATATAAATGTTAAGGACTTAAAATAGCCAAAACAACTTTGAAAAGAAGAACAAAGTTGGAGGAGTTAGACTACCTCCTACACTACATCCGAAAATAGTGTAAGAACTACACTATTTTAAGATTTACCATAAAGCTACAATAATAAAGACAGTGTGCTATTAACATAGGATAGACATATAGATCAATAGAACAGAACAAAGAGCCCAGAAATAAGCCCACTCATATATGGTCAATTAATTTTTGACAAAAATGCCAAAGAAATCCAATGGGAAAAAATTTTCAACAAATGTTGCTAGGACGATTGACTATCCCAGGAAGAAAATAACCTTGAACATTTGCCTTATACTATAAACAGGAATTACCTTAATATTGATCACTGGCCTAAATATAAATGCTTAACTATAAACTTCTAGAAGAAAACAGAGGAGGAAAATGTTAAAACCTTAGTGTAGGCAAATAATTCTTAGACAATAACAAAAAGCACCTATTCCAGAAGGGGAAAATTGATAAATTGGACTATATCAAAATTAAAGCGTTCTATTCTTTGAAATACAGTATTAAAAGCAAATAAACAAGCAAAAAAAGAAAATACAAGCCATAAACAGAAAAAAAATATATGTATAATACATATATCTGTTAAAAGGCTTGTATTTAGAGTATATTTAAAAACTCTTTTTAAAAAGCTTCTATAGGGATCCCTGGGTGGCGCAGCGGTTTGGCGCCTGCCCTTGGCCCAGGGCGCGATCCTGGAGACCCGGGATCGAATCCCACATCGGGCTCCCGGTGCATGGAGCCTGCTTCTCCCTCTTCCTGTGTCTCTGCCTCTCTCTCTCTCTGTATGACTATCATAAATAAAATAAAAAAATATAAAAAAAAGAGTTTAAAAAGCTTCTATAGCTCAAGAGTAAAATATTAACTCAAAAATAGGCCAAAGAGGGGGGCACCTGGGTGCCTCAGTTAGTTAAGTGTCCACCTCTTAGTTTCATCTCAGTTCTTAATCTCAGGATCATGAGCTGAGGCCCCACAATGAACTCTACGCTGGGCATGGAGGCTACTTTAAAAAAAAAAAAAAAAAAAGCAAACATTTGAACAGACACTTCACAAAAGAAAAACTATAAATGGCATATATACAAATGAAAAGTATGCTCAACATCATTGTCATCAGGAAAATGCAAATTTAAACCTCCAGATACTCCTACTACCCACTAGAATAGCTAAAATTAAAAAGAGAAACCATATCAAGTGTTGGCAAGGATGTAAAACAACTGGAAACCTCATATTGTGTTGGTAGAAATAAAAAAGAATACAGCACTTTGGAAAAATTCAGCGATTTCTTATACAGTTAAATATTCACATACTATATGACCCAGAAATCCCCTAGGTATTTACACAAGAAGAATTAGAACCTAGGTCTATACAAAGACTTCCTGCAAGTGTTCATAACTTGCTCATGATAACTTTTATTCATAATAACTCAAAACTGACACAATCTGTAAGTCCATCAAAAAAGTGGTAAATTGTGCTACATCCCTACAACAGAAAATGCTGTTTTAGAAAAGAACAAAATATTGACATAAAAAAGATCAAGAGGAGAGGACTGACTACAAAAGGCTGGTGGGGAGTTCAATGGACATGTTCCATGTCTTGACTGTAGGGCAATTGTGTGGGTGCATATATTCAATAAATAAAATTTATTAAACTGTACACTTAAAATAAGTGCATTTTATTAATATCTAAGTTATAACTTAATAAAAGTAATTAAAACATTCTAAATGAAATATATTCATATAGTTAAGAAACTTCAACTAGACATCGAAAAACTCAGTCATCTTTCATCAAATGTCTAGACTTCCAGATACCCTCTCTCCCTACTCAAAGGTAACACTATTCCCAGTGATTTTATGCATTATTCAAAAATTGTCTATGCGCATAATCCTCTACACTGGTATTTGTATATGGATATTTATATAGGTATGTCACACAAATGTGCACATATACTTTGTTTACATACAAGTAGACATCTTTTCTATTATAGCATGTTTTTTGGTGCCTGCAGTTCCCATGGATGGTCTCTTCCTTGCACATTGACAGAGTTCCATCTTGAACCTAACTAACACTTCCTCCAAAGTCATAGGAGCCTGCTCAGTTTACAGGGAGATGCAGCCAGAAGCAGGATTTAAGGCCCTGGAACAACTCCAACCAATACAGGATGGGTTTGGTCAATAAATGTCCCAAACTTCCCTCTTGCCAAAAGACAGACAATTCTGGGAGAAATTCTGGGAGGCAGGCATTCCATGCATTTTTCAAAGGTCTGGATTTAGGCTTCCCTTACCTATAGCAGCAACTTAATAATACACCTTTTTTTTTTTTTTTTAATTTTCTATGTCACTGTCTTCACATTGTCATTCATTTTTTTTGTGGGTTTACTTCCCAAATAAACTACCTGCACCCAAGTCTTTGTCTGAGGCTTTCAAGAGACCCAAAACCAAGACATGCACACACCTTATTTTTTCACACAATGTATCTTATAGGATGTACAATGTCAGCCTATATGATCTGTCCTATTACATCTCCTGGCTCCATAGTACTCCACTTCATGGTATGCCATGGTTTTTATAACTGTATCCCTCATCAGTGGATGTTTTAGTTGTTTATATTCTTTTGCTATTGTATACAATATATGTTTTTTTAAAAGATCCCTATGCACACATCTTTACAAGATAAATTTCTAGAAATAGAATGGATAAGGCAAAGGGTAGTCATGGTAGTCTTTAAATAAGAAGCATCCCTGATATGACTGAACTATAAAATCTTACCTGTACACACAGTTTTTTAGTCATAAATCCAATGTGTGATGATGTGCAGTTGTCCCTATCAGAGCTGGTGCTAGGCTACATCCCTATACCCTATGGCTCCTTCTACTCAATTCTCTAGTCCTCTTTTCTATGGGACCCACTGCCATCTTGCTGTGACCTCAAACAAATCAGGAAGAGGCCCTGAGTTAGAGAGAACACAAGCTAAAATAGAAAGAAATGGCAACAGAGAGTGAACAAATTGATTACCAGAACACTAATTGATTACCAGAAACCAAGGGGTTGGATAAGGTAGTTCTCTTATCAGTTTGCTCAGTTGTAAAATGAAGGGGTAGACCTAAATTATTCTCTCTAAATCTCTTCTGTTTAATATTCCAAATTTCTGTCACCCAAGCAGTTTGTAGAAAGGGCCACCTTATACTCATATCAGGTATTGAATCAGCCCCAATGGAATA
The DNA here is from genome assembly GCF_011100685.1 of Canis lupus familiaris. Classification (NCBI taxonomy): domain Eukaryota; kingdom Metazoa; phylum Chordata; class Mammalia; order Carnivora; family Canidae; genus Canis; species Canis lupus. The sequence goes on along the minus strand of NC_049229.1, from coordinate 51,060,152 downwards.
ATTCCACGGTGTCAGTCCAGCCACAATTAAAAAAAAAAAAAAAAAAAAAAAACTCTTGGAACCACTGGCAGATGCTAGAAAGTACTGTGTAAGCTAAGGATCACCTTAGATCACAACAGAGACTCAAATACCTCAAGAACAAATGCAAACAGGGAAGTCTTTTTTCTCGGTTGGGAGTAGAGATCTACAGATCATATTTTGGGAATAATGTTTTAACCCCATGAACAGCTGGAGCACATGCTTTAGAGTCAGAAGGACCTGAGCTTAAATCTGAGTTCTAGGATGCCTGAGTGGCTCAGTCAGTAAAGTGGCCCACTCTTGATTTTGGCTCAGTTCATGATCTCAAGGTTGTGAGATAGAGCCCCTTGTCAGACTTTGTGCTGGGCATGGAACCTGCTTGAGATTCTCTCTCTCCCTCTCAAAAAAATATTAATAATAATAATAATTTTTTTAACTCAAGTTCCTCTGTACATACATATGGCCTGGAACTAGTAATTCTGTAGAAATAAGATAAATAAGCCATTTAGTGAGACTGCAGTAAGAACTAGAAGAGGAGATAGTGAATTTATGTCTTATGCTGAGTGGTAGCTTCCAAAGACAGTGGTAATGGAGTCAGTTAAAGCTTCCAAAGACAGTGGTAATGGAGTCAGTTGAAGTGGTTGACTTTAATTTGGGAGCCAGGTTAACCTATATCACACACACAAACACACATTTTTAAGAGACAAATACTTGCAATGGATTGAGTGTTTGTCCCCCTTATTCATATGTTAAATTCTACCTCCAATGTGATAGTATCAAGAGGTGGGGCATTTGGAAAGGTCATAAGGAGGGGAATCCTAATGTATGGGATTAGTACCCTTATAAAAAAGACCCCAGAGAGCTCCCTCACCCTGCTACCACGTAAGGATGTGTCAAGCAGACAGCCATCTATGAGCCAAGAAATGAATCTCACCAGACACAGAAACTGCCAGCACCTTTATCTTGGACTTCCAGGTACCTTGATCTTGGACTTCCCAGCCTCTAGAACTGTGCAAAATAAGTTTTTGTTTATAAGCTGCTGAGTCTATGATACTTTTGTTATAGCAGCCCACACAGACTAAGACAATACAAATGCTATACACTAATCTTTCACCACTTAACTATTCTGTTGCTATGAACATTTAATCATTTCCAAACTTTTATAAATGAGTCAATGAATATCTCTATATACTCATCTTTGACATCATTACTTAATAAGTCCTAAATAGATGTTAGGCAACCAGGACTTTTAGGTGGGGTGGTGCGGGCAGCTAGATTTTCATTGCATGAGACACAAGTCAACCTCACATTCATCCAAAAACATTTACTGAGTTTCTAGATGCCACACATTACCCAAGCACACTTCATATCATCTTACAGTGCTTCCCAGAATGGGTACAGGCATACCTCCGTCTATAGAATGAATGTGGTTTTCTGGTGTAAATTGAATTCTTATGAAATGGGAGAGAAGAGACAAGAGCTGAGGTTTAAATATGACTATGTCTCAGCCCACCATAGACCAGGAGGTGAAAGGAAACTCTTCAGAGAAGTGAGAGAAGAGAATAGAAGAGTCTAGAATACAAAGGACCCCAAACCGAATGTGGAGCATCCTGTTTCCTCCCATCATCAGAACATGAGTCCAGCCACCTGGGTGCAGTTTCACCATAATTTATTCAACACATCAACTATTTACCGAGCATCAATTACAGCCACTAATAACTCAGCTGTCATTCACTGAGGCAGAATAATGTAGAGGTTAGAAATGCAGACTCTACCTTTAAAAGAATGAAGTTAGTCTATATAAAATGACCCATAGGGATAATAAGTAACAAAATTAGGGTAAACAACAGTGTGTAGCAAAGGTGCAAAAGGTATGTATAAAGAAGAGGGGATATAAATGCTTGTTTATGCATAGCCTATCACAAAAAAACTGGTGAAAATAGCACTACTTCTGGCCATGGTAGAGTACTAGGGACTCTATCCAACCAGGTTTACCTTACTTCCTTAAATAGCTCTAAAGAAAACAGAATTAAACAATGGCTTTAAAACACTGAGCGGCAGACAGCATGTGAATAGTCACCAATGGCTGGGAGCAGGGAGAGGGAGGAGGCAAGTCCTACACTGTCCTGGCTTACTGCTAGCAGGTCATTTCTGGCCACTGATCAGGGAGGAAGACCCAAGGCAAAGCCTGATGGTCTCCCTGAGTTCAGGAAACCAAGATGGCTTTCAGGGTGGCAAAGCAGACTGGTGGGGAAGAGTATCAGAGAAAAGAGAGCTCCAGCAATCGCAGAGAGGTCCCTTCTAGTTGTGGCCTGAGTACTTACCAGCAATCATGTGTGAAGCCACCAGAAGCTGGGAAGACCCACCACAAAGCAGTAAGCCCAACAATGTCCATACTTCACATGGGGCTGGAGATGGTTTATGCTCCACCAGCTAGAATGGAAAGACCTCATAGTCCACGGGGCATAAGGTAAAAGCCTCAGAAGTGGGGACACATTGGCCCTAGACTGAAAACTACCATGACCAGCATAGTGAAACATAAAAGTAGGGCTTCTGGGTGGATGATTGGGAGCAGAAAGGGGGAGATTGGGGCTCAGAGTCAAGGCTTGAAGTATACTACTTATTCACTGTACATCTTTTTGCACTATTTCAATTTTTTACTGTAAGTATTCCCTTTTTAAAAACTTTTTAAAAGAGGAAGTCTCTGGAGTCAGCCTGTCAGGGTGAGGATCTGACTCCACCTCTTATGAGCTGTATAAAACCCAGCAAGTTGCTCAACCACTCCAAACTTTCATGTTCTCATCGGTGGGATAGATTTCTTTGGGTCATTATGAACATAAATTGAAATGTTTATATAGAAACTAGCAGCACCTCGCACTTCTGTGTAAATATTGGTTTTACCTCCCTGTGATCCACGCCTGCCTCACTCACTCATGTGACCCTGATGCCATTCCCCAGCCCTGAGAAGGGACAGTTTACTATGGCATTAGGTGGTGAGTCCCTTGGGAGGTGATTAGGTCACCAGGAGGAGCCCTCATGAATAGAAGCAATGACCTTATAAAAGGGACCCCAGAGAACTCTCTCACCCAGTCAGTCATGTGTGGTAACAGTGGGAAGGTGCCATCTATGAACCCAGAAGCAGGTCCCACCAAACACTGAATCTGTTGGTACCTTGATCTTCGGCTTCTCAGCCTCCAGAACTAGGACTGTAAGAAATACAATCCAGTTATTTCAGTGACCTATCATCACATTTCAAGTCCCTAAAACAGCAAGCAATTGCTCTAATGAGAGTGGTATGGAGACTTTTGCTGAAAATCCTGGGAAGAGATGCTAGTTTTTCAATGGGTTGCTCAGTGAATAGACTGAAGCTGCCAGTGGTCATTTTTAATGACCCTTTAATGCCACCCTTTAATGGTGGCACCCTAAGACCCAGATTGGGAGTGGAACCCAGGCAAGGGGTAGCAGAGCCTAGAGATGGAGACAGATGTGGTCCTAATGATGTCATTTGAGTACTGGGATCCAGCCATGCCTAAAGCCAGTTTCTGTTACTAAAACTAGAAGAGGCCTGACAAATTCAGGAGGGACTATCATTATTCAATTCATTCAACAAGCACTGAGCCCACATGAAGTGCCAGAAACTTTGCCTGGAGCTAGGCATTCCAACATGAGGCCCAATCCCAGGAAGTTTATAGTCTAATGGAGGAGACCCTTATGCAAAGCAACAACTGCTGGGCTAGAGATATTCCCAGGATGCTCTACGTGAGGCACATCTAGAGCATTCTGGGCGGGGGGGGGGGGGGGGGGGGGGAGCAGGCTAGATATCCAGAAAGCCTCATATGATGCCCAAACTGAGGCTCAGTGAATGCTGAAGAAGTGGCCAGGAAAAAAATAGATAAGAGCATTCTAGACAGACATGAGCAAAAGCAGATATGCTTACGGGAGAAAGACAGACAGGAGGAGCAGGGGAGAGAGGTGTGGCTAAAGAAGTAAGCAAGGAAAAACATCACAAAACACTTTTTATGTCATGCCCTAGCACAAGGCCTTTGTATCCTAACCATTACAGCGTACCATTCAAAGACTTATGTCAAGGGAGAAATATAATCAGATTTTTTTGTGGGGATAGATAAAAAAGCATGACAGGGTAGGGGAGACCAATCAGGAGGATGTGGGAGAAATCCATGCTTGGAATTATGAGGGACTGGATGAAGAAATTATTAGTGAAAGAATGAATTTGAGGAGAAAAAACTGACTGGACCTAATGCTGATCATGTATTTCAGTTTCGAACATTAAAATAGGAATAATAGTTAACATTTTAGAGTCCTTCCTTCCCACCGAGTCCTGTTCTGAATGTTTTACACAAATTTACCCATCTAATCCCACCACATGAGGTAGATATCATTAGGATTTCTCATTTCATTGATGGATTGAGCCACCGCAAGGTGAAGTAACTTGCCTGAGGTCACACTCTAGCAGGTGGTGTAACTACAACCTTAATGGTGGCACCCTAAGACCCAAGCCTGTGCTGCTGACCACTACAATCTGCCACCTTGCACACGCACACTGTTTAAAGGGTAGATGAGCAAGAAGAAGAGCTGGCCATGGAAAACAAAAATGACTAAGGAGGCAGAGGCCAGCATCACAGAAATAAGGAAGGTTGATGCTTCTTTCTTATTTCAATAGTAATTAAATACTCAGTTATGTAATTGGAGGAAGTTTAGCTGGGACAAAAAAAAAAAAAAGGAAGTACCTCTGCACATAGTACCTCCTTTATTTTTCATGGTCTTGTAAAATGGGTGTGCTCATGGCTCCAGCCTTTAGATGCAAACATTGAGAGAGATCAGGGGACTCCCCAATGTCACACACTGGTAAGTGACCCAGACAGTTCTCAGTCCTGGAGATGACCTCCGTTCTATGCTCGGCTCCCTGGAGTGCCATCTGGGTACCTGGGGCTGTAGCAGATTGGGAAGGGCACACAAGGATGGTCACAACCCTGCTCCCAGTAGGTCTGTAATCTTGTTACTCCAATGAGGCTATAATAAGTAAAGACAAATAAGGCAACATGAAGGTGTACTAGGGAAGTCGTACAGACTCTGGGCACCTAGAGCAGGTGAGGAGGCATCATGAAGCTGGTGGACAGCTGGTTGGATTTTTGAAGGATGGGTTGAGTATAAAAATAAGGGGATATGGGGCATTTCCAGGGGCAGAGCCCTCACCTGGGTTCTCTGTCAGTGGCAGACACCTGCTGTTTCCACCTGTGCAGCATCTCTGTTTTTGTCCTTCTATTTTCCCTTGAGGAACAAAGTAGTTTGGAGGGCTGGCCTCGCTTCTGCCTCAGATCCCATCAGGGATAACTGGAGACCAGCCTGGCCAATCCCTGGGTTTCATTTCCCTCAACCCAGCGATTGGCTCTGGACCCAATCCAACCCAATGAGACTCAATCTCAGGTGTGTGCTGGAATATTAGAAAGGAAAAACTCCCTGGGATGGCTGGCTCTAGGAATGTTTTTAGCCTGGAGAAGCTGGGGGCCATGCCATAGAGGGGCCTGTCTGGGAGTGAAACCCACACTGAAAAAAAAGGGACAGGAGAAGGAGAGACATCTGATGTTTGAGTTCCTGGATCTAGCCATGCCTGCAAACATCCCCAGAATTTCCAGTAACTTCATCTATTAAGTTTCCTTTATTTATGCCCATTTGAGTTGGAGTTTCTGTCACCAGCAAGGGAAAGGGGTTTGACAGAACCTCAGAGATGGCTGTTAAGCTCCAGGGAATCCTAAGCCAGTGTCCCTGCCTTCCTCAAAGGAAAGGAGTTCAGGAGGGAGTATGGCAAGGTAAGGTCCATAAGAGAAGGGCTCTGGGCTTCTGTGAAGGTTGAGATAAGCACAGACCTTGGAGAAGTGGCTCTAGTTTCAATCATATCTCAAAAGGTGGATAACTTTTTACCAACTAGCATCTGAGAAAGCACAGCACAGCAGGAAAAGGACTGCCTCACACATGAAGGCACAGACATAGAAGAATCCAGGGTGTGTTCAGAGCACAGCATAAGGTCAAACCTGGCTGGAGGAGATGATGAGGGGCATTTGTGAAAGGGGAGGTAGCAAAGGTGCCCTGGAAGGCCTCAAGAGCCAAGAGGTGTATATTGTATATTTGGGGATGATTGGAGACAGAGAAATGACAGTTTCTTGGGATCAGAGACATGTTCCCCTCCAAGGCATCTAGAAATGTTTGGATCCCAGGGACACTAGAGCAGACTCTCCGGATATCATAAAGCAGGGAAAGAGCTAAGTGTCCGGGTAAGAGATGAAAGAGGGGACTTTGCCCCACTCTGCTGGGCAAGAGACCATCTCCTGTCCTTTGATCTTGGATCCCTTCCTCCCTGCTCCAGCGGATGAGATGGCTCCTGGCCCAGGCCCCTGCTCCGAGAGGAGCTTCCAACCCCGGGGCCCCCTTGAGGACGCCTCAGCCCTAGGGAGGGGGGGAACCGGCTGAGTTTCCTGGCGGCCCCCGGTTCCCCTCAGCGGTTCCCCTCAGCCTCCCCTGCAGTGCCTCACAGCAACCACCGACTAGGGGATGTGTCCCTGCTGCTTGAGTTAATTACAGTAATTATACCTGCTCCCTCTTCGGCTCTGCTTCCCTTTGTTCCCGGTTTCCTGCCCGCTCATTTGCAAATCTAATCGCTCTGTGGATTGATTTTTTTTTTTCTTTAAAGAGAGAACGGGATGGAGAGACAAAGATAGGGAGCAGAGAATGTGGGAGAGAAAAAGTGGGGGTGGGAGTGGGCTGGGGAGGGGGTTGGGGGACAGATGGAGGGACAGTGGTGGAAAAGCAGATAGGACTGGCAGAGAAAGGACTGGGACAGCCAACCCAGGGCACCTCTGTTCTGTAGGGTCACCTGAGTCACCTGCCGAGGCCTCCAAAGGCAGCATAGTCCTCAGGCCTTTCCACAAGCTCCTCAATTTCTCCCCAGACCAGGGTGGTCTGACACAAATTACAGGAAGCTATGAGGGCCCCAAGTTCAAACAATACCAATAGGTATCTCTGCTCTTTAAGTATTGCTTTCCCCAAGGATTTGTGGGACCTTGACTCATCCGGGACACCTGTCCGACACTTACTTTAGTGTCAGGCAGCTGAGAGGAACCAGTGTGGACTCAAGTAGGGAGCAGGAAGAAAACAGAAACTACTCTGAGGGAAATCTGAGAAATGGGTGGTTGATCTTTCCCCTCTCATCCAAACCCATCCTAGGGACCCTCAGGAAACATCCTAGCCCAAGGATTTTTTTAAACATACTCTGGGTTTCCATGGGGAATCCTCAGGAAGTGAGAATGAACAAGTGGGCATATGTATCCCCCAAACCCCTTTCTGTGGCCTTTATCCAGTTCATATATTGGGCTCCACCTAAACTTTTATTTGGAAATAATACAAATTCATTTTTTTCCTCTCTCTTTTAAATAGGCTCCATGCCCAACATGGAGCTCTATCTCATGACCCAGAAATCAAGTTGCATGCTCTACCAACTGAGCCAGCCAGGCACCCTGGAAACATTACAAATTTAAGAGGAGAAAAATCCTCCCTCTTCTAAGGGATTAGAAAACAACTGACCTGATCCAAACTTCTCATCTGTCAGATAGGGGAAACTGAGGCTCAAATGGATTAAGTGGCCTATCCTATATCACACAACAGTTAGATCACAGGTCTCTTGACTCCCGGTTGAAAGAGATTTCCACAACCCCGTGCTTCTGGTCAGGGTGCCAGGGGGATGCTGAGATTTTGCCAAAGCTCCTGGGTCTTCTTGGGCCCATTTGGAATGAGGTTGATGGCATCATTCTGCCAGAAGTCCTTGGTGAATCTGAGAATCCGCACTCCTCAGTCCTCTCCATGAGCCCTATAGATGGAGTGTTTTCAAAAAAACAGCTGCAAGTATATTTACAATCCCATGTGCCCTTCCCAGAACCTTGCCACCACTACCACCCCACCAAGAGATAGAAGCTATTTCTTCTCCTCTTGATCTTGGAAGGGCCTTTCTGATTGGCACAAAGAACCAAATATGGCAGAAATGATGCTGCATAACTTCCCAAGTTAAGTTAGAATTAAGGCAATAATGCTTCTACCTGGCTCTATCTTTTGGGAAGGTCACCATTGAAGCCTGCTCACCATGCAGTGAGAAAGCCCAAGCTACAAGGAGAGACCACATGTATATGTTCCCACAATATCCACTGTCAGACATGAGAGCAAGCAAACCTTCTAGCCCCCAGGCATTTAGTCACCGTTAGCCTCTGAGTCTCCCAGCTAAGGCCGCAACATTGTGGAACAGAAACAAATCATCCCCCACTGTGCCTTGTCCAAAGTCCTGACCAGCAGTATCTGTGAATCTGTGAGCATAACAGTTATTTCATGTCACTAAGCTCTGGGGTATTTTGAGACGTGGTAATGGATAGCTAGAATGAGTGGTATCCAGAAGCTCAAGCAAATATTCCCCATGTGAAGTTAGATTCAGTGAGCAAGTGGTCAATAGCCAGGGCTCCCAAGAATAGACTTGATGCATTTCCCCTAGCATTTCTAATTAATTCACAAGAGAAGTTCAGAGTTCAGGTCATTTTAGAGACAGAAGTGGGAATGAGAGTGGGTGTTAACTCCCCACACTAGATACAGCCAATGTTTACTAAGTACCTTCCATGAGTCAGACACAGAACAGAGTCCCCGCCCTCAAGGAGCACAGTATAATTGGGGAGGCAGACAATCCACACTCAAAAGTAATTATAATGCAATAAGTTAAGTTGCTATTTAAAATAAAAGTACTTTGGTAGTACTTTGGAAACAGTCAAGAATATCGGCCTCTAATGTTTCCTATCCTGGGATGGTTCATGGTCCACTCAGAGGTATAAAAGTTACTTACCTCATGGTTCTCAGCTCTTGGAACTGAAATCCCTTAATCTAGTCTTTGGTATGAAAGGCCTGTGGTGCACCCTTCCTTAAGTAGAGTCAAGGGTTTAATAAATGTTTTTTCACATTTTATATAACACTGTAGAAGAATGTTAGTTGTCCCCCAATACTCATTCTCCCATTCTCCAGAATAACAGGACTCTTGACTTTTTGCTGGGTTTCCTGAATACCTTGAATAAGGATTGTCTCTCAGCCACCCCCGCACCATAGCCTGTACGTGGCTATGTGACTGATGAGATGTAGAGTAGGTGATTTATGAAACTCCCTGCATCTCTAAGAGAGGGAATGTGCCTACTTGACACCATTTCTACCTCTTTCCTAGCTGTAATGAGGACATAGTATTAAACCATTTTGTATGATACAATGAGAGAAATACCTTAGACAAACTAAAACTTGGATCCTTTTCACCTTGTAACCCCAATCTAGCTGTCACAGACAGTGTCACATAGGCAAAAAAAAAAAAAAAAAAAAAAAACGTCTTAAGACACTATTATTTAAGGGGTCCTTATTACTAAATCAAAAGTCCACTAACTCAAACTATTAGCTCTCTATTTATTCCCATGTACTTACACACACATACTTGCACTATGAGTGAGCCTTCAGCAGACACTCAAGAACTAGTTGAGGAATTTGTTATTGGCAGAGATCAATAGCACACTGCTGGCATCCAGTGCTCCCAGATGTTTGAAGTACCAGCTCACAAGTGTGCAAGATCAAACCTTCCCATGAGAGTTCTGAAGCCCCTGAGGATACCTAGTGGTATGTTGAGTGATGATATGCAAAGCAGTATTTTCCTAGAGACCATTTTGCTGAAAGAGTTGGTGAAATTATTTTGAATTGTTTATCTCTTAAAATGCTTTGTCATATACACAAGACAGAAGCAGCAAAATTCCACTTTCCCGTGTCAGCCAATCTTGCACTTTTCATGAATACCAGGAAAGCAAGAAATGTTTATGTGCAGTAAGTGATTGAAAAGTTGTTCTTTTTGTATTATCAGGGAAACCTCAGTGGTACCCAAGCAAACTGGGCTATTACTTTAGGGTGCAGAAATTAAGCCAGACTTTCCCTAAGCATGCTCTGTTGATAGATGTCACATGAGGAAAAGAATGGAAAGGTTTCATGGTCAAATGAATTTGGGAAAAGCTGGATTAAATTTAAAAAGATAAATAAGTTACTTTGCTGTGAGATTTCTCATGGTTTTCAATATGGTGATGTGTATTATGAGTCTCCAACAGGGAGATATAGTATGCAGAGTTGCCCACAGTACACCTTCGCATGGACGGTTTTATGGTGAGTGTTTCCAAGGAACTCACTTGGTGAGTTATGTAAATATGAGTGTTCTCCTTGTTGGTCGTGTCTGCCAGAGTGGAGGAGTAGGAACATGTTTTTAACCTATTAAATTCTTCAGGGAGTAAAATGCCAAACCAACTCTTTTGATATCTTGCCCTTCCACTTTCCCACTGCCCTCTCCATCTGTGGACACACTCATTTGCTATGTCAACATGGCTAGGCTATGATACCCAGTTATCCAAACAAACATTTATCTAGATGTTGTGTTGAAAGTGTTGTGTAGATGTGATTAATATCTACAATCAGAATCTGCAGGTAAAGATTATCCTCAGTAATGTGGGTGAGCCTCATCTAATCAGTTGAAAGGCTTTGAGAGCAAAACTGAAGTTTCCCAGAAGACAAGGAAAATCCCCAAAGTTTCTGTACCAAAGAAGAAATGCTGGCTAAGATGGATATAATGAAATGCAAACTCAAATAAGCAAATCTAAATATTGCTTGAAGCCTTTTATGAGGTCAGTTTCAGACCTATCTGGGAAGGTAAAGCTCATGTAATAAGAGAAAATGTGGTACAACTTCACTTTATATAGATTTGTCCCAGTCTGTTTTCAAATAAGCAGCCAAGCTAAAAATGGTGATTTTATTAAACTTATTCTTGCAGGCAGATATTAATGTACTCAAAAGCATACTTGAACAGTTATCTCTAGTCAGGAAACTAGAGATAACTAAGGTATCTTTGTCTTATTTTAATAGTCTTATAGCATTTTTTCTAATTATAAAAATAAATCAGATTTCTGGGAAGAATCACCTAGGTAGAGCAAGTACAAAGATTCTCTCCAAATATTTAGTGAAATAAAGCAAAAAAAAAAAAAAAAAAAAAGTAAAACAAACCAACAGTAAGTCACAAGCAGCAACCAAAGAAGGAATGGGGTAGAGCTTCATAACATAGAATCCTGAAATGGTAGCCACAAAAAGAAACAGAATATTCTGGTATTATCAGAATGGCTCTTTTTATCATTCTGAAGAAGGGAAGAATATAGGAAAATAATTGGGTCCAAAAAATAATAATAATTGGGTCCAAAGATTCCCGAGAATTCTCACAAATACCCTGCAACTTGGGGAAGCTTGTCCTGAGAGAGTAAGTAGGCAGATCTAGCTACTGAAAAAAACCCCAGTGAGTAGAAGCCCCCTCATCACAGCAGGGGCGTCAGCAGAGGTGGGAAGGGCCACCAGGCTTACCACCTTTCCAGAGAGATAGACAACAGGAAAAAGAAAGATTATAAACCCAATGTAATCTAAGTCAGGGGTGTGATCCAAGGAACAAAACTAGGTTCCCATGGGAGTTTTAGTCTACAGAACTTAAAAATATAAAATCAGTAAACAGAACATGATAGGACAATGAAATGAAACTACAAGAAACGTCACAAAACTAAAAAAACAAATTGCAAACTAAAATAAACTTATTACAAATTGAATAAATTAGAACCAGCTGAATGAAATGGCATTGACCCAGATGAAAAATGGAATTGATAGGATTGGGGGAAAGCCTGATGTAATCACAACAAATAAGGAGAAAATAAAACAGATTAAAGCAACTAGATAGAGCATGACAGGTGTAGAGGACAAAGATTGTCAAACATAAGGATAATTGGTGCCACTGAGGTTTTTAAAAAAAATGGAATCAAGAAATTTTTTGAAATAAAATACAGGAAAGTTTCACGGAAATGAAGCAAGAATCAGCAAATCAAAATGGTACATCATATAAACCAAGAACAATTATTCCAGAGTAATAGGCATCACAATAGTGATTGAACAAAAAAAGAAATAAATCAAAATAAACAAGTTATGAAGGATAGCAAGAAAATACATCCTAGTTAGAGCATTAGACTTCAGAGAAAAAGAAAGAATAAACAGAATAAGCAAAAGGGAAAACATCAGACTGGCTCCAGACTTCCTACAGCAACGTTCAATGACTAAAGACAGGAAGAGGTCTACTATGAAGGTCTAAGGCAGAGCAAGTCTGACATAATTGCAAATGACAGCAAGTTGTTGCTCACAGGAGGGCATAGTCAGATGTTCTCAAAGATGGAAGAGCACAGGAACTAGAGCACCCCAGCACCTTCTTTTAAAAACTACTAATGAAACAAGAAGACCAGAGCAGGGAGTGTGTTAGAAGTCCTCAGGAAGACCCCCTAAGTGGGGCCTTAGATCTCCCAGGAGCCCGTGTGGAGATTTCCCCTTCTCTGGGGAAAAAAAATGAGAGCAATTAACTGTGAGCCTTGTTTTCAGGCTATGAGTGTCAAATACACCTGCATGGAAGCAAAATGAGGATACCTATAAAATTCTTCCTTGATGCCTCTTTGGAATCTTGTTCACCCAGTCACTTACATAACACTTTCTAAGGAAAACAAGGCAAAATGCGGTTGTCATTGGATTTGACTCACAATTTCTGCACCAAAGAAAGTAATTAAAATCATTGAGTACCCTTCATTTTGTGGAAAAGGAAAACTACACTGAAAGGAAACCCTGCTGTCTTCCCCTGGCCATTGCCTAAACAAGCCCAGCTCTGGAGTCCAGGACCTTTCAGACGATGGGTGTTCTCACCTCCAGAAACAAGCCTGGAAGCAGGGAGGCTGGTGGTGTCTAGACACTGTCTGGATGCTGCCTTTGATCAGGAACAAAGGGCATATGAAGTCCTTTTCCCCTGGCTGTCTCTTGAAGTGCTGAAATTGCCACCTTGTTTCAAGGTAAAGGAATTACAGCACCTCTGGCCCGATAGGGAGGCATCACAAGTTGGGACACCCCCCAACATCCTGACTGCAGCAACAGCCCCCCAGAATGAGATGCACATGCCAAGTGCCTCCACTGAGGGAACCTCCTGCCTCCTAACAGAGGAGAAAGTAAGGAACGGGAACCCATCTGGAGAGGCAGGATGGCACAAAGATTAGATGTCCTAGGTTTTAATCTCCTCTTCCTTTTTAGCCACTTCCCTTTTTTAAGATTTTATTTATTTATTTGACAAAGAAAGAGAACACAAACAGGGGGAGCAGCAGACAGAGGGAGAGGGAGAAGCAGGTTCCCTGCTGAGCAAGGAGCCCAATGAGGAGCTCCATCCCCAGATCATGACCTGAGCCAAAGGCAGATGCCTAACAGAGTCACCCAGGTGCCCCTGCTCTGCCACTTCCTGTGTGACTTTAGGCAATTTCCTTTTATCTGTTTGTTGCTTCAGTTTCAACATCTGTAAAAATGAGACTAGTAGTAGTCCCTACTTTATAAGGCAGCTATAAAGATTAGATGTTGATCCATGTAGCGCACTTAGAAAAGCACCTGGCACATAGTAAACACAATAAGATGTTAGCTAGGAGTGTTAAGTGTGGAAAACACTAACCTAGATGTGCCTATACCACACACATACACACACACACACACACACACACACACACTCAATGACACCCTGGGCAAGGAGGCTTCTCTGCCCAGGAAGCCTGCAAACTTCCCCTGTTATAAAATCCTCTGCAAAAATAGGATTAGGGTACAGGAGACTAGGGTTTTCTCCCAGAGTTCCCAATAGCATTTGCACCCCACCCTTAGGATTCAACATATCCTCTCTCTCAAGGTCTGTTTGACATCAGGTAATATCCACCCTAACTAGAAATTCCATGCATTCTATTTGGTCCTCATCACAGTGGCATAGATAAAGCATAATTATTCCCATTTTCAGACAGGAAGACTGAGGTTTAGAGCAGCCGGGTGATTTTTCCCAACTTCACAGAGCTTGGAGTAGAAGAGCTAGATTGCACATCTATCCTTCTGCCTCTAAACCAGTGCCCCTAACCTTGTATATGTGCCACGTGGTCTCTTGTATCTCTGCCTTTCTCTGCGTATCTCTCTCTTTTTGTTTTTCTCTCTGGTGTCCATCTGGCTCTCTTTACTCATGTTTTTCTCTGATTTTCATTCCTCCTATTCCTTTCTTCTTTCTTCACAGTTTAGACTTTAGATTCCCCACAACCTATCTAAAACAAAAGAGGCTTAGGGCAAATAGCAGCTTCAGTCACAAGCCTGCCTTGGATGGAGTTGTATGTGTGGAAATACAGGACAACTTTGTTACTCCAAAACAAGAAGAGAAGGCAGGCTCCTAACAGGGAGCGAGAGAAGCAAGCACTGTAAGCAGCAGCCCCTCCGCCATCCTGTCTTCTTTCCCCCATATCCTGGCACCCTCATAACAATCCTCCATTCTGATCATTCTCCCAGACCCCACTGCTCATTCTAAGAGGAGAGAATATCTAAAAGGAAGGGACAGAGAAGTGGCACTGGCAGCTGAAGAAGTGAAGCTCCCATGCAGTTTCCTTCATCAAGTGAACTATGCAGCTGTTTAGAAGAGGCAAACCTGGGCCCTGTGGCTCAGAGCCTCTGAAATGGCAGTCCAAGCTACAGGAGCTCATCTTTTTCCCTCCCCACAGTATGGACCAGCCACTACCAACTGGGCAGAGAAAGGGCGCCATCTCCTGGCTAGACACGAGTTTAAGACCAATCCAGGCAGTTCCCAACTCATCCCACCTTGGAAAGAGCAATCAACATCATCTTCGGTGCCTTACACACCAGTCACCCTTTTAGGGTTTGGAAATTAGTAGACTCCATTGAGCCATGGCCAAATGACCCTGCCTCCACTCAACAATTCGAGTCAGCAAGATCACTAACCTTGTCAGTACAGCCGTGTTCAGTGGGGCAATGGTCTAAGTATTATGTTGAATTTGCCTTTTTTTTTTTTAATAGCCAGGAAAGGGAAAGGGATAGTGTTGATACTAGTAAGAAGGTGAAAAGTCTCATAAACTTAGGACACTGGAGGCAAAGGTGAACTATTAGCTTTGACTGGCCACCCAGCGCTCTCCAGTCAGCCAAGTCTGCATTCAACCGTGAAGGAAAAGTGAAATTAAAGACAACTGAGGTGCTAGAAATAGAGCAATAAAGGTTATGTCTAAAAGGCAAGATGTAATTACAGATTATATAATTTGATCAGAATACTGTTGATAACATGTAAGTCCATTGTTCAGCTTTCAGGCAATTTGCTTCTATATGTTTTCAAAAGTCTATTACAACAAAAGTAAAGGTGGCAGCATCCTCCTGGCCTATGGTACAGACCACATGGCAACTCCATTTCCACCATGGGACACCCTCAGTATAGCAAGATCAGAGAGGAGCTAGAGGCAGCGGGATGGGTAGAGACAATCTGGGGACAGAAAGCCTGAATTCAAATCCTGCCTTTCCTATTTGAAAGTTCTATGGCTTTAGGAAAGTCAGAATAAATCTCTCTGGTCTTGGTTTTTCATCTGTTAAGTAGGTTGATGACGGTACCTGACAAACTTAACTCCCAGAGCTGGTATAAGGATCCAGCAAAGGAAAAAAAAGGCTCCAGTAAAGGAAATGGGAAGGAAACTAATGTTTACTGAATGTGCATGTACTGGCAGTGGGCTAAGCTCTTTCCATAACTTGTCTCATGTAATACCATGAGGAATATATTATGATCTGTGGTCTACAAATGAGGATGTTTGTAGAGATGACATAAATTTTCCAAAAGTTCTACAGGTGGAATTCAACTTTAGGGGCACCTGACTTTTCAAGGCAATATTTTATAAACTATGACAAATGTAAGGGCAGTTTTTATCTAGGAAATTTGTAGTCAATGACTTGTAAGAAGACATTAGTGTTCTTCAGTATGTGAAATTTCTGGACCCATCTTAATATTTCCCTTGCTCTTTGCCCCAGACTTCAGATTCTCTCTCCATCCAACCCCCCAAAACCTAGCTTCTGGAAAATTCCAGTAAAAGTCATCTATGTGTCTCTGTAGTGAGATAGAGTGGCCCTTTCATAGGAATGATTGCCTTTCTAGCTTCTTTATAGTGGCCAAGTGAGTAGCTCTCCTGTCTGAGGGAATGTCCAACATCAAAGAGCTGGTGGGAAAGCCTATGGTTCTGAGGGCAGACTTGTACTTGTGGTTCCTGTAGCCACAACACTGGAGGCTCTATTTAGGATGAGACTTACTATTGATATTAAGGGCCACCATGACCACTCTTCCCTCAGCACCCCCTCTCTCCCTATCAAACATAGAATCCCAGATTGGTCATACTGGTAGTCAGTCACGGTGTAGAGTTCCAAAAATTCTATCACATTCCTGCCAATCTCTCAGAGGCCCTGAATTCCATACCAGAGCTACATCTGCCTTTCTCCAGCTCTACCTGCTAGTCTAAGGTATCTCAGACCAAACCCATTTAAATAACCTAACTGTCCCCAGTCCTCCCTATCTCAACATCTTGTGTCAGTAAATAATATAACCTTTTACACAGATGCCAAAACTTAGCCCATAGTGTCTGGCACATAATAGGAACTCAGTAAACATTTGTAGAGTTCATGTATTGAAAAAAACATTGATTAAATGTCATCAGTATGTCGGGTACTCTTCTTGGAGCTGGGGATATTGCAGTCAACAAGATAGATGAAAGACAGAGATAGACAAGAGATGAGTATGCGATGTAACCTTATGTCATAATGACTACCAGCAGGAAATCTAATCAGAACAGTGAGGTAACAAGTCATGAGTGGTGAAACAGAAAGAGGGGTCTGTTTTAAATAGAATGGCCAGAACAGGCCTCTGAGAATTGACATTTGAACCCAGATCAGATTGAAGCAAGAGCATGAGAAAGGCAGATATCTGGATGGAAAGTATTCCAGGCAGAGAGTATAGCAAATACACAGGCCCTGAGGCAGTACCAAACTTGGGAATTTGAGTCCAATCAAGAAGGCCAAAATCACCAGAGCAAAATGAGCTAGGAGAAAGGTAGTAAAAGATGGGTTGGAAAAACCAAAATCGGGTCCTGTGAAGATCAAATCGGGTCCTGTGAAGCCTGAAGGCCATGGAAATGGCCAAGATGGGATGTCTTTGAAGCATTTCTGATCAGGGAGTGAGAGAACTGACATTTATATTTTAAAATACAATGTATATTCTTGTAAAACATATACCTTACATATATATTCATGTTATAGATATCCATACATGAATAATACATATATTCAATTGTATATCTCAAATATCAAATAATTCTTCAAAATTTTATTCTAAGTTTGATTATGTCCAAAATATAGAAAATAGGATAACTAATTAGCCATGAAACACATTCTGTTGTCAGTCTTCATATGACAGGGAAAATAATTCACATGTAAGGTGGAAGCTAAAGAGCTGTGGTGTAAGATGAATGTAGAATAGAATCTGGATATGGAATAATAGTCTAAAAACAGGTATACTACTTTACAGTAAGCCAAAAAAAGGCCAAACATTTATTTCATTATCCTTGAGTTTCTTTTTTTTTTTTTTTTTTGCTATATTCTTGATTTGATCAAAAGAAGATACTAAAATGTATTTTAAATGCCTAAGGAAATTTTTTAAATTGCGGTGAGGGGGTGCCTGGGTGACTTAGTCGGTTAAGCATCCAACTCTTGTGTCCAGCTCAGGTCATGATCACACAGTCCTGGGATCCAGCCCCACATCAGGCTCCCTGATTTTCCCTCTCCCCTCCTTGTGCTCTCTTTTTCTCTCTCTCTCTCTCTCTCTCTCAAATAAGTAAGATCTTTTAAAAATTAAAAAAATTTAAATAAAATGGATTGAATAAACATAAATGATATCATTTAGCCATTTTTCTGTGTGCAATTTAGTGGCCTTAAATATACTTATATTGTGCAACCATCGATACCATCAAGGGGTGCTTGGTGGCTCAGTTGGTTAAGCATCTGCCTTCAGCTCAGGTCATGGTCCCAGAGTCCCAGGATTGAGCCCTACCATGGGTTCCCTGCTAAGCGGAGAGCCTGCTTCTCCCTCTCCCTCTGCTGCTCTCCCCTCTCATTCTCTCTCTCTCTCTCTCTCAAATAAATAAATAAATAAATAAATAAATAAATAAATAAATAAAATAAATCTTTAACCAAAAAAAATACCATCCATATCCAGAATTTTGTTCATCCTCTAAAACCAAAACTGTGTACCCATTAAAGAGCAACTCCCCATCTTCCCCTCCCCTACACCCTGGCAACCACCATTCTACTTTCTATATCTATGAATTTAACTACTTTTAGTACTTCACATAAGTAGGATCATATGGTACTCAACCTTTTGTGACCTTTCATTTAGCATAGTATCTTCAAGGTTCCTCCATGTTGTAGCATGTGTCAGAATTTTCTTCCTTTTTAGGGATGAATACTACTACCTACGTGATATACTACATGATAATTCTATTTTCAATTTTTCAAGAAACCACCACACTCTTTTCCATAGCAGCATCACCATTTTACATTCCCACCAACAATGCACAAGAGTTCTAATTTCTCTATACCCTTGCCAACACTTGTTATTTTCTGGTTTTTCAGTAGGAGCCATCCTAATGAGTGTGAGATGATACTGATCTGCATTGTGATTTTGAGTTGCATTTCCCTAGTCATTAGTGATGGTGAGCATCTTTTCACATGCTCATTGGCTATTTGTACATCTTCTTTGGATAAATGTTTATGAAATTCTTTGCCCATTTTTAAATTAGACTGCTTGATTTTTTTATTGCTGAGTTTTAGGAGTTCTTTATATATTCTAGATATTAACCCTGTATCAGATACATGATTTGTTAATATTTTCTCCTATCCTATAGGTTGCCTTTTCATTCTGGTAATAGTACCCTTTGAAGCACAGAAGTTTTAAATTTCAGTGTCATTCAGTTTATCCATTTGTTCTTTTATTTTCTGTGCTTTTGTTTTCACATCTGAAGTGTTTTTGTTTTTCAAATTATTCTGACTGGCATTTTGAGACTTGACTATAAATCAAGAATAGAAACAGAGACTAGGTAGGAGGTGACTATGATGCAGAAGGAAGTATATGGGGGCATGAACTAAGGCGTGATAGTAGAGCAGAGAAGAATGGATGGGTTTAAATATACTTCAAAGGTAAGATAGAAACAACCTGATAATTTGGATGAAAGAGACGAAGAAAATTAGGGAATAAAAAAATGATTAAAAAAAACTATTCATACTTTCTGACTTGAGATACTAGGTGAATGATGGGTGCCATCATGGGATGAGAACAATTAGGGGAAGAACTTCTTGTCAAAGGTTTTGGTCATGTGCTGTTGGAACTGTCTATTGTATATCCAATAGAAGTATCATATACTAATCTGAAGTTAAGAGAAAAGATCTTTGTGGTAGATATAAATTTGGAATCCCCTAGTTATCCATTGCCACAGTGTTACATAACACAAAGTAACAACCATGAAACCTTAATTGTTCATGCATCTGGGGTGACTGGTTAGGTGGCTCTTCTGATCCTGGCTCAACTCAGTCATATATTGGGGGGTCAGCTGGCTATTGGTTCATCCAGGCCAGCTTTAGCTCTCTGCTTTGTATATCTCCCATCCTCTAACATCCTTGTCCGAGGATATTCTCATAGTAATGGTAGAGGTGCAAGAGAAGAAGACCAAGCCCAATAGTCCAAGCATTTTTCAAGTCTTTGCTTGCATCATACTTTAACATTCCATTGGTCAAAGTGAGTCACAAGGCCAAGACCAGGGTCAGTGGGAGAACATTGCCAAGTTACCTAGCAAAAGTCATAGATCCAGGTAGAGATGAAGAATTGGGGCCATTGTATGATTTACCACTTCATCATTGTGGAGCAATGCCTTGGGACTAGACAGAAAGTAAAGATTAGTAAAGAAGAATGAGCACTGTTTGTCTTTGCCAAGAAATAAAGTAAAAGGCACTATCTTCAAGCCTTACATCTCTAAGGCTCCGTCTCCTACCTGGGCTCCTATAAGAATGTAAACAATGAGATCTGAGGATGAGCTTAAAAGGTGACTAATTTTGGCCCAGGCCAATGTTGCTGAGAACAGTTCAAATTCATATGTTTTGAAGATGGAACTGACAAAATATGATGGGAGTATGAGGGACATGTAAGGAACAATGGGACTCTTAGGATTTTTGTCTGAACAACTAGAAGTGCTATTACTAGGATGGAGAAGCCTAGGGGAGAAGCCAGTTGGTGGGGACAAGACAAGAGTACAGGTTGGAACATGGAAAGATAAGATCCCAGTGGAGATATTCTGCAGGCAATTGAATATAAGTGTGTGAAGTTCAGGATGAAAGTTTAAGGCCAGAGATACAACTTTTGGAATTATCAGCATGTAAGGGGATTCAAAACCATGGGAATGAATGAAATCACCTAGAGTATGATGTATCTAGAGTAAAAAAGAAAAGAGGCTAACTGATTAACTACATTCTCCTCCTTACCCCTGCCTCCAGTAGACATGCTCTTCCTACTTAATATCTCCCAAATGTGGACCCTCCTGCCCACTTCCATAGCCCTTATCTTAGTAAGAAATCTTCATTTTTCAGCTAAACAACTGCAATTACTTTCAACTGGTCTTACTGCCTCCAGAATCACTTCATTAGCTGGTTCTTCATATAGTCAGCAGGTGCATCTTTGTAAAGCAAACCTGTTTTTGCTCCTGCTCAAAACCCAAATACAAACTCTATAATGAATGAATTAGTCTGACATCACCTACATCCAGTAACTAAAGTTAACCTCACCAACCACAAATCAACTACTAATTCAATAGGAAGCACATACCACCACTTACGAAGTCTTCCTGCCAAAAAAGGAGCCTGAATCTGAACAGCCGCTAGCTCTATCAGCTCCTAGGAAATGTGGGGTTAGAAAGGCTTGTTCAAGAGCACCACAAGGGAACACTCAGCCAAATCCAAACTCTGGGAGTTCTGCAGGAAAAGCAACCCAGGTTTCTAAAAAAGAATATTTATTGAAATTTTTAAAAATTTTAAATTTGTTGTAAGTCAAAGGGGGTACATAGAGAATATAGATTGAGAGACAAGAGGCAAATCATCCATACACTGTATGTGGACTATGTTTGGATTGTGATTTAAACAAACTACTATAAAAAATATTTTTCAGACAATCAGGGAAAATTGAGCATGGACTGGATTTTACATGATATTAAGGAATTTCTGTTTATTTTGTTTGGTGTGAAAATGATATAGTAATTGCATTTCTTAAAAGAAATAATTTGGTACATATTTGTGGCTATCTTTTTAAAAAGAAATTATACTGAAGCATCTATGGGTACTGGATTTGCTTCAAGATACCCCAACAATTAAAAAAGGAAATTGAAAGGGGGTGCGTGAGTGGCTCAGTCAGCTGAGCATCTGACTTTTTTAAATTAATTAATTTATTTAGAGAGAGATAGCACGAGCGGCAGGGGCAGAGAGAGAAAGAAAGAGTCTCAAGCAGACTCCATGCTGAGCATGGGGCTCAGCAAGGGGCCTGATCTTGTGATCCTAAGATCACAAACTGAGCCAAAACCAAGAGTCAGATGCTTAACCAACTGCACCACCCAGGCACCCAAGTATCTGACTCTTGATCTTAGCTGGGTCTTGATTTCAGGGTCATGGGTTCGGACCCACACTGGGCTTCATGCTAGGCATGGAGCATATTTAAAAAGAATTGAAGGAATCAAAGAAACAATCAGGGAAGTGATTGGAAGTTAGTTGTTGGTCACTAAAGCTGAGCTACAGGTATGTAAAACTTTATCATACTAGTCTCTCTACTTTTATGTGTGTTTGAGATTTTCTCATCGTAAAAAGGGGGGAAGAAGAAAAAAGAAAAAAACTTCACACAGTAGCAAGTTAATATTAAGTTGGTCCCATGTATCTTCATTTAATTCTTCATCTCTCACCCTCACAACATGTTACGTTCCAGATACAACAAAACCATTGGTTATCTAATAAAATATAATCACAATGGATTAACATGTATTTTATCTATACGTTAAATAATATTGATTTTGGTTTCCATAAAGTCACAAATAGTCAAAATGTCTAAGAACAACACCAGTGCATTTTGACAATGGTCTACAACAGAGCAGCCTTTAAGCTGCTAACACATACATTTTATTGGAACACTACATACCCCTTTCCTGGACACCTATCCAATTCTCCTTCATACCCCCAAACCCTTTCCTCTATCATTTCCTCTTTCTGCATGCCCTTATCCACTTCACCACCTGGCAAATTCCTCCAATGTTCATGACAAATTCCAGTTCCATTATGAACCTTGTCCTTCCTTGACCCCTACCTACCATGCTAAGCAGTCGCTCCCTGCTCTGCTCACCTGACTCCTTGCATAGACATCATCATTCTACATGGTCATTGTCACCTCCTCTGCTAAATGAGAACTTTTTGGTGTGTTTTCTCTACAGGTATATCACCCCACTCCAGCACATGACAAGTGCTTAATAAATTATTGAAGAAAAAATGGGAAAGGGAGAGAGAGAGAGAGAGAAGAAAGAAGGTAAAAGAAGAGCTTCCCTTCCTTCCTTCTCATTTCAGAGATTCCCAAGATAATATCTGTGTCCTCAGAGGACCCAGAAGAATTTTATCCCTCACTGCTCATATCAAGCATCTTCAAGAACCTACTGCCCATCCAGCTTACACCCCACCAGGGTGAACAGTCTCTATCTAAGCAGATGCAAATTTTCATCATGGAGGTACCAGTTCTCTGCTTCCTCCAATCCCCAACTTAACAGTAACAACATATACAGAATTCAACCTCCAAGTTTCCAAAGAGCTTTGCCTTCTTATCCCATACCCTGAAGACCACAAAACAGGGTGGACAAAGACCCCATGGTTGTGTTTCTGGGTCTTTCCTGAGGACTCCCACTTGGGAAGGGCTCCAGAAGGATGCTATGTCTTGCAGTATCCAAGGCCCTGATAGAAGCAGGAAATGTGATTGTGGCCACTCTATCCAGCTGATTACTGTCTTGGGCACTCTAACAGCTCTGAGCAAAAATTCGATCTCCACCATGATAAACATGGAACAGCAACCACACGCGCGTGCACACACACACACACACACACACACACGACTAGGGACAGAAAATGTCCAGGAAGAAAACCAAGAGATCAGAATTATTTTAACATATGGCCAATTAATATATGAGATCATGATAGAATTCAACTCAGCAAATGCACATCAAACTGTTCAGGGCTCTTCCAATGCTACAAAAACAAGGAAGATGAGTTCCCTATACCCAAAGGTGCTCACAGTTTGGGAAAGGAAAGGGGAGAGTGATATAATGTATAAAATGCTACATCTGGCCTGTGAGCAGAGTACTATATGTTGAATAGAAAAGGGAGCAATTGTGTCTGGAAAGACAGAGAAGCTTCTCAGAGGGACACAAGTGTGTGCACTGATCACACCTCTGGAAAAATGCATTTCTGTACAGTGACAAGGACATAAAGGAAATTTAGAATAATAAAGTGAATACAATTCTATATTCCTTATATTCTTCCTTGTATTGAGGTTATTTTTTTTTTAACTTTTATTTATTTATGATAGTCACACAGAGAGAGAGAGAGAGGCAGAGTCACAGGCAGAGGGAGAAGCAGGCTCCATGCACCGGGAGCCCGACATGGGATTCAATCCCGGGTCTCCAGGATTGTGCCCTGGGCCAAAGGCAGGCGCTAAACCGCTGCGCCACCCAGGGATCCCTGTATTGAGGTTATAATTCAACGGGTCTTTCTTTAATTTAGGGGAACATAAAGGACTTAGATCAAGGAGTGAAGGGAAGCTATGTGAGGTAGTTTGCAGGATTCTGTGTAGCCTCTGCCCACTTTGGAAAAATAGATCAATAGATCATGGCATGAGCTTTTATGAGAAAACAGCCTTGACTAAGTCACAATTATGAGTGAAGGCTCTGGACAAGGACAGGCTTGGTGCTCTCCACGTACATTGACCGTGCTATTTATCAGCTATGAGACATTGGCCAAGATATTTAACTGCTGTAAACCCCAGTTTCCTCCTTGTAAAGTAGAGATAATGATTTTGTTGAAAGGATTAAATTGAATAATACTGTGATGTTTCTTAAAATGGGGATCCACAAACATTTTTCTGAGTCTTAATAATTTTCTTAAACTACCTTTTTAACATAAGAGTTTTCAATTGGCTAAGAATGAAGTCCTGCTGAAAGATTTCAGTATCAGAGTTTTCGATGGCATTCATACAAGTGTTAAGCAGCAATGCCTATTATTTTAATGATGTTAGGCTTGTAAGGAAAGAGAGACAGAAAGAGAAAGACTAACTTATATGTAAATGCTGCTTTGGGTTAAAGATAGGCCAAATGATGTCATATCACACTATACAGATGGAAGCTTTAGGGTGGCACAGTGGTTCAATAGAGAAATTTGTGGGAGAACTGAGTCATCACTCAGCACAAGGGAGCAGTGATGTGACAAAAGAACCTGCACCCCAGTCATGCACTATAATTCACAGTATGAACAGCTACTCAGTTTCAACAAACATCATCATCTGTCACATTAAATAAATGATGTTGATTTGAATTGTTTTTTGTTGTACTTTTGTTTGCACTTAATTTATAAATTTCATTCTGTTTTGTAGTTGATTAAACACTGTAAGCATAAGACGCTGAGACCTAGTTGTATGTCAATATATATTTAAGAAACAAAATGGCTTAAAAAAAATCATCCCAAAGAGTTCATGAAAGAAAACTTTTCCTCTAAAAGTAGGCCATCTAGTAGTCAGCTTGTTAAAGCACCAGAGAAGTTGTGCACAGTGTTTAGCATAGTGTGTAGAAATGGTCATTATTATTAAAACTAAAAGAGAA
Organism: Canis lupus familiaris; assembly: GCF_011100685.1. Classification (NCBI taxonomy): domain Eukaryota; kingdom Metazoa; phylum Chordata; class Mammalia; order Carnivora; family Canidae; genus Canis; species Canis lupus. The sequence continues at coordinate 51,035,196 of NC_049229.1, read as the reverse complement.
AACTAGGATTCCAGTTCCAGTAAGATGGAATAAGCACACTTTATCCTGCTTCTCCCAATGAATGTAGGTATGAAGCTTGGACAAAATACATGGAGCAGTTATTTGAATACTCTCAAAAGTAACTAGTGAATTTACCATTTTTTCCAACTAATATCCCCAAGCCTGAACTCCATGAAGCCCTAAAACCAGAAAGAACACTGGGGCACAGAGATGGAGTTCTCGGACAAGCCTCTACCTCTGGCTTAGAGATCAAGAAATAAACCTCTAAGTCACCTGGGTGACTTAGTCCATAAAAAAAAAAAAAAAAAAAGAATCTGCCTTTGGATTGGTTATGATCTCTGGGTCCTAGGATCCAGCCTCAGGTTGGATTCCCTGCTCAGCAGGGAGTCTGCTTCTTCCTCTCCCTCCCCCTGCTTGTGTATGCTTGCCCTCTCTCTCTCCCTCTCTTTCGCTCACTTTCTCTCAATAAATAATAAAATCTTCTAAAAAGAAGATAATACACAGAAAGAGTATTGAAATTTTCCAGATTTTCTCTTCTTTCTCCTCCATTTTCTCTTATTCCAGTCCCTATACAATTCTGTGGCAGCAACAGAACCCCACAGGGTTCTGTGGGAGAAGGAAACCTCCCTCTATGATTGGTAGAGCCATGATTCCAAGAGACTAGTGTGAACATCCATTGTTTTCTTTCCTCTATTTTTCTACTGCTTGGCCTCAGACATGAGCACACTTGTGAAAATGAATGGCAAAAAAGGGTAAATAAAGCCCCTGATTTCTGACTGAAGGACAGAAAAAGGAGCTTCAGTACCCAGAAAGTATTAGGGAGGTTAGAGAGAGGGAAGAGCTTAGGAAAGTGACCCTATGCAATTGACAATGAACTCCTGGGCTTGCATGCATGTAACTGATCCTAATCTGCACACCAAAGACTTTGAGCACTGAACTAACAGACCACCACTCAGGTCCCATACTAGCCCCTAGGTGGCACACACATGGGAGAGATTCAAGTAACACAAAAGATTTAAAAAGCAAACCATGATGGGAACAAAAGCCACAGAAAGGGAGTTGGAATTTGCAGCCTGAACCTGACCAGATAGACAAATTGCCTACGAAAAAACAAAACAAAACAAAACAACATTCTCTATAAGACTTAAAAAAGACCCAAAGACTCAATGAAATATTCAAAACATTCAGGATATAATCCAAAATTACTTGACACATGAAAAACCAGAAAAATTTCGGGTGACTTGGGAAAAGACAATCAATAGATATCAACACCTAGATGACACAAAAGTTGAACTTATCTGATAGACTTTAAAGCAGCTATTATAAAAATGCTTCAACACATAATTACTAACACCCCGAAATTAATATAAAAATAGAAAATTTGAACAAAGAAATGGAAGATGTTAAGAAGAACCAAATGCAAAGTTTATAACAGAAAAATACAGTGCAGGCTCAATAGCAGAATAGACATGACAGAGGAAAAGAGTCAACCAACCAAAGGAAGACAGATGAATACAGTTATCTAAGATAAACAACAGAGATAAATAGAATGGAAAAAAATTAATAGAGCCTTAAAAGCCTATGGGACACTAACTGAAGTTCTAATATCTGTGTGATTAGAATCCCAGAGAGGAGAAATAATATGCTGTTAAACATTTTTTAAAGAAATAATGGCTGAAAACTTCTAAAACCTGGAAAAAGAAATAAACCCACAAATTCAAGAATATCAGCAAATCCCAAACACAATAAACCCAAAGAAACTCATACCCAAACACATCATAGTCAATTTGTTGAAAACTAAATACAAAATAAAACTGTTGAAAGCAATCAGAGAAAAACAACACATTATCTATAGGAGAACAAGAATTCAAATGGCTGTGGATTTATCATAAGAAACCATGGAGACCAGGAGGAGTGTCACACCCTTCTGAAAGTGTTGAACCAGGATTCTATACTCATTAAAAATATTCTCCAGAAATTAAGAAGAAGTGATGACTTTCTCAGATGAAGGAAAACTAAGAGGTTTGCCAGCCAACCTGCTCTAGTAGAATTGCTAAAGGAAGCTCTTCAGACAGAAGGGAAATAATACCAACAGAAAGGGAAAATATCTAGTTAAGCATGAAAAGCTATTCTTCATCTCTTAAATTCTTTAAAATATGTTGGAGAATCAAAAGTAGAATTATAACATCATCTGGTGAATTTTTCAATGTACCTAGATTTACTATGTAAGACAACCGTTAACATAAAATAGGGAAAATGGAGAGGTTGATCATTCTAAATTTTCTACATTCCACTTAAAATGGTAAAGTATTGCCTCTAAGTAGTTTGTGAAAAGTTAAGATGTAAATTGTAATCCCTAGAGTCATCACTAAAAAAATGTATAAATAGATATATACTCAAAAAGTAATTAAAATGAAATACTAAAAACTGTATAAATAGTCTAAATAAAGGCAAGAAAGGGGGAATTAGAGGGAAAGAAAAGAGGGTACAAATAGAAAAAAAAATAGTTGACCTAAGTCAAAACTTATCAATAGCCACATTAAATGAAAGCGGTCTAAACACATCAACTAAAAGACAAATGCTGTCAGAATAAATTTTTTAAAACTCATGACCCAACTATATGCTGTCTACAAGAAACTCACTTCAAATATAATGATAGGGGTAAGTTAAAAAATAAAAAACTAAGGGGAAAGGTATATTGTACAAACACTAAACAAAAGAAATTCAGAGTAGCAATATTAATATCAGACAAAAAACCATAAATGAGAAAATTAACTGGGGTCAATTCACCAAGAAGAAATAGTAACCCTAAATTTGTACCTAACAACAGAGCTTCCAAACACATGAAGCAAAAATTGAAAAGAACTGAAAGGAGAAGTAGACAAATCTATAATTATAGCTAGAGACCTGAATACTCCTACTGATAAATAGGACTAATAAACAGAAAAACACCAAGAATATAAATGAAGAATGCAATACCATCAAAAACTGGATCTAATCGACATTTATAGAACCCTCCATCCAGCCACAGAAAAATACACATCCTTCTCAATAGAACAGTTCATGCAAGAATAGCAAAACATGCATTCTTGGAACATTCACAAAGATAGACCGTGTTGAGGATCATAAACTTTATCAAGTTTAAAAGAATTGAAACCATACAAATAATGTCGTCTGACCATGCTGGAATTAAACTAGATCAGTAATAGAAAGATAACAGCAGGGGGGAGGAGCAAGATGGCGGAAGAGCAGGGTCTCCAAATCACCTGTCTCCACCAAACTACCTAGAAAACCTTCAAATTATCCTGAAAATCTATGAATTCGGCCTGAGATTTAAAGAGAGACCAGCTGGAATGCTACAGTGAGAAGAGTTTGCGCATCTATCAAGGTAGGAAGACGGGGAAAAAGAAATAAAGGAACAAAGGCCTCCAAGGGGGAGGGGCCCCGCGAGGAGCCGGGCTGAGGCCGGGGCGAGTGTCCCCAGGACAGGAGAGCCCCGTCCCGGAGGAGCAGGAGCTGCACCGACCTTCCCGGGGGAAAGGGGCTCGCGGGGAGTTGGAGCAGGACCCAGGAGGGCGGGGATGCCCTCGGGCTCCCCGGGACAGTAACAGCAACTGCGCGCCCAGGAGAGTGCGCCGAGCTCCCTAAGGGCTGCAGCGCGCACGGCGGGGCCCGGAGCAGCTCGGGGGGCTCGGGGGCGGCTCCGCGGAGGGGGCTGCGCGGCCCCGGGAGCAGCTCGGAGGGGCTCGGGCAGAGGAAGAGGCTCCGTGCGGAGGGGGCTGCGCGGTTCCAGGAGCAGCTCGGAGGGGCTCGGGCGGCGGCTCCGCGGAGGGGGCTGCGCGGCCCGGGAGCGCGAATCCAACAGCGCAGGCTCCGGAGCACAGGGCGCCGGGACACAGCCCAGGATCCGGCCTCCCCCGGGACAGGCAGAGGCCGGGAGGGCCCAGGACAGCGAGGACGCTCCTGCCCCAGCTGAGCAGATCAGCGGCCCCGCCCCGGAGCCTCCAGGCCCTGCAGACGGAGTTCCTGCCGGAGCTGAATCCAGGTTTCCAGAGCTGCCCCGCCACTGGGGCTGTTCCTCCTGCGGCCTCACGGGGTAAACAACCCCCACCGAGCCCTGCACCAGGCAGGGGCACAGCAGCTCCCCCAACTGCTAACACCTGAAAATCAGCACAACAGGCCCCTCCCCCAGAAGACCAGCTAGACGGACAACTTCCAGGAGAAGCCAAGGGACTTAAAGTACACAGAATCAGAAGATACTCCCCGGTGGTTCTTTTTTTGTTTGTTTGTTTTTGTTTTTGTTTTTGTTTTGTTTCCTTCCCCCACCCCCTTTTTTTCTCCTTTCTTTTTCTTTCTCTTTTTCTTCTTTTTTTTTTTCGTTTTTTTTTTTTTCTTTTTCTTCCCTTTTTTTTTCTCTTTCTCTCTTCTTTCCTTCTTTCTCTCCTCTCTTTTTCTCTTTTTCCCAATACAACTTGCTTTTGGCCACTCTGCACTGAGCAAAATGACTAGAAGGAAAACCTCACCTCAAAAGAAAGAATCAGAAACAGTCCTCTCTCCCACAGAGTTACAAAATCTGGATTACAATTCAATGTCAGAAAGCCAATTCAGAAGCACTATTATACAGCTACTGGTGGCTCTAGAAAAAAGTATAAAGGACTCAAGAGACTTCATGACTGCAGAATTTAGAGCTAATCAGGCAGAAATTAAAAATCAATTGAATGAGATGCAATCCAAACTAGAAGTCCTAACGACGAGGGTTAACGAGGTGGAAGAACGAGTGAGTGACCTAGAAGACAAGTTGATAGCAAAGAGGGAAACTGAGGAAAAAAGAGACAAACAATTAAAAGACCATGAAGATAGATTAAGGGAAATAAACGACAGCCTGAGGAAGAAAAACCTACGTTTAATTGGGGTTCCCGAGGGCGCCGAAAGGGACAGAGGGCCAGAATATGTATTTGAACAAATTCTAGCTGAAAACTTTCCTAATCTGGGAAGGGAAACAGGCATTCAGATCCAGGAAATAGAGAGATCCCCCCCTAAAATCAATAAAAACCGTTCAACACCTCGACATTTAATTGTGAAGCTTGCAAATTCCAAAGATAAAGAGAAGATCCTTAAAGCAGCAAGAGACAAGAAATCCCTGACTTTTATGGGGAGGAGTATTAGGGTAACAGCAGACCTCTCCACAGAGACCTGGCAGGCCAGAAAGGGCTGGCAGGATATATTCAGGGTCCTAAATGAGAAGAACATGCAACCAAGAATACTTTATCCAGCAAGGCTCTCATTCAAAATGGAAGGAGAGATAAAGAGCTTCCAAGACAGGCAGCAACTAAAAGAATATGTGACCTCCAAACCAGCTCTGCAAGAAATTTTAAGGGGGCCTCTTAAAATTCCCCTTTAAGAAGAAGTTCAGTGGAACAGTCCACAAAAACAAAGACTGAATAGATATCATGATGACACTAAACTCATATCTCTCAATAGTAACTCTGAATGTGAACGGGCTTAATGACCCCATCAAAAGGCGCAGGGTTTCAGACTGGATAAAAAAGCAGGACCCATCTATTTGCTGTCTACAAGATACTCATTTTAGACAGAAGGACACCTACAGCCTGAAAATAAAAGGTTGGAGAACCATTTACCATTCGAATGGTCCTCAAAAGAAAGCAGGGGTAGCCATCCTTATATCAGATAAACTAAAATTTACCCCAAAGACTGTAGTGAGAGATGAAGAGGGACACTATATCATACTTAAAGGATCTATTCAACAAGAGGACTTAACAATCCTCAATATATATGCTCCGAATGTGGGAGCTGCCAAATATATAAATCAATTATTAACCAAAGTGAAGAAATACTTAGATAATAATACACTTATACTTGGTGACTTCAATCTAGCTCTTTCTATACTCGATAGGTCTTCTAAGCAAAACATCTCCAAAGAAACGAGAGCTTTAAATGATACACTGGACCAGATGGATTTCACAGATATCTACAGAACTTTACATCCAAACTCAACTGAATACACATTCTTCTCAAGCGCACATGGAACTTTCTCCAGAATAGACCACATATTGGGTCACAAATCGGGTCTGAACCGATACCAAAAGATTGGGATTGTCCCCTGCATATTCTCGGTCCATAATGCCTTGAAATTAGAACTAAATCACAACAAGAAGTTTGGAAGGACCTCAAACACATGGAGGTTAAGGACCATCCTGCTAAAAGATAAAAGGGTCAACCAGGAAATTAAGGAAGAATTAAAAAGGTTCATGGAAACTAATGAGAATGAAGATACAACCGTTCAAAATCTTTGGGATGCAGCAAAAGCAGTCCTAAGGGGGAAATACATCGCAATACAAGCATCCATTCAAAAACTGGAAAGAACTCAAATACAAAAGCTAACCTTACACATAAAGGAGCTAGAGAAAAAACAGCAAATAGATCCTACACCCAAGAGAAGAAGGGAGTTAATAAAGATTCGAGCAGAACTCAACGAAATCGAGACCAGAAGAACTGTGGAACAGATCAACAGAACCAGGAGTTGGTTCTTTGAAAGAATTAATAAGATAGATAAACCATTAGCCAGCCTTATTAAAAAGAAGAGAGAGAAGACTCAAATTAATAAAATCATGAATGAGAAAGGAGAGATCACTACCAACACCAAGGAAATACAAACGATTTTAAAAACATATTATGAACAGCTATACGCCAATAAATTAGGCAATCTAGAAGAAATGGACGCATTCCTGGAAAGCTACAAACTACCAAAACTGGAACAGGAAGAAATAGAAAACCTGAACAGGCCAATAACCAGGGAGGAAATTGAAGCAGTCATCAAAAACCTCCCAAGACACAAGAGTCCAGGGCCAGATGGCTTCCCAGGAGAATTTTATCAAACGTTTAAAGAAGAAATCATACCTATTCTCCTAAAGCTGTTTGGAAAGATAGAAAGAGATGGAGTACTTCCAAATTCGTTCTATGAAGCTAGCATCACCTTAATTCCAAAGCCAGACAAAGACCCCGCCAAAAAGGAGAATTACAGACCAATATCCCTGATGAACATGGATGCAAAAATTCTCAACAAGATACTGGCCAATAGGATCCAACAGTACATTAAGAAAATTATTCACCATGACCAAGTAGGATTTATCCCTGGGACACAAGGCTGGTTCAACACCCGTAAAACAATCAATGTGATTCATCATATCAGCAAGAGAAAAACCAAGAACCATATGATCCTCTCATTGGATGCAGAGAAAGCATTTGACAAAATACAGCATCCATTCCTGATCAAAACTCTTCAGAGTGTAGGGATAGAGGGAACATTCCTCGACATCTTAAAAGCCATCTATGAAAAGCCCACAGCAAATATCATTCTGAATGGGGAAGCACTGGGAGCCTTTCCCCTAAGATCAGGAACAAGACAGGGATGTCCACTCTCACCACTGCTATTCAACATAGTACTGGAAGTCCTAGCCTCAGCAATCAGACAACAAAAAGACATTAAAGGCATTCAAATTGGCAAAGAAGAAGTCAAACTCTCCCTCTTCGCCGATGACATGATACTCTACATAGAAAACCCAAAAGTCTCCACCCCAAGATTGCTAGAACTCATACAGCATTTCGGTAGCGTGGCAGGATACAAAATCAATGCCCAGAAGTCAGTGGCATTTCTATACACTAACAATGAGACTGAAGAAAGAGAAATTAAGGAGTCAATCCCATTTACAATTGCACCCAAAAGCATAAGATACCTAGGAATAAACCTCACCAAAGATGTAAAGGATCTATACCCTCAAAACTATAGAACACTTCTGAAAGAAATTGAGGAAGACACAAAGAGATGGAAAAATATTCCATGCTCATGGATTGGCAGAATTAATATTGTGAAAATGTCAATGTTACCCAGGGCAATATACACGTTTAATGCAATCCCTATCAAAATACCATGGACTTTCTTCAGAGAGTTAGAACAAATTATTTTAAAATTTGTGTGGAATCAGAAAAGACCCCGAATAGCCAGGGGAATTTTAAAAAAGAAAACCATATCTGGGGGCATCACAATGCCAGATTTCAGGTTGTACTACAAAGCTGTGGTCATCAAGACAGTGTGGTACTGGCACAAAAACAGACACATAGATCAGTGGAACAGAATAGAGAATCCAGAATTGGACCCTGAACTTTATGGGCAACTAATATTCGATAAAGGAGGAAAGACTATCCATTGGAAGAAAGACAGTCTCTTCAATAAATGGTGCTGGGAAAATTGGACATCCACATGCAGAAGAATGAAACTAGACCACTCTCTTTCACCATACACAAAGATAAACTCAAAATGGATGAAAGATCTAAATGTGAGACAAGATTCCATCAAAATCCTAGAGAAGAACACAGGCAACACCCTTTTTGAACTCGGCCATAGTAACTTCTTGCAAGATACATCCACGAAGGCAAAAGAAACAAAAGCAAAAATGAACTATTGGGACTTCATCAAGATAAGAAGCTTTTGCACAGCAAAGGATACAGTCAACAAAACTCAAAGACAACCTACAGAATGGGAGAAGATATTTGCAAATGACATATCAGATAAAGGGCTAGTTTCCAAGATCTATAAAGAACTTATTAAACTCAACACCAAAGAAACAAACAATCCAATCATTAAATGGGCAAAAGACATGAACAGAAATCTCACAGAGGAAGACATAGACATGGCCAACATGCATATGAGAAAATGCTCTGCATCACTTGCCATCAGGGAAATACAAATGAAAACTACAATGAGATACCACCTCACACCAGTGAGAATGGGGAAAATTAACAAGGCAGGAAACAACAAATGTTGGAGAGGATGCGGAGAAAAGGGAACCCTCTTACACTGTTGGTGGGAATGTGAACTGGTGCAGCCACTCTGGAAAACTGTGTGGAGGTTCCTCAAACAGTTAAAAATATACCTGCCCTACGACCCAGCAATTGCACTGTTGGGGATTTACCCCAAAGATACAAATGCAATGAAACGCCGGGACACCTGCACCCCGATGTTTCTAGCAGCAATGGCCACTATAGCCAAACTGTGGAAGGAGACTCGGTGTCCAACGAAAGATGAATGGATAAAGAAGATGTGGTTTATGTATACAATGGAATATTACTCAGCTATTAGAAATGACAAATACCCACCATTTGCATCAACGTGGATGGAACTGGAGGGTATTATGCTGAGTGAAGTAAGTCAGTCGGAGAAGGACAAACATTATATGTTCTCATTCATTTGGGGAATATAAATAATAGTGAAAGGGAAAATAAGGGAAGGGAGAAGAAATGTGTGGGAAATATCAGAAAGGGAGACAGAACGTAAAGACTGCTAACTCTGGGAAACGAACTAGGGGTGGTAGAAGGGGAGGAGGGCGGGGGGTGGGAGTGAATGGGTGACGGGCACTGGGTGTTATTCTGTATGTTAGTAAATTGAACACCAATAAAAATAAATAAATAAAAAATAAAAAATAAAAAATAAAAAAATAAAAAAAATAAAAAAAAAGAAAGATAACAGCAAAATCTCCAAACACTTAGAAATTAAACAACACAAGAACACACTTCCAAATAACCCAGGGGTCAAAGATGAGTCTCAAGGGAAATATTTTTAATTAAATAAAAGTGAAAATACAACATACCAAAAGTGTGAGATACAACTAAGGCAGTACTTCTAGAGAAACTTATAGCATTAAGTGATTATATTGGGATATAATCAAGGTCTCAAGTTAATAATGTAGGTTTTCATAGTAAGAAACTAGGAAAAGAGCAAAATAAACAGAACAAGTAGAAGGAAGGAAAGAATAAAGATAGCTGAAATCAATGAAATTGAAAACAAAAAGAAATCAATAAAAATCAAAAGCTGGTCATATGAGAAAATTTGAAAAAATTAAAAACCAAAAATTAAAAAACTGATTTAAAAAAAAGAGAGAGAGAGAGAAACAAGAGACACAGATTGGCAATATCAGGATTGAAAGAAGTGCTATTACTGCAAACCCCACAGACATTAAAAGAATAGTAAGGAAATAGTATGAACAATTCTACATATATAACTCAACAACTTAGATGAAATGGATCAAGTCTTCAAAAATCACAAACTACTCAAACTCACCTGAAATGCAATATAGATAACCCAAAATAATACTACCACTATTAAAGAAACTGAATTCATAGTTTAAAGCCTTCCCAAAAAGCTTAATCCACAGGACTAGATGATTTCACTGACCAATTCTACCAAACATTTAAGAATAAATAATACCAAGTCTAGAAATCTCTTCCAGAAAATAGAAGAAAGAGCATTTTGTCTCAATTTATGAAGTTACCATTACCCTGACACCAAAAACCAAAGCCTGTGTCCCCCCCAAAAAGAGAAAAAGAAAGAAAACTAGAGACCAATATCCCTCATAAAATAGATGAAAAATCTTCACACAAAAAATATTAGCATATTAAATCCAGTAAAATATAAATAGACAAGTAGAGTTTATTCTGGAAATGCAAGGATGATTCAATATTGGAAAATCAATCCAGGCAATACACCATATCAATAGCCCAAAAAAGAAAAACCTTATGATTATATCAATTGATGCAGAAAAGCATTTATCAAAATTCACCATCTAATCACTTGTTTTAAAATCCCAGCAAACTAGGAATGCAAGGGAACTTTCTCAACTTGATAAAGGGCATCTAAAGAAACCCTGCAGCGAACATCATATTAATGGTGAGAAATCAAATTCTTTTCCCCTAAGACTGGGAAGAAAACATACTCTCATCAGCCTTATTCAACTGGAAACCTTAACAGATTGAAAAGGAAAAAATAAAACTAACTTTATTCACAAACAAAAATTTTCTAGATAGAAAATCCTAAGGAATCAACAACAACAACAAAAATTCCTGGAAACAGTAGTGAGTTTAGCAAGGTCACAGGCTACCAGATCAACACAGAAAAATCAATCATATTTTCCAATACAAGCAAAAATGCATGCCATTTGTAATTTTTTAATTAAATACTTAAATAGGGATCCCTGGGTGGCGCAGCAGTTTGGCGCCTGCCTTTGGCCCAGGGCGCGATCCTGGAGACCCGGGATCGAATCCCACATCAGGCTCCCAGTGCATGGAGCCTGCTTCTCCCTCGGCCTATGTCTCTGCCTCTCTCTCTCTCTCTCTCTGTGACTATCATAAATAAATAAAAATTGAAAAAAAATATTAAAAAAAAATTAAATACTTAAATAAAAATCTAACAAAATATCCATAGGATCTATATGTTGAAAACTACAAAATGCTGATGATATCATTCAAATCTGGCCTAAATAAATGATGAGACATACCATGCTCATGAACTAGAAAAGTCAATGTAATAAACATGTCTGTTTTCCCAGGTTGATCAATAGATCCAATATAATTTCAATCAAACTCCCTTCAGGATTTTTGTATAGATTGGGACAAGCAAATTCTAAAATTTATATGGAAAAGCAAAGGAATGAAAATGGTACCATGGACTGAATGTATATATCCCTTCCAAAATGTATATGTTGAGGGACACCTGGGTGGCTCAGTGGTTGAGTGTCTGCCTTTGGCTCAGGGTGGGATCCCAGAGTCCTGGGATCAAGTCCCACATAGGGCTCCCTGCACGGAGCCTGCTTCTCCCTCTGCCTATGTCTCTGCCTCTCTCCCTCTCTGTGTCTCTCATGAATAAATAAATAAAATCTTTTTAAAAATGTTTATGGTGAAACCTTAATTCTCAATGTGGTAGAATTTAGATATGGGGACTTTGGGAGATCATTAGAATATGAGGGTGGGGTCCTCATGATGGAATTAGTGCCCTGATAAGAAGAGACGGGGGAGAGCTTGTTTCATCTCTCTCTCTCTCTCCACCATGTGAGGATCAGCAAGAAGGCAACCATCTAGAAACCAAGAGGAGTGTCTTTGCTAGAACCCAACCATGTCAACACCCTATTCTTGGACTTCTAGCTTCCAGAGCTAAGAAACAAATGTTTGTTGCCTAAGTCACCCATCTACAGTACTCTGTTGCAACAGCCAAAACTGATGAAGACAAATAGCTGAAATAGTTTTGGAAAATAAAGAATAAGATTGGAGTAATCACACTACCTGATTTTCATACTCTCTACAAAGCTGCAGAAATAAAGACATGGTATAAGCAAAGACGCACACATGCATATCAATGAAATAGAATACAGTCCAGAAATAGAGCTACACAAATAAGGCCTACTGGTTTTTGACAAAGGGGCAAAAGCTATTCAATGAAGAAAGGGCAGTTTTTTCAGGAAATGGTGTTGGAACAACTGGACATCCATATGCTAAAATAAAAATAGAGCTTCAAATTAAATTTCACACCATATACAAAAGTTCACTCAAGTAAATCATAGATCCAAATATAAAATATAAAACTTGTAGTAGAAAAATTAAGTGAAAATCTTTGAGATCTGAAATTAGGAAAAAGATTCTTAAATTTAACACCAAAAATATAATCCATAAAAGAAAAAAATTGAGGGATTTAGGTGGCTCAGTCAGTTAAGCATCGGACTCTTGATTTTGGCTCAGGTCATGATATCAGGGTTGTAAGATTGAGCCCTACAGTGGGCTCCACATTGGATGTGGAGTCTGCTTAAAATTATCTCACTCCCTCTCCCTCTGCACCCAAATACCCTACTCCCCACCACATGCACACCAAAGCTCTCTCTCTAAAAAAAGGAAGAAGAAAAAGAAAAAGAAGAAGAAGAAGAAGAAGAAGAAGAAGAAAAAGAAAGAAAGAAAGAAAGAGAAGAAAAAAAGAAAAAAGAAAAGAAAAAGAAAGAAAGAGAAAGAAAGAAAGAAAGAAAGAAAGAAAGAAAGAAAGAAAGAAAGAAAGAAAGAAAGAAAGAAAGAAAGAAAGAAAGAAAAAGAAAGAAAGAAAAAAATGAAACATGAAAATCAGACTTCTTCAAAATGGAAGACTTTTGGTCTGCAAAATAAACTGGTAAGAGAATGAAAAGTCGAACTATAGTTTGGGGGAAAATAGTTTCAAATTACATGTACAACAAAGGACTTGTATCCAGAATACATAAAGAATTCTCAAAACTTAACAATACAAAACCAAATAACACAATTTTTAAATGGACAAAGAACTAAAATAAACACTTCACCAAAGAGGATGCATGGGTGTTTATTAACTAATAGGACAATGCAAATTAAAATCACAGTGACTTGTCTACCACACACCTATTAAATGGCAAAAAATAAGTTTTAAAGTACCCAAAATACCAAGCGCTGATGAAAATGTGAGGTAACTAGAACTCTCTGATCTTGCTGGTAGGAATGTAAAAGTTGTATGGCCACTCCAGAAAATAGTCCAGCAATTTCTTTTTTTTTTAATTAATTAACGTATTTATTTATTCATGAGAGACACAGAGAGAGAGGCAGAGACATTGGCAGTGGGAAAAGCAGGCCCCCTGCAGGAAGCCTGCTGTAGGACTCGATCTCAGGACCCCAGGATCTCGACTTGATCCAAAAGCAGATGCTCAACTACTAAGCCACCCAGGTGCCCCAGTCCAGCAATTTCTTATGAGGTGAAACATACACTTACTAGCAACCCCACTTCTAGTTATTTATCCTAAAGAAATGAGAACTTATGTTGACACAAAAACCTAAACACAAATGTTTACAGTAGCTTTGTTGCCCAAAACTGGAAACAACCTAAATGTCCATCAGGTGAATGTTGAAACAAACTGTGGTGTAGCTGTGTATATACCACTACATACCACTCAACAGTATAAATTAACAGATTATATACACGACAACCTGAATGAATCTCAATGGTATCACACTCAGTTAAAAAAAAAAAAAAGCCATCTCTAAAGGTTACATACTCAGGGTTCTGAGTGGCTCAGTCAGCTAAGGGTCTGCCTTTGGCTCAGGTCATGATCTCAGGGTCTTGGGATGGAGTCCCACATCAGGCTCCCTGCTCAGCAAGGAGTCCGCTTCTCCCTCTTTCTCTGCCTCTCTCCTTGCTCATGCTCTTTCTCGTGCTCTCAAATAAATAAAATATTTTTTAGAAAAAGGTTACATACTCTATTTTTCCATTTATATGACACTTAAAAACACAAAACCATAGTGATGAAAAACAGACAGCTGAGGGGAACAATGTGATAGAAGGTATAAACATGGAGGGGCACTGGTCTGACCAGTGGGGTGGTTACAATAAATCTACATATGGACTAAAATTAATAGAACTATACATACACACACAAAACATAAATTTTATTATATGATAATTTTTAAAATAAAAAAATTGTAAAGGAATATTAGCCTCTAAGATAGACACACTATGTCAACTCAAAGTCAAGAATATGTTGCCTCCCAGTCCCTGCCCTTCTTCTTGCAAATCACCTGCAAGGTTTTCTTGGGCTATGGGCTGCCACAACAGACTGAGCTTCAGGCTTCAGAAGCCATTTGGGGACAGATATCCGCCCTATTGGAGAACTCATCTGTTAGGTTATCAAGAATTTTAGCAAATACATTAGTTGGAAGATGATTCCTAGCGTTAGAAAGTGATACTTCACTTACCATCCTGTCTCTTTGCAAAGGGAATTATCTAGTCCCCTTGAGTTTATATACAGATTGCACATTAAATGGCAAAGAGATTAAAAACTAAAACAATGAGGCCACTGCTAACTGACCCTAAACCACAATGATGCCCTACACAGCTCTGAAAGTAGTAAGTAAAGCAGTGAGAAAATTGGATGAAATTTACCAATATTTGAGACACACACAAATTTGAAAATCCATTGTCTACAAGATGTATTCAGTAGGTGCTTGACCCAGCAGAAAATACATGCCCGGTGGGTGGAGAACCACCCCCACTAACACCTAAATTGCTTTCTTCTCAAAACAGAAAGAGGAAAGTGAAGAGACCTAGCCCCCATCCTCCTTTCCTCTCCCAGCCTCTTGCTCTCATCACTCCTCCTGGGCAGCAAATCTCACAAACCTACAGCCAAAACTTTGCACAGACACTGGAGAAACTTTTAGGTCTCTGTCCAGAAGATCCTCTGATTACCTTGTTTCATTTTCTCATCAAACCACAAAATAGGTCCTTGTATCATTTAGGAATGATTTTAGCTCCAAGGAACCAAAGAATAACAGCATTAACAAACAAGGTTCATTTTTCTCACATAAAACATGGACAGTTGATGGCTTTGTTTTAGCTGCCCCATGATGGCAGGACCCTGGTTACATGTATCCACATCCTCATGGTCTCTTAGTAATAAAAGAGCTGCCAAAGCCATAGCAGTAATCAACAAATTTCCACCACAGGATGTAGAGGGAACTCACTTACTTGACATCAGGAAGGAAGCAGGTTTCAGAGCAAAGTGATGCTCCTTGCCAGCTTCTCTTATCAGGGAAAGGATGTCTTCCCAGAATCACCCCAGAAATACTCCCTTTCATCTCATTGACCAGAGCCTATCACATGTTCATTCTTGGATCAGGGACTGGGCCCACTTCCCCAGAGATCATAGGAAGGAATTCCTGAGTAAAATTGATATTCTGTTGGCAGAGGGAAAAGGGAGGCAATATATAGTATCTGCCATTGCACTGTTACTATTCCTTCCTTTTTACAGATGGACAACTGTGGCTTAGAAAGGATATGGGTAAGGAAGATGTGGTTTATGTATACAATGGAATATTACTCAGCTATTAGAAATGACAAATACCCACCATTTGCTTCAACGTGGATGGAACTGGAGGGTATTATGCTGAGTGAAGTAAGTCAGTCGGAGAAGGACAAACATTATATGTTCTCATTCATTTGGGGAATATAAATAATAGTGAAAGGGAAAATAAGGGAAGGGAGAAGAAATGTGTGGGAAATATCAGAAAGGGAGACAGAACGTAAAGACTGCTAACTCTGGGAAACGAACTAGGGGTGGTGGAGGGGGAGGGGGGCGGGGGGTGGGAGTGAATGGGTGACGGGCACTGGGTGTTATTCTGTATGTTGGTAAATTGAACACCAATAAAAAAAATAAAATAAAAAAATAGAAAGGATATGGGACTTGCCCAAGGTCACCCAACTGGTAAATGCTGAAGCCAGGTTTCAAACCCATTACTGTCTGACTGCCACGGCTGTGCTCTGGATATCTGTGTCACTGCCTCTTTGGGTTGCATTTGATGCAGTGACCAATTTCTTCCCTCCCTGGAGCAGCAAGCTAGAGGTCTAGTCATGATTGCCCTGCTAATGACAGCCCAGGTCTTGGGTGGAGGACGGAGCAAGGGACCTACTGTGGATCAACATCAGAACCATCCTGCATGTGCCTCCCTGACTGTAAGAGGGCATGTCTGTGAAAGCCCTATCTTCCTGTGGTTCTGCCTTCCATGACCTCTTCCTACTGATCTCTGTTTTCCTCCTTGAAAAGGCCTTTAGAGACTATCAAGCAGAACACAGCTGAGTAAGGAAGCTAGGCTGGAATGCTGCCCCTCTGGCTCACTCTTTCACCTGCCTTTCTGGGCTGCTTCCTTGGCCTGTTCCCTCCACTCATCTTTTCTTTGTTGGTTTTCCCAGGGGCCCTGACACCTAAAATAACTCAAAAGTCACCATATATAATTCTATTGCAAACATATCCTCCCCTAAAGTGAGGGCTGCAGATTGTATTTCAATGAGAAAATAAATGAGCAGGTAATAAATTTTCCCTTCTTTCTCTGTGTTCCTAGTGGGCCTTGAAATTAGCAAGAACCAAATGTCACATTAATTTCACTGTCAGGGGCCAGCGCTAAGGGTGACATCATAGCAGCCCTTAGGATTGGGATCCATTAGCCTGAGGATCACTGGAGAAAGGGAAGCTGACAGGGTTCATGAGCAGGTCTCATGTGAAGTCCTACTGAGTCTTTTTTTTTTTCTGGACAGTTTCCCAGGAGGATAGAGCCAGGTCTCTAAAAAGTTAGAGATATTATGGTTTGGAGTGTGAGCATGAATAGATTTTCCAACACTTTGGTCATGTCATCAACACACTGCTTGTATGTCCATCCCTCTTTCAGGAGGGCTTGCGGGGAAAGAGCATCTTATTGTGTCTAAGTGATGGTTTCTCTGTTCCAAAAGAATTTCTGCAACATTATTGAGTGGGACAAGGACGGATTAACAAGTCCTCGGATTACTTGAGCGATAAAGATATACTGCCATGGGCCTTTTCATTTGGAACTCAGTCTTGGTCAATATCAACATCTTACGGCAAGTCGATAAATCCCAGTATCAACCGCAGTGGAAGAAGTGTCAATGCCCGCTGCCGGCAACTTGGTTTATGGTGAATCAAGCCCTCGAACGAGGCTTTAAATTTGCTGATGCTTTTTTCTGTGGGGTTTGTCGTGGCTCACCCAGCCAGATCGATTCGATGTGTCGTGCTAGGGAAGAGGAAAAGGTTTGTGGCTCTCAGAGTATTAGCAAGTTCATTTCACGCTGATGTTGCGACAGAGGCCAGGGGAAGGTTTACAGAAGCGGCATTCATCAAGCCAGCTGGTTGCCCACGACAGCCCTCAGGCTTGGAGCAGAGAGACACAGGGAGGGGAGGGGCTGGCGGCTGGCAATTCACAGGGAGAATTATGGCTTCTCTGGCAGAGACCAGGTAGCGAAGAGGGGAGAGGGTCTGGAGGCTCTGGTGGCTCACAGCCTACAGAGAGGAGCTAGAAGTGGGCAGCAGCCTAGTTCACTTTAGCCATCAGGAGCTATTTGGAACAAGGGCATCCTTTCCCCTCCCCAGAGTTTGTAGCAGATTAAATGCAAAAATGGCCCTAATTCTCCATCCTTCCCACACCACTTGCAATGTGACTCGGTAGTTCTTCCATCAAGGGGTTGAGTCTATTTCCCTGTTCTTTGAATCTAGGTTGCCTTATAGCTTACTTGGACCAACACACTGCAGCAGATCGAGTGGGCAGCAATGTCTCGGCTCCAAGCCTAGGCCTCAAGAGACCTCGCCCACTCCCCACACCCCCTCCCTGTCTCCATCATGAGAACAAGAGCAGCGGGCCTTCTGGAGGATGAGAGAGCATGTGGAGTCTCCCTGGCTGAGGTCATCCTAGACCATCAGCCTCCAGCCAACCTGCCAACAGACCACAGATGTGTAAGCAAGCCCAGCTGAGCCCAGCCCAGATCAGCAGAGTGGGCCAACCAACCCATAAACCTGTGCGAGCAATGATAAACAGTTACTGTTTTAAGTCAGTGAGGTTGGGGGGTGGTTTTCTTATATAGTATTATTATGTCAATGGAGAACCAATACAAGGTTTATCCGATTATTTTAGCAACCACAGCAATGCCCAGGCCCTGAACATTAGGGTTCCTGATTCTCTAAGGACCAAAGTTCTACCAGCTGGTGCTAAAAATCTGAAGTTTATGTACACATGCAACAACAACAACAACAAAAACCCTCAAAGGTCAGCCTATCCCTTCCCCAATAGACTGCCAGCAAAAGGTCATTCACGTTTGCCCAAATTAACTTATTCTTAGGGGCAAAGATCAGAACTTCCTAAACTACCAGTCCAGCTTTAGCTCCAAGACAACACAGTTCTATTTTCTGTGATAGATGGGCAAATGCCCATCTAGACTCCACCTACCCAATCTGCCTGAGTCACTGAACCATTTGGTGCAAGGGGCAGGGTCAGCCATTCCAGGCTCAAGAGAAAAGGGGAGTGAGGGATATTTATACTACTCATCTGCTTCTGTAACAAATGACCACAAACTTAGTCTTAAAGCCAATTTATTAGCTGACTGTTCTAGAGGTCAGAAGCCTGATGTAGGCCTCACAGAGCTAAAACAAAGATGTTACCAGGGCCACTTACCTTTCTGGAAGCTTTAGGGGAGAATCTGTTCCTTAGCTTTCCAGCTTCTAGAGGCTTCCTTCACTGTGTGTCTCATGACCCCCTGGCTCCATTTTCAAAGCCAACAACAGTGGATCAAATTCTTCTCACGTGGCAACTCTCTGACCTCTCCTGCCTCCTTATTCTACTTTTAAGGACTCAAGTGATTAAACTGAACCCAATCAGACAATCCAAGGTCATCTCCCCATCTTAAAGTCCTTAACCTTAATCATAGCTTCAAACTCATGTTGGCATTTTACAATAACATCATCACAGGTTCTGGGGATTAGAACATGAACATCTTGGGGGTAAACTGTTCTACCTACTACTATTACACGATTATTTTGTATAACAAGGATTAAGAGACAGGAAGCTTTTCTTTTTCTTGGCTACCTCCGTGGAATTGGTGGGCCAACACCTGGAATTCCATGAAATGGGCTCATGTTAAAGGATGGAGGGATGGAAATGGCCCAGGATTAATAGCATCCCATAACTCATCCACAGATTTGCAGAACATTCCTTCCTCCCTGAAATGCTGGTCTCAGTATTAAGGAAGTAGTGTCTGGTTACCAGTTCAAGGGCAGGACTAGATAGATGGCCTTAGCCCAGCAGGAGCACAGCTCACCATGCTGCCATGATCTGCACAGAACTTCCAGAACCTGGTGATGCCCTTGTAGCAATTCATGGAGACCACATAGAAGCCATTGCAGACTGCAACCAACAAGGTCCTTCCCCACTTACCGACCCTTCGTGCTGAGAGCTGAAGGCCTTCCAAGATGGATCTGAAGAAATGCTGCCCTCAAAGCTCTTACAGACTAGAAAATTACACAAACCATGCATTTCAATAAGTGACTATTCAAAATTTTAGAGAAAAGCACTACAAGCAACGAACAGATAAAATGTGATGGAAGTTCAAAGCAGGAAAAGATGGGAAGCACGCACAGCGGATAGAGCGAGGAAGCATAAGGAAGAACCTGGTGAGGCTTTTTGGAAGACATTAAGGAAGCATGTTCTACATTTTACAGTTTAAGCTGGGGTGGCCAAACTTCTGCAAAGGGGAAGATAGTAAATATTTCAGGTTTTGCAGGTCATATGGTCTCTACTACTCAATTCTGCTGTTGTAGTGCAAACACAACCACAGACAAGTAACTATAGTGCATGGTTGTGTTCCAATAAAACTTTATTTATAAAAATAGGCAATGGCCCAGATTTGGCCCACAAACTGTAGTTGGCTAACCCCTGTTTTAAGCCATGCTGTAGGCATCCAGTGAATGTTTGCATAACCATGAAAAGATTTATAGAAGATATAATGCTTTTGGTTAAGCTTTGATGAATGGAAATAACTTGAACATGAAGAAAATTGGGAATAAGATAAAATTAACAATTTTTATGAGATATTGAAGAGACTGGGCCCTCGAGAGTTTCAAATACAGGATTGGGATAGGGGAAAAACTTGAAATACAGCTTGTTTGAGTAGGACTGTTTCATGAAGAGCTTTGATAGACAAGTCGTTTAGACAGACAATACGAAGTAGGGAACACTTGATAGTTTTTGAGCTGGAAATTTACGGCATGCAAATATTTTTCAAATCACTAAGTTCAAGGATTGGCCTCTGTGGCTATGCAAGCATGCAAAGCAGATGTCCTGAGCACTTGCCCACACAGGATAAAAAACTTGCCCTTGTCTCTAACCAGCAAGTGGTCATGATGCCACCTGCTCCCACATACAGTTGGAACCTCACACATAACTGGGCCCAGATTTGCAGAAAATTCTAGTTGCCCATAGATTTCAGTGCTTCCCCCAAAGCACTGGACAGTTTTGCCTTCCTGTCCTCTGTGAGGGGGCCCCTGTCTCCATGTCTTCCCCTGGTCTCTCCTCCACCTCCTCCCCTCCCTCCTGCTGCTGTGAATCACATGTTATAACAAATGAGTTACCAAAGGCTCCAACAAGCTGCTCATCATTGTCCCCAGCAGGAGAAAAGCAGCCACGACCTGAAGCTGGGACCTTGTTAAGAGTTTGTAATGAGCTGACGGGGAAGCTATTTCTGCCTGATTAGAATCCTAATGCGCTGCTGACTAGGTGAGCAGGGGAAGGGCTCCCAGCTCTCTCCCCAGCACGCCCACCCCTCTCCCTGCTCCCAGCAGAGCTCCAGGCAGGAAACAGCTCTCTGCCAGCAGTTAAGACCATAAAGAACAAACACGAAGCAGCCCCAGAAACTCCCTGCCCATCCTTCTTCTCCCTCTTCTAAAGAGGATACCTTCATCATACTCATTTTTCCAAGCACACAGACCACTGCCACCTGCTAACATCCTAATGATGACACCTGGACCATAATTGGTCACAGGTGCCCCATGGGTCCTAGTCAGGTCCTCACTCAGAGCGAGATGGAAAGCCAGGAGAACACAGCATCCAACTAGTCACTGGAAAGATGAGGCCACAGGCCAAATTCCCATAGCGACTGGTCAGAGCAGTCTCCAACGCAAAGAATTTCCCTCGGGTTCAATTCAGAGAATATTTTGATATCCCCATTTTCTTCCAGTTGACTGGCTTGAGAAAGATCCGGATTAGTTCCAGTGTGAACCAATTCACCACAACAATGATTGTTAGAAGGAAAATGAAAACTTAAAACATATTGTGGGGGTAGTTCATGTTTGAATAAGATATAATATTTGGGTTCAGTTTGGGATTCAGGTTGTACTTATGGTGAAGTGCCCATATCAGAGGAACCTGAATTTTTGAAAGCTTAACAGATTTTCACATAGTCCTAGGTTATAAATTCGGGGAAAAGGACAATTTGGGGTAACAGTTAAAGTATTTCCAGATTTGGTAAAACCCCTGGAGGTGCCTGGGTTTAGTCCAGTCTGGCCCCTCTGCTTAACAAGGGCAGCTCCTATATCATTCCAAAATGACCACCACTACCAAGGAGACTCTTTGCTGTGTCCTCCACAAAAGCAAGGTTCTGTTCCAGGCTAAATCACAAAGGATGAGACCTTTTATGCTCCCACCAAGTAAATCACATCAGAGCCAGGTTTTCTCAACCTTGGTTGTGTGTACAGTGTTATCACCTGGGGAGCTTCCAAAAATGCCAATGCCAAGGTCTGCCCCCAAGAGATTCTGATTTAATTAGTCTAGGGTATGTCTTGGGTATTGAGACTTTCTAGTGTGTAGCTAGAGCAGAGAACCACTGTTCTAGAGTAATGTTTCTCAAACATCCATGTGTACATGAATATCCTGGGATCTTGAAAAAAATCAGATTATTATTCACTAGATCTGCGATGGGCCTGAGACTCTGCATTTCTACTAACAGGCTCCTAGGAGATGTTCATGCTGCTAGTCCTTGGACCATTTTGAGTAGACAGGATCTAACATATCATCCTGAAGTGCTACTACATTTATTGGACACTATATTTTCCAGGACTCTGTCAATGATCATTGTTAGAAATCCAACTCAAATTAGAATAATAAAAAGGAGTAATTTATTAGTAAGAATAAATAGGAAATCCAAGAGTAGGACTGGCTTTAGGCATGGCTGCATCCAGGAGCTCAAATTTTGTCAGTAGGATCTTCTGTTTCTGTTTTACTTTCCCCTGAGTTTGTTCCATTTTCAGGCAGGCTCTCTCCACGTAGCAACAAAGATGGCCCAAGCAGTTCCAGGTTTACCTCACTCACACAGCCAGTGTCTCCACAGAAAGGAGCCTCCCCCCCTCTCCCTCAACAT
Source organism: Canis lupus familiaris (assembly GCF_011100685.1). Lineage (NCBI taxonomy): Eukaryota > Metazoa > Chordata > Mammalia > Carnivora > Canidae > Canis > Canis lupus. The sequence goes on along the minus strand of NC_049229.1, from coordinate 51,012,623 downwards.
CCATAGTGGTCCTTGAAAATGATTTGTTTTCCCCAGCCTGGGTCATATCCCCACTGCAGGACAGGGACTGGCAAAGCTCCATGGTTAACAGCCTCATCTAAACACAGGTATTGGGGGTGATAGTTTCCCAAAGGAAAGGATGCAAAGCAAACCACAAAGGAGCTGATGTCCTGCGTGAGCACCACAGTGAGGTGCCAAAAGCTCCTAGACTTCCACTACCATCTCCCCTTCTCTTGCCACAAGCTCTCACCCACCGTGACTCTTCTCTGCTCCTCACCAATGGGCTAAGGCCTTCCCTATTACTCAGCAGGTTTGCTCCAGTCACATGCCAGCATCCCGGGTGAGCAGAAGCCAAAAAAGGAATCCTTATAACTCAGGACACCTTCAGTTTCCTCTATCCCTTCTGACCTCCACAACCAGGAGAGGAAGCAGACCAAGGAACAGACAGTGTTCTAAAGATGGAAAGAATGTTCAGAGATCAAGTTGAATCCTTCCATTTCACAGATGAGAACACCGAAGCTCAGCGTGGTTGAGTAACTTATCCAAGAGCACTCAGGCAGGGCCAGACCCTAAATTCAGGTTTTGACTCCAGTCCAGACTTTGTGATATTTATATTGTCTCCTCTGAGATCAGCACCAGTCCAATCCAGGCCTTGGGCCTCCTTTGGGTTTTAAAAGCTACTTTTGCCTAAAATGGAGAAGTGGGATGGAGATCACAGTGACAGACAGGGTTCCAGCCCACTGCTATGTCTCTAAGTTCTCAGGAGTCAGGGTGTGTGAGGTGTGCATGCCCACAGGGTTCTGCATGGGCTGGGGTGTGGGCAGAGATAAATTCAGGCTCCCAGTGACTTTGGGTTCTGAGCGTCCAGCAAGGAGGAAACGCCAGCAGAATATCCTCAAAAGAACCCCTCCGACTCCTGAAAGGACAAAATGACAGTTTATCGCCCCTCAATATTATTTATAGTATTATTTATTTTTATTTATAAGAATAGCTAAGATATGTAATGTTTAATATATGGCAAGCTCGACCTAATTCAATTTACATTAGCTAACGCATTTAATCCTCACAAAGACCTTATGAGATCGAAACAGTTATTATTATTCCCATTCTACAGATGACAAAACTAAAAGCACAGAAAGGCTGGAGGAGTTGGTAACAAAAATTATGAAGCATTAACTTTGAATGCGTTTTCCTTTCAGTGGGCACGTATCGGCCCCTCAGCCACCTGGGACACAAGATAAGGGTTACCACAGTAATCCCAGAGACAGAGAAATTTAGGGCCAGGAAAGGTGCAAGATTTTGTGTCTTAGCGTCTGCAACCCGGCCAGCCGACTGCCCCCTAGACGTTGCTGCCGCTCCTTGCCACAAGGGGGCGCGCAACTCCTGGGCTGGGGACCTCCCCACCTTAACTGGAGGAATTTAAAGCAGGGGAGGAGCCACCGGGGTAAGAGCAATCAAGAGGGCTTCATGAAAGAGGCAGATTTAGGCTTGAGCAAGAAAGAGGATTTTAGCAAGTGAAGAGCACAAGGAAAATGATTCATTCAACATTTGCTAAGCACCTACTGTATACCTGAGCACGCGGCCAAAACCTGGTGACAAATGAGAGGGCTCACACTGGGGAGTAAGCCCTATAACAACAGCTAGGTTTACTGCAAGCACATCACTCCCATAATTTCTTCACGTCTTCACTTCTCACGCAGAGACGTAGGCAATCCGATTGCAATGTCACAGGCAAGGAGCCTGCAAATATGGACTGGCTTGTCTAAGGTCACATAGCAGCAGCAGTGCAACAGAGCCGATTGCGGGCCTCTCTCCCTAACAGAACATCCGTGACAGCACCCTGGTAGCTACAGATCGGCAAGGGTGGGAGTGTCTACGCCCATGGAAGTGTGCAAACACCTAGGAGAGCCCACTGTTATAGACACATCCCAGCACACCATAGCACTGCTGGTAAGAGACTGAAGAAGGGGGCCTTAAACCTAAAGCCTCTCTCGCTTGCTCCTGGGCCTGTGCTTTTAGCCACTGTGCTGCCCTCAGAGTAGCTCGGTATAACTAGTGCTAGCACGCTCAGAAAGGAGCGCTCTTCAAAGATAACAAACTGACTACCTTCAGACCAAATATGGCCTCAGGGCTTGGCCTCTCTGTGACCCTATTTTTTCATGTGTAAGATGAGGATCATTGTAATACCTGCCTCATAGGGTGGTTGGATGAATTAATACACAAGCTCTTAGAATAATATCTGGCGCATGGAAAGTACTATGTAACCAACGGGCTTCATTTGTTAGGGCTACTCAGTGTTTCAAATGTTTAAAGAACCAGGGCAACTGGGTGGTTTAGTCCACTAAACATTGACTCTTGATTTCAACTCAGGTCATGATCTAAGGGTCAGCCTTGTTTGTCAGGCTCCTAGCTCAGTGGGGAGTCTGAGAGTCTCTCTCTCTCTCTCTCTCTCTCTCTCTCTCTCTCTGTCTCTCCCCACTGCTCAAGTGCATGTGTGCTCTTTCTCTCTCTCAAAAAATAAATTCTATTTTTAAAAAATTGTTTAATGAACAATATTAATTAGTTGCCAATATTTTTCAATCGTATTTCTGTGTAAAACTCCAGATACCTAGATTGTTTTTGAAAAATTGGAAGATCTGACCTCACTTTACCACGTGACAATAACAAGCTGGAGCCAGATCACAGCCGCCCCTCCCACCACCCTCCTTGGATGATGCCCTTTGGAGCTTTTATTTCACTTACCTCCCTCACCCACCCAGACAGCACCCATAGGCATCTGAGTTTGAGACTCCTGCTCTCTGCTCCTTAAAATGCACAGAATGATTGTGCTAGGATGAATGATCCGCTAGCCACATGTTCATCTGGCAGGCTTTACACCTGCTATTATCCCCACTTAGAGCTAAGGAAGTTGGTCTCAGGCTAACTGTGCCTAACTCAGTGTTGGAAGGGCAGGGATTCAGAGCTCAGGGTTTCTGGTTCCTCATTCAACACCCACAACCCACTTTTGAGCCAGAGCCTGAACTCAGAAGCAGCTTAGGGAGCTCTCACAATGTTGGGAGTAGGGTGGGGTAGGGTGCAAAAGCTCTGAGGCCCTGCCCATCCTTCCTGGTTTCCTGGGCCTAATGGGACGACGGAGATGTGGCTCTCAAGAAGAGCTGCCAGAAGAAATCCAGGATGCCCATTAAATTTGAATTTCCAGTAACTTTCAGATAAATGACCAATTTTTTTTTTACTATAAGTTTGTCCCATGTGTTATTTGGGACATACTTACACTTTATAAATTTGTCAAATTTCAGATAATGAATTATTTTAGTATATACATGTTTCAAATGATGCATGAGACATACACTAAAATTTTAAAAAATATTCCTTTACATGAAATTCAAATTTAACTGGTACTTTTATCTGGTACATGCCACAACCCTAAAAAGTGCCAGAGGCCTCTGCCAGCCCAGCCGCAAGGACGTCAGAGAATGGGCAAGAGGAGGAGGAAGCCCTCAACCCAGGGCTGTTTAGGAGGCTTGGGACAGCAGCAAAACAGCCCACCACTCCCATGATCACCCACACCAAATGTTTAAAAACCTTGTCTTCCCTACATTTATTTTACTAGTCAGTACTGTTTCTATTTCCTAATGTGGGAAAAATTAGAGAGGGAGACAAACCATGAGAGACTCCTAACTCTGGGAAACAAAGGGTTGCAGAAGGGGAGGTGGAGGGTGGAGGGTGGAAGGTGACCGGCACTGAGGAGGGCACTTGATGGGATGAGCACTGGGTGTTACACTATATGTTGGCAAATTGAATTTAAATTTTAAAAAATCTTTTAAAATCTTTAAAAAACTAAAATATTGGGCAGCCCGGTGGCTCAGTGGTTTAGCGCTGCCTTCCACCCAGGGTGTGATCCTGGAGACCTGGAATCGAGTCCCACATCGGGCTCCCTGCATGGAGCCTGCTTCTCCCTCTGCCTGTGTCTCTGCCTCTCTCTCTCTCCCATTCTCTCTCTCTTTCTCTCTCTCTCTCTCTCTCTGTCTCTCTCTCATAAATAAATAAAATCTTAAAAAAATAAAATAAAATATTTCCTAATATGGGGGCAAGTGCTGGGTCTTCCAAAGGCCTTCACCCAGCCATGCCATTGCTTCATTTCTGGAGTCACCAGGAAGCCAACCCGATGTGTTAGAAACAGAGGGGCTGGTCTCCCGCTGAGGGCATGGGGCACCGGCAGTGGCGGTGGCTCCGGATGGGAAACCGGCTGCAGGTGGGAGCCCCCCCAGGTCCCCACTCTCCTGTCCTTGGAGCGCTGGCCCTGGCCGCAGCCCCCCACCCCCGCACCGAGGCCTGGAGCCTCCATCCCCATCCCCACTGGGCCCGAGGCGGCCAGGCTGCCCGTCCGCACCCTTGCCCAGGCCCACGCGCGACCCTAATGATCCGTGACGGCGCGGACACCCGCGGCCGACTGCCCTGCGGCTGGCTGCACCGCTCGACCTTCCTCCACTAACCCAAGGGCCGGGGTGCGGGGAGGGCAGCAGGTGGAGCCCAGCTGGCTGCAGGTGCCTCCCCATCCCGGCCCCCAGCGTGGGCAGGCGATCTGCACCCTGCAAGCACCTGCCCAGGTGAGGTGAACCAAGGACACGCGTGAGGACAGCCGCGCGCTCACGGGCACACACACACACACACACACAATGTCGGCCCTGGCTGGGGCCCAGGCATGCTTTCTGCCAATCCACCCTCCTCCCTGGGTTAATAATGATCAGGCCCGAGGCTGTGCCAGCTGTTCCGGTGGAAGACAACAGCACCAGCGAGAAGACTGCCAAGCCCATCCCCCAACTCCTAAAACCCCACGCTGCCCACCGACAAGAAAGCAGAGGGTCCCCGGGCAAATTTCCCACGGGAGGGGGCAGTGCCCCTACCTCACGCAGAGGCAGGAACTGTGGCAGAGAGATGGGCCCCTGGCAGCTCCAGGGAGAGCCCGCCCTGCCCCTGAACTGGCCGGGTCAGGTAGCTCTGGGCTCCCAAGTGGGCCTCCCCTCCACCCCGACCTTCATCCTCCTGGCCCAGCCATCTCTCAGCTAACCCTGTTTGTTTTCTGCTTTGCACTTCGGATCGCTTGATGTTATATAGATTTGCTCATTACTGCCTCTCCCTTCCCTGGCTCTGGCCTTCCTCGTTCATTGCCGCACGCGCAGCCCCTACAGCACACCTGACATGCGAGACTTTTTTTTTTTTTTAAGACTTTTATTTATTTATTCATGAGAGACACAGCAAGAGAGAGGCAGAGACATAGGCTGAGGGAGAAGCAAGTTCCATGCAGGGAGCCTGATATGGGACTCGATCCCGGATCCCAGGATCATACCCTGGGCCAAAGGCAGATGCTCAACCACTGAGCCACCCAGGCCTCCCAGACATGCGAGGCTCCTAACTGCGCTGGACACTATGATAGCAATGGCCTCAGCTGAAGAGGGCTGCCTGGCCAGTCACACAGGCCCTTCCCTGGTGGGCCCACATCCCAGCACTGACGGAGGTGCAGCTCTGGGCGGCACCCAGGACAGCGGCAGGGGGCAGGTGTAGCTCAGAGCACCAGTGGGGTTGGCCGAGGAGGCCACGGACGGTCCCCTTATTGCCCCATTCCCACATCTCTTCCCCACTTTCCACCCGTGTTGGTCCAAGGACACTCCTTAAACAGCCCGCTCCGCGAACTTAGCCTTCGAGTCGCTTGCCAGAAAGCCAGACTTCAACAACCTGCATTTGTGGAGTGATGGGGGAGAAAGAGGGGAAGAAACAAGTAGATTTGACTTTCCACGTCCGAAGATCCTGCCCGAGGGCTTCCGTCCACAGCACAGTAGCTTGCTCAGCCCTTGAGCAGAGCAGCAGCAGTGCTAGGGTTTTAACGCTCAGGGGACACTCCTCAACCAGTGAGAGCAACACTCATCGATAAATAACCACCCCCACACCCTGGGAGGACAGTACCAAGGCAGGGTCTGCAAGACTCCTCAGAGGTCCCCAGGAAATTCAGCCCTTGCTCCCAGACCCACAGTGGTGATTGATTAATTGTTCATCAATCCCCCCTTTACTTATTGGCTTTTCTTTCTTCTCAGGTCTCCATTCCCTCACTCATACAACCACATCCCTGTCTCAGCACTGCTTCCAGGGGAATCCAAACTAGGTGAGCCTCCTACTGGGCCCCACAACATCTACTCTTATTTCTTTGCATTTCTGAGAGGCAGCATTGCAGGGACATTCGCCTCCTTTCAGCTTCTTTCATGACACAAAGACATTACTTGTGGGGCTCAATTTATTCTTTCATTTAACAACTATTCATTGAGTGCCTACCACCTTGAGATACAGCTGTGAACAAGAGTCAGGAATCCTTGCCCTCACGGAGCCCACATCCCTCCTACTGTGCCCCCTTTTCCTCTTTCCCCAACACATATGCCTGCTTCTTTCTCTTCTCTCACTCCTACTTACCATTCATGTCTCAGCTCAAATGTTCCATCCTCAAAGAGATCTTACTGCTCCCCTTCCCCATCAAATCCCCCCACCCCACCCTGCAGAGCCTGTCCTTTCTCATTACACCTGTCACCAGACTTGTCTCTCCCAATATCACGTCCACCCCACAAGCACAAGACAAAGCTCACTACTCTCTCGGTGTATCCTCTGCCCTTAGCCCTGTGCCTGGTACCTAGTGAATGAACCAGTATATGAAGAGTGAGTGAGTGAATGAATGACCTAATAGCAGCATTGTCATGAATGAAAGGTAAGGAGAAATGAGAAACTCATCTTTGTAGATGGACAGGGAGAGACAGATGAAGAGAAAATTTTCACAGTACCAGTACGGGTGACTGAGATGACCACAAATTTTGGAGGTCTAGACCATCGGGTAGCAGCCAGAATGTCCATGGGGGCCCAGAGAGAGCAGCAAGGGGGATGCACAGTGAGATGCAGAAAAGGCAGTCAGCCAAACCAAACCATTTAATCCTCCTTCACCATCTCCCAGCCACGGAAGGCAGCAATGGAAGGCATCTCAGGGAACATCTCTCCTCTCGTTTCACAGGTGCGAAAACCAAGACCCAGAGAGGCACCTTGACCTAGTGAAGGTCCTATGATTAGTGACAGGCTTCCATATGCTGAACTCACTGCCCATTGCTTGTTAAAACCTGAGCCTCAGGCTGGCCCATTCCAGGCTGTAGGTACAGCTTCCCACAGCACTGCCCTCAACCATGAGCAGCTTATTTTCCAGGAGAGATGGCTTCCAAGCTATACCTGAGTAATCAGTGACGTGTGGGATGGTCATACTCCTCTTGTAGCCCAGCACTCCCATATTGTCTTTCTCCCACCAAAGGATTGCTCTGAGGAGATCACCCAGACCTCACCTTTCTAGAACCTGTGCTTTGCATTCCAACAACCTTACCCAGGATTGAACCCTTGCTTAACACCTACACGTTCAGGCCTCTTCAGAGAAGCTCAGTGCCCCCAGGTGCTCTGTGCAACCCGATGTGACTCAGACAATAAAGGCAAGCCTCCCCTGATGGACATTTACTGGGCTCTGCCCACCCACTTCGGTTTTTGTCCTAGCAATAAACCTCATCCCAAGCTGACTAGTAGATTGTCAGTGACAACTAGGTAACGTCCAGACTAAAATCTTTTCAAAATCTTGGTCTTCAACATATCAGAAGAATAAGCAAACATACAGAAAAAATAATAGTTCACATTTATTAAAGGCTTTTTATGTGCCAAGGCCTATGCTAAGCATTATATTGGTTTTAATTTAACAATTGTATGAGGTAGAAAGCTTTATCATCAAACCCATTTACTTATAAAGAAACTGAGGCTCAGTGAAGTCAAGTGACTTGCCCAAGATCACACCACTAGTAAGTGATAGAACTGGAACCCAAGCCCAGATCCATCCAACCTCAAGCACTCAGCTGCCTCCCACCACCAAGCCACTGACCCTTTCCCAGAGACCAACCAGGGCTCAGACATGAAAAGGAGCCCAAGTGTGTGCCAGGCACCAACATCTCTACAGATGATGGCATCCCAGAACCAACTGATTATGAAAGCATAAAAAGGCCTGCTGATACCCAGTAAGGGGAAGCAGTGACTACTATCACATATGACACAGAATCACTGTGACCCTATGCCTGCCTCTGAGCTTTGTTCTGGGGCCCAAAGCAAAATGTGAGGCTTGGGAGTGCCCAGTTCCCCTCTCTGCCCCATGCATTTCCTTTCCAGCAGCTCTACCCCACATCCCCTCACCTTCCCCAGCCACACACCACTGACACCACTTCATTGTTATAGACAGAAGTGGCTAGGGAATTAGAGATGTGTCATCCTTCAAGAGCATGCACAGTTTTAAAGTGGATGCAGAAGGAGGCAATACTAAAACAAAGGAATAGTTCCTTCCCCACATTAGAATGTCTCAGTCAGCTGTAAGGTAATCTGTTACTACTAGCAGTGAAAACATTAAAATTTGTGGATTAAATGTTTTGGAAAACTGAAGTAAATTCAGGATCTTCCCTAAAACCATATCATAGTCACTTGAATTTAATATGTATTCTTGAGTAAAGAGAGAGAGGATGGCATGACAATCAGTTCGCTGGTACCTGCATAACTCACAACCCATTCTGAATATGGCACAACCCAAGTGAATAATTAGGACTGTTATATTATTAGTAATGTGGCATTTAGGAATTCTTATAGCACTTTACTTTCTCCCAGGTTTTTTTTAGACTATATCAAAACCTGAGTATCCCCAGGGGAGTACACTCCCTGACACGGAAGTATCATCCATCATGAACACACAGCTAGGAAAAGAGGCTCTAAAGAAATTGCAGGCTCAGAAGGGCACTTTGTAGAGACAATAGGAAGCTGTTACAGCTTGTAAGGTGCTCCCTGTCTTCATTCGAGAAGGTCTCTAAACCCTGCCTCCTCCATGAACTCTTCCTCCACCAGTGTGAGAGACCTGTCTGGTCCAGGGCCAGAACTCTCCTAGGGCCAGGGGGTCCACCTGCTTCAGTCTGCTCAGCTGCCATACAAAATGCCACAGACAGAGTGGCTTAAACAACAGACTTTTGTTTCTCAGAGTTCTCAAGGCTTGGGAAGTTCAGGTCAAGGTTCCACTGGATTGGGCTGACTTGCAGATGACACCTTCTTGCCATGTCCTCACATGGCCCTTCCTTGGTGCGTGCAAGCAGAGAAAGAGAGAGACGTCTCTCTGTTTCTTCTCTTATCAGGCCACCAATCCCATCATGAGGGCCTTACCCTCATGACCTCACCAACTCACCTACCTCCCAGAGATGCCAGCTCCAAATACCACCACGTTGGGGGTTAGAGCTTCAACATATGAATTTGGGAGGGTCACATTCATTCATTCCATAGCATCAGTGATGGGAATGATCAGTATAAAGATTGGTCCTCAGGTGACTGGTGCAAAAACTGAATCATTCATTCATCAAGCTGATACTTATTAGTATTTATTATATACTGTGCATATACTGATATTAATTAGCACTTATCATATATCAGTGCTCTGGTGATTCAAGCAAATCTAGTTATCTAGTTCCTGCTTTCATACAGATAATAGTCTTCAAGATATGACAACCAGAATCTGTGGAGAAGAGAGCACCAGATGTCAGTGTGGGTCTCTACAGAGTTCATTCATTCATTCAACATTCGGCAAGCATGATTGTGTGCTAGACACAGAGAGAAATCAGGCAGACACGGTCTCTGCCCTCAGAGAGCTCACAGTCTAAGACATGGAGGCAGGTTGCAAACACAGTGTGATTAAGTTCTGCAGAGCTGAGTCACAACATGTACATGTAATACTTGTGCATGCAATTATACAGCAAAAAAAGAGAGAGAGAAATCAGATAAATAATAGTGGTTCATCCATTATTCCTCCCAATGAGCAATACTCCAGCATTGGCATGAGCCGGGACGTGAAACTAGTGTGCCTTCCCTTGTATTCCACTTCCCATTATCTCTCTTGGTGTGATAATTGCTTGTTTGACTGATATTAATTCATTATTAAAAAGTCACATTTTTTTTCTTCACTCAAGGGCCCTAAATTCAAGCCAACCACTTCATCTGGTCATCAGCCAAAGAAGCAGGATTCAGTTTCATCATAGCCCGGGCTAGACTTCTTTTTTCTTTGTTTAATATATTTATTGTTGTAGTACAGTTGACATACAATGTTTATATTAGTTTCAGGTGTACAACATAGTGATTTGACAATTCTGCACATGACTCAGTTCTCACCACAATCAGTGAAGTAGGCTGGACTTTGTAGGCTGTGATATACTTTGTAAGTGGCCCGGAGAGTTTATCATTCAAGCCAGGATGCCCCTGAGAGTGAAGTCAAGCGATGTTGATCATTATATTAGAACAAGAAGCATAAACTGAAACTGTCCTGAGCAATTCCAGAATGTAACATGTCTATTTATGGGTGACTTAAGGGATTTCTATTTATTTATTTTTTAATTGTGAAAAGAGTTTTTTTAAACAAACAATATGTTTTGTTATGCAGGTATTAAATATAAGAATGTTTTCTAGTTTTAATTTTATTTCCTTAAAAATAGATTAAAGTTCACAATGAATATTCAAAAAGAAGACAGTAAAAAGTCTCCCTCCAACTCCTGTCCTCAGCCACTTAGTTGCCTGTACAGGAACCAATGGCCTGTATATACATACACACACACACACACACACACACACCTATATTTTACACAAATAACAGCACAGTATTCACACTGTTCTCTGCTTAGTTTTTCTGTTAACAAAACAGCTTAGAGATAATTTCATACCAATATGACAAGCTTCCTCCTAATATATGATGCTTACTATTTCACTATATGGATGCACATAATTTAACAGTCTCCACTGATGGACATATAGATTGTTTCCCATCTTCTGCTGCAATGAATGACCTTGGCCATACATCATTTTGTATACGCGCCAGTATATCTGTAGGGTAAATTCCTGGAAGTGGAACTGCTGAGTCAAAGGGCGTATCAGTTCAGATTCTGTTTGGTTGCTCATAACAGAAAAGCCAAAATAGTGATCACTTAAACAAGATAAAGATTTATTTCTCCCTCAAATAAAAGGAGTCTGGCGGTGGGCCATCCAGAGCCACCATGGGCTTCCAAGTGTTGAGGGGGACCAGGATTTTATCCTTCTGCTCTGCCATCCACTGTTGACTGTGGAGGCCTTCTTTAAGTAAAAGAACACAAAATTACAAATACCTATTTAGAGTGAGAAAAAAAATCACAATACATATAAGCTCTTAAAAGCTGGAATAACACAAACATCACAACAGATGGGAAAAGTAATATTAGAACTACTCAACTGTCCACCATATCTTTATAATAGGTTTTTTCCCTACTTTTTCTGGCTACATGATCTTTGATCACTTTATCACAGAACAATATTTTGTAATATCTTCTGGAAAATAAATAAAAAGATAATTGAATTTTTCCTTCAGCATGGCTCATTAAAATTTATTATTACTGTAGATAGTTAAAATGCATAAAACATGCAAGACATACTATTTGTAGTACTACTACAGAATTTGCCCTACGAATATAGGAATTCTGATAAAGTCTATGGTTTACAATGCCCATCAAAAAAATATCTGATGTGTCTATAAATATATAAGCTAAGTTACTGAGCATGTTCCCAATAGGAAAACACTTTGACCTAGCATCTGTGAATACCAAATTCTCCACCTATAAGCTTATACATCTTATAAGTGGGAAAATATTACACAAACTATCTTCTGGCTTCATGCATTTTAACCTCTTTTTCTCTTCTGCCACCAAATACTTCTGATGCTGGGCATAGGACACGTTCACATTGTGGTATGACTCCTGGCTCTGCACCTTCGTGTCATAAAGTCAAGGGGAGCTGGCACAGTGAGCAGTAGGGGTATTCATGGAAGCCATTCCCACAGCAGGATGACTAGCAAATGATAGCAAACCACAGAAGCATATCCACTTAAACACCAACTAAATGCATCCCCAGTTCAACTTCCTCCTAGCTGGATCCCCCAAATTCCCGAGGCCATTCCAATACCAGCCAAGCCAAGGGAAAATGTGACACAAGGAAAAATCAGACTAGAAACAGACAGCAGTCTCAACCATGTGCAGTTGAAATATCTCACTCCTGCAAAGATGGTTACAAGAGCACCTGACCACGTGAACACGCTAGGGCTCTCTCTAAAGGGCTCCGAAGGTTCAGCTCCCTTACCTGCATGGTAAAATGTCCCAAACCAGCAAGGTTCTAGAGTCAGACTTGTCAATCGAACACCCATGATTTGGAAGGTGGAAGGGGGAGGCAGAAGCCCTTCTTCCTTTGCCAGTGGCAGTTGCTGAGATGTGGTGTCAGCAGATATGAGTTTTTGCACTGGCTATTAGGCTCCATATTCTGCAGTCCATCCATCACCCACTTTGGGTGTATGGGCTGTAGAGGGCAGCTGTGTGGGTCCAACAGCACCTTTCATCTGCTGTTTGTTTGTTTCAATGTCATTTCAATTCTAATTTCACACATGCAGGAAAGAAAAGGACACAATGAACACCTATGTACTATCGGCCCAGTTGCAGCTATCATTAGTACTTTGCCCTTTCTTTTTTTTTTTTTTGGTTCATAATTGAATCATGCCATGGTAAATTAAAAAGATCATTAACAATTCACCTCAAAACACATATCCCCTGACAGTAGAGATACTTTTTCAGTTAACAACAAGACTGATAATATCCCTAACAAAAGTAGCAAATAATTCCCTAATATTACCTAAAAGTCACTAATATTCAAATTTCTACAATTGTCCTAAAGATATCTTTTGTAGCCGTTTCTTTGAAACCAGGGCCCAATAGGTTTCATGCAATGTATTCCTTCATTCTGCCTCTTAAGTCTTTTCTTATTTAGGACAACCCCCCTCATGACATTGACTCTGAAGAGATCAGGCCAGCTGTCATGTTGAGTGTCCCACATTCTAAATACGTCTGTTTCCTTATGCTGTCATTTCGTTATCCCTAGTATTTCCTGCAAAATGAGGTAGATCTAAAGGCTTGGGGGTTTTTCAGGGCAGATTTACTGAGGTATAATTTATATATAGTAAACATCATCCCTTTTACTTTACTGTTCTATGCGTTTTGACAGATACAAGCAGTCATATAATCTAAGAGCTTGGTTTGATTCAGATTTAACACCACTGGTCAAAATACTTTAAAGTGATGCTGTGAACTTCCTATTGAACTTCTTATCACATCCTCAGGTAATGTCTAGTTGTTCCACTATTAATGATACTAATTTTGAACACCGGGTTCCTGTAGCTTTCTGATCTCTGAATGCGTATTAGTTTTCTATTGCTGTGCAACAAATTACTACAAACTTGGAAGCTTAAAGAAACACCTACTTATTAGCTCACAGTTCTGTAGGTGGGAAGTCAGGTGTGGTGTCGCCAGTTTCTCTGCTCGGGGGTATTACAAGGCTCAAATCAAGGTGTCAGCAGGCTACATTCTGATCTGGAGCCTGGGCTCCTCTTCTAACCTCATTAAAGTTGTTGGTGAGATTCAGTTCTGACTGACCTTGGCTATCAGGGGAAAATAAGACTAGCATTACTCAGTGGAGACCTGAGAGGCATATGTCTGGGACCACAGGATTCTTTGGAGTGCCTACTTGTACCTCTATGTCCATTAGGAAACATTAATGGACAACTACAGTAACCAAATATGAGCAGAACTACCAAGAGAGTACATCCTTCAGGAAGGAACACCAGATAAAGTACCCCAAACAGCTGAATGCTGGTTGAGGGCAAAAGGAACAAGGGATAGATGGCAGAGGAAGGAAGTCATAATAACCAAAATATAGTAAATATGCAAATACGTATATTCTCCCTTGCTTTGTTAGGTATTTTCTTTCTCTTTCTTCTTTCTATTATTTTATGTTAGTGGCAGCTGATCTTATACTTTAGTCTTTAGAATATCAAATAGATTGTGACTGAACAAGAAGGGAAAAGCATGTCAGCCAGAGATGGGCACCATGACTAATGAGTCTTTGGGTCTTTCTTCTCTGGGGAGAGAATGGCTACCTTGCGGGCAGTATTATTTTTTTTAACTATGCTTTCTTTTAGATAGAAGTATGTTGTGGTTGTGTTGTCGCTGTTGGAAATTTAACTATGGACAAATGCTGGGAAACCAAAGGGCTGGATCATATGAGATGCCATCTCCTGTCACTTGGCACCCCCTTTCAATTCCCTCCTATACTTTCCCATAGGGAGATAGGATATAGATCACAGGGGATAGAAACTCAGAAACTACACTGCCCAGACAGCCTTCCCAACTTGGATACAAATCAGCTTTTGCCTATGAGATGTGCTCAGAGTGAGACATAAAAGTCTGAAGGGGGTTGAAGCCATTCTTAATCTGGTGCTAATGGCAGCTGACACACACAGGCTTTGGCCACAGTAAGTTTTGCAGTAGCCAGCCTATCACTGGAGTGATAGGGTTACAAGGCAGCTGTGACTTCCTAGTCTTTGGGTGGCAGCGATGGCTCTCCAGACCTCTTGATCACAGCCTGGGGCACTATAACCTATAATCCTAACTTTTGCTCTTTCAGTCCATCCAGTGGGTTTTTCCTATCATCTGAGTGCCTATATTATAACACTTTCTGCTTGAAATACCTAAGAGGGTTCTGATTCCCTGAACTGAATGCTGATAGACTCTTCCATGGAGTTTGTACCAGTCTGCATTTCCATCCGCAAAGTCGGAGAGTGTCTCTTTCCCTTGCAGCCTATGCAACACAGTGTATTACTAAACTTTTTGTCTTCAAATAATCTCTTAGGTGTTTAGAAGCCATGAGGATTGTTTTTCTTGCATTGTGCCACCAGCTCCCTGTCACGTGGCTGTCACGTGGCTGTCACGTGTAACCACAATGCCTGGACCTCAGGCCCCTAATCATACCAGGTCACCAAAGACCTCCATATCACCAAATCCAATTATCAACCTTTGATTCTTTTATTTATACTACCAGCAACATTTAATAAAAATGGTCATGCCTCTTCTTTGAGACTCTTGCTGCCCTTGACTTCTAGAGCTCATACTGTGCTCATTTTCCTCCTAATTCTTGGTTCCTTTTGTATGTTCCATCTCATATCCCCAACTCTGTAGCATCCCCAACTCTGTTGCCTTGGGCCTCAGGCCTTGGGCTTTCTCTATTGATACCCATTCACCTGTGATCTTGTTCAGGCTCATGGCTCTCAACCATTTCTCCACAAATGGTCCCAAATTTATATCTGTAGCTCCAATCTCTCCCCTACTTGAAATTCCCACTTGGATGTTTAAAAGTCATCTCAAACTAACCATGTCCTAATAAAACTAAACTCCTCCCTTCCAAAAAATAGAACCTTCTCCTCCCATTATTCCCTGTCTCAATTAATAACATAGTACCATCTCACCAGTCACCCAGGCCACAAACCAGGCAGTCCTCCCTGATTGCTCCCTCCCATAGCCCCTCATCCAATCCTCAGAAGCCTATCAGATCTACTTTATTTTTAAAAACTATTTTATTTATTTGAGAGACAGAGAGAGCATGGGGGGAGGTAGAGGGCAAGAGAGAGAGAGACAAACAGACTCCCCACTGAGCAGGGAGCCCAATGTGGAGCTTGATTGATACCAGGACCCTGAAATTATGACCTCAGCTGAAGTCAGATGCTTAAAAGAATGAGCCACCCACTTGCCCTCAGATCTACTTTAAAGGTCTATCCAGAATATGATGCTCACAGGCCCATAATGGGTCCTGGCTTAGTGTAGTGGCCTCCAGATGATCTTCCTGCTTTCACTCTGGTTCCCTACCAGCCATTCACAGCATACCTGCCAAAATGATTCCATTAAAACATAAGTCACATCAAGTCTCTCCAATCAAAACACCCCACTGGATTCCTATATTACTCTATGTAACTGTCACCTCTTACAATAGCCTCCCAAGCCCTTCTTCATCTGGCCTCCTGGCCAACACATCTCCAATCTTATCTCTACTGCTTTCCCTTTCATATCCTCTATTCTAGCTACACAAGCCTCCTTGTACCACACCAAGCACATGCCAGCCTCAGGGCTTCTGCACTTGCCTTTGCCCAGAATGATCCAGATAGCCAAGCTGCTGGCTCCCTCATCTCCTCAGTGGTCAAATGCTATCTCATGTTTATTTAATAGTCATTTCTGCCCTCCCTCTAGAGAGTCCTATCCCCTCTTCCTGGTTTCTCATCATAGCACTTATGATGATTTGAGCTTCCATCTGCCACCATCACAAAACCCCCTCCTCCCAGCTAGGAATGTAAACTCCATAAGAATGAGGACTTCAGGCTATCTATTCATTGCTAAATCCCTAGCACCTAGAACAGTGTTTGGCACATAAATATATAAATACCTATATGAATAACTCACTGAACAAAACTAATATATAGCCTGTCGGACATTCATGTCACTAGGACCAGGAGATGTAGATGTAGATGTAGGCTCCCAGGGAAGCCATAGGAGTGAGTGAAATTACTTTGGAGGGAGGAGGTAAAACTGTAGATGGGAAATACTAATTCACAAGCCATGGTAGGTGTCAAAACTAGAAATGAGGAGTTTAGTGAGAACAGGACAAAATTGCTGTAGGACATATAAGGGTTAAGAGTAATAGCTAGAGTGTAGGGGTGCCTGGGTGGCAAGTTGGTTAAGCATCCAACTCTTGGTTTCAGATCAGATCCTGGTCTCAGGGTCATGAGATCAAGCCCCACCATGAGCTGTGCTCAGTGAGTAGTCTGCTTGAATTTCTCTGCCCTCTCCCTATGTCTCTCCCTCCTGCTCACTCTCTCTCTCTAAAATAAATAAATCTAAAAAAAAGGGTAATAGCCAAAGTATAAAATATGCCAGGTACCTTATATGTATTACAAGAACTATACATTCAAAACCGTTAGTATTCATAATTTGACAACTAAGTGAGTACAAAAGGTTTAAGAACTTGCCTGGGGGCATTAAGCAAAACTAGGGTCAGAAGTTGGACTTTAGTCTTTGTGTTTTTACTATAACTGTGCTATAACTGCTTTAATGCGAGCTGATCAGGACCATATCAAGGTTGTGGAGGATGCTATCTCCAATCACCATCTCCGTGCTCACCAAGAAATACAGGAGGGCATCCTTAGAGTGAGACATGGTGGCCTTTTAAGGGGGCTAAGACGTGTTACCAGAATGAGCTCTGGGCAGAGGACCAGCATGGGCTCTTGTCCTGGCTTTGCCACCAACTCTCAGGAACTTTGGCCTCCTTACTGCATATTCTGACTGTCCCCCACCTCATTGTGCAAAGAGGGAGCCAGCCACATAATCTGGCAAGTTCCTTCTGGCTTAGAAATCCCACAGTCTACAATCAAGGCACCAACTCCATTTACAAGTCAGATAAGCACATCCTACAGATGCACCTTTCCCGTAACACCAGCTACAAGGCCGTAGGGAAAAATCAACAAATAATTAGGGCCTGCTAGACAGACATTTCTGATGGAATCAGAAGCTCTAAGAACTAGGACTTGGGAAAGGGGGGCTATGGAGAAGACTGGCACCTTTCAGGGTGGCACTGCACATTTTGGATACATGTTCATTATCAGGGTTCCTCTTCTTTTTGGTATTATAATTATTAAACTAGTGAGCAAAACCAGAGATTCCACATGTCAGAGGAGAGGCCAAGAATAAAATTTACTTTCTGAAAACCTAGATTGTAGAAGACATAATGCTAAAAAGGAGGAATTTTTAGACATACACATTCATCTATAAATACATCGAAGCTTGTGTTGACTTTCCACACACACCTGTCCATTAACCGTGCTTATGTGCACATGCCTGTACACATGTTCACACGGGCACATCTCAAAGTACGTGTGTATCTATATATACCCACAGGAGTGGCCAGATATATATTTATATATTGGAGCCTGGCTCTTTAAAATGGGGGATAATGACACTGAAAATTATTCTAAGCTTTTCAAAGACATAAATGACCAAACTGCCTCCTGACTCCTGAATTACATTACCCAGAAAGAACTTAATAACATGTTATTATCGTTTCTCCTCACTGACAGGATTTCGGGGCTGAAAAGACAAACAAGAAGTACGTTCGTAATCACCAGCACAGTCACCTCTGCCGAGCTGCGACCGCCGCTAATTCCAGGTAAGTGCTGTAGGATGGAAGAAAGCCTGCGGCTGGTAATGTGACTTGGTGCTTGGTAATTGTCAGCAGTTCAGTTGGGTTGTCACCCAGGGAGGGAGCTACAGGAGGCTCTTGGAGCCAACAGAAAATCCCATGGGGTGAAAGGGACCAGAGGAGAGAGACTGCATTATGGGAACCAAGATATAATTTCTCAGCTCAAAGACGTGATATACATAAAATTCCTTGTAAACTGTACAGCGCTCTGCCAATGCAACTGTGAATAGGAAGGGGTATCATTAAGGGGCCTCATTTGAGTTAGGGCTGCCGCGTATAGCCATAGAGACCGTGCACTGTTCAATTTCTGAGAGTGTCATTAGTCTATATGAATGGTGCCCCCTGGAGTTGTGCATTGTGGCAGCCCTGCTGGCTAAAGGGCTAAGTTTGATAATGAAGACCAGTATGGGGGCTGCTGATCCCCTCCTGGATAATGCTTGAGCCCCAGTGATGAACCATCCAGAGGGGTGATCAGCAATTCCAACAACTTGTCAATATTTTGGGAAATTTGCTACAGGGTAATTAAGTTGCAATTACAATTAAGATCCTTGAGGGCAGGGGCCATGTCTTATTCACCCAGTATCCTGAGTCTTATAATATGATTGGTATATGATAAATGTTCAGAAAAACATTTTTTTAAATAAGAATGGATGGATATTAAATGAATGGATGAATGAATGAATAAGACTCACAGGAGTCAACTCCTGGGGAGAACTCATTATAGTGATTGCCAAGAGCCTGTTTAGCTCAGAAGGTGTAACTGCACACTTCATGTCTCCTCTTCCATGACTTGGATTATGACAAGTCTTTGGTGAAAGGGCATGGACATGTCACGAGTTCAGTAAGAGTTTGTTTAGGATTTATGCTGTGCCCCGCCAAATGGTAGGTGCTATGGGCCTGTGTGGTGGAAAGAGCACTGTGGTCAGCAAATAGAGCGTAGGTCACAATCCCTGCCACCAAGGATCTTTTAGATGGTTTAGTCAGCTGTAAGTTCACAGGGAAGTGAAATAATGCTATCAGATGGTATGACCCCAAATACTAATGAATAACAAAGATGGTAAGTATCACAGGAATTTGGGGCAGGAAGCACAGGATTTCTTCTCTACTATCTACTCTATGGTCATGACAAAGTTACTTGCCTGTTCTGAGCCTCTCTTTCCCAGTTCGTAAGACTGAAGTAACTATGCCTACCATGCAGGGTCCTTAAAAGATTAAAATAGAGAAGTATTTAAAGCACAATGCCTGGCATATGGTAGAACTTTCCAGAATGTTGGTTCCTGTATAAGAACTTTTCGGTCACAAGTAACAGAATTCCACCCGATTCTAACTTAAGCCAAAGAGGGTGAGGAGATTTTTATATATAACCACAAAGTGAAGCAGTAAAGGCTTCAGGCATAGTGGTATCCAGGAGCTCACTATCACTAGGGCTCTGCCTACATTTCCATTTCTCATACAAGCTTTCTCTAGGGATAAGAATAGCTGTCAGCAGCCAGAGTACAGCTTAGCCTCAGAAGGTAGAGCTCCTCTTCCCAGAAATTGGAAAGAGGAAAGTCTCAGGGAGCACTCTGATTGGCCTGGCACAGCTCAGGAAACCGTGCCTTACCCAATGGCTGTGGTCAGAAGAATGAGATGACCAGACTGGGGAGACCTGAGCTGTGTTCCCACTCCTGTGTATATGGGGGTGGGGAAGGGTTAGCTCTATCCAAACCACATTGAACCAGCTTCTGAGTGGAAAAGGCTGCCTGTTTCTTATGCATACTCAGAAAAAAATAAAGACATAGTTGTATGTTTCTACAAAAAAAAAAAAAAAATAGAGGGATCCCTGGGTGGCTCAGCAGTTTAGCACCTGCCTTTGGCCCAGGGTGTGATCCTGGAGTCCCAGGATCAAGTCCCACATCGGGCTCCCTGCATGGAGCCTGCTTCTCCCTCTGCCTGTGTCTCTGCTTTTCTCTCTCTATCTCTCACGAATAAATAAAATCTTTAAAAAAAAAAAAAAAAAAAAAGCTTGCAGTTCTTTAAGGAAGCAAAAAATATATTTCTATAGGCTTAATATGCAAACACTGTGTGTATATATACGAATCCCCCACTCCCACCCCACCCCCACCAGCAGCTGGACCCAGAGACGGTTCTCACCTGATCCTGGGAGCCAGGGCTTTGCAACACCTGGTGAGTGGGCACAGCACTGCAGACACTCTCCACAAGGGAGGAAGCGGGAAAGCCCACCCAGTGGGGACCCCAGGCGAGGCAGGGGGAGGGGGTCAGAAGCCAAGTTCTGGTTTGGGAGATGATGGCTTGGGAAGGGGAGGAAGGCAGTGTGGAACCCCGGCTGGCTGACCTCCCGCCCTCTATGTCCCAGAGCCCATTTCTGCAGGGGCCACAGAGGGCCCCACTGCCTATTCCAGACACCACCAGAGCAGGGACATCCTGGTGCCCAGGAACGGGACTGGGCGACATGCAGTCGCTGGCAGTTGGAGCAGCATGGAGCATCCCCTCGGTGGTGGCAGAAGCAGCCCCAGTGGCAGTGACTGCAACCACTGACTGGGCCAGCCACCCGCAGGGCCCCCTCTGAAACACCACAACATCCTCCTTCCCTGATGCTCTGTTCCATTTACTCTGTCTTGAAAAGAAGGGAGGAGGGGGACTGTTTACTTAGCATCCTGTTACTGTGGCCTTGAGTAACCAAGCATTTAATGTCAGAGTGCTGGAGGGAAGGAAGGGGGGCAGAGAGCCAGAGAGAGAGAGAGAAACCAAGCACGGCATGAAATTTGCCATCACGATCATCATTTCAAATCATTTATCATGCATTCATTTGTCAGCGCATATTTTTCTAAACTCTATTTAGGACATAGAAGTTAAGAGAGCAGGCCCCAGGGTGGCCGTGCACAGGCTCACACCCCAGCTCTCCTCTGCAGAGCACACGGCTGTGGAAGGACTCAAGAGCACCTGGCATACACAAACTATTAAGGCCTTCGACTTCATGGCATTGTGGTCAGGGCTTGCCCCCACACCTCCCCTGAGGGTATCTCAAGTCTGACATAGAAACTTATTTTGGAGTTTCTAGTTGTCAAAATATTTACTGAGCTGCCATAGGCAAGGGGAATATGCGTACTGTGATAGGCTGATTCTAAGATGTACCCCAAGATTCACACACCCCCAACACAACCCTACACATCTTGTATAGTCCCATCCCTTGAGACATGGGCCAGACTGTGAATATGATGACATGTCACTTGTAATCCGCTTATGTTACTAGACAAAAGTAGAAGAATTTTATAGCAGCGTTGATTTAGACCCAAGTGAAACAGACAAGATCTTCGGTGGGCCTGGCTTAACCAGGTGAGCCCTTAAGAGTGACTGAGTCCCTCCTGAGGTCCTGCTGGCCTTGAAGAAGCAAACAGCCATGTTATGATCTGCCCACAGAAAGGAGCAGCCTTGGAGCTGAGGGCCTCAATCCTACCAACACAAGGAACTGAATTCTTCCAACAACCTGAATGAACTTGGAAGACAATCCCAAGCCTCAAAGAACATAGCCAGGCTGACACTGCCCAGCCTCGAATGCGGTCTTATGAGACAAGGAATAGAGCACCCAGCTAAGCCGTGGGACTCCTGACCCACAGAAAGTGTGAGAAAATGTTGCCACTTTAAATTACTATGTTTGTGGTAATTAGTTACTCAGCAATAGAAAATTAATATAAATTCTGTATCTGCTTAAAGCCTTTGTTGAATTCGGTTCAAAAGTGGGGTGTGCCTGAGTGTGTATGCTAGAATGAGAGAGAATTTAAGATCTAAAGACTGGCCCTGTTATTTTTGGGTCATAATCAAAAATACGAACTATCATTCATTCAACAAGTATTGACTGAGCACCTACTTACTATATGCAAAGCAGTAGACTAGGAATTTAATCAGGATTAGAAACCAAAACTGGAAATTTGTTACTGCTACTACCTAACAGAATGAAAGGGAACATGTTTAATGTTGAAATATAAGGCCGCCTTCAAACCAAGAAACAGACTCTTAACTACAGAGAATGGATGGTTACCAGGTGGGGGGAGGGGATGGGTGAAACAGGTGACGGGGATTAAGGGGTGCACTTGTTATGATGAGCACCAGGTGATTACAGAAGTGTTGAATCACTATAGTGTCCACCTGAAGCTAATATTACACTGTATGTTGTCTGTTACCTGGAATTTAAATTAAAACTAAAAAAAAAAGAAAAGAAAAGAAATACCAGGCCTCCTTAAGCCATCCTTATCAGAGTGAATGCTTGTCAAGGATGAGTTTGAGATAGTGAATGAATAATAGCAATGATAATAATAATAATAATAGAAGGCAGGCCCAGAATTTTAACCCAGCTCTGGCAAATTCCCTGCAAACAAACTCTGTTGAACATCTTGCAGGACATTAAATGGTCCTTTTGCCTCTTATCCTCTTTACCCCTTACCTGCCAGAGTATGTCTGCCCCATGTCTGTGTGCCCCCCAGGTTTCCTCCAGAAATAATAAAGAACAAGAAATTAAAGCTATATAAAAACAGACGCCTGGCATAATTGGAAGACAGAGCATACTTAAACCTCAACGCCACAGTAAATAAAGGAAGCAAACAAAGCCTCTCTCCCGGGGAGAGATCTTGCACATCCTTGCCCACCACCTTCCACCTACAAGGCTCTGCTGTGAGCTAGGGCCAGCCTGCAGGCATACCTTTTGGGGGAGAAGAAGGGGCAAAGGGAGATGTATCCTTTGTAAGTTGGATGGTCCAGCAAGCCAAAAGAGAACTTAAAAAAAATCAGAAGTATCTCATTATAGATTCTTTAGCAAATGGAAAACACGGCATATTCGTGGCAGATTAAGATTCTTGCACTCTTCAGGGAGATCCTCCTGCTCCTCATTTCCTGTCCACCTCCCTTCTCCTCTCTGCAGCCACCATCAAGCAGCAACAGGCTGCTTTGCTCATTGCCTGGGAAAAAAGAAGAGACTTCCAGAAGGGGAGGTTGGGGTGGGGGAGTGAGTCCCTTACTGGCATTTGATTTCAAAAAGCTAGCTTTTTGGATTTTTCCCTCAGGGAGTGCAACAGACTCGAAACTTAAGCCAAGGATCTGAGAGAAAATATTAGGAGTAAGAGCAAGACTCCACCCTCCCTCTGTGCTCTCTGCCACTTCCCCTGACCTAACCCCAACTAAATAGAGAAAATTTTCCAGACTGTTAGGAGGGACGATAGCCAGGAGATTTGTATCAAAGCTGAGACGTTGCTGGGTCCCAGAAGGGAGCCATGTACCCTCTTCCTTGTTCCTATTTTACTTCTCAGGAGTCCAGACGGTGTGGGGTCCCAGGATACCTGTGACTATTTCCTAGGCAGAGCTGCCTCTGGACTGGACACAAGGCCCCAAAAAAGAAAAGATCTCTGAGCTTTCCCGTGCCCCAGCGTGGTTCAAGAACAGCATTCCTGGGATCGCTGAGCACAGAAGTCCTGATATAGCTGCCCTCCCTGATGGGGTGAAGCAGCTAGAACAAGGGCCATTGCCCAGGCAAACACAGGAATTAGGGGCTCATAAGGTAAATATTTCCAGGAAAGGTGAGGAGTGGTGCAGGTTGCTGGAGGACTGGCCCAACCCTGAAGATGCTGCTGGCGTGGCCTGATGGCACCAAAAGCAAGATGGCCCCTCTGGAGGTCCTAGCCCCAAGGAAATCCTGGGTACTCAGGAGGGGAAGGGGAATTACTAAGATGAATTCTCTCTCTCCTAGGAGAATGCACTTGAACCTGAAATGGGGAGGTCCAGCGCCTTTCCTGAAGACATACCAAAACCTCCTTGGTGGTGGGGGGGGGGGCTGTTAGCATAGGGTTCTGAAGCACAGGTGAGGGATCCCAGGCACAAAGGGGCAGGTGGACACTGAGCTGCACTTGCCAGAAAGTATGTGCCTGCTGCAGGTATGAGCAGGAAGGGAGAGGTCTGTAGGAGGAGTCCCACAGCTCCAGGATCCTCAGCCTGGTGAGTGCCCAACAGACCTGTGGAGATGACCATGTACATGATTACAGCTCTTCCTCCTTCCTCTTTGAGAAATAGCCAGCTTGCCAGCACCCCTTTCCTGCAGCTAGACTCCATGTTTTAATTGGAAGATGAGGAGGGACAGGGGACAAAGAGAAAAGCAGAAGCTCGTTCCCAGAGGGCCCCCCTATTCAGGCTCCCAAGTTGACAGGGCTGCCCACAACCTCTCTAAAGCAGATACACAGTCACCTGGATGCAGGGGTGCTGCTGGTCCTTAGCATCCCCAGCAGTGGAGTGATGGGACAGGTTGCTCTACACATGCTGCTGATCACATTCCATGTCTGCCTTTCTGATCCCAGGGATATATATATATATTTATTGTTTTGTTTTTAACCTTTGTCTCTCCTTTTTTTGTAGGACCGAGCTCCTCCTAAGTGGATAGGAAGGATTGCGTGAATAAATCATTTAACAAATGCCTAACCAAACTCTAGGACATAGCACTTTCCTTATCACATCTGAACTCACTTGGTGAGCTACTTGGTACAACTACTACCAAGAGAAGAAAATATGCCCTGCCCCATAAAAAGAATACAGAAAGACAGGGAGGAAGTAGCAATCTGACAATTAATTGTTCCACTCTAGGAGAACCACACTGTACAATCTCCTGAAGCCAAGTGTTCAGTGACTTTGCTTTGGCAATGGCGCCTGAAGAAGGGTGATCTAGTGCCCTAGAACTTTGCTACTCCAAGTGTGGTCTGCAGCCCAACAGCATCACCCAGCAGCCTGTTGGAAGTGCAGCATCTCAGACCCCACCCAGATCTCCTGAATCAGACTCCGTATTTTTTTTTTAAGATTCATTTTATTTGTTTGAGAGAGACAGAATGCACACAGGACAGAGGGGGTGGGGTACAGAGTGAGAGGGAGAGAACCTCAAGCAAACTCCCTCCCAAGCATGGATCCTGAAGTGGGACTCCATCTCACGACACTGAGATCCTGACCTGAGCCGAAACCAAACGTCAGATGCTGAACCAACTGAGGCACCCAGGCACCCCCAGACTCTGCATTTAACAAGAATGCACACTGAGGTTTTAGTAGCAAGGCCTTCTATTACAGACAGAAAGGAGAAGAGCCCGCTAGGAATGGAAAAACCAGTGAGATGATTAAGAGTACCTTAGGTGGCAGGTGTTCATAGTGTCTATTAATTTCTTAACTAATTATTATTCGACAGCCAAAGAAAAAACCCAGAGAGACCTAGAGTACAACATATGTCATCTAATGCCAAGCCAGCCCATCTGATCCCAGAGCATGGCTCACGTGAGATTCTTCACATATAAACATTCATAAGTGAACTACCAGGCCAGTGAGACTTACCCACCTACCACTTTCCCCAACCCCAAGTCCCTAGGAGGCCTATCATGACAACCCTAACCTCACCCCCACCCTCCCACCTTAGGAGAAATTGACCATTTCCTACTTTATTCCCAGTGCAAAGTAGGCACTCAATAATTGTGTGCCAAATAATGAAAGTGTTGTGCTAGCAGGCTTTGATCAATTAGTGATTGTAATTGAAGCTGAATGTAATTAATTATATAATTTTGGGCTGTTCAGGTTTAATTCTACTAAAATTACATCATGAAAACAAGGCTGGAAAAATAATTTCAGATGGAAAGGAGCTGTGAGTGAAGCTTCTATGTACAGTAGGTGCACAGAGTTGGCTCCCTTATCAACAATAAAGGATTTATGCAGCTGTGTAACTAAAGGGTTCTGATCCTGAATCCCATTTGGACACAGAGTCCAAATTCAAGGACTTCACTATAATACCAGTCTTATGGAGACCTAGGCACTCTCTACCGTGGAATGTGCTTAATTTGGGGACATTAATTTGCCTTGATCTATTTCTACTCCTGCATGGTTTCCATTTTTTTGTGCCACGTGAATCTCTTTTTGACTCTCACAGACCCAGAGGGTGTTAAAGCTAAAGAAGGATTTTTGGGGAATCTTTAGAGCAATGGTTTTTAGCCCAATACAAATATTTTGTATTGCCCCTTGCCATCTAAACTAAAATCCATAGAAACTACACTCTTGCACTGTTGGTGGGAATGTGAACTGGTGCAGCCACTCTGGAAAATTGTGTGGAGGTTCCTCAAAGAGTTAAAAATAGATCTTCCCTATGACCCAGCAATTGCACTGCTGGGGATTTACCCCAAAGATACAGATGCAGTGAAAAGCCAAGACACCTGCACCCCAATGTTTATAGCAGCAATGTCCACAATAGCCAAACTGTGGAAGGAGCCTCCGTGTCCATCAAAAGATGAATGGATAAAGAAGATGTGGTCTATGTATACAATGGAATATTACTCAGCCATTAGAAATGACAAATACCCCCCATTTTCTTCAATGTGGATGGAACTAGAGGGTATTATGCTGAGTGAAGTAAGTCAATCGGAAAAGGACAAACATTATATGGTCTCATTCATTTGGGGAATATAAAAAATAGTGAAAGGGAATAAAGGGAAAAGGAGAGAAAATTACTGGGAAATATCAGAGAGGGAGACAGAACATGAGAGACTCCTAACTCTGGGAAACGAACAAGGGGTGGTGGAAAGGGAGGTGGGCAGAGGGTGGGGGTGACTGGGTGACGGGCATTGAGGGGGGCACTTGATGGGATGAGCACTGGGTGTTATGCTATATGTTGGCAAATTGAACTCCAATAAAAAATAAAATAAAATAAATTTTTAAAAAACAAACTACAATCTACCTATATAATTTTTCAAGGTCAGGTAGCCATTCAAATGCAGGTTCTGCATTGCCATTGGTTATGTGCTTTTCTAAAATGGTGAATAACAGCTAAAGAAACAAAACCATCTCTCAATTCTCATGGCAATTACATCTCTGGAAATTTAATGGGTACTAAAACCAAGCAAATCATACCTCACTCTCGGTACCAAACAAAACAAAACAAAAACAAGCAAAAAATGCTAGGCCTTTACATGTGAAAGTTAGGTTGTAGACTCAATTCATTATAAATAGGATTTTCACCACACAAATATCCTGCAGGACATCTGGAAATCACACAGGTCAAAGGAAAATTCTTTGTTGAGTAAAGCTGCGCTCCCTACAGGAAGATATCTAGCAGCCTTGACCCCACCCACTCAACGTTAGTAGCAATCCCCCAGTCATTGTGATAACCAAAACTGTTCCTAAGAACTTCCACAAACTACTTGAGGGTAGTAGTATCCTCACTGAGAACCACAGATTTAACTCAATCTCCTTGCAAGTGAGAAATCAGAGACAGGGGAGGAAGAGATTTGCCTTAAGTGGCCAGCTGGCCAACAGCACCTCAACACCTCAGGACTCCCATTTCAGGATCCCTCCTAGCTCTGGGCTGCAGCTCCTCAAGCTGAACATGGTCAGAGAAGATCAGCTCTTGCTCAGAAATCCTTTGGGTTCCAATGCAGGAACTCAGACGGCTCCCCCAAAACCCAGAAGGTAAAACTCCCTGCAAAAGAAAAGAAAACATGGCCATACAGTGTTGATAAAGTCCTCTAAGCTAGGAAATGACATCACAATGCCTTTAAATCAATCTGTCCAATAAGCCCAAGATGTCTCTTCCCCATCAACAGTAAGCTAGGAATAGGAATGTTCTGTCAGTATGGAGAAGTTAACTTGTCCCCCTGTGTTCATCGATGAGAGCCCTGAAACTATCCCAGGTAAAGAAAGGATCTGACTTTGAGAGCAAAACAAAACAAAACAAAACAAAATGAAAAACAAAACCACTGGGCATCTGTCAACATTGCTCCATCAGTAGCAGTTAACTGGTATTCTGTGTTAAGAAGAATTCTAGAGTCACATCCCAGTACAAACCAAAAGGATCTGTGATCAATCTGTAGAGTTTGCATTGGCCCTGGTAGGCGCTGGCAGCACCACACCATGGATTTGCTCCATCTGTTTTAGAACTGCAGACAAAATCCAGTTTATTTTTCTAGGTCAGAAGCTCATTCATTTTATCAATGACAGTCATTCCACCAATTCTTTGTTCAAAATTTCAGGCAAACATCTTCTTCCTGAGAGTTGACACAGTTCAGTCATGAGATAAATAGCATAAGTGGTCATGCTAGGAGTCTTGCTCCCTCACACAATACACATGAGTATATGTTACATAGCAGTCATCGGCAAATCTGTTGTATTGCACATAAGAATCGGCCTTTCTCAAGGTCCCTAATTCATAAAGTAAGATGCATTACACAAAACTCAGCATGAATG
Organism: Canis lupus familiaris; assembly: GCF_011100685.1. Classification (NCBI taxonomy): domain Eukaryota; kingdom Metazoa; phylum Chordata; class Mammalia; order Carnivora; family Canidae; genus Canis; species Canis lupus. The sequence goes on along the minus strand of NC_049229.1, from coordinate 50,984,162 downwards.
CCACCATTTTCCATCTGAAATTGATATACCCTTAGTTAAGGGATCAAGATGACACAGTGCATAATAACTGATTGTAATTAGTGCCTTGAATATTTCTTGGTAAGATGCCTATATTTTAAGTACAAGTGTCTTTAGACAAAATGGCTAAATATTGGTTATGTTTAGTAAAGTAGAGAACATAAAAAAAAGACATCTAGAAGAAAACAAAATAATCATTCAAAAAGGCTGCCTGTAAAACACTTATTAGAAATACAAAATTGAGTCAAACGCTTTTGAATGAACTGGTTTTAAAAATCTTAAAAATGAAAAAAAAAGCGGCAAGAAATAATAGGAAGTTCAAATGGATCTGAAAACACTCAATACTTAATTCAAGAGAAACTTGTCTCTGGGAGAACTGATCCTTAGGCAAACGAATTTTTGGCAATGTGACCATAGACAAATTGGCCTTAGGTGAATTGAACAAGAGCCAGTTTGGTGGGACAAGATGGGAGACAAAGAGGACAGGGAGGGGACCAGATCTAGACCAGGATGGTGGTGGAAGATAGGTAGAGGAGATTTGGTGATACAAGACATATGAGGAGGTGGAGTCTATGGGAGGCTGCTATGAAGTTCAAGAAGGTATATATGCTAACTCGTGGCTCTCAGACCTTGGTGACTACAGTTGGCACCATCCACTGAGATAGTAAATGTGGGCCTTTTGGTCAAAGTGAAATCCAGAGAGATAACGGTGCCCCAAAGAGAAACAGTCTCATTAAATCTTGCTTCCAGGTGGAGATGCTGACCGCCATCATCGTCCCCATGAGTCATTTAAATCCCTTGCTGGCCTCCCAGGCCACAGATTCCCATTCATCACTGCCTCCAACAGCAAGAGCCTCCCTCCTTACCCAACACCAGAAAGACCACAGGCAGGCAACATGTCTGATTCATTTTGTCTCTCTCCTCCCCTCCCCCATAAATAGGTGTTGAAGGAATATGGGCTGCACACATGAATTGAGGCACGTGTAAGTAGCCCCATAATGACCAGTGAGGGGCCTACTATGGCCTCCACTGTCTTGCAAGAGACAAAGAAGTACTCCTTGCCCTCCAAGACCTGTAGAGGGCACGTAGACAAATGCGTACAGACAGTGGGCGTGGAGAGAAGGGTCAGGAGAACTGAGTTATTAGTTCTCAGGAGGCCGCAAAGGCACAGTGGTCTCGGGAGGCTTCCCTTGCAAAGCAGAGCTTGAGTGCCATCAGGAGCAGAAAGCAGGGAGTGTGCACTTAAGGCAGAGTGGACAACAAGAGCCAGGCTATGGCTAGGAAGCCCACTGTCCAGACGGAGAGACAGGTGACAAGCCACCCGTGAGCCCTTATCTCACTCAGCCAGACACGTGACACGAGGGGAGACAGAAACTTCCACCTACACAGTCCAGCTCCTAAAGTCACCCCAGGTTTAACTCATGTTCTGGAACTGGCTAGGCCAGCTCTTAGGCCTATGGGGAACACATGTCTCTATCTTAAATGTGCCCAGGGACATCTCTATCAAACTAACACTGTGATTAAAGAAAGAGCTCCTGCCAGCTCTCTGGGGGTGACCTGTGGCCAGCTACTCACAGAATCAATAAGAGAAATTAAGCCTATTTCAGCCAAAGAGCCAGCTTCTAAGAACCCCATGGGTCATTAGTAAACAGGCATGACTATTCTAAAAAGCACATCCATACACATGGCAACCAGCCAGAATGGCATGGCTCTCTGTGGTGATTTGACCAGAAATGGCATTTAAAGGAACCTTTTAGTAGCCCTCACTCTCATTGTCTCAACAACAGCAATAAAAATTTACTACAACTTAGTCCTGTTTGTTCTTGTTCAGTGGTGTGAAAAGTGTCCAGTCTATAATCGTTTCCTTATTTTCTATCTGTGTGAATGTGTCTATTACTCCCCTCTAGACTTCCTCTAGGCTCTCCATAACCCAAACATGAGCCCAGGGCCCTTAAAGATAATCGCTGCAATGGGTATGGACCCTTTGGTTAAGCATAAAATATTCAATGTGAAGTAACTTATACCAAAAAAAAGGCAAGGCAGATTTGTTGCCTCAAGAAATTGAAAAATCAAGGATGGATCTAGCCAACAGGAATAGCTTGATCTAGGGGTTCAAAGAATGAGGCAGACAAGATAGCCACTGGGGGCTAATAATAAAAATTATTCAAAAAATAATAATAGGTGAGACTGACTTGCCCTCTCCCTGCCAACGCCCCACTGGTGACTCCTGAAAATAGAAGTGCAATATATCTGAAAACAAAATACCTAGCACCAGGCCTATCTTTTGCGAGATGGGGCTCAATATTCATGCTTCCGATATTACATCCATTTGTCATTCCATTTGTGTGTATGCTTAAAGAATTAGTTTGTGCTAAATATAAACGTTAAAACTAGACTACACTGCCGTTTTTATGACCTTGTATTGGTATATCTGCATTTTCTCTAGTTGCTTGGGAGCCTTCTAATTTGGAAATAGCTAGGTCTCTCTTAATTTCAGAGACCGTGCCTAATGCCCACCTGTGGAGGAGTTTATAGGCTGCATCTCTTCCCTCTCTAGAAGACACGTGGAAGGTGTATGAGCCTAAAGCAGGGTCTCAACCCTGGATGGGAGCTTTAACAACAAAGGCACTTAAGTCATGTCATATCATTTCCCCCTGGACACAATATCATGAGAAGGACACTTCACCTCTGCGGTATTCTTCCCTAAACCCATAACCCCGGTCTAATCACATGAAAACCTCAAACAAGCCAAGATCAAGAGATATTCTACAAAATACCCAACCAATACTCTTCCAAAGCATCAAAGTCGTCAAAAAGCAGGGATGTCTGAGGAATTGTCACAGAGGACACTAAAGAAGCGTAACAACTGAAAGCTACATGCCATCCTAGACTGGATCCTGGAGCACTAAGAGGATATCAGTAGGGAAATGGGTGAAATATGAGTAGTTTAGTTAATAGTCCTGTACTAATGTTATTTCCTTAGTATTAATAAAGGTACCATGGTTATGTAAGATGTCAACATTAGGGAAAGGGAGATGAAGGGTATGTGGGGACCCCCCATGTACTATCTTTGCAACTCTCCTGTAAATCTGAAGTTATTTGAAAATAGTAAGTTAAAAACAATACCAAAAAAAAAAAAAACCATTAAAAATGTCTGGCCCTCATTCAAAGCACTTCAATCAGAATCTTGGGTTTTCAAAGCTCTCCTGGTGATTCCAATGTGCAGGGAGGGTTGTGAACGGAGATTCAACTGTATATGCAGCAAAATTCCTGGCAGCGCTTATTAAAACAGATTGCAGGGCCCCACCCCGGAGTTTCTGATTCAGCAGATCTGGAGTGGGGTCTGAGAACTTGTATTTCTAACAAGCTCCTGGGTTATGCTGCTGGTGGTGGTGGTCCTGAACCTACCTTCAGAGCCACCTATCTAGGTCCTTGCAACTCAAAGTGTGGACCATGGACCATGGACCCAGCAACAGATCCCCTGGGAGCTCAACTGAAAAGCCGAATCTCAGGCCCCACCCAGACTCAATCAGAATCTTGTATTCTAACAAGACCCCAGGTTATTCATTGTTACATAAAATTTTGATACACACTGTTCTAGAACAAAAGTGCAGGGAGTGGGGATGAGGACATGGGACCTGAAAAGGCAGAGGTCAAGGGCTTACTATCCATCACTTTACCAGTCTTAAGAGCCTGGCCCTCCTTCTCAAAAATGGGAAAAAGAAAACTAGGAAGAAATATCAGGGGAATTATGCAACTATTAAGCCAAAAGCAGAACTGAGCAGAGTGTCTTCTGCCCCCAGCAGTGCCAGCCAGGGGCACGGTGACCTGGCTCGGAGGTGAGCTGGCTGATGTCAGAGGCTGAGGCAGCCTCCAGAGAAAGCAGGCCAGGAGGTACTTGCCACAGGGAAATGGACATCACAGCTAACCCAAGGTTTAATATCTACTCTGCTGAGGGCTGACCTCACCTTTCCTTTAGAAAAGAGAGTGCACCAAGCTAGTCTGTGCAACTTCGTAATGGGCTTTACAGGAAGGAAGGAGGGAGGGAAAAGAGGAGGTGAGAGCAGCTTTTTTAAACAAATGGGCTTTCACTAAAATGTTTGCAGATTTAAGGCTTTGCAGTCTGGGCCTCCTGCAGTTTTCCTCTGGCCAGTTACCTGCAAGCAGTGGCATTGGGGTGCCTGGCATCCAAAGACTTTTGGTCAAATACAAGTCCTTCCTGAGTCAGCCCGACAAACACCACCACTCCAAAAGGTCAGGCTGCAAAGAACAGCCACTCTCTGTGGCTTTGCTCGTCCTGCCCATTAAGATCTTGCCCCATCACCAGTTCCCAACTTTTAAACCCTAATCCCTCATGGCTATACCTGGAAACCACGTAAGCCCCAAGTGTCACTTGCAGGGCTCCACTGAACTCTTCTCACAGCTGTTCACACAGAGGGTAATTCTCAATCTCCCAATGAGTCCTGCCCCTAAAGGGATTTGCTTAGGGGCCTCTGGGAGCCACTTTGGTTTTCTGAGACATCATTCGTTGGCTGCTTACATTCTTGGGGGCCTGGGAGTGGGCTCAGAGCCCTGCTGAAATTAACCTGGCAATCAGACAAGGCAATGTTCCTAACAGAGGATGAGTGGTACATGTAGTTTATTTTTAATATACAGATTTCAACAGCCCTGAAGAAAAGTATTCTGAGATTCTAAATCCCTGCATATTTATTTAGCACTTACTACAAGCCAGGATTCTCAACCACCTATGAACTAAGCATGTACCTAATAGGTTCTAGACCACATGGCCATAGAGTTGGAATTTCTACTCTACCTGAAAAAAGGGGAAAATATCCATGTTGCCTAAATCAAAGAAGCCAACGTCTCAACTGAGTATTTAAGTGTTAAAAGGTAAAACACTCTTCAAAGTAAGCTGCTGGGGACTTTCTGACATGACCCATTGTCACTGCTGGGAGAAAAAAAGTCACAGGATTTTATTGGGAAGCATCAAACTCAAATCAACTAATGGCAAGTTCCACAGGCCAGAGAAGGAATCAGAGCAAGGCCACGCATAGAAGCTCAGCCACGCTATCGCTAAGCCATTGGAGAGAGGGAAAGAATTGCCTCCTATGGCTCTAAGCTCCAGATATGGCTCCACCCAAGCCAACCATAAGCCACAGGCCAGTGGTCAGTCAGTAAAGACATACCTCGGGCCAAGGGCATAGGATAAGAACACATCAGAGTGGTTATTATATAATAAAAGCCTGTCTGATCTTTGTCTCAAGCCCCTGGGAGGTAACTTAACTCCCTGGAATTTCTCAGCAATAGGAATATCCTTGTTTTTCAGGGTGTGCTCCTTGGATCACACTTGAGTTTTTACTAGAGGACCTGGGATGGGGGTGATATCAGCCCACTTTCTCCAAGAAGAGGAGAGAAAGGTGGGCCGGAGACTGAGTTCAATCATGTTATCAATGATTCAATCGATTGTGTCTATGTAAGGAAATACCGATAAAAACCCTGAACACTGAAGCTTAGTGAACACACTGATATGCCACGAGGGTGATGTGTCCTGATCCCACAGGAGAGGAGGTGGAAACTTTGCATTCAGGATCCTCCTAGACCTTGCCTTCCGTGTCTCTTCATTTGACTGGTCCTGATCTGTATCCCTTAAAATAAAATTATAATCACAAGTATATCACTTTCCCAAGTTCTGAGTCATTCTAGTCAATTATTGAATCTGGGGGGAGGGGAACACCCAAATTTGAAGCCAGTTGGGCTGGTGAACCTCCAAACCCGCAGCTTTGTGACTGAAGTGTGGCCAGTCTTCTGGAACTAAGCCCTGAAGCCTGTGAACTCTGCACTAACTCCAGATGGTCAGTCTCAGAACTGCATGCAGGCCACAGTGGTCCAGCTCCCACCCTGCCCTAGGCCCCAGAGAATATGCTGGACTCCCCCACCTCCACTGAAAACCCAATTCCTTCTCAAAGCAGGGTTTTTGAGACTCAATTCAGGCACATATGACAGGCCACAGAGCGAGTATGATCTAGATCTCCAGCACTGGGGAATAAAAATCAAAGTGTGGAATCCCACTTAGCACCTGTGTGACTTCAGGGAAATCACTAACCCTCTCTGAGCTTTGATTTCCATCTCTATGAGACTCATGACCCTTCCCTCTCACAGAGCTGATGGGACAAATCAGATTTAAGTTATTTGCAAAGAACCTAGCCCGGTCTCTCTCCGAGGAAGGCACCCAAAACCAACTAGCTTCCCTCCTCCTTTCAAATTTTCCTATACCCTAAACTCTCCCAGATTCTCTCCTCTCCCTGGTTAACTATTCTGGGTGCTGTGCTCACTGGCAACGTGCTGATGTTTTAGATTCCAGGGTAGCTAGCAGGAAGCCAACCATTAAACTAAAAGTGAAAAGCAAGTAACCATTACCTTGAACAAAAAGGACATTTATATTTACTTCAGTGGCTATAAAAGACACCATAAAATATAATATGCAGCATGCATCCTCATGATTAATAACAGATCTTGCAAATTATTCTCTCAGGTCCCTGGGTGCATCCAACTGGTCACTAAGAACAATTAATTCTTTCAGGAAATAAAGGGATTGCAAATCATCTCTGGTCAGTGGAAAATCCGCTCGTTGAATTATGAATAAAGAGAAGAGGAGACTCATATTTAGCAGTTTCCTGCCCCTGTGAATGGAGTGAAGTAAGAGATCACAGAGACTCAAATACAACGACTGTCTGTGAGCATGGGTACTCAGTAATAGTAGGACCTGCCAAATGGGAGGGGTCTCTTGGGGACCTGGAGTTACAGTAGGAGTTTGGGGAGGTCCCAGAAACAGGAGCAGATGACTGAGTGGGGGCGTGGCAGCTCTGGCCACCTGTGGGCAACAGGTGGAAGCATGGAGTCCAGACAGGCGCCAGTGAGGTTTCAGAGTGAAACCAATCCACAGTGGCCGAGGCTTACACTATGGACTCTGGGACTGGTGACATGAAATGACAAGCCAAAGGGCTAAGTCAGGAGGCAATTAGTGGAACAAAGCATGTGCCAGCTCACAGGGAAGGTGATGAGAACCCAGGGAAACCAAAGTCAGGGGTTTCTGCTGAGCTTCCGAGTTCCTGGCCTTGGGCTTCTCAACTTCTCCAACCAGTCTGAGAGTCTTGGAAGGTAAGAAAGAAGGACCTACAAAGGACAGAAAGTGGTCACACGGGGAAAGGCTGAAAGGGTGACAGGGGCATGATGCCAACTAGAACACAGTGGCACATGGCATCCAGGTCTATTCTTACCTAATGGCCAACGTGGATTCACTCCCAACCTAGAATAAAAATCCTGCCAACAAAGCCCTTCCCTGCAACCTTGAAGGGGTTTTTATTGACTCACAGTATGTAAAACACCAAAGGGGTCACCATGACAGCAGTGAACTCATGCCTCGGAGGCCAAGCCATCTTGCTCAGGTGCAACACCGTCTGGGGAGTGACAGGGCAAGGAGAGGGAGTCTGTTCCTAGCACTCTCAGAAACTATGCTCTCTTTCCACAAAATCAAACTTCCCACAAGCTAAGTGTAGGAATTCCTGTAGGAAGTCAGTGGGATTCATAGTCCACCCCAATGACAGGAATGGTTACCGGAAGTAGGGGGACATCCAGCCCAATGGTGCCTGCCAGAAGCAGGAAAGAGACTTGTGTCATCTTCCTGGATAAGGAGAGAAACCTCTTGCATGGTACAGCTTGTGGGCCCAAAGACAAGGGCTGCAGTGTAGGACTGGGATTCCAGAGGTGGAGTATAATGGTGCCATGGACAATGACTGTGGGGCTCCAGGTCAACATGTGACAGCAACAGGGCACCTGGGTGGAGACATGACAAAAGCACAAGGAGTGAAAAGTCCACTTGCCCACCACAGCATCACATTGGAAAGGGAAAGGGGACAGCAGGTCCACTCAGCATGGAGTGGGCAACAGCCAGCAAAGCAGGGCCAAGACCCAGCTGGCCAACCTCAATCCCTTCACACGCAGAATGAGTTCGTGAAGGTTGATCTGCCATAAATTGAAGGCCTCTCTGAAAGAGATCTGGGTCCTTCTGAATAACGAGCTGGCATTCTTCTTCTTGTGCCTGCAGAAGGGACAAGAAGGAAGGAGAAAACAGGAGATAAGCAAGCAAGAAGCACTTGATAACAAGTGATAACTTAGAACAAAGGAAGATCATGGCTTAGCCTACTCCCAGACCCCCGCCCTGGTGGGTGACTTCTAGTTATGTGATCATAGCACTGCCCATCCAAGGACCAGAGGAACTCAATTACTCCACTGGAGCTTTCCAGATAAGTGGGGTAAACAAAAGCAGCTGTTTCATAGAGCATCAAAGGCCTAGTGGACCCTAGTAGAACATTCCAATGTTTCCCTTTTTCCGTAAGTTGAGTAAATATATGCCAATCCTGAATCTCCCAAAGTCAAATATAAAAGCTTTCCCAAACTTTCTGAGGCTAAATCACCTGGAAACTAGGTCAGGTGGTCCCGAGAGGCCGAGCCCAGCATGGATGCAACCTAGTTCAGTCCCTTCACACTAACAAAAGGACAGGATGAAAATTGGTGTTTATGATAATGACCCATTCAAGGCTTCATTACCAGAACCCTCAAAGGAAGAATAAATCATGTTCAGCCCTTTCTGTGTGCAGTCTATTTTGTTATAATCTAATTCAATATTTGAACATGGGTGCATGATATATGTGGCCAATGCTCCCCTGACCAGACAGTTTGCCAGAATGACCCATTCTCTGCAAAGGACGGATGGGAGTTGACATTAGTCTAGGGCTCCTCTCTCAGAGGGGAAAATTCAGCTAGAGCAAGGCCTTTCCCATGTATCTGTATACTCAAATAGAAGGATCTAGAACTCTCACTTCTCTAGCAATATCTCCCTGAGGAAGCTCTCCCTCCCTCACCAACACTCCAAGGGACTCCAAGGGACTCCAAGGGACTCCAAGGGACTCCAAGGGACTCCAAGGGTACTGATCATCTAAAAGATCTGAGATCCCAAGTAAACCTGCTGGCAACACTTTCTAGAGTCACAGCCACACCTGCAGGGAAAGGAACACTGGCCTTGCTGTGTAGCCAATGCTGGGAAGACAGGTTCTGGGACCAGTTAGAGACGGGACAGGCATCAGGGTGTCCTGATTCCAAGCCCAGGGGACACGTGGATGGAACTGAGACACTCAGGAAACATTTCAAACTTAATGACAGTAAGAATCACCTGGAAATCTTAACTCAGAGGGTGAGGTCCTAGAATCCACCAATTTTACAAAGCACAGGTGGCTCTCTGGACCATGTAAACATATCACCTGGAATCAGGGAATTCACTGGAGCTGTTTCCTGCCCCTAACTCTTCCTCCAGGGAGAGTTGGAGACTAAGGAGTTCACGCAGGGCCCTGGGGACCCATGGGAGAAAGTGGAGGCGAAGAGCATCCTTGGGGTAGGCCAGAGAGCTGGGAGGGGAGGAGAGGCTGCAGCCCGCACTCACATGGCCAGCGCTCTGACGCAACATCGTGACATGTTGAGGAAGGAGCTGGCACTGGCACGAGTGCCCAGAGCAGCCTCAATGCCACGGAGCAGGTCGTTGGTCTTGAAGATGAGCAGCATCTGGCGAGGCACATGGTTGAGGAGCTGGCTGATCTCGGGGAGGTAATTGGCTGCGTTGTTACGGATCTCTGCGTCCTGAAGCAGCAACAGGGAGACAGACATGGAGAGTTGGTGGAGGAAGTGGGGCCCAGAGTGGTGGGTGTCACGGCAGCCTGTGGCTGAGGGAGCTTCTAGTATGGCTGCCTCAGCGCCATGAGGAACCTCCCCTCACAGGGAAACTCCTGCCTCTCATCTCCCAGTAGGACTGTGACCCTGGGTAAGTCCTTTCATCTCTTCTAACCCAGTGTCCTCATCTAAAAACTAGAAATGCTCGTGCCCTCCATGCCCACCTCCCAGCAGGACCACAAGGGTCAGCAGAGATAAGGAATGGGGAGATAAGGAATGCTAATTGCAGTCACAACAAGGGGCCCAGCAGTGCTACCAAAGGCTTCCCCATGTGGCCACCTTCTGCAGCACAAGCAGGATGCTCAGCCCTTTCTGGAACACATGTGTGCTGCTGATAACTGAGTTGCTGTGAAACTTGAAATGTCCCTTAGGCAGGAGCTATCAGACGGGACCATCTCAACATGAAGTCAGACACTGAGGCTGGCTGTCCCCCCACTGCCTCCCACCACAGCTGTGGGTCACCCTGCCTGAGGGTGAAGGCCAGATCAAGGCCTCCCTCACCGCAGGGACCCCCTAGGTAAAGTTGGGACTGGCCTGGAGACAGTCCCTCTCAGCCCCTCCCAGAGCAAAAGAAAGTATCTGCACCCACCCAGACTCCTTCTAGGGTGTCTCTTTAAGCTTGGGCTATCCTCATAGTGGCTGTCTCCAGCAGACGCTGTTGGGTGCCTACCCTACAGCCATTACCCCTTCTCCTTTGTCAAAAGAAGCCCATTTTTGTTCACTTGACCCCTGGGGGCTGTGCTCTTCAGGCAGGTAGAGCCCCTCCCTAGCCCTGGGGGGTGCAGGGATCTTGATTGATGTCCGCTATTGTCGGCTCTGAGCACAAGGCCTCTGCCCAGCCATTGGCTTAGGCATGGATGAGACACAATTCTGGCCAATGAGACCAAGGGGGAGTCTGTCAAGGGACTTCTGGGAAAAGTTTTCTTGATCTTAAACAACATATGAGAAGAAATGGCCCCTAATTCCCACTTCTGGACATCAGGTAATAAAATTGTAAAGCTTGGAACGGCCACAGTCATCTTAGAACTTGAAAGTCAGCCCAGAGCCCTGCGTTGCTGATCTGCTCAATTAACAACCTGGACCCACTCACCTCCAGGCTTCTTGTTATGGAGAGAACACACGCTGAATTGTTTAAGCAGCTTATAGCTGGGAAAACAACTTCCCTGATACAATGTGGGAGGCTCCCCTCATTCTCAATAAGACTAAGACTCAGGAAAACTGAGCCCCTACATCTCAGAGACTGGGCTGGGGCTGGAGTGGCTTAGTTTATTCTTTCACCGAGTTTTTGTCCAAAGTGAGCAAATAGAGTCCATGCCTCCAGAACCTACATGAACACCTCTCTATTAGATGTGGTCCAGGACTGCTGGGACCTTATAAAAAAGATGTACAAGACGGGATCCTTGCCTTCCAGGTACTCACCAACTAGTTGGAGAATTCATACAAGTATACAAACAGCTACACTTCAAGAGTGCATGCAGATGAGTGATACAAGTATTAGGGGCCACCTCTGGCAAAGGGGATGAGGAGAGGCTTCCTGGCTGGAGCTATGGACTGAATTGTGCCTCTCAAATCGCTATGCTGAAGTTCTAACCTCAATACGATTGCATGTGAAGGCGAGGCCTTTAAAGAGGCAAAGTTAAATGACTTCAAAAGGGTGGGGCCCTAACCCTGCAGGACTGATGTCCTTAGGAGGAGAAGACGACACCGGGAGTGTGTCCACATAGAAGAAAGGCCACGTGAGGACACAGCAAGAAGGCAACTGTCTGCAAGTCAGGAAGAGAGGCTGCACCAAAAATCAACCTGCACTTCCAGCCTCCAAAACAGTGAGAAAACAGACTTGTGTTGTACAAGCTACCTAGTCGGTGGTATTCCATGACGGCAACCCAGGCCGACCAATATGGTAGCATTAATGCTGGGCCTTTATAAGTGAGTAATAATGCCAAATAAAGTTCTAACTTAGCTAATAAAAACACAGATCATATACTAAGTACCTACTGTGTACCCTGCAACCTTGTCCATCGCTGAATCTTTAAATACCATATACACACTGAGAACTCTCAAATTTATATCTTTGAGCTCCAAGCTGGACTGCCACCCATGATGCTCCTATGTGAATGCTCGAACTACTGTCTCCAGCCCAACTATGTCCTTCCCAAAGTCTTCCCTATGTCAGGAAGTAGCTCCACCCTCTACCCTATAACTCACACCTAAAAGCTGTGATTCAACTTTGACTCCTCCCTCTGCCTCCTCTCCACACCCAAGTCGACAAAAAAGGCCTCTCAGTCTTATATCCAAATACACCTTGGCTCCATCTGCTTCCCTCCACCTCCACTGCCTTTGGCATGGTCTGCACCCCCATCACCTCTCAGCCTCCTGACCGACTGCCCCACTGCTCAGCTTGCTCCCTCCAGAGAAATACTTAAAATAACAACTCTGTTCTTCCCCTGCTTGAAATATGTCAAAGGCTCTGCTTTGTACTGAGAACTAATCCAAACTTTTTCCCATGGTTTATGAGGCCCCGTGTGAAGCTCCATCCGCCAAGCACCCCAAATCCTTCTCATTCCTGCACCCACCTCATCACACTCCAGACCATGCCAACACTTTCTCTCCCTGCCCTGGTGCACCGTGTGCCCCCTTGCCTAGAACACTTTCTCCAAGCTCTGCCTGTGGCTGTCCTCCAGAACTCAGCTTAGATGGCAGCTCCTCTGCACGATATCTGAGCACCCAATCTACACACCCCCATCACCCACCCTGCCTGTTGCCTCCAGTATCTGCAACCTGCAGTTATTCCATCTACCTGTTTGTTCACTTGTTTACTGCCTGTCTCTCTCAACCACAGTGCAGATCACATGGAAGGCCTGTCTGTCTGCTCATCATTGGAACCTCAACACCTAGTCTAGGTTCGAGGAAGAAAATAATGTTTGTTCGGTGAACAGACTTTAGGAGCCATGGGGAGGCACTTTACATGCATTATCAATAAAGCAGAAATTATCAACCCTATTTGACAAAGCAAGGAGATTGTCTCTCTCCTGAGATAGCAAGCTTTAAAGCCATATAAGCCTGGGGCTGCTGGTGGTCATCACTGCTACAAAGCTTGCTGGGGAATGAGGTCAATTTGCAGAAAAGTAGAGCCAAGGGATGGCAAGAGGTGGTCTCTTTGGTGACATCACTTAAGACTCCATCTAGCCATTTCTAAAGGCCCTCATCACAAGGTAGCTTATGGGGTGGAGCACGAGGCTCCAAGAGGTGATGAGAACCATCCAAGGACATTCCACTAGGAAAAAGCAGGAGCTAGAATTAGAATCCAGGTCTGTCTGAATGCACAAGCAGGACTTGTTCCTTGTGGTGAGCAGGGGCCTTGGCTGAGTCCAGACCTGTCCCCACATGGCTATGGGTCAGTCTACATGGGTCTGGCAAACTGACAGACCAGGAAGACAGAAACCAATTCCCTGAGGAATGAGAGGCCTGGGAGAGAGGTCGCTACAAGTACAGGGGAGAAGGAAGGGTACCTAGAACCAGTCTCAGCTGACTCCATGGGTTTCTTGTCCAGATCAATAGAGAAATGAGCTACAAAGATAGACCCAAAAGTCTGTTTACACACTCAAGAAGGAAAATGGCACAAGTGGCCCTGCCTGAGTGCCACACTAGGAACTGACGTGCTCTCTCCAGTAGGGAGGTATACAGGAACCTTGCGATGGGAGACAGTGCCCAGCAGGAGACAGAGCAAGTGGAGCCAGACTTAATGATGAGACAGTCTGTGGGAATTCCCAAAAGTCTTGGAGGAGAACTTGGAAGCCTGAAATCCCATGTGAGTGGGTTGTAGCAAAAGCCACAGCAGTCTGGATAATATGGTTAACATGACCAGGTTGATAAGGCCAGGAAGGATACAGTGACACATCATTCATTCTCCCTCCTTGCATTCAGGGACACTGTCTTCTAGTATATCTCCAAAGCTGCCCACTGTTCTATTATCACATCCCACCAGCCCAGAACCCCAGACCCAGGGTTGGAAGGGGTCCAAAGGCTATCCCTGGCCCCACCCCTTACATTCAGAAGAAGGCAAGGCCAAGAGGGGATCACCTACCTCAGTGGCAGTGACTGGAGCTTGGCCAATGCCCCTGTTGACAGAGTCCCAAGACCGGGCCGTCAGCATGCAGGCAAACAAGGGGTAAAGATCCCCAGCTCCCAGGCGCTGGCTGTACTTCTTCACCCTCTTCATGTCAGTCCAGATCAGTGACTGCCAGAGATGGCAGTAATCCAGGCGGAACTCATCTGTGAGCACCTACAGTGAGGGACAGTGTGAAAGGACCTGGGCCTCCTTTCCTCACAGAAGGCCTAGACCCTGGCTGGTATGAACACTGCAAAGGGGGACAGATGAAGACCAGAGCTCCTGTGCATCATTTGCTTCTCCCCCAAAGTTAAGCCATGCCTGAAGGTCCAACTTGAAAGCTACTACTTGCCAAGCATTGGTCTTGAGTGGCGGAGGTCCCCAATGCCCACCAAAATCACACTCCTCACCTGCCTACTAGTTAGATGCAGCCCTCTGCCTGAGCTCTGACCATTGAAACGTGCCAGAAGCAACATGTTCAGCTCCTGAAACCTTTTCCATGCATGCCCCTCCAAGCCCTTACCCTTGCTGCTGGAGGATGATCACACACACACACCCCCCAAGGGAACCCTAGGGGGCAGAGCCTCAGTCAACCCCTGCCTTTAGACTCCTCCACCTACCGGGGACAGGTATGTGAAAAGCAATTAAACACCTGTTGTGTCTGGGCCATCATGTGCTTAGGGTTTGTGTATGACAGCAGCAGGCCTACCTTTTACACTAATATACCTAGTGTCATGAGTCTTTCAAAGAAAGCCAAGATTTTGGGAGGTGAGATCAGGGCTCTGAGGGGAGGAATAGGAGATCATTAAGGAAACCTCTCCAGGACCATGTGCCTCGGACTCAAGATAGGCTCTGGGTCCTGGCATTGGCAGTGAACTTCCCAATTTCCAGACAGGAGCTCATGGCTCATCTGAAGCATTTGAGTCCCAAGTTCCAGAGGACAGAGCTGGGCCCATCCAGTCCCTGTCAGCTCCAGGCCTCCTTTCCACTGCACATTACCTCCTACCTGGGGCTGAGTTACCCACCTTCCCTAAAGTCCCAGCTCATCAAAGGGTAGCTTACTTCCCAGTGGGTACAGTTTTTACAGCTGATAAAGCACCTGCCATACCCAGGCACATCTCCGTCTATTCCTCACCTACTTACCAACCTCATTTGGCTAAAGAGAGCTCGTATGATGTGACCTGCACATAATGACAACTCTAGGAGGAGGGCAGGGCCTCTCTATCCACCCTGGCTATCTGCCTCCTGTGTCTGTGGCAATTCGGGAACTGAGCGAGCTCTGATCCCAGGTAGGCCCAGACCCTGGGCTGGCTGGGTAGGAAAGGCCTCTCCCACCTGGTAGAGGCCGTGGTCCAGCAGGACAATCTCCACCTTCCCTGTGCCTGGGCACTTCCGCACCAGCACATTGCCAGGGTGGGGGTCACAGTGCACGAAGCCATTGACAAAGATCATCTCACTGTACATCTTGCCCAGGTGGCGTGAGATCTGAAAGAGAAGGGAGATGGGTGGGAGTTATGCTGCATTAACATCTGTTTCAGAGATCTCGACTCTGACCCCTGAATGTGATCCCTTTGAAGAGGAAGGCCAGAGGCATCAGGTGGACCTAAGCGGTCGTGGTGGGAGTGATGGCTTATGATTGTATAGTTCTTGAGTTTAAGACAGAAGCTCAGTTCTAACCCAGTTCTTCTCAACTTCAGCTGCACATAGAATCACCTAGAACTCAGAAGTGTTAGATGTGGGCCCCACGTATCAGCATCAGTTGTCAAGTTCCCAAGGTGACTGCAATACACAGCAAGGTAGAACTATTGCTTCTAGCATTTGCAGAGGCTGTAACTGCCACCCCAACCACCCCCCCCCACCTTCTTCTACCCTGTTCTCTTCTCAATCTCTTCATTTTCTCCCCAGAACTGAAGATGGGTGGGAAAGCTGGGGGTGGGAGTGGGGTCATCTCAACCTCCCCTTCTCCAAACAGCAAGGCTAGGGGCGCATGAGTGAGGAATAGGTGCCCCCTGCACCCCCTCGGGCTGTCCCATCAGCTCCAAGGCAGTCCCCAGGAGGACCTAGAGTCACAAGCCCTGCTCCCCTCTCCTCAGGCCCCTTTCCCTTTGCATCTCCCCACCAGAGCCCAATGTTAATCTGATTTATGAAGTCTGCACAGAAGAAATGACACTGGAGAGGCCATTTAAATCATCCTGTCACTGCTGCCCTCCCTGCTGAGGCGGTCTTCTTATCTCTACTCCCTTTTTATTAAAGCTAAAAGCCTCTTCCCAGCTAGGGAACAGCTGCTGAATAGCGCCAGACTTGGGCCCACAGATGGTCTGCCAATGGGTTTCCAGAGGACAAAGAGATGCTCAACTCACAAAGCTGATGCCCCAGGACACACACTGCCCTTGACACTCCTCTCAGTCATGCTGGACCCCATGGTCACGCATAAATATATCCCAGCCAGAGGAGAGGAGCTGGGGCCCATGAGTGGGGGGAAACATAGGAGCAGAGTCTTAAAATGAAGCCTTAATTCCTTTGCTTGACCTACAAAGCCCTGAACACCAGACCCAGCCTCCCTCCCTGGTCTCCTCTCATGCCACAATGACACTACAGCCACATCCACTCTCTCTCTCTCTCCTCCAATGGCTCTGTGCTTTCCTACCTCAGGACCTTTGCACACGATTGTCCCTCTGCCAAGAGCCTTCCTCCCATCTCTCTTTCCCGTCCCAGCTCAGCATCAGCTCTCTGGAAAAGCCTTCCTTGACCTCCCAACCTAGATGAGGTTCTCCTACCACAAACTCTCACAGAACTCTACTTTTCTTTCATGGTACTAGCACGTTATTTGTGTCATTATTGATTAGTGACCATGTAGCCCACTCTTATAAGCTCCTAAGATGGCAGAGGCTGGCTCTATTTTGATAATTGGCTTTACTGAAGTCTAGTTTACATACCATCAACTGGCTCTACTATGTATCCACTTACCTATAACAGGCCATACATGTGAATATAGGACTCTACCTTCAACATGAATGAAATCCTTGCCTGTGGTTGTTTTTTTGTTTTTGTTTTTGTTTTTTGAGATGCTGTGGTTCCTGTCTTAATGCTTATCCTAACCTCATTAATCTCTTCTGAATCCCAGTTACAAGTGGCCCCAAAACAAATCTTCAAGGATAACCCTACTATAGCAATAGATGGCATCCTTATATTGGCTTCAAAAGTAGGTACAATATGATCCCCATTTTACAGATAAGGAGCTGAGATTCATCAAGGTTCAACTTACATAGAATCACAGGGCTACAAACAGGTACAGCCAGGATTCCAGCCAGGTGTGACCCCACCGCCTCCTTGTAACCACTCTACATACAGGCTCACGGCAACCTCTACACTTCTCACGTGAACTTTGTGAGCTTAAAGGAGTTACCTCTCCCAGCTTTAGTAAAGAGGTTGTCTGAAGTCCTGACACCTACCCGGTGTCACGCTGAGTGAAATGAACGTCCAGTACTCTGCTGGCATTTGGAGGACTTTGCCCAATGTCTAGTTCTCAGCCTTGGGCTGAGATGTCAGATGTCCCAGGGCCACCATTATCCATCTCCTTGGAGGGGGGCCCAACTAGAGTTGGTCCAGGCTGAGCCAGCAAGTCTCCTTTCGAGAAGCCCTTTGGTTAGGCTCCTTGGAGCTCCAGAGAGCCATGCTCTAAAAGGCAGCATTTGCCAAACCAATTGCATTTATTAAGCAATAATTCATTTTTATTTGTCAAGGAGGCATATAAGGTCCAATCAGGGCTCCTGATCAGCCCAAGATAAGCAGTACAGCCAGACTATGCTGACAGAATTCCAGCCAAAAGCAGAGAAATGACATTTCATTTAGTCTGGGCAGACCTGTCATGAGGAGATGTATGATCTCCCCTGAGCTTTCTGAAATACTGCTAATCGCTCTGGGCCCCCTATTACTACATTGAAAGATGGCCCCTAGGGGTCTGGGAACTCAGGATGGAGGAAGCCCTTGCCCACGAGGAGTGAGCTGCTGCCAGAGGAGGAAGAGATGCTGCCAACTGTAGCTCATATATACACAAGCAAAACCATCAAGTGGCCTTCCCCAATTTGACACCCCATCCAGCTGCTCCTATTTGGGTGTCTTTCCATTTGGGAGCTGTTCCTGATGTTCACTTTAACCAGATTTCGCCAACATAGATAGATATGGAAGGCACAAGCAAGAAGGAAAACCAGCGTAGGCCATCAGCTTCACTCTGGAGCCATCTTTGTACTACCTAGGGCTAGTGCATGACCTGGTAGTCTTCTCCCTTCCCAGTTTGGGTCCAAGTTCCCTTAGTTGTTAAGTGGGATTGATTCCATCTGCTCTACATCCTCACAGGGTAACCCTGACATTCAAGGTCAAAATGTGAGTAGACCTGGGAAAGTGCTTTATATGCTACATACTATATATCTACTATAAAATGCGTATATTACTATATAAGACATACAAATGTGTTAGCTTACTATTTAAAACGTGGGGAGAAATGTCCCCATTATCACTTTCATCAAAGTGTAATTTTCAAAAAGTTAAAAAGCACAACTCATAAAAATATAGAATGAATACATGTCAAAGATTGTTTAGTTCACCAATAAAGGAGCAAATAAGAAGGGAGAGCTGGTTCAGAGAATTTTGAGGGGCTGAGTATTTTATGGGAATTTAAACAGGAATAAGAGACTAAGATTCCTGGATTAGATATAAGACTGGTTATTGTCCTACAGAGCAATAAGGAAATCATAACCTTTGAGGTTATCATTCCTCTTGGGCAGAAATTATTTGCATGTCTAGCAGATAAGATCTACAGGTTGACATATGGCTTCAGTCTGAGCCCTTAATTAATTGTCAATAGCAGCGTCAGACAAAAGTACATTCCCCTAGATATTAAAAAGCCCTTGGTGGGCTGCTTGAACAATGTCTAAGAATGACTTTGAAAGGATACACTGCACACTCTTGGCCTTAATTTCTAAATTTTGGGTAATTTTTCCTCACATCTGTGAGAGTTAAATAGTTTCTTGGAACCACTTTGCCCAGAGAAGGCAAACAGCCCCCTTCTACTCGCAGAGACACGGAGGATCCCAGAAGAAATCTAAGGCCATCACTGGGCACCCTCTCTCCCACCCTCTTTTCATAATAATTTCGCTCTGTCTCATGATTAAGAGCAAACAACTATGAACACTAATGAACATGAGGATGCAGATAACTCTTCCAGATACTGATTTCATCTTCTTCAGATCTATACCCAGAAGTGAACTGCTGAATCATATGGTTAGTGTTCTTAATTTTTGGAGGAACCTTCACACTATTTTCCACAGTAGCTGCACCAGGCTGCATTTCCACCAGGTGTGCATGAAGGCTCTTTTCCCCCCTCCTCACCAACACTTTTCTCTCTTAGCTTCTCTTTTCTCTCTCTCTCTCAGCTTCTTGATGACCATTCTAACAGGTGTGAGGTGGTATGTCCTCAGGGTTTTGATTTGCATTTCCCTGATGATGAGTGATGCTGAGCACCTTTTCATGTACCTGTTGGCTACCTGTATGTCTTCTTTAGAAAAAAAAAAATGTTCAGTTTCTCAAAAGCTGCCCCTTGCCCTGTGACAGTGGCATCTGCATAAGGACAGGGGAATGCCACCTTCTTAGAATAGTAATAGCTAACACTCTGTGCCAGGCACCATTCTGGGCACCTTTCATGGACTCAGAGCCATCCTCTGTAGTAGACAGCTGAAAGAAGGAATACAAAAAGGAAAGGAGACTTGGTCACCCAGCCAGCAGTTAGTGAGACCGGGCTCCAAACCCAAGTGGCCCTGGTCCAAGAAACAAGCTGTCAATCACCCATTCTTGGCCTTTCCACTTAGAGGGAAGCTCCTGCCTGTAGGCAGGGCTGACGCAAAACCTTCTGAAGGTCCACACAGCAACCAAGGAGGCATTCCATCTGGAAGAAAGAGTCTCAGTGGGAAATCCAGGACTGCTTCTCTAACCAGAAAACTCATTGTTAACTAAAGCCATAGTATACCTCTTTTTAGAGAAAAAAAAAAGTCATTGACAAGTCTTTTATTGTTCTGTGTAAAAAGAATGTGCCATTCATGTGAGTGACTTCAGTAATTATGTAATGCCTTTATTTCCTGACAGTGGGGATGTTAAAAAAAAAAAAAAAAGGACTCTATAAAAAGTCTGAGTAAAGAATTAATTTAGTAAATAATATTTAAATCAAAGAGTTATTTTTGGATTTTTCTCAAAACTTGAATTGGCTGAAAGTGCTTTAATTATTCTATAATTGCATAGATTAATTCATTCCCACCCCCAAGGGAAAGTCTATTTATGTTCCTGGGGGTGTCGTGCAAGCAAGGCCAAGATCTCTCCAAGAAACAGGAGGTTGCTGTTGCAGGATATTAATAATCACGTAAGTAGCCTGATGTAAAGTATAAAGAGGTTAATTATTCAAATTCTCCTCGCTCTTCCATTAGTTTATGGCCAGGCTTCTTGAGGCACAAGAGCCTGAAAGATCAGGATTTTATTCTTCATCCTCAGGAACTTCCCTGGGAATACATAAACCTCAGATTACTTGCTGCTGCCCGGCGAGGCCAAATGCATTCGTGGAGAGGGTCCACCTTGGACTAGCTAACACAGAGATAAAATTCCTGAATGCAAAGGCATGGGGAACCTCTTCAACCACACAGGGTGCTAGGAGAGGTGGTGAGTGGGTTAATTATAAGAAGCCAGGAGAGCTACTCTAATTTTGGAGCTCAGTGAAAATTTCTCTGGGTTAGGCTTACAGTGAGACATCACCTGAGAGCCAGGACATCAGATATCCCCAAGGCCAAGAAGGGCTTCTCAGGTCTCCTGGCCAGACAGACTCAAGGATCACAGTGACCAGAGGAATTGGGTTCTGGGGCCACGGCTATTGAAGACACAGTGAAGTAAGAGCTATCAACATTTTACATCCCCTGCCTCAGGCAACAATGCACTCCACGAAATACTTCCACATCCTTCCACCTTACCTGGGTCAGTATAAAAAATGGGGAAAGGGTTTCTTTCCTACACATTTCCTCTTTCTGGCAACTCTTCTCGCCAGTGCCACAGAGCAGGCTGAGTATCATCACAACTAGTGTGGAGCATGTACCGTGGGCATTGCACCAAAAACTTCATGTTTTAATCATCAAACTACCCTCTGGGCTACCCTTCTGCACCCTCACTTTATAGCAGGCAGCTGGGGCTTCCAAAGAGTGACTGCCTTCACCAAGGCGGCATGGTTCATAAGTAGCATAGCCAGTACCAAGGTCTGGGAAGGCCGACCCCACTCCTAACATCCCTGCTGTCAGGGAAAGAAATCTCCAGAAACCCATCTCATGCACCTAGATCTCTCTAACATCCCCACGCTTCTCAAGATTTGGTCCGACAAGTTAATAGAGTTCTCTATGCAGACAAAAGGAGATGTTTTCTCTCTAGTGATTTCAGTAAGCAGGATCCTTCATGTCTCTTCAGCTTCAACCCCCCACCCCCACCCTTGGTCTGCTGAGCACTCTCTACCACTAAGCCAGAGGCCCAGGAAGCAGAAGATGATGCTGAGGAAAAGTCAGTGTGGTACTCAACACGGGGAGACCAGGCACTACCTGCATTTATAGATAGGAGTTGGGGTGGGGTCACCGTTTGCTCAAGCGATAACCACTGCTCATTTTCCAAGTCTGTACCCAGGACCAACAGAAGTAGGTGGAAAGGAGGGGGGCAAAGAAAAGCCTTAGGGAGACATGCTTCTGTGAAAAACATCATGAATTATAAATGATCTCCTACAGGGGCTCCTGGGTGCCTCAGTCAGTTGAGCATCTGCCTCCAGCTCAGGTCATGATCTCGGGGTCCTGGGACGCATCAGGCTCTCTGCTTAGGGGGAAGCCTGCTTCTTCCTCTACCTTTGCCCCCCACCCCCACTCCACTTGGGCTCACTTTTTCTCTCTCTCAAATAATCTAAAAAAAAATTTTTTTTAATTAACGATTTTACACAACTCCACAGCTTATGGTCTATGCTGTGACCATGACCAATGACCCTGTAAAGTAAGTATTGTTAGGACTCCAACTGCCCAGATGTGGACAATCACTCAGAGTTTAAGTTACTTACCCCAGGGTGCCTGGCCAACAAATGGCAGAGCCAAGCATAACCCCAGGGTGCCCCAATTTTGAAACCCTCTGTCCCTTCCACTAGGGCACCCAGCCTCACCTTCTCCCACACTCTGTGCATACCTCTGGTATAGCACTTACATGTAGTACCTGTACACAGGAGGTACACAATAAGCATCTGCTGAAAGATGCATTTGAGAACCTTCCATGGCTCCCAGAATGACCTGGAATGGATTTTAAAACTACTGGAAGGAAGAAGCATGGCAAGGGTTTCTGGCTAAATGCAGCAGACTGAACCCACGCACTGACTCCACTCTCTCCCTGACCCCACTAAGATAACCAAAAAGAAACAAAGAGCCCCTGACAACAGAGAGCAAAGAGACTAGCAAGCCTGCATCTGCCAGGGGGAAGCAGACAGCTATTGAGAACTGGCTTAGCCAGCTAGACAAGAGACCCTAAGCTGGTGAAAGGGGAGCCTGGTGTTTGCCCCAAGCCCAGAGGCTCAGCAACTGAAGGCCCCTGACACCTTTGAAAACAGGAGTTGGAGGTCTTGAAAAAGGAGGATTTGTGGTCAGTCTTGCAAAATATGAGCTGAACCCCAAATCCCACCCCACCACCACCCCAACTCTGACTCAAGGCAAGATTTACTTTCTGGAGAGGCAAAAAGATAAACTCTGGAGGCCACACCATATACATCCCAAGGACAGGCCATCCCAAGGACAAAGGACTGAATCAAAGTCCACGTAATAACCACTGGGAGCCTCCTGCCCTCTTTCCCTAGCTGGCTCCCAGGCATCTCTTGCAAGCTCCCCATCTCTCCCACCCCTCTCTTGCAAGCACCCACCCCCACTCTCCACAGATTGCTTACCAGGCCCCACAAGTCCTCATCCCCACCTCCCCCAAATTCCCAACTTTGTCACCTTTCTCTCTAGATAATTTCACACAAATTCAATTGGGCCTCAGCCCAGGCAGGGTCTTAAACATGCACTCACTGAAATCCAATTAACCTTCGATAAAAGGTCTGCAATCAATAGTCATCCTATGGCTGGAGGAGGCTCCATCCAGCCTAGGAAAGCGTGCTCCTACTCGACCTTTACTTTTAATAAAATCAATGACAGTCACTGTCACCGGCTCTTAATGTGACTGGCAAATATGATCACCAGGGCAAGCCCTCGGTAATATGCTGCTTCTGGGTGCAGAAACTCAAACAAAAGAGGGCCCCTCCAGGCTGCTGGGCGCCCTCAGGCCTCAAACTTCCTGGATGAGTGAACACACCTGGGCAGGGTTGCCCTGTGCCTGGAGGCTGGCCTTGTAGCAGGTGGTTCCTGGACTCCAGTCGGTGTCTGAACCACCTGAAGAGTTTGTTAAAATGCAGATTCTTGCAACTGTTTCCACTGCAGATTCTGATGAGTAAGTCTGGGGTGCAGCAAGGATCTGCATTATTAAATGATCTCCCTCGGGTGATTCTGAAATAGACTGAATAGGCTGAAGTCTTAGCTCCCAGCAATCACTGTGGTACAAGATATCTAAGCAGCATGTATCCTTAAAGTCCAACTAGCTAATCCAATGCCTTCAATAAGAAAATTGAGGCTCAGAGAGGAGGAGTGATTTGTCCAAGAGCATACAGCAAGCCACAGGCAGAACAGGCGCTGGAACTCAGGTCTCTTGCCTCCTAACCTGACATTTCTGAGTCTTTGGGTGCTGGCTATGTAGACTGGTCTTCAGGTCCTCACATGCTAGGCCCAGCTGGGCTGGGATGCTGCAAGGCCAGAAGGCCTCTTCAAAGTGGAGTGGGGCTGACTCTAACATGTGGTTGGAAGGGTCTGGAGCCATCCTCACCCACTTGGAAAGCAATTCCTTCCACAACCACTTCCTGCGCCCCAACTTCAAGTTGAGTCACCTGCTTGTGGCAGCCAAGATCCCACTAAACATGGCCGCCCAGCATAGGGGGTGAGATACCTGCCCCTTGCCACTTCTGTCTATCCTTTGCACTTCCCTCCCCAGGGAGCACTCACAGACAGACCATTCTAAGGAGAGCTTTGCTCCAGGGATAGGCTCGCTGAGTCCCACAGTCCTCAGGAGACTTTAGAACCTCAGAAGGCTGTTAGAAACTTTCAGTAACGTGGAGTATCCTATACCCCTGCCCTCCCCGCCTCCACCCAAAACACACACACACATGCTCATGCCCCACTGGTCTTCCATGAGGCCTCTGACTCTGCTGCTGCTTGGTAAGAGACATAATAGGTTAGTTTCTGTAAAGCAAAGCCTGTCCCCGGTCTTCTCCCAAACGATGGTCAGCGATGGCACAGTAGAGCACATGGACCACCACCGCCCACTGCCAAGCCTGAGGTTTCTGGGACAGTATTTAATGATAGCATCTCAGAATACCAAAGAGCCTCCCAGGTCATGTAAACCCCAGAAGCCAGGGCCAGGGGACTCAGGAATTAAGTAATCAAGACAGTGTGGTACTATTACAAGGATGGACCAATGGACCAATGGAAGAGAACAGAGCTTCCAGAAAAGACCCACAGGTGCCTGGTGACAAAGATGCCAGATATCTTTGCTTCTTTATCCAGCTGGAGATTACATAGTAGATCCGTATGAAAGTGGATGGAAACGTACCATCAAGATCTGGGAGCTCCCCTCTCTAGGTCTCTGATTCCTTGCTTGCAAATGGAGGCACCAAGCCATCCCTCCCAAGTTTACAGTGTAGAAAGGGCCTGGCACATGGCTAGGCAGTTAGTTAACACTAGTGGTATCAGGAAGAGAGGAAAGGACAGGATCCAACGATGGTAATAATCATGAAAACAACAACAATCTACTAGCTACCAATCTGGAGCACCAACCATACTCCAGGTGCTGTGCCTGGCACAGCTCATGCACTGCTCCTCTACTCCTCACTTCTTTAGAAGGAGAACAACATTTGCATGAAATGCAAAAAGCCATGCCTGACATGAGTCAGAGAGAGAAGGGTTGCATTCAGTTAGTGCCTGGGTGGTGGGCAGAGCTTCTCAGTAAGTACCGCACCTCCTTCAAGGAGTTACTGATGTGGCCGTCGCCCAGGTGGCCCTGGTTGTACTGCAGCCAGAGTCCGATCCCCAGGAGGGGCATGGAGAAGACAGAGGAGCAAGGGCTTTGACATCTGGCAGACCTGGGTGCAAATCCTTGGCTCTCCCCCCGCCAGCTGTGTGAGGTTGGGCAAGTCGTTTAACCTCTCTGAGCTTTAGCTTTCTCATCCATAAAGGGGGTTAAGATCTCTCATCTCACCCTTGGGAGAACAGCTATAAAGAGTAGTGATTACACGTGTCAGGTGCCTGGTACATATTAGCTGCTTATAATTATTATTATTACTGTTATTGCTTTCCCCAAATCACTCTGATATTAGTCTGCCCCACTCTGCATGTCCACAGGAAACAATAAACCAACACTCTACCCCAGCCCTGCCTCACAGAGGCTAACCCAGGGCACGAGGCTGGCTTATTTATTCTCCACGAATTCACAGGATGTCCAGCAAGGGTCTGCTTTGCATGGAACGCTGCCCTTATCTTCCAGGGCTGGAGGCAGGAGCAGACAAAGCAGGGCTCTCCGAGGGCACCACCCTGGCCAGCTCCCACAAGCCCCCTCCAGCCCAGCTGCCCCTCCTCCCAGGCACCTCACTCAGTGGTGAGAGCAAGCAACTACAGCAGAGCACATCTTTGTTTGCACTTGTCTTTGAAAAATCAAAGCTGCCTCTGATAAAACACCACTGCAGCTCTGGACTCAATGTATCCAAAGAGATTAATGGATTTGGGGGCCCTGCTGAAATGAAAATCCCACCGCAGCTGACAGTAAGTAAATGCCGGTAACCTGGCAGAGGAGGGGAAGGTATGAGGTCTCTGGCGTCTTTCCTGAAGTGCAGGCAGAGAGACCCTGCTCCCCATTAAGGCTGTTCAGGAAAAGCTGGAGGTGATCTCTCCTTCCTTCCCTCACCCTCTCCACTGGAGCCAAAGACTTTGTACCCAAGGGTCACGGTCGGTAGGGGATCCCTGGCTAGACTCAGGGATACACCAATGGAGGAGATGGGCAAGGAGGTCTCTCCCTCCCTCCTGTGCAGGAGCTCCATCCAAACACCCTCTGCAGGCCCACCCTAGAAGGCAACAGTAGCAAGAGCAGGGTCAGAAGCCCCAAGTTGTGCTACTGGCCGAGTGACCTCGGGAAAGACATCTGCTCTCCCTCTGAGTGCTCTGTCATCTGGAAAGTGGAGGGCTGAATTAAAATAATCCTTTTCTTATCCTTTCCCAACCCAAAAGGGAGACCTCTTCTAGAAAAGCCCAACAGGCAACTCCAGTGATGGCAGAGCTGCCCTGGGTGAAGTGGGGGCGGGGGGTCCTAGGGCCAATCCTGCCTCCCCACCCTACACACACATACCCTGAAGCCCCCAAAGAGTTCTGGGAGCATCGTTCCCTGAGTTCCCAGGAGGCCAAGGCCAGCTGTGGCTGAGCCCTTCCCAGCCATGTTCCCAGCGACTCAACCCCTCCTTTTACAAACAAGAAACCGTGGAGTCAAAGGGACTTGGTTTTCAATCCCAGCTCTACTAGCTCTGTGATCTTGGACAAGTCACCTTCCCTCTCTGCATCTCTGATTCCTCATCTGAAGAATGAAGACATTGAGACCTGCCTCCCAGGTTTATTTTGGAAAAAAGCACCTGGTGTGGCAAGTTAGGGATTCAATAAACATTTGCGTAAAAGGAAATAAAGGAGGAAAGGACGGAGCCCAAAGAGAAGAATGAAAACCACCACCATCTTGCCACCATACTGGAGGATGAAGTACATGCCAGGCACTGCTCAGCACTTGTGTCATCCTCACAACCTTCTCAGAAGGAAGTCATTGTCCTCCTGACGGAGGCCACACAGGCACTTGAATGGAGGTCTGAGCTCCCAACCTGCACCCCCTCCTACCATTCCTACCATTGGCTCGTCTGCTGAGCCAAGGTGTAGCTTCCTCTTCTGGGCCACCCACCACTGGGACCACAGGCTCATCTTCATATGCTGCCTGGGGTGGGAGGAAGGGAAGAGCATTCACCTCTCTCCATTTCTTCCTCTCACCAACCCAGAGTGGTGGATCACATCAGTGTACTCCTCAATGCCCTTCATGACTCCCCGGTACCTTTGGGGTCCTGCCCAATGTCTTTACTACCCGCCCCTACCTATTTTTCCACACCCCCCTGGAAACCCTGCCAAACTTCACCATTCCCTTCCCTGCACTGCCATCACTGCCCTCAACCCTCTACCCTGACACACACGCACCCAGCAAATTCCTACTCATCCTGCTGGGGAAGCCAACCTGCACAGACACAAGCTCCCTGGGGTCTCACTCATGCCCCTCCTGCTGCTGAGAGGTGGTCATAAGGAATTAGTTGTGTACCTAACAGCAACCCTAGGTGGTGAATTCCTTAAAGAAGGCAATGAGGTCTGGCCCCCTGTAAACCCCCATAACCAGTTCATAGGAGGGACTATAAACATGATAGCTGTTGTTGGGAAAGTACCACTCCATCCCTGTCTGTGGGACCCTATGGCAATCAAGCAGCAGAAGACGGTGTACAGGCCCACCCACTGGCCAATTTCTTTCTCTGGGACCAGTGGGGTGGGAGGTGGGAGACCAAAGGCTCTCTCTTCTTGTAGTTCTGTGAAGTAGAAATAGCTGGCACCTGCTGTCCCCTGCTGGCCTGAACCCTCGAGGCCTGAGGAGTGGCAGGGAGAGGGGAGGGCAGGAAGAGGGAGGGTCTAGGTGCCCCCAGGGGCAGAAGTAGTAAGGCCCACGGGTTTCACACCACTGTTCTCTGGAGCTGCTCAGCATTGTGGGACTCCAATGGTACAAGAAGACAGGTGGTGGTCACTTGTCAGGGCAGGAGCTGCAAGAAGGGGCTCAGCACATGCCTGCACCCCACCGTGTGCTGCCAGCCCCAGCTTTAGGAGACAGGGTGGAGGACAGTACTAGATGCCCTGGGAGGATGCTTTGTGCTCAGAGATACTATAATTCTTCAAATAACAGGCTCTCTTTCAAGACTGTGAGACCTCACAGGGACACACCTGCCCTCGGTGGGCAGCCCTGACCAAGCCTGCATCCCTCACACAGCAGCCATGAGTGCTCAGCCTCACCTCGTTGACATCGATCTTGTTCTTCTCCATGTAGTCTCTGTCGTTGACCTGGCCGCCGTCCACAAACTCCATCAGAAGCACTCGCTTGGTGGACAGATCCCAGTAGATGCGGGGGACCTGGAATAGGCAAGGGCAGGTCAGAAGGGCTAGCGGGCCTGCAGCTGGAGGCCAGGATCACAGAGAAGCACAGTGAGCAAGGCAAGGGCACATGCTCCTCCCAGGAACAGGAGACAAAGCCTGAGAGGGTCCAGAGCGGTGACAGACAGGGCAGTGCGGGTCAGCCCAAGAGAGCCAGGCAGCCTCCTCCATCAACGAGGCCCCTGGCCCCTCCTTTAGAGACCCCTTCGTGCTTAGGGGACCACAGAACGGCTTCCCCACCCTCCTCAATGCCTCCAGACACAAGAGCCAAACTAAAATTGGGATTTAGGGGGAAAGGTGTGGAACTCCTTATACCTGAGCCAGAGTTGGCACTGAAATCTATTTCCTCTCTCACTAGGCCTGCTGCAGGCTCCTCACATGAATCTCAACCCTCTGCCTCAATTTCTACACCTGTGCAATGGATCTATTAGATGTATATGTCTACAAATGAACAAATTTTTACTAGGTGATAAACTTTTCAGTCTGGAAGTCCTGAGTCTTCTCACACTCATTTCCTACAAGTCTTCTGTGGTAGATAATGCTGGATCCTAACCCAGCACCTACTCCCAATCTTCCTCTTCCCCAAGGACATACTTTCCCTGCTTGCCTTGCAATAAGTATGGCCAAGTGACACAGTTTTGGCTTATGAGACATATGTGGAGGCCTGCTAGGGGCTCTGGGAAGGTTTTCCTTTTCTTCATAAAAAAGGGATTTTGTAAATGGTGCAACTCTTCTTACCTCTCTTTCCTACTTTGGAAGTGAATGTGATACCTGGAGCTGCAGCAGCTATCTTGTAACCATGAGGAAAAGTCCAAGAAAATCAGAGATGTTGGCCCTGTCACTGTCAAACCACTAACACAATATCAGCAGGCAACTGTTGTAAGGCTTCTTGCCATGTAAGGAAAATAAATATTTTTTTTTTTTTACAACACTCTAAATTGTGCTTCTGGTCACCTGCAGACAAGTGCATTCCTAATCCAAATGCTCTCCAACTGCCTCTGACTTTGAGAACACCCAATGGCCAAATAAGAGACCTGATTTCCCCAGGAATAGGCAAGAGATCAGACTGCACAAGGGCTGCTGGGCTGCCATGTGAGTGAGTGACAACCACTGCCTGGAGGGAGGAATTACTGGGATATCGGCGTGCCATGTTTCCCCAACACCTTGTGACGACCTTGTTTCCACTCACAAATAAATTAACAAGGGCAGCTAATTCAAGGGTTTTGGGGAATAGGACTTCCCTCAACTCAACCCCCAAAACTCATCTAGCAAGAAGACCGCAGCCCTCAAGTCAAGAAACCAGCTTCCTTTCCTCATTCTGCTAATACTCCCATGTCTTCATCCACCCACTTAACGTCCAATGCCTCAGTTTTCTCATCACAAAAGACTACTCCTGCCCCACCTCTAGAAGGAGCTCTGAGGAGGACTGGGGAGGCACACACGAGCGAAACACCCTGGGCTCCCTGAAACAGAGGTTCCAACTGAAGTCAAGGTGGCATTTTGGTTTTGCTACTTTCCTGTAGTTCTTGCCGTTCAGGAATCTGGGCTAGTAGAGAAATCTGTGACTCTCTCTGACTGTGAACTTAAAATTCAGTCTCGCTTGGCACTTTTCAAAAGCTATCTTTAAAAATACGAGTGCAAGTTTGCTGTTGTGGCTTCCAAATGGAGAGGACATATTTTGGGGGAAGTTAAGTTCTTTCTCTTGGTTTGTTTGGAAACCTAAGCTTGGTAGTGGGTGCCTGAGGGCTCTGGGGACTTGAGGTCAGACCTCCACCCCACCCCCCCAATCTGGGCCTGCCTGAGTCAACTTGGAAAACAGCTTGAAAGAGCCACAGATGGAAAGAGAAAACCCAAAGTCTGGAGACTCTCCGGGCTTGTTAATCAGGGCAGTGGGAGCACCACATTCCCCCTCCTTCAGCCTTCTTCCCAGCCTCCCTGCGAATGCAACCATCCTATATGACAACACAGTGGCCCCCACCTCAGCTGCTTAGATTGGAAAAAACAGAATACCAAACCTGGGAAGTTGAGAGGTTTGTCACGAGAGCTCAGAGAGGACAGCAATTGCCCCTGGACAACTATATCATGGAAATGACAACGAAATGCAAATCTGCTCCCTGCTCAGTTAGGAGAAATCTGGCTTGACTGTGGGACATTAATTTGATGACCTGACCCCAAATCATCCTATGGGCAGGAGGTAAAATTCACCCCAACACCAGTGTTTCATCCCCATGCCTTCCTTCTTCTGCTCCTTCCATCAAAGTAGAAGAAGATGAAAGAGAATCATTTTAAAGAGGTGATGAGAAGAACCAACCCCCACCCCACATACCCCCCAAACAAAACTGGACCTAGGGAGGCCCAGGGCCAAGGGGGGGTTGGGGACCCCACAGGAAGGGTCACACCCTGGCCATGAGGACTCTGAGTCTCAAGTCTATCTCTTTGTACAGATCAGAGGCCCACTCCTGTGGGCAGTACCTGCCCTCAAGCCACGCTGCAGCCAATCCTGATCCCAAGCAGGAAGACACAAATTATGGAAAATTGCAGCCCAAGACCCCAGGCTTCAGCCTCCTAGTCTGGCCCTGACCCCACAGTTCCCTTCTGTTCCTGTGCTTTGGTCAATGCACATGCAAAATAGGCTCTGGTTTGCCTGGGCCAGGGCTCATCACCCGGGGAGCCCAGGGAAACAGCACAGACTCGAGTCAGACTCTCAGGATGGCACCCTGGCTTTGCTATCTCCAAGCTGAGTGACTGGGTAAGTTTTATGACCTCTCTGAGTGCCAGCTTCCCACCCGTAAAGTGGTGATGCCCTTCAGAGCAAAGCAACACTCCCAACTTCCTACTAGCATGTGTGGAATCCTGGTACTCGACACAACAGCACACACTTAGCACCTGCTGGACAAATGGCAGCTGCCATATGACAGCCGTGTAGCATTTCACATGTGGTTCCGGCACACAAGCAGAGCTAACGCTGTACACACTTCGGCACAAGTCAGATCTGTCCCATAAATTATGACAAAGGCAGAACAGCACAGTGGTTTAACAGGCAGGCTCTGGAGCCAGGCCGCCTCCCTTCAGAACCTGCCTCTTGCCCCTTAACACAAGCTGTGTAAACTTGAGCAAATGGTTTCATCTCTCTGGGCCTCAATTTCCCTACTGCAGACAAAGGGCTAATCATGGCATTTCCCTTGTGGGACTGTATAAGGATAAAGGAGTAAAAACATGTAAAGCACTTTTAAAAGCACTTTAAAAAGCACAGGCACATAGGGACGCCTGGGTGGCTCAGTGGTTGAGCGTCTGCTTTCAGCTCAGGGTGTGATCCTGGGGTCCTGGGATCGAGTCCCACATTGGGCTCCCTGCAGGGAGCCTGCTTCTCCCTCTACCTGTGTCTCTGCCTCTCTCTCTGTGTCTCTCATGAATGAATAAATAAAATCTTTTTTTAAAAAAAGCACAGGCACGTAAAAAAATACTAATTCATACTAATTATTATACATCAGTGGTTCGTAATCTTTGAGATTCATAGGAAGCTATGGTGCTTCTCTGACTGCATGCACATTCCTCAAGGCCTGCCCACAATTTCTGGAGAGTCCCAGATCCTCACCTTGCACTAAGAAGTGGCCACCCTGATGCGGCCCCGCTCAGGAGATGACTACTTAACCTCTCCCTGAAGTCTTCGCACATCCAAGCACACTCTCAGATCTTCTAGTCTCAAACCCTGTTTTCCCACCTGTCCCCCAGCTTAGTCACAAACCTCATGGCCTGCCCTATCCCCTCCCCACAGTACACGACAAATCTACAAATGCCCTGGTTTTGACCTTTGGGCCTGGCTGCCCTCTCACCCTCTCCTGGTCTCCCTGATACCACATTTCCATTCAGTGCTTGTCTGAGGTGCAGAGATTTATAGCACAGGGCTGAGGTTATTAAACCCCACTGGAAGATGCCTCACACACTGAGAGGTAAACTCTTCGCTGAGGCTTAATTACGCACAGATGTTGTGATGGGGTGCCAGTGTGCAAAAGCAATCTATCTCCAGTTTTAAGAGCTGAACTGGGTTCACAGTGCAAAATTTGCTTCCCACTTGTTATGTGTTTAGGCAAAATTAATTACTCAGGAGCCTCAGTTGCACCATTGTCTTAGGAACAGTGTGTGGGTTTTAGAAGCGGCAGGTCAAATCATTACATTAATTATTTACCCATTTGGCATCCTCATTTCAAAAATTTGTGTTATTATTATTATTACATGTCTTGGTCTGGCAGATGCTAGTTGGCCCCAGCCAGTGGATGATTTGCTGTTTCCATGGGAACGGTGAAGGAGATGGTTCTGTTTGTCTGGTTCATAGTTCTGGTGCTGAAGAGCACCCCTGCCAGCTTAGAGGCAACAGAATGCCCTTAGGCGAGCACCAGAGATGAAATCAGAAAATCTGAGTTGCAGCCCTAGCTCCTCTACTCTAAGACTGTCACCTGTAAAATGGGGTGATGGCTGTTGAAAGGATTCAATGTCATGGTACCTGCATGGTGTCCAGGGCAGAAGAAACATTTAATAAATACTGCCTACCCCTTTGTACACTCAACACTTCTTGGAAGCCCCCTCTGAGCTCCTTATCCTGGGCAGAATGAAATACGTGCTTGTGGGAATCCACAGAAACGTAGCAAAGTCTCTGTCATAATCTGGACATATATGCATGTCATAGGCCCAGATTGTAACAACATAGAATGTTTGTCCCCAGCTAGACGGGACGTTTTTCTCAGATAGGAGCCAACCATCTCTTATTCATCTAGGTCTCTCTAGCTCCTAGCACAACACTAAGTTCAGGAAATGCTCAGGGAATGTGGGATAAAGGAATGGAAGAAATGGGATATGCAAGCAGAAGCAACCATAATTAGATTCTACAGCATCGACCAAATGAGTTAGTATCACTCCTTGTCTGAGAGAGCCGTGTTTTTCTTGAATTGGTGGCTTGAACTTCAAGGCTAGGGCAGAGTTACCAGATCTAGTTTGCACAACTGAATTTACAGGCACACCCAGATCTATGATGGCCAGCTGAGGAAGCATTAGTCATACATTGTACTGGGGGCAGACAGTCCAGATAGACCTGACTCTCAACTCACGCAGAGTCAAACTTTGTCAATGGCTACATCTTTCGCCAACATCAGTGTCAAGACACTACACAGATCCACAGTTGTGGCTTCTCCTCCCATGAGCTGAGCTTTAGGATTCACAGGAGGCTAGTGTGGGCACACCCTCAACCTCCCCATCCCTGTTAATCAATCCGGATAGCAGAAGTATCAACACTACCTCCATTTCTTAGGATGTCTTCAGAAGCCACACAAACATGCTAGTCAAGAGCAAGAGACCTTCCCACACAATGTACCGAGACACCTCCCCCTCTAGAAGAGGACTGCTTGACAGTTGGCTCCGGCACTACCATCTAGAGCTCCTAGAAGATGACTTCCTTTCCTACACAAGCTCCAGGCTGCCTGAGTGAAGAGAGAACAACTGATCTCTTCAAAAAGTTGAAAGCCAAGCTCTCTATGCAGGGTACCAGAGGGGCCCAACCCTTGCACCAGGAAGAGGAAGCCCCAGAGAAATGGGTCCAAGCCCCACCAAGGACGAGATATGTTGGAAGAACAGTGGTGTTGGTGGGCATCTATCAATGGAGAAGCCTATGGAGCCCATGGGGCACATCAGACCAATCCTCAAAGACCCATTCCAGTGCCAACTCCTCAGAAGAGCCTTCCCTGCCCTGATTGCCCATGGAAGTCCCTTTTCCTGAAACTCCAGAGCACTTACTAGCAGGACCTCTCATAAAGCTGCTACTTTATATCATTTAATATAGTTTCCCACAGTAAGTGTCTTCTATCATCATATAGGCAGTTCTTCTATAATACTTGAAAACACAAATTTTTTCTAACATGATTGATGTATTGGGGGGCAGTTTGATCCAAATGCAAATTTTGCATTTGCTTATGTTAACTATCCTCTCCCAGGAAGCACCATGTGAATGCAGGAAACTGCCTCCAGCTGAACTGCACGACACAGACATATACAAACACACACACCCCAACATCACCATGTGTGTCATGAGTCCTGCCCACGCACATCTGGCAACACAACTTTCCGCCCAATTCCAGATGACCGTCCTTCCACCACCTCACAATATTCACAAGCAGCAACTCTTCTGATGCCCACTTTCACAAGCAGATGTCAAGACAGAGTGCCATGTGTTCTGCGGTTGTACATGTTTCTTAGCCATCTAACATGTAAAACTACACTCCTGTTTTTAGCAGGTTTTCATCTTTTATTTTCTGTGTCACTGGTGACATTTTTTAAAATTTGCATTTTCTCTTTTGTGAATTGTCTCCTTTTGTTATTTTACTTTTTACTGAAGTATAATTAACATACAGTGTTCTATTAGTTACAGGTGGATGATTCAACAATTCTATACATTACTCAGTGTTCATCACAGTAAGTGTACCCGTAATCCCATTTATCTTTTTCGCTCATCCCTCCTTCCATCTCCCTTTTGGCAACCACCAGTTTTTTCTTTGTATTTAACTTCATATTTTTGCTTGTCTTTTTTGTTTGTTCATCTGTTTTGTTTCTTAAATTCCTCATACGAGTGAAACCACGTGGAATTTGCCTTCCCCTCTTATTTCACTTAGCACTACATGCTCTAGTTCATCCATGCGGTTGCAAATGGCAACATCTCATTCTTTTTCATGGCTCAGTAATTTTCCATTGTGTATATATCACATCTTCTTTGTCCATTCATCTGTGGATGGACACTCGGGTTGCCTCCACATCTTGGCTATTGTAAATAATGCTGCAATAAGCACAGGGCTTCCTCTATCTTTTCAAATTAGTGAGGTTTTTCTTTGGGTAAATAAATACCTAGCAGTGCAATTACTGAATCATATGGTAGTTCTGTCTTTAATTTTCTGAGGCACTTCCATGCTGTTTCCCATAGTGGCTGCACCAATTTACATTCCCGCCAAATGTGCATAAGGGTTCCTTTTTCTCCACATCCTCGCCAACACTTGTTACTTCTTGCCTTTTTTATTCTGGCCATTCAGACAGGTGTGAGGTGATATCTCATTGTAGTTTTGGTTTGCATAATGGTTGCACAATGATTAGTGATGATGAGCATCTTGCCATGTGTCTCTTGGAACTGTTGTTAGCCTAGCCCTATTTTCCCCATTAAGCCCTGAGGTTTCTGTTGTGTGGATCTGCATACTATGGAGTTCGTACTCCATGGAACTCACATGTTGCATTTTAACAGAACTGACTGCATATTAAGTGAGGTAATATACAGTGTTAGGAACAGTGCCAGAGCACAGTAGCATTAGCTACCATCATCATCAATGTCCTCATCTCGTGCTTCACAGCAGCAGAGATCAGAGCTTACAGGCCCTTAGGGTAGGACTTGGTGTCTTAGAATTACAGATCATTCAATAAACATCTGTTTGGCTGGCAGGTCAACAACCACATTTGGTATTTCTCTGTAGCATTCCCTTTAAGAGCTTTAATGTGCAACACTAGGGACAAATCATTCAGGCTCAGCAAGAAGACTCAGGAAGGAGGTGTGCCAACTTATGTCCCACAAGGGCAGGATGTTTGGGGGGGGGATCAGTCTTCCCTTGCACTCTCAACATACTACCATGCCCCCATTGCCCTGCCCCTCCTACCTTTAAGAAGTCAAAGTGCTTGAGCATCTGGGCCACTTTCTCAGAATTCCTCCCTTCATTGAGGAAATCCAGCTCCAAAGGCAGGTTCTTCTTGGCTTCATCCACCAGCCACATAAACTCAAACTCTGGAAACAGCTGCTTCACAGCCAGGACAAGCACCTGAAATCCACCAAGCACCCCATCAGTCAGTCCATGACACCCACCATGGGAGCTCGGTTCTCTGCCCTCCTGCCCGGGTCTGCACACTGATAACTCCCCAGGCCTCCCCTGAAATAAGGCCTCCTTGCTCCCCTGGGGCCTGTCCCTGTAACTCAAAGCCAAGATGATCAAAGCCCAACGGGTGCCGGCAGTAACAGCCCTCATCTGCCGAGCACTCCCAGCAAACCCAGCGCTCGGCTAGGCACTTACATTTTCACTCCACTCAATCTTCACAACTCCGGCAGGTCCATGGTATACACTTATCCCCATTTTACAGATGAGGAAGTTGAGGCTCTGAGAGATTATAGGACTGTCCCAAATTTGCCCAGCAAGAAGCACAGAGCCAGAATTCCACTTGAGCTCACCCAGGCCCCAAACCCTTGCTCTCGTTCACTTGCTGAACTGCTTGCTGTCTCTGCTTCTGCTGCTCCTGGACTTGGCCCCCATGGTCCTGTTTACAAAGGTCAGGAAGGGTGCTGCAACCATACAGCATTTTGTTATTTCCTAGACAGAGTGGTGGGTACTTGAGCATTTATAATGTTATTTTCTAACTTTTTGCATGTCTAAAATATTTCTTGATAAAGAGTACATTGGAATAAGATAACAAGGTTGGATGACACAAGAGGAGTAAGAGATAAGGGATGTGACCCCTGGGATAAAAAGCTCAGTGTTTTGGCAATTTGGCCACATTGTGGATTCCTGAGTGAGGAAATGATGGAAAGCAGGATTTCAGTGGACTTACAAGGCATTTATCAGCTTAATGATGTGAAGTTAAACATCCTCAGCAGAGAATAGGAGCCCAGTGACATCTGCAGAGTGTGCCATGATCCCTACCATGGGCTGGGGCTCAGTTCTGAGGCTGCCCTGCACTGGGGCTCTGGATTTGAGAGTATCTAGGAAGTTTGTAGATGATGACTCTGCAGTAGGTAACAAGGGTGAGGCCAGGAACATGGAGATGCATTTCCTGAGAGAAACACAGAAAGGGAGTCTCCCTTTCTGTGTTGTTCCCTGTTCTACTATGAGCCCTCCTCTTAATGTTCAAAGTGGATCAAACTTCCCAGAAATTCTTGATATGGATTATAGTCCCAGTTCTCCGAGAATGCCCATCTCCATCCCCTGGTTATGACAGATAGCAATGAGCAAGAATTTAAAAACCATGGGCCTACTGGTACCAAAAGCCCTACCCTTTCTGTTGTGGACTGTTTGTATCCCCCCTAAATTCAACGTTAAGCCCTGGGGTGATGCTGTTTGGAGACAGGGGCCTTAGGGTAGTAATTAGGTTTCAATGAGGCCATGAAGGTGGGGCCCCTATCATGGGATTAGTGTCCTGGTAAGAAGAGGAAGAGACAGAGTTCTCTCTTCCATGTAGGGCACAGAAAGAAGGTGGCTTTCTTCAAGCCAGAAAGAAAGTCCTCACTGGGAGCTGAATTGGCCAGCCACCAGAACTACAGAAAATAAACATCTGGGGTGTTTTGGTGTTGTGTGTGTGTGTGTGTTTTAAGAGAGAGAAAGAGTGTGAGAGTACATGTGAGTAGAGGGAGAGGGGCAGAGGAAGAGAGAGAATCTTTTCTTTTTTAAGATTTTATTTATTTATTCATGAGAGATACAGAGAGAGGCAGAGACACAGGCAGAGGGAGAAGCTGGTTCCCTGTGGGGAGCTCAATGTTGGACTCGACCCCAGAACTCCGGGATCATGCCCTGAGCTGAAGGCAGACGCCCAACCACTGAGCCACCCAGGCATCTCAAGAGAATCTTAAGCACGTTCCACACCCAACTCAGGGATTGATCCCAGAACCCTGAGATCATGACCTGAGCCAGAATCAAGAGTCAGATGCTTAACCAAATGAGCCACCTAGGTGCCCCTAAATGTTTGTGATTTCAGCCACCCAGTCTATGGCATTTTGTTATAGCAGCCTGAACAGATGAAGATGCCATCCCGTCTGCCCAGAAAGACCCACTGAGCCACAGCTATGAACTTCATCCTGTGCTTCCTTTTGCACTTCCTGTATTATGCCCAGCACTGTGATAGGCACGTGCAATATAAAAGAAAGAGACCTAAAGCAGACCATTAACTACAAGGCACTTTTGGCTTTGTTTTTAAACCCCTCTTAGACGAGGTACCAGATGCCGTTCTAAAGGAATCATCACACATGGTTATTATACTCAATTCCTATCAAAACCCTTTTTAATTACATTTGGCTGCAGTCTAATTTCTTTTAAGTCTTGTCTAGTCCTTCATGGGCTAGACCTGTGACCTTATGATAATTGATTTAGTTTATGTTTTGTTTCTGTTTGAGTCACACAAAGCTAGGTGGGAGGAGTGGTGACAGCAAGGCCTGTACAGCATGTGTCAGGCCCAGGCACTGGGGACCAGCAGCCCCCTAGGCATCATGTCTCATCACGGTGACCTCAGATGGCCCTCAGCTGCCACCAAAGGGGAGGCAGAGCTGCTGCACAGGAAACAGAAGCACTTGCCTGGGCTAGGGCCAAGGCCGACCTCTGAAGCACCTGAATTCTACTCCCTGGGTTCTGAGTTCAGGAAGAAACCTCTTGGATGTTTTATTCCAGCCTCAATTCCAGAGGTTCTCACCCAGGAAGGACAAGGGAAGGAACCACAGTGAGGCTCAGTCATTTGTTCAATCAATAATTACTGATTACCTCCTAGGTAACTACCCAAGGGCCAGGCGTGGGCATACACAGGGAGCCACATGTACCCTAGTGGGTCTCTACCTGGGGATGAAGCTTCTAGCCAAATGATAATTCCTCATCATTTAATGTATGGTCACCATTATTTGTGAAATTTTAAACTATCATTGATACCAAACAGCACTGAAAGATACTTTACAGATTTATCTGTTACTAATCAATTAAATAATCAGTCATTACTAGTACCATTGGTTATTACTAATACCTAACGTCATTAATCATAAAAGCAAAGATTTGATTAATATTAATTGCTAATAACTAATTAGTAAACTATAAACTAATTCATACCCAAAAAAACTTCACAGTACTCACAGAGCTGATTTATAAAGCACTGTGTGGGTAATGGCTGAGCCTCTCCCTTGGCTAATATAAAATGAGAGGTTCTGTTGGAATGGGTGTCAGTGGTTCACCACCTTATAAAAGAATACCACCCTTTCCTTTATAGGAAGTCTACCAATCTGAAAGTTTAATGCCAGCTATGAACCCAGAAAACGTACCTCACATAATTTTGTATGTAATTCAGGGGAGTTACCAACCCCTTGAACTTCTAGGCAAGTGGGGAGATGGGTCAGGTTAGGAGTCATCTGGTCCAAATCTAAAACCATTTGGGCTGCTACCATTTGAGACTTTTCCTGGCTGAGGAGAATAAAACAAAACCGTTTCACCTTCTGTTTTCATCCAATTCCCTTTCTGAGAGCCTTCCCTAAGTAGATTCATTTA
This sequence comes from Canis lupus familiaris, assembly GCF_011100685.1. Classification (NCBI taxonomy): domain Eukaryota; kingdom Metazoa; phylum Chordata; class Mammalia; order Carnivora; family Canidae; genus Canis; species Canis lupus. The sequence continues at coordinate 50,944,560 of NC_049229.1, read as the reverse complement.
AGTTTTTCCTTTTTGACAACAGCTGCAGTCAACTAAAATAAAACAGGTGTTGTTATCAATTTGGCTTTTTGATTTTTCTCCCAAAATGTAACTTCTCCATAAAATTCTTCTAACAGCCAATGTTTCTACCAGTTCCTAGCATGCACTCCACACTCAGCAGATGTTTATTGAATATTCACATGAATAAATGAGTGAATAAATGGATGAATAAATGAAAATTTCAAAGGGTTGGTCCTCTCCTCCGGAGATGATTATACGTTCACATGTGTGTTACTCAAATAAATTAGGTTTTTCTGTTTCTGAGGTTTCAGTGGGAAAGGGAATTACCTCTGAATTTTCAGTGACCACAGTTTTGGAATGCCTGAGAATTTTCTATGTGATTTTCAAATGAATCAATCAAGGTATGTTCAACAATTAGCATTTCCTTCGAGGTAGATAATGAAATTTTTTTCCTATAGGGCCATTGGCTCACAGGAGGAAAAATCGTGAGCCACACAGAAATATATTGAAAAAAATTGAAAGTCACATAAAAGTTTGGAAACTAGTGATTGCTATTTATAATAACAACCAAAAAAAGGAAATGATCATTATTTACTACCTACCCCATACCAGGTACTGTGCTATGAGGCACTTTACAGACATGCTCTCATTTAATTCTCTTCTTGCCCATTTTACAGAGAAAGAAACTGGCTCCAGGAGGTTAAAGCATTTCTCAAGGTCACAGAGCTTGTCATTTCAAATGCAGGACTCGGACACAGGGTTTTCTCGCTCCTTTCTTTGCGCAGCCCTGACTCATGCAATGCAATACAGGATAATACAATAGGAAGCGTGAGATAAGGTGCAAAAAGAGCTGTTATGGACTGTTAAAACTGCAACTGAAAGAAGGCTGCCTGTTATTAAGTTATTATATCTTATAAAAGAAATAACGCTCTATGGGAAAAGAGCACGCTAAATAGAACGCCTGCACGGATCCGAACTGGTAAAAATGGATGTTCGACAAGGATCGAAAATCAATTCAGAGTGATGTAAATAGCTTGCCATTCATGGGGTTTATCTTTGTTCCGGTAAGTTATTAAAGTGCACACTTTTTACAAAACAGAATTATAGGGTGAAGAGAAGTTTCCACAGGATAGTCTACATCTCTGGGGTTTTTTAATGTCTTTTAGAAAATAAAATCAGCTGTTGGAGTCAGTGCCAACACAAACAGTACCTAGCCACCCACTGTTCAATCAACACGTTCAGAAAAGAAACAAGATGACAGGCAGCATGCACTGAAAATGCTGTTCAAAAAAAAAGTCAAAGACCTGACCGTCACAGGTCTTTATTTTTAGAGACCCTTGGCATGGGCCAGATGATATCAAAATGTGGATCAGATTCTGGTGCTCAGACCAGAGTCCCTCCCCTGTGTGGGAGAGCACCTTGGGGACAGGTGGCACACAAAGAGCAGGAGTTAGGTTCTTCAAGGAGTCACAGAGCAAGGGGGTATTCATCATCAATTCCGGAAGCTCAAGAGATAACAGGGAGTGATTTGGGGTGATACTATTGGGACCTGGGGATTATGGTTTCACCACCAGCTTATGGGTCCTCTGAGTCCTACCGTGCTCTCTAACAGAACGGCAGTGAGATCCAGCCCGCTGAACGCCCTGCTATTGTAGGCAAGAACTGCTGCAAAGCCAGCCCGCCAGCAGACGAACAGACTGCCTTGTCAGTTCACCCCTTCCTGCTGAATCATTGTTCCAATCTCTGGGCCCAATTAGTCTGGCTCTGGACAGCCACTCAAATCAATAAGAGTCACTGGCCGTGCATCTAGAAGTAGAGTTGCCCCAACTATTAAAGGGACAATATCAGGTGATAATGACAAAGCTGAAAAACACCCTTGCCTGTGCCTTTCTCTTTTGTGCAAAGTCACCAACACCATCAGGTTCATCAAACACCATTTACTGAGAGTCGGCTTCCACCATCCTGCCACCATTGCACAGTCTATCCAAGAGACTGCCCCCTTCCCCAAGAAGAGTGCCAGGTTCGCAGGAGACACAAAACCCTATGGCGGCATGTGCTATTAGGTGCCAACCCAAAAGCCATTTTCCTCACCATCCTGGCTAACAGAACCCCAGTTTTGTGCATCTTTCATGTCCTTCAAGGAAGGCGGGCCTTAGCCTGAGAAGGTGAATCACAATCGGTCTCATTCATATCTCTTGCCAAGACTAATTTAGACTCAGGCATGTGGCCTACTTGTGGCCCATGAGAAATGAAGGAAATTCTATTGAGGGGCTCCTTTTTGCTAAGGAATATGAGGGAAGAAACAGGTCCTCTTTGGCACTGGATATCATCTACTTGTAATAGCTGGAATTGCTGCAGCTGTTTGGGGACCATGAGGAGCATTACCCTAAGACAAGCCAGAGTAGAAGACAAAAGGAACCTGGTCCTTAAAAACCATAAAACTTAAAAGTGAAGTGCTGGATCAGTCAACTTTGGAACAGTCAACACTACTGCTAGGTGTCTTGAAATGTGACATAATACAGTTACTATTATTTACACCACATTCAGTTGGATTTTTCCGGTACCTGCTGCCTAAAGCATCTTCACTACTATAAATAGTATCAGTCCCCAACCTCCTCACTCTCAAAAGCCTCACTTCCAGACCTTCCTTTATAGCAGATATGTATTTGGATTTAGCAGCTCACCTCTCTAACTGCAAATATTCATTATGTCTATTAGTCACTCTCTCTTTAGTATGAATTACCCTAGTAGGGTTCTCTTCCTCAAAGACTGTGCTGGGAGTCACAGAGTTGGAGAAGAGAGAGGGACAGCAGTGGGCAGTGGGAGGGAGGCACAAGGACACAAAGTACCTGGAGTGATCATAAAAGGAACTTCCAGAAAGCCACGCTTTTCCTCACCATGTCTCCAAGTTTCTGGTGGCAAATATGGCCCTCTCGCCCCCTAGAAGTCACTCTTCTCCTGCTAACAGAACCTCTCTGGGGTTTTCATTCCTAAACCCAAGATACTATTCCAAGTCAGGACTCAGGAACAAAATTGCAAGACTCCTTTCAAATATAAAAATGAAATGAGATTTCCAGTCAGGTTCTTAATTTACACAGAAGGGTGAGCTGGGCAGGATGTTTTCCACTGGAGACCAAGCCTGGTGAGAAGGCAGCACCATCATCGGTCCTGCTGTTCATGCTGATGGAGCACAGAGGTGGGGACCTCGGGCCTTGTGTCCCACTTCTCTTCTGAAGGCTGTGAGTCCGGGTCTCCAATTGGCCTTGGGCACCCAGCCTCGGCTACTGTGCATGGGCCACTCTGTACTCCGCACACAGCTGCCGGGCCATACTTCCCAAGGAGACCATCTGATGTTTATCTCCAGGAGGGACATGCCAAACCTTTATTAGCACTATTATTGCTATTGACCTCATGGCCACCATTACTTAGGGAATGAGGCTCTGAGCAGAGAAACAGTGTCACAGCTGTCCTCCCAGCCCAAGTGGGTCTCGATGGCACCTCTGGGCAGAGGCAGGTTCCTGCCTGACACAGGAGTGGCTGCTGGGTCTCGGGACACCCAGGCATGCTCTGAGACTCCTAGTTCACTCCCAGCTATGGCTGTTGTGTAGCCACTGGCAGGTGCTCCAGAAAACTCTGGTTTCCAGAGAGGCCCGGTGTCACTCAGGAACCCTGCTTCCAAGCCCTGGTCAGCTCCCTTTTCCATCACACATTCTAAACCTTCACCCCCACCCCAGGCCTCCAATGCCACCTCCTACCCCCTCATTCTTAGCAGATGGTCTTACCTCCTACTGCAGTGAAAAAAATAGGGCTATCAGGCTGGTACGACTCAGCTGCCCACCTTCCTTCCACCATCCCCGCCCTGCCCCACACACTCGTCTGTGTGCAGCTTCACCACCTTCCTCCAGGCTCCGAACACAGGCTGACCGAGGCTACTGCTTCCACCTGTGTCCTTCAAGCCCAATCCCTGGAGTCTCCCCTAGGACCACATCTGTCAGTTACTTCTTTCTACTGGATCTCCAGCCGCACCCCTCCCCCGTTTAATGGCCACCCTCCCCATCAGCGACAGCCTGCTCCAGTCCCCACCTCTAATCTTGTGCACTTTGGTCTAAGCACTATATGACCTTCCCCACTGTCACGGCCACACCTGAGAAAAGTAATCTATGTCAACCATCTCCACCCCCTGTAGCTTCAATTTTCTCCCACCCCCTCACTCCATTCTGCTTGCTCACCCCAAGGACTCTCAATCACCAAATCCAAGAGGTTCCAGAGCTTTACTAATTTTATCTTTCATTTGACAACACTGAGTAATTCCGGCTCTGTATTTTCCAAAATGGGTGCAACAGTATCTCCCATTCTGATGCTCTTCTAGAACCTGGTCACGCCCCCATCAAGAAGTAGAGTATCCACCCATCCTTTAAACTAAGGGAGCCTTTGTGACTCTTGTTCTTACTAACAGAGTAAAGAAGAAGTAGTGCTCTATGCCTGGCAAGGCTAGGTCATAAAATGCTCATGTGCTCTAAGCCTTATTCTCATGGGACACTCACTCTTTGGACCCAGCCACCATGCTGTGAGGAAGCCCAAGCAGCTGTGGAGAGGCCTACCTGGAAGGACCCACGGCCCTGTCCACAGCCCCAGCGGAGCCACCAGCCATGTGAGTGAGCCACCTAGAGAGAGATCCTCCAGTTCAGGCAGACCAGCCAGCTGGCACCACATGAAATAGGTGAGTCTCTCTACCAAGCCCTGCCAGGACTGCAGATTCATGAGCAAAACACACAACTGTTATTTTATGCTGCTACATTTTCTATTTCTCTTCTTGAAATTGTTTCCCCGGGATGTAGCAGCACTGCCCAGTCCTGGTTCTCCTCCAATCTCTCCGGCTGTGCCTTCTCCATTCCTCTGAGAGGTTAACTTCCTGGGCATACTCCCCTGATGACAGTAGTCCTCACAGCTCTCCCCTTGTCTTCTTTTCTCTTTGCTCCACCCTCCTAAGTGACCTCAATTACTCTGCCGGATTCACCTACCTGCTGTGAATCTCCTTGCTGGTAAATCCTGTATCTGTATTTCCGGGCTAAATGCAGACCAGCAGAGCAATCCCAATCCAGAACTCCTGACTGCAGTATCTTCATTCTCGTGGTAGCTCCACCACCCATTCCGCCCAGCTCTGAGATCATCCTAACCCCACTGCTTTCATGAGAAACTGCATTTCCCATCTAGGGTTGGCCAACAGGCAATACTAGTGGAATTCTGGGGACAGAAGGAGGTAGAATTCTGCTGCTTCAAACAGCATCTAGGGCTCCACCTCCCAGGTGATGGCTATGATCCACCTCCCAAAGGACCAGCCCACCATGGGCCAGCTCTGGAGGGTGACCTCAGCTCCCAGGCCCTTTTCCTGAGAACCAGCTCTTTTCCTTGTCCCTCCACCTTGAAAGTGGCAACAGCTTCCTACAGTTGGTAACTGCCTCACCATCCCCTGTGGTTTCTCTGCTATTCCATCCCCCTGGAAGCCTCATTTTCTGTTTTAAGTTCCCTCTGCTGGAAATATCTACAGCATTTTTTTTTTCTTCCCAACTGGACCCTGACTGATACACTGGTTAATGGCACCCAATCTTAATCATTTAAGTGAGAAACACACAATTTGTTTTATTCCCCTCCCATTCACTCATACCGTTATTTGCCCCCACCCCCATGTAAAGCTGGTCACAAAGTCCTATGACCCTGTCCCTCGAGCCCACCCCTCCCCTTCACTCCCACTACACTGCCTTGGTAGCACATCATTATTTTTGGCTCAGACCAGTGTGGCAGCCCCTCCATTAGGCTCCCTGGCTACAGTCTTTCTGTCTTCCAGTTCAACCTCTAGACTGCCAACAGACTTTTGTTTCTAATGTACATCTGATCATGACATTCTCGGATTTAAAATTCTTAAATGGTTCCCCACTGACTACAGGAAAGAATCAGATCCCCTCAGTTCCACAGTAGATCCATATTTGCTGTGTATACCTTTCTATGCCCTAGCCTGCAAGATCAGGCCCTCCACGATATCCTGTCTATCTTCCCAGCCCCATCTCCAACCGTTCCCAGCCATACCACCTGAACCAGCTCGTTTTTCTCCAAGCCCACTCTTCCTCTAAGCCTCGGGCATTTGCACAGGCTGGGCTATTCCTCCCCAGCCCGGCTGTCTTACCAGCTCCTCAGTGAAGCCCCGTCCCCAGCCCTGGCCACCTCCAACATACTAAGCACAGTGCTGAGGGCACCATACCCAAAACAGCACTTTGGGCAGAACTCACAGCCCCACACTGTGGATGTTTGTGTCCAGACCTGCCCCTCCACTAAACAGGGAACTCCCCCAGTGATGAAGATGGAGTTTTCTCACTCCTGCGTTCCTGGGACCCACCTAGCACCTAGTGCAAAAGATACCTTCCATGTGTATGCAAAGCTTAGTCAGGGTGAGCTGAGGAAACAAACTATCAGTCCAGAATAAGGAAAGAGAACAGGGGAAGGGAGCCTGCAGAGAAGGGGAGAGACACACTGGCAGGTGAAATGCCTGACCTCCTGGGCCAGGTGATGGGTACTACCCAGCCAGGGCCCAGCTCACCCTCCCTTGCTCTGAGGACAGAGCTAGAAAAGTCCATAGACACAGTCTCCACCAGGTCTTTTCCCAGGAACATTTTAGGTAGACAAGCTTGTTCACTCAAAACAGGAGATAAGCAAACATGCAATCTGTGTAAATATTTCTATGTGAGCTTCCTGTCATTTTTACATCCCTTGGTTGACCACATGGCTGCCTTTTGTTATAATTTAACAAATTAAGATGTAATTTTTCTACCCTCTTTGGTTCATCTCATTTCTTCAACATCCACCTGAGGTCTCCTTGGCCCAGCAGCTGTCCATCATGTTCTGAGACCATCCCCAGACAGTTCCTAGGAACACATCGAGAACAACTGACCAACCCAGCTATAGGTCCCCTGGTCACAGCACTGTCCTGACGCTTCCTCTGTCATGGTCTCAAGCTTTCCCCTCCCATCCTGCTGCTCAAAGGGTCACATTCCACTCAGCTGCCTTGAACCAGTGTCACTGGAGCCACCTAGTTTCCAGAGAAATATAGAATGAAGACGAAAGAGGAAGTCCCTCACCTCCATCAGGAGAATGTCCTTCGAGCTCTGAGCCTGCACCTTTGGGTGCTGGACCTTCACGGCCACTGTCCGCCCATCATGTAGCACCGCCTTGTGAACCTGGGCCAGGGAGGCGGCCCCCAGAGGGGTGTCATCAAAGCTCACGAACAAATCATGAATCTGTCAAGAGTGGAGAAAAGATGAAGCAATTAAGATGACTCAGTTCGGTGAGAGGGGATATGGGGCCAGTACCGCCTGATGTCTCCCGATAGATTTTCTGCTCTACCAGTTGTATGCCAACCCAGTGCCTTGCCTGGGCTCTTTGCTGCCATGGAGATCCACAGCAGCATACAGAGGGAGTGAGAGAGAAAACACACATGGAGGGTACGCCTTCATACACATGCATGGGCACCCTGAGCACCTCCATTCAAGGCCAAAGAAGTGCTGTCTAGAGTGTTCAGAACTGAATACCATCTGCTCGTTTAATTATGTACCATTGCACCCCTGAGGCTGTTACAAATATACATAAAATCAAGAGTTAACAGAACCTGAGCCCCAGGCAGCCCAATACAGAGATCAGATACTCAAATCCACCAACACAGGAGAGCTCAAGGGACCCTAGGCTGGTGGCTCCAAACCCAACAGCCACCTCTTGTTCCTGCCTGAGCAGCAGGCTCAACATGGGTCCCCAAGCCCACCCTCGGCCTGGCCACTTGGGCTGCATGCCCCTGCCTCACTTTTAATCCCCACCTGCAATGTCACCCAAAGGGAGTCTAGGGCAGATCCCTTGCCCTTTCTCTACGAAATGGAATATGTGCTCCTTACTCTCTGTCTTCTCTTCCCTTCTTCCTTCCTTCCCTCTTAGAAATGCCACACCAAATCTTCCTGAAGGAAGAAAAGTCTTTCTGACTTGAGTGTCCACACCCACATGGTCCAGATATGAATATTCTACAGATGGGAAGGAGACCCCCAAAAGCCTTTTTACAAAAATATCCAAGGCTAAAATTCTCACCCCCTCCATTTCTTGAAGTCCCCATATAGCCTCCCAATCCTAGAAGGTCCATTCACACACACACACACACACACACACACACACACACACAAATATGTACATGCATGATTAGTCCCATGGCCGCCCTCCTCATGTCCCCCTCATGCTGAGGCCTTCAGTCCTCGCCCCTGCCTCCCCCGGCACCCTCTTCTGCAGCAGGCATTCTGTCCTGCCTCTTGGCCCCCTCCTCTCCTTGAACGTCAGCAGTCAGATGACCTTCGGCCACCAGCCCACCCCTCTGCTTGCTAGGCAGCACCAGCACCTTGCTAATCTCCCTCATAAATCACTCCCTCCAGCCCTGTCATCATTTTTGTAGCTTTCACTAAACTCCATCCCATTTATCAACATCCTTCAGAGGCCAAAGGTCCAGGCAACATGGGAGGGGCCCACTTCTCTGTCATGAAAGATGGGTACAGATTGGCTTCCTTGTCCCCCTTCTTCTTCACTGGGTTTTTATTTCTGCCCTCCCAGTGCTTACTTCCCCACCTCCTTCCCCAACCACATACTTGTGGATTCCCCTCCCTCCTGACTTCGAGGTCCCCTGAGGGCCAGATTCTCCACATGTCAATCACCTGGGTCTCTCCATATAAAAACCCCTTATTCTGGACTTGGGCTTGGCTTGGGAGAATGAAAGAACCACCAACCCTGTAGACCCCATTAGAACATCAGCTTCAAGTGGGCAGGGATTTTTGTTTGTCTTGTTAGCTGCTGAATTCCCTGTGCTTAGAACAGCATGTGAAATAGCTAGTGGCAAACACGTATTTGTTGAAAGGCTGAATCCTTTCACTTGGAGAGGCACTAAATCAACTTTCTTCCTTTTCAAAAGGCTGGACCTTCCTGCTCCCACACTCCTACTAGTCCAAAGGCCTCAAATGTAAAAGCACATGTGCTGTGGGGGATTTACCTACATGCACTCCACCTGCTACCCCACGTAGGTGTGAGACCCCAGCGTGGCCAATCGGAATCCTGAATACCCTGGGTCACGCTGACTGCTTCAGAGATGGACATGTGACCCAACTGATCCAGTCAGACTCAACTGTTTTACTTTTGTTTGAACTGTAGGAGAAGAGATTCTTTCTCTTTGCTGAACCTGAAAGTGAAAGTTGAACTTGAAGCCGGGGGCTACCAGGAGTCACACAGTGGCAAAAAAGAGGAAAGCAGAGTCAAGAGATAGAGAGAATGAATCCTGGTCACCATGATTGGGCTCTTTGATCTAACCATGCCTGAATACCCACCCTATAATTTCTTGTTTTTGCTTAAGTCAGTTTGAGTTGTTTTGTCACACAGGGCTAAAGGGGCTCTGACTGATAGTGCTCAGACCCATCTGGGTTAGACAAAAGAAACATGGGCAGGGTACCCAACATCCCCAAGAGGCTTAGTAAGTGTGAGTTCCTTTCCCTCCCCTCCCCCTCCCCCCAGTGCCCTCTTGCTGGGACAGGGATCCAGGAATAGAAGGGAGGTAGAACTTCAGCAACATTCTCAGCCATTACATAATGAAATCAACAACAACTGCCTTTAGAAACCCTCTGGTTGTTCCTGAAGGAGCACCAAGGAGAATGTTTTCTGGAGCAGATCTGTGAACTCAGACCCTCATGTCCCAGGCAGCTGGAATGGCCCCATGTCCCCACTGCAAAAGGACTTGGGGGTCATCTGACCCCACTCCCCACCCCAAGCCTCCACCTGGCTCCCTGGGAACACTGGCTTATTCTCAAAGGACACCCAGGCTTCAAACCAGTGTCATTGCAGGGACGTTGCAGAGTCATTGCAACTGAAGAGTGACATGGCATCACTAGGACTGTGTGGCAAGAATAGCTGCCAGGAGCACTCCAGGGAGAGGTGAAGGAAGGAAAGGGCTGAGGCAAGCATCTCCCAATCTCCCGGGTAAGAGGAAGCCTGGTCTACCATATCCCCGGGGAATGGGAAGGAGGCCTCCCACAATTCCCTGCCTCTACCAGGGGAGGCAGGGAGTCTGGAGCTTAAGATACCACTCAAGCCCAGGTACCAACTGGGCACCTTGAATGCGGCCCAGCTCTGAGGACCTGCCCTCACCAACACCCCCAGTTTGACCAGTGGAAGCAAAGACAGACATGAGAAATGCACCACTCACTCCATACAAGGAACCTGTTGGGCAGATGCCACTCCACCCCTGCCTACCTACTACCTCCCAGGGCCCCTGCTGCCATCCTTTCCTTTCTATCAGGAAGCAAGGCACACACCCACACCCTCCTGTGCTTGCTTACACACACACACACACACACACACACACACAATAATTGATTGCTAGTGAATGTTCCTAGCTGGCTTATAAAAAAAGGTAATTAAAGATTGGTGCTACAGCCTGTAATTAAATATGAATAAAGTATCTCTAAATGGAACCTTGATTCAAAGTGCTCAGTAGAAGTACTTTATGCTGATAGATAGTAAGGAAAAATAGACTCTGTCCCGAAAGCAGAATTATACCCCCCGTGCAGCTGACACCAACGCCACCCCTCCCGTCAGGCCCCGGCCCCCAGCCCTGTGAGCAGAAAACCATTAACAGAAACCAACTGCAACATGGCCAGCAATTAGACTCAAGCAGGGCCCTTAGCTGCCTCCAGTCACTCGCAGAAACCTGTCTCCCTTTCTAAGCGTGTCTTTCCCCTGTTCCTCTTTTTTTCCTCCGGGTCTGGTGGCAAAATCAATTAAGTAAAACAACTGCATTTTAAAATGACTAGTTATGTGCTTTTTAATTACTGTCGGCCCATGATTCAAATATATCAATATCCCTGTCTAGAAAAGGAAAAATAATCAGCAAAAAAAGTTTCTCTAGCTTTATATGATCTGTTTTTTTTTTTAACGTGTATGTGTGTGAGAGAGCAAGAGAAAGCAGGAGGCGGTGTTTGTTTTTTTATGAGCAGAAAACATGAGAGGAGCAAGAAGAAATGTGTCACCCCCCATCGGCTCAGGTTAAGACTTCAGCAGACTGGCATCAGCTGGGGTCCAGGAAACCAAGGCCATGTGACTTTAGACCCAGGTACAGGGCAGAGAGCGAGACTCTCCAGAAAGTTAGATCTATGAAGCCAGTTTCCTGGGCAATGTTTCCAAAATGCCACACCACTGAGCAGCCAAGCACTGGCCAGGGTCCTCATTTTACCCAAATAAGGTAACAGGAAGTCAGGATCGTCTATAAAAGCCATAATAGGACTCCTGTCGGGAGCATTGCTTATGTCTCTCTGCCAGCCAGCTTCAGGCCCCTCACCAGCCTCAGGAAGGGCAATGTCCTGGATTTTCCAAGATGGCCCAGTTTCAAATATTCCATCCTGTTGTCCCCATAGTCATGCACATCAGACCTCTTCTGGATTTATGACATCAAACTACACTGATGTAAGATAATGCCTAACAAATCTAACAAACCCAGAACTGGCTGGGTCCAGATGAAGACAGAAGCTTGTCTCAAAGCAGGCAAGTCCAGGCCTAGCTGCCAAGGCCAGGCAGTTCCCACTTAGGAGATGGGAAGACAGCCCAGGGCACCTGGAGCAGGTTACCATGGCACCAGCAGCAAACAACATCTGGCTCTCGAGATTGAGAAATGCCCCTTCTGCCCATGCCTGGCTGGGTGTCAGCAGCCATCCACTATAGTCTGATGAGGAGAGGGACAAGTCCCTGTGCTAATGGAGTAGCTGGAATGAACCTACCCCACCCCAGCCTGAAGCTGACGAGACAGCTCCAGCTACCTAGGACTCTACAAAGCACAGACTGCTTGCCTTGAGCAGAAAACCCACCATCACTTCCTATATGCTTCTGCGTGAAACCTGCCCCTTCCTCTTGGCACCGTTTCCTAGGGACCTGCCCCAGGCACCCCTCCATCTCAGCATCACTCTGCCAGCTGACATCCCACTTTGCTGCAATGCCTACTCCTCCTTCTGGTTACAAAACATGCCCAGTTTGCATCCCACCAGTTCAGGGTCACTCTTGCATCTTCTAAGTAACACCTGACACTGACAGCAAATAGGTGGCATGTGCCTTCTCATTCCCCTTGTGGTGGCTTTAAAATATGTCCACAGGTACTTAAATACTCTTCCCTTTGAGAGGTGCAGTCTACTGCCCACCTCTGAGCATGAGCTAGATTAATGACCCACAGCACATGGAGGAAGTTAGCACATGCCCTCTGAGACGTCGCTATAACACCTTCCTGTCCTCTCCCAGATGGTGTCCTCCCGGGGCAGCAAGCTGCCCTGTCAGGAGGACACTCAAGCAGCCCATGGAGAGAAGTCCAAGGAACTAAGGCCATGGAACTAAGCCCATGGAGAGAAGTCCAAGGAACTAAGGCCTCCTGCCCACAGTGAACCATCTTGGAAGCAAATTCTCCTTCTCCTTCCCCAATCAGGCCTTCGGATGACTGCAGCCTCCAGGCAACACCTCACACAGACTGAGCCAGAACCACCCAGTAAGGCACTCCCAAATTCTTGGCCGACAGAAACTGTAGCATATCAAATGTTTGTTGTTTGGGGGCCATTTGCTGGGCAGCAATAGCTAACTAGTACACCGTAAGCATACCTACACCAGACACCACTAATCAACCACAGCATTCATTTCTGCTGGGCACAGATGGTGCCTCAGAATCTCTCCACACGGTGCTCTGGGCCACCACTACTAACTGGCCAGAGTTAATACAGGAAACAAAACCAAGCTGCCACTCCTCAGCTCAAGTCAGTCAATCAGCAAATACTGACCTGCAGGCCTGCCACATGACAGAAACCATGCTAGGTATGTGGGGCAACAAAACAGACACTATCTCTGGCCATGAGGAGACCCCAGTCTGCAAAATAAGGCAACAGCCTCTGGAAAACATGCATTTTAGCAGGGCCTGCTGGACACAGTGCCCTCCACCCAGTGACAATTCACCCACACCCAACAGGACTTTCTGGCAAGCTAAGAGGGGACCTCTGAAATCACTATCTAGTCCCTGTGCACTGGGAGTGAGGACAAGGCATCCAAGTGTCTCCTCATCCCCACTCAAAAGCTGCCCTGCCTCCAGGTGTGAATACCCCCACCCTCAGCTTCCCACACAGAGCAATTTATTATAATATGAATAATAATGACAAAAATAGCTCGAGGACACACAGTCCCTGTCTTCCATGTAGTCTGCGTTCTTTCTGGGGTTCTGGAAGATCAAACCGTCAGTTCTGCAGAGCCATTAGCTATTGCTACTGCCCAGCTGGGAAGAATGAACGAAGGGCTGGCGGCAGAACCCGAAGCCTCTCCTGACAAGGGTCAACCCCAGAAATTACAAGACAGTGTTGCTGTCTAAGCCTGCACAAGGAGGCTGGCACAGGTTCAACTCTCACCAATTTGCTAAGAGCCTCCAGGTATAAGATAATCGTCCACCTGGCTCTGCCAACGGCATCACAGTTCAGAGCAAGCTTCCTTCCTCCCACAGGATGTGACAAGCAGCTGACCAAAAGGCAAGAAGCAAGGAGCAGTCACACCCAAGGCCGTGGGTGTGTTCCATGAGAATGCCCACCAGCTAGCCAGGACGGTGGGATCTGAGAGGCAACAGAACAAAGTAATTCCAATGCAAGGTTTGGGTCAAATCGCCCAGGCTCAAACTCTGGCTCCATGGTACACTGGCTTGGGCGCCTGTCTGTACCTCAGTTTCCTCATCTGTAAAATGGGATTTAATACCTACCTTGTAGAGTCTTCGTGTGAATCGACACTCATTAAGGATCTAGATTATAACCTATAGAGGAGCCCCAATAATTACAGCAGGAGTAACAGGTGCCCTATCTTTTTTTTTAATATTTTATTTATTCATGAAAGACACAGAGACATAGGCAGACAGAGAAGCAGGCTCCCTGTGGGGAGCCCAATTCAGGGCTCGATCCCAAGACCCCAGGATCACAACCTGAGCCAAAGGCATCTAGATGCTCAATCACTGAGCCACCCAGGCACCTCCGGGTGCCCCATTTAACACCCCTGTGAAGAGGACAGAGTGGTGTCACAAAGAGAGCAATGAACAAAGAGCCAGCAATTCTAGGCTGTCAGTTCTGTTCAGTCAGTGAGTAAAGCCACCACATTCCTTTCTCCTCCAATCTATCCTCCACATGTGGCTAAAGTGAGTTTTCTAAACATAGGCTGCTCATATCACTTCTCTCTGTTTAAACCCCTTCACCAGCTTCTCAGAGCCAAAATCCTTAAAACAACCCAGAGTCTGATCCTGCCCCATCTCCTCCTTCAAATCACAGCTCAACTATCACCTCCTCAGGGAAGCCTCCCTGTGTATGTCCTCAGAATTCAGGGTGCCCTTCTGGGGAGCAATTAACACAGTTGCACTCTGCCTTGATTTATATTTGCTGAAACTCTGTCTTGCCTTCTAAATGATAGACTTCTTCCATTTTTGCTCAACATTGTATCCAAGGCACCTGATATAATTGGTATTCAATAAGTATTTCTTAATAAATGAATGAGGTTCAATTTTCCCTATCCTCTTCGTCATAAGGGGATGTTGGGCCTTCCAGATGATCTAGGGTAGCTAAGGCATCAGAGGTGGCTACTGTTCCTTCAAGGTAGCTGAGAGAGCCTCGCTGGTGCTGGGCACTTCGAGAGCTGCGGGTGGAGGGACCTATGGAAATGTTGTGATAATAATGATTAATAAAAAGCAGATAAACACCCAGTGTGGTTGGCCAGCCTGGGAAGCCATCCATTAGATCTGTCATTCATTAGAGGTGGGGGTGGGGGCAGTCCAATCAGATCTCCTCAGCTTAAGCAAACCTTCTGTAAATTGTAGGCTGCAGGCACTGACATTTGATAAATTATTCTTCATAATCCACCGTTGGCTGTCATAAATCTAATCTTTCAACGTTCCCCATCTTAATAACTTGTACAGCCTCACAGGGTGACATGTCTATGTCTCTGCCTGCAACAGAGATCTCTGGGATAGAAGAAATTGTACAGAATGAGATGCAGTATGAAACGAGGACCCCTACAATCCAGGGCCCAGACCAGGTAGGTATCCACAAGGTGATCACAGTATAGAAACAACGAGCCATTCTTGGAGCCATGGGTATCTGGGAGCCTAGTGCTTACACCCCATCACAAGAGTGAGAGACAGGTGGGGGCAGGAGCTCAGTCCCAAGAATCAGACAGACAGCTCTATCCCCTCTACTGAAACCTACCCATGTGAGGACTTAGTACTTCTTGCTTGAACTTGAGCTTGGTTTGGTATAAGGGATGTCAGGATATCTTTGCTCGACAAGGACTAAATGCTCAACCAAGGGTACTTTCCTATGGCTGCATAATGTTTGTTGCCCTCAAAGTGCTCTTATGTGCTCTCAACCTTCTCTTGAGGTTAGACAGAGGAGACAGAATTGCCCCCACTTTATAGAGAGGAACATACTCGCTAAAGGTTATTTATTTATTCATCCATCAAATGCTTACGTGACCAATATAAGCAGGGCACTGTGCTAGTCACCAGGGACTCGACAGTCCTGTGCAAATCAGGAACAGCTACCACCCTCTGAAGTCACTACTGGAACTTAAAGTCCAGTTGTAAGACAGGAATTAATCAAGTACTCAGAGGGAAATGGCCAACTCTGGTAAGTGCTAGGAAGGGAGAGGTAGCTGATACCATAGAGCCCGTGTTCAGAGGATTTAACATGGTTAGGGAGTGCTTCTCAGAGGAGGTAACAAAGAACTGAGATCTGAAGAATGAGTTGCTAGTTAACTAGATGAAGGAAGGAATCTAGGCAGAGGGAAGGGCTTGTGTGAACCATACATAAGAGGAGAAAGACCCAGCAACATGAGGGCCAGAAAGAAGACGGCCAACAACTCCCAACCTGGAATCCAGGCTGACTTGGGCCCCCCGAGGTCGACCCCCGGGGTGGGGGAGGAGTCCTCATCCACAGCTCACAGGGGTGGGTGGTGGGGAGTGGGGAGCCTGGCCACAGCGGCACACACTCATTTCTGGCAAGGCCCAGGACTTTTAAAACCTAATGGGCTCACCCTCATAAAACTACAAAACTCCAAAGGCCTCTTTCCAACAACCTTCAGATGTTCCTACACCCAAAAATAAAGAAGAAAGGAAATAAGGCATAGGCATCCTTGCTTATGGTGGCAACATTTGCTGTCAGGACAGACTTCCCTCGCATTTGGAAGGTGGCAAAATGCCATATGGCAAATAAGCCTAAGCTACGTTCCCATGCCTCAGAGCCCCAAATAAGAGAGCTCAGGTACCAAAGCCCTTACGACCTTTCTAGAACACCTGAGTCTGTTCTACCCAGTAAGAAGTTTTCCAGATTCGCTTTGCATGTGAGAGCAGCAGTACCCTGGGATTTTTAAGGGGGCAAACCCAGACCTTCAAGATCTACTGGGAAGAGAAAGTCCACATCTGGGGACATTACATGCATGCCTGGCTGACTCCAGCAAAACGAAGGGAGGGTAAAAAACATCAGCTCTGGTGTCAGCATCCCTACCTGCCAACATCTAGCCGTGTGGCCTTGGGCAAAGTGCTTAGGTCCATTACCATTCTGCAGAATGGGAGTGATAATAACAACACTCATTTTGCAAGGGGTTCTAAGTATTAAAGGATATTACATGTCTAGAGTAGGGGGCAGCAAGCCAATCCAGGCCGATGCCTGTTTTTGTACAGCCCATCAGCTAAGAATGCTTTTCCACATTTTTTAAATGTCTGGGAAAAGAAAAAGAATAGTATTTTCTGATATATGAAAACTATATGAAATTAGATTTCAGTGTCTCTGAATGAACTTTTATTGGGACACAGCATGCCCATTCATTACACGTTGTCTGTGGCTGCTCCCACACTGCCACAGCAGAGGCAGAGACTGAATGGCCTGCGAAACCTAAAATATTTACTAGCTGGCCTGATGGTGAGCAGAGAAAGGGCCCCCCAAAGATGTCCATGTCCCAATCCCCAAAGGTGTGATTAAGTGAAAGCTCCTCAGATGGGGAGAGCATCCTGGATACTATGTGGGCCCAAGATAATCCCAGGGTCCTTATAAAAGGGAGGCAGGAGGGTCAGAGTTGGAGAGGGAGATATGACAAAGGGAGAAGAGGTGAAAGAATGAGAGAGAGAGGTTGAAAGATGCCACATGGCTGGCTGTGACGATGGAGGAAGGGGCCACCAGCCGAGGAATGCAGACAGCCTCTAGAAGGTAGACAAGGCAAGAGGTTCTCCCCAAGAATCTCTGGAAGGAACACAGCCCAGCCAACCCTTGAATTTTACATTTTATGACCCACAGAATGGGAAGATAATAATTGTGTCTTGTTTTAAGCCACTAAATTTGCATTCATTTGTCACAGCACTGCTGGGACCCTAACCCAGGCCTCTACCAAGAAGTTTGCTGACCTCTGATGCAAAGCATTAGTGTCCCAGTCGCTGTATAGTCATTTTTATTCTTTTGCTGCATTTCCCAGGGCAATGTTGAGGCTAGAGGGTTGGAAAGGAGCTGCACTGGCAGTGTGGGAACATGGGTCGTGGTGCCAGGAGGGCACATCACAGCTCTGCTTCTGTGACAGGTGATGACACCTATAACCAGTCCTTCTTCCTCCTTCCAGGGCAAGGGGTCCTCTGCTCTCCTGGCTGCCTTGTACATGGTATTCCTTCCCAGGCCCCAGGTGAAACCCTTAAACCAGTCTCTTCACAAAAAGCTCTGTTTCCTTTTCTACCTCACATAAAACCACCAGTTATCAGCTCATACACCAAAGATGGAAGAGTGGCAGGGGCCTAGGGGAAACTTCCTCCTGTGATGGTGTTTTGCAGGAGCTGCTCCAGCTGTGCAAGTAACAGCCTCTCCTATGGACCCAGCTTCTCTCTCTCCTCTCCTCTCCTCTCTCTCTCTCTCTCTCTCTCTCTCTCTCTCTCTCTCTCTCTCTCTCTCTCTCTCTCTCTGAGCTCTCATTAGGTCAGGGTGCTGATGACTTTTTTAATGTCTGGAAACCAGGAACCCAATGCTGGACCCAGCCTCTCAGTGCTAAACCCCAAATTGCTCAGTCCCACGTGGACTCTCCACCAACTCTCTGACCACCAACCCTAAGGAGGAAGGGAGCCACTGTGCAAAGCCCAGCCCCACAGAAAAGTCATTCCCCAAACTGCCAGCAAGGTGACCCGCTAACATTGCCCCAGCAGTACCCACCCCTAGCACCATGTCTGTTCTCAGGTGGCCCCCACTGTTCATGTCCCAGCCCTGGGAGCCCAGTGTGCCCTTCCCTCCCTCTCAACCCCCATTTAATTCTTCCTTGAGTTCTGTTGATTTTGTCTCCAAAATATGTCCACCCACCCCTCTTCCAAGCCACCATCACTCTTGTCCAGATTACCACAAGTGCCTTGTAACCGTCCTCACTTCCACCCCTGGTCCCCCCTGCAGGTCACTGAGGACTGTGTCACTCTCTATAGAGTCTGTCACTGGCTCTGGGCTCCCTGGGGTCAGTGACCCCAGGGCTCCCAAACATGCCTGATACATGTCTCGACCTGTGTCTTCCAGCATCTCTCTGCCCCATCACCACCATCCCTTTTCTGTCCCCAGATGGATCCATGCTCCTTTTCATCCCAAGGCCTCTGCATTCTCTGTTCTCTCTGTCCTGCGCTCCTTCCCCGAACCATCCCCTTAATCACCATTCAGTCCTTGGAAAGACCCCCCATCCTTGGCCTCCCAAACTTAGAGTACCCTATACTTTTCCCTTGTGGCATTTATCATGAATGTCATTAAATTTTTATTTTTCTGGTCATTTAACATGTCATTCCCCTACAACTAGATCATAAGCACCATGGAGGCAGCCTGTTCAGCTACATAATCCCTGACACCCACACAACAGAAGTCCCACAAACATCAGCTGAGCCAATAAATAAACAAGTGATTCATGGCATCCAACAAGGAGAAAGGCCGTGGAGGGCCCAAACACACACCTGTGGGACAACCAAGTGGTCTGAGCTGAGCACCTGCCCCCACCCGGCCCAAGGCCCCATGTCTCCAGCCCCAGGCCCTGGCCACACGGGCCCCTCCAGTCTCTCTCCAGGTTCAGGCACCCCACCCTCGCCCAAGGTGACACCCACTAGAGACGACATCCTCAGCTCAGGCTTCTCCACCCACTCAAGATGCTTTCTCCAGACCTTTGTGTTTGGCTTCCTTTGACAGCACTCAAGTCCTGCTCAGGTTCTGCATTCTCCAGAATTCACTGCCTTCCCCAATTCACCCCTCTCTGTGACCCTATCGATGGATTCCAAGAACACCTGAAAGCTGCAGCTCAAATCTCAGCTGACTCAACTCATCTTGACCTCTCACTGAGCTGTCTCTAGCTCATCCTGTACCTAAAATGTAAGCTCCTCAGATGTCAGAGTTGTGGGAGAGTCAGTAACTCAGCTAGCGCAGTTACACATTGCCTTCCTCTGACTCTCCGGCCCCATTTGTACTTCTAGGCAAAGAGTTCTGCCCTCTGAGTGACGGAACTAGAGTTCCCATCCCACTGCCTCCACTAACCAGCCCTGTGACCTTAGGGACGTTGCTTCATTTTCTCTGGGTCTAAACTCCTCACTTGGCAAAGGAGGGTGTTGGAGTACTTAGTCCTGGATGGCCTTCCTAATTCTGTGATCCTGGAACTCCTACTCTCCATCCTGCACTCTCATGCCGGTGTCCTCGCCCATACCAGCCTCCCCCTACACACACACACACACACACACACACTCAAATCTGGTTCTCCACCTGTAGTCACTTACCCTTCCTGGTGACATACACAGGCACACACACACACATAAGGAGTCACCTCCAAAGTGGCACACCGGCAAGGCCACTGAGCAGGGCCCCCCACAGCAGAAACCACCAAGGAAGCCCGGCTAGGGACATGGGCTTGCTCTTCAAGCCCCATGAATAAAGAAGCAGGCACAGCTGGCCTATTCATAATCAGCATAAAAAATTGATTAGCCCTTTCCAGATTAAACATTATTGTTTCAACAATGAACATAAATCAGCCAGACGTGGAGGGTTTGCTTCTCTCTGCTGCCAAGGAGCTACAGCAGGTAGACTATGTGTGGGGACCTGGGCATGGTGGAAAGAGAGGAGGGCTCCTCTCCTTCCCTCTCCTCCCCTAGAAGGACCGGCTTTCAGAAGGTACACAGGAGGGCAGACCTCTCCTCACTTCCAACACCGGCCCCTGCCTGCGAGCACAGAGGGGCAGCACCTTTTTTTCCCAGAGGTAAGAAGGAGGAGAAGAGCCAAATAGCCTCACCACATGCTTCATAGAGCACCTCCTCCACCATGTGATTGGCTCTTGAGACAACAGAGGCCCAGGGCCAGCCTGGGAATGAAGGCAAGATGGTGGGCTGGTGTGCTGCTAGGGGAGCAGCGTGGCCCTCAGCAGCAGACTGGGTCTCACAGGCCCTTGGGGTGAGCCTTGAACCCGGCCCCACACCTCTCGCAGCAGCCTGTGTAACTGAAGGGCATAGGCCTCTACGGTCAGATAGCCCTCAGGTTCAGCCTCCAGCTGAGCTGCTGTCCTGCTATGTGGCCCTGAGTACCTAGTATGTCTGAATCTTATTTTCTACACCTAGGAAAAATGGGAAAAGGGGCACCTAACTTACCTAGTTTTTGTGAGGACTGAAAGGAGACTGTGTTTGGAAACATCTAACACATGCTAGGGATGGAGACACAATAAATCTGCAGTTCCTTGACCTGCTAGGGTTCCCCACCTCCCACTTGGGAATGCTAGGAGAAGCCATAAACTGCTAGGACACAAAACCTGGGGAAAGGCCCAGGGCTCCTTACACAGGGCAATAGAACACAAGGGTTAGGATCTTGGCATCTGCCGTCAATCCTGGTTTTGCTCCCAACTCAACCTCATGTCTCTGTGCAAGCTCAAACACATGACACAACCTCTCTGGCCTTGGCTTGGATAACAGTACTTCACCCAAAGGGCAGCTGTGGGGATTACAGGAGAGCACACCGGCACATGCACACCTGCAGTGCCCACCCAATCCTTCAGATCTTTCCCCTGCTCCCTCCTGCAACTTCAGTATTTGCATATGAGCTGGAGGGCTCTTTCTCCAAGGCTGCAGGAATTCACAGCCCTCAGAGGCAACCATCACTGTGAAGTTAGGAAGCTGGTGTATAAACACCCAACCTTCTCTCTTGGCCCTTGGGCTGGTTGATTTTAAGGCAAGTGTTTGGCACCACTTCCCAGGTTCCCATGGTGGCAGCTGGTTTAAGGGCACACGGTCACTGGTCGCCTTCTCTTCCCTGAACCATGTTTCCACTTCCTTACTGCACCTGACCTTCCCACAAAACCACTCTCACCAGATTCCTCTTCTTGGAGTCGTCTTCTGGGAGTTCCCAACCAGGATTAGCACCTCTCATGTGGTAAGCATCCAGCTGAGGTGGGCGATTATGTTCCCTCTAAGACAGTGTGGGACCTGGGACTTCAAATCATTGCTTCTGCCCCAGCCATCACCAGTAAAGACAATCATCTGGCTCACTTGGACTCCAGGAGAAGGTATCAGAGCCACAGCAATCATATCCACCCTGCCCATGCTGCCAACCCCCAGCCTTGAGCAACCTGCAAGAAGACACCTACCCCTTCTCCCTGGGGAGGGGAAAGAAGGCCATGAGCTCCATTCAAGGAGAAGATGACACCCCTGCAGTTCGCCTGGCAGTCCCAGAGGGCATGGGGTCAGCTGTCAGGGCAGCTCCTTCCAGAGCAGTGGTTACGGCACTCATTTTCTGGCTTGTGGCCTCCTGACCCACTGCTCAACCTGGGACACTCACTCTGAGCTCCTGAGAGATGACAGGGAATCGGGGGGGGGGGGGGCATTGGGGGGGAGAGAACAACTGGGCATGCCCAAGCTCCAGGATACAGCTAAAATAGGCTCAAAGGGAGAGCTCACTTCTACCAGATGTGGAGGAAGGAAAGAGCCTCCTTGCGTGGCTCCTGCCTTGCACCTCTCCAGCCATCCTTCACTGTGGGCCGACTCTGCCCATAATCAGCCGTGGAGGCCTGCACACGCACGCATGCACGCACGCACACAGACACTATTAGCTACTATGACCAAACACGGGTTCTAAGACCAGGACCCTCAAGTCTGCACACCAAGGTCCAATACCTACACCCCTACACCCACTATATTGCCCTCCAGAAACCAGGCCTTCCTCACAGGTAGCAGCTGCACAGCATCGGAGGGGCATGTTTCGGGGCAGGGTGGGGGGATGCCTAGGCAACAGAGTTCAAAGCCTGCCTCTGCCTCTTTTAGCTAGGAGACAGTGGCTGTTACTTCACCTTCCTGCTTCCTCATTTGGAAAACTGGAATGGTAAAATCGACCAACCTTGCAGAATTATTGTAACGGTTAGAAACAATATCTGTAAACCATTCAGCCAAGGTGTATGTACTACCCAGCAAGTACCAAACAAACACAAACTCTCCCATTATCATCCACTGACATGAACATCTTTTATACCACGTTCTGCTTTGCTGCATCCCACCCCACCTCACCTGTCACCTTGGGGTTTAAATGGAGAGGGATGACATCTCCTGATGGACCCCACCTCCTGCGACTGCTGTGATTGGTCAGGGACTGGTCATCTGTATTTGTTTCCCAGGGTGACCATAACAAATCACTAATGGGTGCTTAAAATAACAGAAATGTATTGCCTCCCCATTCTGGGGATGGGAAGTCTGAAATCACGGTGTTGGCAGGCCTGCATGCCCTCTGAGGGCCCCCAGGGAGAAGCTTTCCTTGCTCTTCCTCATTTCCAGTGGCCGCCAGCAGTCTTGGCAGTTCCTTGGTTTGCAGCTGCATCACTCAAGTCTCCACGGCAGCCACCACATGGCCTCCTTGCAGGCTACCAGTCACTGGAGGTAGGGCCCATCCCAATCTACTATAAACTCCTCAAGTTACCAAATTACAGCTGCAAACACCTCATTGCACATGCTCAGGTTCTAGGTAGATAGGAACAGGGTGGAGGGGCGTGGGGGACACTATTAATCTGACTTGGGCTTAGTTGGGCAGAGTCCTGATCCAGAATTTCATAAAAGGAAAGTGGAGTCTGGGGGGAGGGTCTGTTGGGGGTAAACCTGGGAAGAGGGAAGAGTGAGAGATGCCAAAGGCAGTGGGTCACAGAGGAAACCAGCTGTGGATGAAGCTATAGGAAGAACATGAGACACGAGAGTCCTGGAAGAGCACCCCAAAAGCCCCATTCAACCCTGTCCCTTCCCAAAGCATAGTGACAGGACACAATAAGTCTGCCCTCTTGCCTAGGCTCATTCAGGCTAGGGTTCCAACCCTCACGACTATAAAGGTGCTAATGCCCTCACCTGTTCCAGCCTAAATTATGGCCCGGGAATATTCATATATTGGAGTCCTAACCTCCAGTACCCAACCTTCAGAATGTGACCTTACTTGGAAATAGTGTCACTGCAGAGGCAATAAGTTAAGATGAGGCCACACTGGCAGGGTGCTAGTCTACTATGACTGCATCCTTACAACAGGGGGCAATTTGGACAGAGAAAGACAGGCACATAGGAAGGACGCCAGGTGAGTGCGAAGGTAGAGACCAGGGGTCACTTCTACAAGCCAGCACACCACCAGAAGCTGGAGGAGAGGCTTGGAGGAATCTCACAGCCTCCGAGGAACCGAGCCAGCCAACACCTGGGTCTCAAACTCCTGCCCCCCTGAATGGAGACAACAGATTTCTGGTGTTTAAGCCGCCAGTCTGCAATGCTTTGTGACAGCAGCCCTGTGATCTGATATAGCACACCCCGGGGGCTCGGCTGCCCCAGCCCTGCTGCTCTGCTCCCGGGCACCGTGGAGCTGTGTGCCACCCTTGCTACCAGACCACCAGCCTCGAACGGCCTACTTTCACTCCTTCAATCTTACTCAACCTCCGAGGGTCCCCTCCTCCCAACTTTCCCCAGAACTCCTCCTGCATCAGCCCCACAGCAGAGCTTAATTGTTCTCTAATTACTTCCTCTGTGAATTGTTCTGTCTGCCCAGCTTCAGGAGGGAGGAATGGGGCTTTGACAGATTCTAGATCCCCCACAGCGTCCATACAGAGGTGAGTACCTATCAGCTGCTCAAGGAGTCTGTATTTTGTGATGGAATGAAGCAGTCAGTGGTGGGCCCCTACCTTCCAGAGTCTGTGAATGGGGGCCACCATAAGCTGAGGAACTTTCTCCAGCAAGCAGGACCAACGCATTTGCTAAGTAGAGGGTATGGGCTTGGGTACCACTTTTGAACTAGACCCCAAAGAGGGGGGATATACCACAAGCCTGGTCTACAGGTTGAAGGTGAAGGGTGAACACATGGGTATAATCATCCCAAACCACTGGCTAGTGGGAGGGCTGACCAGAGGATAGAAAGAACACCCAGAATCTTCTCACCATGAGGCATGAATCTCTGAAAACAGGGCTTCCTCAAAGTCCCCAGGAGACCACCAAGTTCCAAGGAGAGCGAAAGCCAGTGGAGCACCTCTGGGTTTGACAGCAAGACCAGGCGTGTCTCCAAGTGCTGGCCTTCTCACTCCAGCAAGCTCCCAGCCCTCAACTGGGAAGATGAGCACTGGATTGGGAGTTGGGAGAACTGGGTTCAGGTCCTGCTTACACCACCACCCAGCTGTGCCACTCTGGACCAGTGACTTCCCACTCTGAGCTTCAGTCTCCTCACCTGTGAAACACAGGGCTTGGACCAGGTGATTTCTAAACCATCACAACCCAGGAGTTAGTGATTCTCTTGGGTAACTTTTGTCTAAGGCACTTGCCACTGAATGACAAAGGCCAAATAAGAAAAGCCAGTGTTTGTCGACCTCCAGAAAGGTCCAGGCACAGGTGGGGAGCTGGATAGAATCAAGGATCCCAGTGTCTCTGCTTCATTTTGTCCTCACAAGAGCTCTGCACATGATGACCAGAGCCAACTGCTGCCAGGATTCACTGTGTGCCAGGCCCTGCACCCCAGGCGGGCTATAGCTTTCGATCCTCATCACGGCTCTATTAGGGCAAAGTTTCTGTTGTCATCCCTACTTATGGAAAAGGGGACTAAGGCTCAGAAAGAATGAATGATACAGCTAAAATCTGGCAGCATTTGGGATTCTTGCAAGGTTCTCTGATGCCAAAGCCTATTTTGTTAACCACTAAGCCATTCTGCCTCAGAAATGACCCTTCTGGGGACGACTGGGTGGCTCAGCGGTTGAGCATCTCCCTTTGGCTCAAGTCATGATCCTAGGATCCTGGGATTGAGTCTCACATCCGGCTCCCGACAGCGAGCCTGCTTCTCCCTCTGCCTATGTCTCTGCCTCTCTGTATCTCATGAATAAATAATAAAATATTAAAAAAAAAAAAGAACTGACCTTCTGTTCCTTCCGGAAGACAGACCCTGAACTTAGCCTGTAGTTTAGAAAGCCCCAGACACCCCCTCACAGAGCCCTCCACATGGCCCCAGGGGACCATGGAAGTGAGACAGAGGCAGGAGCAGAGCTGGCCACCCTGAGGACTCCAGGACCCATAATGCCATGTCATGACATCCTGTATCAGACAGAGTGTCTCAATGCAGGTAACAACCCATGAGTGAGCAACTTTGGTGTGCCAGGCACTGAGCAGTGATCTAAGAGAACCCCAAGAAGAGTGGGAGAAGACCGCCCACCCCAAGAACATAAACCTGGCATGGAAATGACCAGATGTAAGAGGTCAACCAACTGATCCGGATTCACAGTCCAATGTGGCTGAGGAGGTCAGTGAAGGCTTCAAGGGGACAGGGGTACTCAAAGTAGTTCTGCAATTCAACTCAGCCACACTTACCAACACCTCCTATGTGCAGAGCCCACAGTAGGCCCCATGGGAGATTCAAGATGGTTCTTTAATGCAACAAAGAACTGCATAAGATCTGTGACAGGGGCAGAAAGCATCCAGGGGAAACACAAAGGAGCCACCAATCCCAACTGGGGGTGTGTGAGGAAGCCCAGGGTATGACTTCATGGGAAACTGTACCTCAGTTTCCCATCTGTAAAATAAATAATAGTAGGACCCATCTCAGAGGATCTTAGCAAGAAGCTGAATTGTGTGGAACTTCTGAGACAGTGCCTGACACTGAGCAAACAGAACGTGTGTGTGCATGTGGTGGTGGTGTCAGCCCGGAGCTCACAGGAGGAGAGGGGCCTGCTGAGTGAAGATGGGAAAGTGAGAGGACAGGCCTGGGGTGCATGGAGTGAACCTCCCATGTGGTCAGGGTGTAGTTCCATGAAGACTGGAACAGCGGATGAGGCTGGAAAGAAAAGTGGGAAGCAATTCCTGCCCTGGTCTCTGGGGGGCTCTATTCCACAGGCGTGAGAGGGACGTGACCCAGGCTACATAAGGGCCATGCAGAAGCTGCAGAGCAATGGACTAAAGGTGCCCTGGAGATGAAGCAGACCCCGCAAGGAGGAGGCCTCTCGGGACTGAAGCAGGGCAGTGGCTCAGGGTGAAGGCAGGAGCCCGGGGGCCTGGGGAAGAAGACTCTCTCCCCTAGTGACTAATGGCCCACCATTCGTCCTGGCTGACGTTAATGCATCCCGCCATCCATCTCCTACTTGTTAAATTACCATTTTATGGCCAAAATCTTTCTCCCATAATTGATAAAAATCTCCTTTTGATGTTCAGTATTATTGGGGAGAAAATGTTTTTTTATTCTTCATTATGTTTTTAATATAAATGTATTTTTTATTGAGAGCTGCTGGGAAGCCTGGAGGAGGTGAATCTCTCTCCCTTGCCCCCCAGTCCCCCCCCACCCACATCTTTGTGGCCACCAGCTCCTTCTGTTCCACTCCCAGAATGCTCACATGGCAGCCGTCTTGGGGACAGTCTGGGGAGACAAAGAAACCAGACGCCAGAACAAAGGTTGTGCTCAGGACAAAAGAAGCCAATCTAAAGATAGCTGGTGGTCCTCAGCTGCAGGCAGCGGAGCAGCCAGGGATGGTAAGGCTGAGTGGGCCTCCGCCACGCCCCTGCCAGTGTGCAAGAACACAGGCAAGAACTCCAGGAGGCGGGGATGCCCAGGGGCTGGCACAGCATCTGGCACACAGGTATGCTCAATAAATATTTGTGAGTAAATAAGAGAAGGGCAGGGAGAAACTGGATCAGCCCTGGAAAGAAGGCAGCAAGGAATATGAGATGGAGGCCTGTGTCACCAGGGAGGGGAAGTCTGCCAGTCATGGGTCCCCCAGGTTAGAATCGGCTCCTCCAGCCCCTCTCCCTAACCATGTCCCTCGCTCCAGTCCAATCCAGGGTATGTTCGTCCCCACATACGCCCACAGGACAAGGGAGGCAGAGTCCAGCTGCCATCCTGCACAGTAGAAGGCTGGGTCTGGAACATAGCACAACCACCAACTTCTGGACCCATGCTCAAGAAGCCCAGGGGATGGACTGCCAAGGCAGTGAAGGGAAGGGGCTGACCAACAGATGGAACCCTAGGTAATCATCTAGAAAGAGAAAGGAGAATTTTTTCTGTTTCTTGCTAGCAAAACAGTATCCGGGACAGAGAACCATACCAGCTATCAGAAAGCCTGGTGTAAAGTCCCATGTCTGCCATTTATAAGTCTCTCAGAATCTCGGTTCCTCACGCTTACAAAGCATCCAGCATAACACGGAAATGAGCTACCATTTGCTGGTCACTTGTTCTCTACTATATGCTCCAAGTCCATTAATTCATTTAATCCCCACAGTAACCCTATGTGGCGCATACTGTTATTATCCCCATTTTACAGACGAGGAAAATGAGACTCAGAGGAGATAAGTCACATGCCCAAGATCACACAGCCAATAAATCAGCAAGCATGGGATCCCTGGGTGGCGCAGCGGTTTGGCGCCTGCCTTTGGCCCAGGGCGCGATCCTGGAGACCCGGGATCGAATCCCACGTCAGGCTCCCGGTGCATGGAGCCTGCTTCTCCCTCTGCCTGTGTCTCTGCCTCTCTCTCTCTCTCTCTCTCTCTGTGACTATCCTAAATAAATAAATAAAATATTTAAAAAATATTTTAAAAATAAAAAATAAAAAATAAATCAGCAAGCAGTTTAGCTCCTGCCCACCTCCAAGTCTCAATAGAAAGCCTGACGATCAGGACCAAAGGTACAAATGTGTAGTCCTGACGAGGGCCATGTGGGAACCATGATGGATGATCTAATGTGTCAACTTGGCTGAGCCATGGTGCCCAGACATTTGGTCAAACTTTATTCTATTATCTCTGTGAGGATGTTTTTGAATGAGATTTACATTTAAATCAGTAGACTTTTGGGGCGTGTGGGCGGCTCAGTCAGTAAAGCATCTGACTCTTGGTTTTGGCTCAGATCATGATCTCATGGGCCATAATCTCATGAGTCTTGAGATCAAGCCCCATGTCAGGCTCTGCACTCAGTGGGGAGTCTGCTCTAAGATTCTCTCCCTCTGCCCTTCCCCCCACTCACGTGCATGCACACACTCTCTCTGAAATAAGTCTTTTTTAAAAAGAGTCAGAAATTAATACTGCAGTTTAAAAAAAAACAAAAACAAAAAAAACCCACCAACCTGTTTCAGAGTACAGCAGCCAAACACCAATTCTCCAACACCAGTACAAGCGGTGCCCCTAACAAAGGTATTTCTGTGCATCACTCTGGCAGCTGATCTCATTTCCTTCAGTTTTTCATAGAATTTTACGGTTAGAAAGAACTTAATCTGACACAAGTATATCCCAAAACAACAAACAAAACTGGATCATTTATTGAAATATACTGTACTGAGATCAGGTGTGTGTGTGTGTGTGTGTGTGTGTGTGTGTGTGTGTGTTAGGGAGGGGGTGAGAGGAGGGATGTATGTCTATGACCACAGGTAACTGTACCAGTACAGCTGACAGTTCCATCATCTCTTCCTAAGTCCCACCATAACTCCTCTCCTCAACTTCTCCACCCACCTCAAACCTCCCACCCCTTCCCTTTCCCCCACCTGGAAAAAATGACCTCATCCCCCACTTTGCTAAGAAAATCTGGCTCCACTCCATCCTCCTTTGCTTGGGTCCCTCTCCAAGTTCTCCTCTCCCTCAGGCTCACATTATAAAAAGAACATTCGAGGCCCTTCAAAATATGATGTTAGCACCAACTTTGCAACCTCAACTCCACTATTTACCAACCTGAACCCCATATTCAACAAGACTATTCACCATGCAACCTCTGTACTTCACACTTCCCAGTGCCTGTACCTGTGCTTAGCCCACCTCATCACTCAGATGTCCCCCCCTCCAACTTCCACTTTTCCAATCCCACCCCCCCTTGAGAGCCTGGGTCAGATGCCACCTGCTTCAGAAAGCCTCCATCCACCCAATGTAATTGAACGCTCTCTCTCTCTTCCTATAAACCCTGTGGGCTCTTACATGGCCAGCTACAACAGTGACGTGTACCTCCCAATGACCCCAGACTACAAGGGCTGGAATGAGATCTTACCCATCCTTGGCTGCACCCAAAGCTTCCAGTACTGTCCCCTCCTCACTAAATACCAGCTGCTTGGACACAAAGAGAGAGATAAAGAATGGAAAATGAAGGAAATGGTATCAAAACACAGAACTACGGGCTGCTTGTGCCTCTGAGGATTCCTCCAGAAGAGGAATGTGTAAGGGCGGGTTGGTGGTCAGAACCCTCCAGCAGATCCTCCAGCAGGAGGCCAAGAACCCTGGGAACCAAGGTGGTCAAGAGCCTCATGGCTTAGGCCCGTGTCTGCCCCATTCAGGGTGCAAAGGTGTCAGCCTGGGCTCCTTCCACAGCATGGGCCATGCCCAGGAGAAGAAAGAACTCGAGTCTCAGCCACCTGTCAGGGCTCCCCTATGTTGGAAAGGGCCAAGGCTTCAGCGTCCTTCCCTGACGCTCAAGCTCCGGCGCCATCTGCTGGCTAAGGCCGGCACTGCACCTAGACCTCCAGTCCCAAGGGCAGTTAAGCGACCAGGTGGAGACAATTCCCAACCCACTCCAGACCCAGGTCATTTTGGAGTCACCAGAAATGACCCCACCTTTCTAGAGTTCGGGCTTCTAACTGCTTCCCAGAACCTGTCCTTCTAACTTATAAAATTAAAGGGAAAAGGGCAAGTTTCTTTCTGGTAACACTAGCTGAGAAACTTCCAAGACACACATACAGACACAGAAAGCAGATTTCCAAAAGATTTCTGCCAAACAGAAGCTCTGCTGCATGGGAAACAAAGCACTGGCCTGATAATCAGAATATCTGAGGCCTCGTGCTGTGGCTCACACCCCTGTCTTAGCTTTGTGGCCCCTCCCCAACCCCTAGCCACACACATCCCTGTGTCAGGACAGTGCCCCTTTACTCACTCTCCCCTCCACACTGATGGCACAGGCTGCTGTGCAGGGATTCACACTGATTCAGAACCACATGTAAATCATAGGGTTTACAAGAGATGCAAGCTCACTCTCATCTCCCCATCCTGCTGGGGACATCCCTCAGGGCCAGCCCCTTCTGCCTGGGGCAGGGACTGGTGTGAGGACACCAGTGACCCCTGTCAGGCTTCTGCTGATGGGAAGGATCTGCAAGAGGCACAGATGCAATCAACGAGGGCAGCCAGAACACACCAGCCTCAAGCTCTCTCTGGCCTTCCTCTCTGCTCTTCAGTCTGAGATTTAGGGGCAGCAATGAGGTCTTTGAGCTCCAAGTGTCTTCAGAGCCCATCCAAGAACTTGAACCTAGACAGCAGACGGTGACACATGACAGTGTAGGAAAACCAGGGATGGAAACCTGAAACCAGGGACAAAACAGAGCTTTCCACTGAGTGTCCCAGGGCAGGCACAGAGCCCACAGTCAGTGGGATCCACTCAAACATCTCCCTGGCAGGGAGAGCTGCTCCCCACGAAGTGTCACACACAGGAGAGGCGGGAGGAGGAGGGAAGTGCAAAGTGAGTGACTTTCCCCGCCCTCACACCCCCACATCCACCTACCCTGCTTCCCACACAGCCCCTCGCCCCTCCCTCCACCCACAGACTGAGAAAGTGTGTCACCAGGGAACAAATGCCATCTCCCAGGAGGAAGGAGGAGGAAGGGGGAGAAGAGAGACTTCAGTTGTGTGCCTGCGGGGGCCGGGGTAAGGAAGCAGAGGTTGCTGAGCTTCCCAGCTGTGAAGGACGCCCCCTCAGAACAGTGACCTTGACATCAGCCTCCCTCTCTCAGAGGGCTCGAGACCTGTGGGGCAGGAGCCACAGCCCCCACACTCAGGATCACATGGCCAGGGGGACCTAAGAAGAGGCCCTGAAGATGCAGATGAAATCTATTAACCCCAAAGAGCCTTTGCCAGCTGAGTGGGCCCACCATGAAGCTGATATCCCAAACTTTTCATCTCACTGCACCCTGGCTTAGAGGGGGCCACTGACCTGCCCTTGCCACCCCCTCCAGCCCTCCACAGACAAGTCGGCCTCCAAGGGTTAATCTGCTGCCTTCCTTTCCTTTTATCCGCCCCCACTGAGCTGCCACATGCCAGCAATGATGCACTTCACACTGTTATTACCGTGATTTATTTAGTTTTAATTTGGGGGTGAATCTCGTGCTATAGGAAGCAGGAGGCCAACAGTTTGGCAAGAAGCAAAGCCACGCAGGGGCCTGTGCCATGCCAATCCTGTCCCCTCTGCCTGGGGTCCCTCTGTCCTCAGCCTGCTCCTCCTGGCCTGTGGCCTTGCTCCTGACTCGAACCCTAAATTGGGTTTGCCCTTCATTTAATCTCCTCCACATAGCTTTTATTCCCTCATCTGCAAAATGTGATAAATAACAGTACCTACCTCCTATTTTTGCAGAGAGGATGAGGTGAGATAATGCACGGAACACAGTACAGCTGTTCTCACACAGTAGACTCTCAATAATTAACAGATATTATTAGGTTGATCCCTATGAATCACATTACATTGCAGAACCCAAACAACCACATATCAACAACTTCATATGGTTCAATCTTTTTTTTCTTTTTTTTTTTTTTTTTTTTTTTATTCATGATAGACACAGAGAGAGAGAGGCAGAGACACAGGCAGAGGGAGAAGCAGGCTCCATGCCGGGAGCCAGACACGGGACTCAATCCCGGGTCTCCAGGATCACACCTTGGGCCAAAGGCAGGCACTAAACCGCTGAGCCACCCAGGGATCCCCCTCAACTAATCTTTTGTACTCAGGGCCACAGAGGTTCCTTCTAACCCCTACGATTTCCCTACTGAAAGTTGCCATGAAGTCCCCTTTCCGCTCCAGTGCCAGAGCCCCAGCCAGAGCTCTGCTGGTGCCTTTGAGAAGCACAGCATCCCAGGACCCAGCCCAGCCCGGCCCAGCCCCGACGGCTACCTCTTTGCCCAGGTCCTCACGGATGACCTGGCGGACCTCTTGAATGCTGCTCTGCGGGGCCTGGCTGTGCAGCACCTTCAGCGTGCTGGTGTACTCCTCGGGCAGCAGGTAGTCCAGAGCCCCCAGGTGCTGGCCCACCTTGATGAAAGTGCCCCGGTTGGCACAGCAGAGCTCACAAAGACGCCTGGCAGAACGGAGGTGCACCTGCAGGGAGACAGGCCAGGGCCAGAGAGGGATGAGTGCCCACTGCCCACTGCCCACTGGAAATCACCCCCTTTGCTTGCCCCCTCTGCCTGAAAACCCTGATTCGCTCCTCAGAGTACACACACACACACACACACACACACACACACAGCTTCATTCACCGACTGCCTTCATGCTCTCCTTCGGTCTTGGTACCTAGAGCAGTCAATTCCAGCCTCATCCTGAGGCCAGCCCCCTCATATGGCTGATGCTCCGATGCTTCTGATCCTCTTTCCATCGAGATTCATCTGGCCCAGGAACCAGAGCCTTCATTCAAGGCTTTTAACAATTCTAATCTACTAATGATTCATTTGAGGGCACACTGAGTTAATGTATGTGTCACCCAAGCCTCAGACATATTAATAACACTATCTGCTTAGAGATCTACGGTTTCTAAAACATGCTCATATGCATTATTTCTTTTAATCCTTATAGCAGTTCAGGGAGTCAGGTACTGGTGTCTTTAAAAATAAGAAACTCAGATGTGGCGCTTATGAATAAATAGCTAATAAAGGTCAAAGGAAGGTCTAGAAAATGCTCCAAACCTAGAGCGCTTTTAACTCAGCAAACTTTAGAGCAGGAGACTCCTCTTAACTGGAAGAAAAGTTTTACTGGGAAACATCAGGTGCATAGAGTAGGCAGCTGGGCAGGTTACCTACGACAGGGCAGCCTTAACTTGCAGCCTGATGCCCACTGTCCTTCCAGAGCTGGGAGGTAATACCCCCTGCCCCCCAGGCTGTGTATCCCCCAGTTATCACTCCAGCTCAGCTGAGGACCCTTGGACCTGCAAGGGTCCTGCCTTCCTGAAGCTACAGCTTCTAAGGCAGGATAGAGCCATGTGCACACACAGAAGGTAAGGGAGCCCAGTGCCCTGTGGGAACCTCTTGTACCCATGAAATCAACCAACAGGGATAAACATCCATGATAGATTTACACTCTCTTGGGTGTTATGGAAGATGCCAACATAATTAACCACATACTGGAGGCAATGAACCACCTGAGGAGTTTAATAACTTTTGGCAACAAGGATGGAAGAAACAGTCAAAGATCCTATACAATTAGTTGCCAAGTGGACCATACAGAAAACTGCTACTTTTAAAAAAAAAATGTATTTATTTTATTTATTCATGAGAGACACAGAAAGAGAGAGAGAGGCAGAGACACAGGCAGAGGGAGAAGCAGGCTCCATGCAGGGAGCCCAATGTGGGACTTGATCCCCGGTCTCCAGGATCAGGCCCTGGGCTGAAGGCGGCACTAAACTGCTGACCACCCAGGCTGCCCAGAAAACTGCTACTTTAGAAATTAAGAAGATAACACTACAGCCCTCAACACCCTTGTCCCAGCAGCCAGGATCCCATCTGCCCTGTCCCACCACAGCAGAGTAGATGCCCCAGACTCCAGAGGCAGGACACTGGGAGTTGTCCTGAAGTCCTTTTGGGCATCCACTACTGGCTCTGCTGGACACCTCACTGCCCCCACCCCAGTGCCCTCATGGGAAGCCCTAAATACACATGACTCCATCCCGCTGGGCAGAGTCCTCCAGCCTTGATGTGGATATCTGGTCCCAGCTGGGCCACAGAGAGTCTTTTTTCCCTGATGGAAGGGTGTAGGGAGAAGGAAATTAATCCTAAGAATGAAGAGAGAAAGATGCTCTTAGATGGGATGAAAGATTGTGGGAAAAGGTGGTGAATTCACTTTAAGAATTTGGAACTGGGGACTCAGCTGACCAGTGGCAGGTGTCAGAAAATCAGTGCCATGGCCGGCTAAGGCTATGCCCAAGCCCTGGTTCTGAGGAAGTGTGAAAGAAGGCAAACATGGTCAAACATGGAACCAGGCATTTTCTCACAGAGCAAAGGTCCAGGCTGGTGTGAACAAATGACTTTTTGTAGCTCAAATAATCATTCTCCAAATTCCAGCCCAGAAGAGGAGAGATCATAGTCATTGGCAGAATAAGACGGAGTGGACAGGCATCTACAACCCACTATTCCCTAAGGTACAGTATGACTGGAGCCCACATCCAGCTGGACACTCACAGCTGGCTGCCCTGCCACTCAGCTGCCCTTTCCCCCAAGGAGACACACTCAACCCCCCACATCAAAGCTTCTCTGGAGTCAAAGCCACATGGAATCAGAGGGCTGGGAGGTGAGATGAGGACACACCCCACTTTCCTCACCCTGCCCAGTAAAGACCTGAGCCACTGTGTATTCACTGGGCCCTGCAGCAGGCCGGCTGCATGCCCTCCACCACACAGGAAGACGCAACTGAGCCGCTTGCACACACCGAGGGACTTGCAACAACAGGATCACACTGAGAACCACAGGAGCTCAGCTGCAAGACCCAAGAGAGCTGGAATTAGAGGAAAGACTCACTCACAGGATGCAAATGGGTGTATGCTGCTCAGAACTATGGCCTCCAGGCTCCAAATCCGCCCTTCTCCGCCCCACACTGTGATCCTAGGGCTGCACCCTGTCGTTTCTCCATTGTCAGGTGGCTTCTTATTAAGCTTTGTCTACAGGTGTCTCTGGAGGGACACTGAGGCTACCGGAGGGAAAGGAGGCTCCCTTCGAGGTGTCAGTGTGGCATTTATCTCAGCAGCCAGAAGGCCAGTGGTTTAGGGGTGGCCCCCCAGAACAGCCCATCCCCAGTAAATTTCCCCATTACTCGGCAGGCCCCTGTGATGGACTCACTGAGGCCCACACCCTCCAGCAAGTGTGCTGACCAGGCAGCAGGCTGCTCCTATAGGTTAGCTCCAGTCCACACCCTCCTACAAATTTTACTGCCACCCAGTCCACTCTCCCCTCGACCGTGCCTTCCATTGGGTCTCCTCAGCACTGGGCAGACCTCCACCTCATCCTTGCAGGTGGGAGGCCCTCAGCTGAGTTCTGTCCTTGTTCACGACCCCTCAGCCCGAGAGAGAGCAGCTGCTTTGTGTGCTTACTACTTTTTACCAGTTAATAATCTTTTCTGTTAAGTCTTCCCCACTTGAACCCTCTTGCACTGTTGGTGGGAATGCAAACCAGTGCAGCCACTCTGGAAAACAGCATGGAGGTTCCTCAAAAAGTTAAAAATAGAACTACTCTCTGATCCAGCAATGGCAATAGTAGGTATTCACCCAAAGAATACAAAAATACCAATTCAAAAGGATATCAGAAAGGGAGACAGAACATAAAGACTCCTAACTTTGGGAAACGAACTAGGGGTGGTGGAAGGGGAGGAGGGCGGGGGGTGGGGGTGAATGGGTGACGGGCACTGGGGGCTATTCTGTATGTTGGTAAATTGAACACCAATAAGAAATAAATTTAAAAAAAAAAAGGATACATGCACCCCGATGGTTATAGCAGCAGTATCTACACTAGCCACTAGCCAAATTATGGA
Organism: Canis lupus familiaris; assembly: GCF_011100685.1. NCBI lineage: Eukaryota > Metazoa > Chordata > Mammalia > Carnivora > Canidae > Canis > Canis lupus. The sequence continues at coordinate 50,908,498 of NC_049229.1, read as the reverse complement.
AACAGCCCAAGTGTCCACTAACTGATGAATTAATAAAGAAAATGTGAGATATATATGTGTGTGTGTGTATACATATGTATGTGTGAATATTACTCAGCCATAAAAGAGAATGAAATCTTGCCATATGCAACAATACCAATGGAGCTAGAGAGTATTACGCTAAGTAAAATAAGCCAGTCAGAGAAAGACAAATATCATATAATCTCACTCATATGTGGAATTTAAGAAACAAAAGAAATGAGCAAAGGGAAAAAGAGAGACAGAGAGAGAGAGAGGCAAACCAAGAAACAGACCCATACCTATAGGGCACTGATGGTCACCAGAGGGGAGGAGGGTGGAGGGATGGGGGAAACAGGTGATGGGGCTTAAGGAAGGCACCTGCTGTGATGAACACCGGGTATTGTACGGAAGTACTGAATCACTGCATTGTACACCTAACTCTACTATTATGCTGTATGTTAACTAACTGGAATTTAAATAAATAGAAAATAAATAAAAGGATGGATTCCATTCTAAACTTATTTTTTTAAAGGATTTTATTTATTTATTCATGAGAGACACACACACACAGAGAGAGAGAGAGAGAGAGAGGCAGGCAGAGACACAGAGGAAGAAGCAGGCTCCATGCAGGGAGCCTGACGTGGCACTCGATCCCAGGTCTCCAGGATCATGCCCTGGGCTGAAGGCAGCATTAAACCACTGAGCCACCCGGGCTGCCCTAAACTTTTTAATACAGTGTATGCTCTGCAGTTTACTTACATAGTAATCAATGTGAAATAAAGATCTCAGAAATTTAATAAAAAAAAAAGTTTTCCCCAGTCAGATACTGGTATGATTGGTCCCTTATGGATACATAGGATTGGTCCCTGAAATCAAATCTGAATAAATTAGGGTAAAAAGAAGGGCATTTCAGGGATGTCAAGTTCAGTGGTTGAGCATCTGCCTTTGACTCAGGGTGTGATCCCAGAGTTCTGGGATCGAGTCCCACATTAGGCTCCCCACAGGGAGCCTGCTTCTCCCTCTGCCTGTGTCTCTACCTCTCAATGTGTCTTAAAAAAAAATAAAATAAAAATAAAAATTAAAAAAACAAACAAAAAACCATTTCAGATCAAGAGGACAATACAGCAATATGTATCTGCGTGCTGAAGACCTATTCCACTGTTTTCTTTAGACTGGATTCACACCTTCATTTGTCTCTGCCACTGGCAGCCCTCAGAAAGCACCAGCCTCGATGATGTCAGTTGAAAGATTAAAAAAAAAAAAAAAAGGAAAGCACCAGCCTACTGCCCATCACCTGCAGCTGGAGCCTTGGTAGGGTATCTCTTGGCACAAAGTGATGGTCACCTTCAAGACACTGTGTGGACAATACAGGGAGCCCTTTCTGGTCACACAAGCCCAGGAAAGCTGGTTGACTTCCAACTTACCAATCATTTGGCACATCAGCCATAGGGGCAGAGACCATGTGTGTCCCCTGTACGCTCTGTGTACCTCAGGGAAAGCTGTGCAGGAGCCATAAATGTAGATTGATGACAACTATGAGTTATACACTCACAAAACCGTCACCCATGAAGCTGAGTCAGCATCTACTGCAAATGGCACCCACATTTCAACTAAAGAGGCCCCAAAGTCACCTTCAACTAGCTTCTAAATAAACACACACACATACACACAAGTGGTGAGGGATACTGTCATTCATCAAAACCTTTTAATGTTCTTTTAAGGCCAAAAAACACAAACGCAGAAGAACAGAGTAGGGTTTCTGATCTCCGCGGTCCCTTTTCAGCTCTAGCTTCTAGGGCTTCCCTGTCCTTTGGATTCAGAAGGCAGGTCCCATTCAAACTTTCAAGAAACTGCTGCTTAGTAACAACCCTCCTTTTAGCATTCACTTCCCTAATCTGATTCCTTAAGGGGCTGTGTCTGCTGACAGCAGGGACTATTCATGGGGAACCCACAGTTCTCTCCCACCCAGGAAACTTTCTAACCCCAACAAGGACTGTGCTTCAATGAAAAGGTAAAAGCTTCTAGAATCTCCAGATCGGCACTCTCCTGTATCTAGTCGTGCATATTATAATTCGTTGGGTGTGCACCTGCACAAGCCTAGAGACCCCAGGAAGGACATGCCAGTCAACAAAAACTAGTTGATTCTAGGTTTGTCCAAAAGAACCTGCTGCAGTGATGGAAATATTCTGCATCTGCAGTGTCCAATAACACAGCGCCCACCAGCTACCACTAGATACGGGGCACTTAAAATGGGGCTAGTGTGAAGGAAGAACTGAATTTTTCATTTTACTTAATTTTAAATAATTTAAATCATCACATGTAGCTAGTGGCTCCCATACTGGACAGCTCAGGCTTATCAATCAGTAACAACTATAATAAATAACCATTTCATTAGTGCCCTGTTCTAAGTACTACTCCTGGCCTACATTAAAAGCTGAAATAAAGGTGGTTATTACTGTTTTTAAATCTGCCCAATATCTCTGTAAAATGGATCTCAATATGTGTCTTTAAGGATGACAAAATAGGGATCCCTGGGTGGCTCAGCGGTTTAGCACCTGCCTTTGGCCCAGGGCTTAATCCTGGAGTCCTGGGATGCATTCCCACATCTGGCTCCCTGCATGGAGCCTGCTTCTCCCTCTGCCTGTGTCTCTGCCTCTCTCTCTCTCTCAGTGGATCTCATGAATAAATAAATAAAATCTTTAGGGAACCCTGGGTGGCGCAGCGGTTTAGCGCCTGCCTTTGGCCCAGGGCGCGATCCTGGAGACCCGGGATCAAATCCCACGTCGGGCTCCTGGTGCATGAAGCCTGCTTCTCCCTCTGCCTATGTCTCTGCCTCTCTCTCTCTCTCTCTCTGTGACTATCATAAGTAAATAAAAATTTAAAAAAAAGAATAAGGACCAGAAATGGTAAACCTTGTTTAAAAAAATAAAAATAAAAATAAATAAAAAATAAAATAAAATCTTTAAAAAAAAAGAAAAAAAGGATGACAAAATAATCTCAGAGAGGTTCAGTGACATTTCCAAGCTCCCAGAATTAGCAAAGGGTGAGATGCTGGTGTGTTCAACCATGTGCCAGAGGGCAGGCATGAACTGAATTTTTCCATGTATGAGCACCATGGGGATGCAAGCATTGTCAGGATGGTCTCCAAGGGCAAGGAGCTTACAAACCAGACCAAGGGGTGGACACATACCCATGACATTGGAATCACCAATGGCAGGCAATAGAGGTAGCTGCCCAGTAGCTCCAAAGTATGACATGTGCTGAAGAGAGGACCAGCCTGGCACGAGGGTGGCCATGGAAGCTGAATCAAGTGTACACAGTTTAAAAGGCCAACAAAAGCCATGCTCAATCTTGAATACAAGGAGTTGTAAAACATAAGGATTAACAGCACTGGCTTTGGAACCAAAAAGACTTGGGTTCAAATCCTACTTTGCTACTTACTTGTCATATAACCCTAACTCTGGGCCTCAGTTTCCTCATTAGTAAAAGGAGAACAATGGTAACTATCACTGGGATGGCCACATGAAGCAATGCATAAAAAAAAGAGTTCAGCACAGGGCTTAGCATACAGTCAGTGCTCAATATATGAATAAAAAAAGATGGCAGGGCCAGGGGGGAACCAATGTTCTTAGAAAAATAAAATTTAAAAAAAAAAAAAAAAAGAGAGAGAGAGAGAAAGAAACACTCCCAGACCCATCCACTCCCTATGCTTTCTTCAGACCAACAAGTCTGGACTGCAATCTAATAGAAACCATAGCTAATTTCATGCTCCGTCATCTAAATGGCATAGCAACCATGCATAAGAAATGCAAATAGTGATAGAGCATTATTCTACTAAATACACTGACTTTAGGTTCTCTGCCCCCAAAGGCCTGTATACTTCTTCTACTACCCTAATACCAACCACTCAGCTGCTCACTGACCCAAGTGTTGCCTTTACCAAGCACTAGGTTGTACTGGCTGAGTGGGTGTGTGGCTGCAGCATGTCCTCACTGCAGAGGCCTGACATCCCTCCTTCTGTCCCTGCCAAAATACAGTAGGAACAGCTGGCATGGCCTCCCTGCCCCTCCTCCAACTTCATTTCCACTCCCAGCTCAATAACTTGCCTTATGATTATCTCATTACCAATAACCTTGCTGTAATGAGTTTTAATCTGCCTCATATTAATTAAAAGCATTGTTATTAGCTAGCTTGGTTTGGGGTTTGAGAAGGGGGCAGTGAATAGCTAATAAGATCAACCCAGTGCTGATTAATAATTGATTGGGAGGGATGGAGCAAAGAAAGGCCCAGAGAGGGCAATTCCTAACTCATGTCTAAATACCCAGGAACATGGGCTTTGGTCTCCAAACTCAGCAGAAAGTTACCAAAGTCAGCCTGAATCAACAGGTTCCCCATCAGAACTGAGCAATAATCTCCAATGGAGTTTAGGGGTGTTTGTGACACACAGAGGAAAGCGACAGACACACATGCAGACCCCACATGATATGAGGGGGAAAAGAGAGAGACAACGAAAGAGGATGTAAGAGACAGACCCCAAAACAAGGGTTTTTGATTAATTCTAGTCAAAAAATAAAGACTCACAGGAAATGTAATGAAACCTAAACAGTGGTATCTCTAGACTGTGAGATCACAAAGGTATTTTTTTCTTCAAAGCTTTTTCTGTATTTTCCAAATTTCTTAATACTCATATGTATTATGTCAATAATGGGGAAGAAATTTTTTTAATCATCCCTCCTTCAACAATCTCTATAAACATAAAAGTCCAGCTGATTTTTTTTTCAGATTTATAAAACAATGATTGTTACAGAACTGGATACCAGGCAGTTAGGACAGTGATTCCTGAGCAATGGGAGGCAGACAAGGTGAACCCTATAACTGTCCCAGTTTACTGCATCAAGACTTTCCAGGCTCAGCATCAGGAAAGGGAAGCCAGGAAGTGCCCAGAGAACTCCCTGAGTTGGGGAGATGGAACTGGGAGTCCAGGAAGGCCAAGCAACAAGGCTTCTTCACAGGACAGAGTACTGGAGAGGAGAGAGCAATATAGAGGAGGAGCAGTGAAGATGTGTGGAGGGTCCACCTCACATATTCAGCACATGCACATGAGGAAACCACCTGAGTCCAGAAAAAGAACAATCAAAAAAGACTAGAGTTAACAGTACCCGGTGCTCACATAGAACCTACTTCCACCAGCCAGACTGGAAAATCTTGTAATTCTTGAGCCACTTGTTATAGCACTATCCCAGAACAAAGCTGAAGAGTACTTATAAGAATACAAAAATACCTAGAACCCAAAATGATGTTCAATGTCTGGCACCTAATAAGAAATTACCAGGTATGAAAAGAAGCAGAATAATATAACACAAAATGAGAGGAAAACTATCAATCAAAATAACTCAGAAACAATAATAATGATATATAATTTGTTTAAAAACCAGAACTGAAACTTACATTAGAATTAGTAGAGAGGAACATTAAAATCATTATTATAACTGCATTTCATATGTTTAAAATTTAAGCAGAGACAAGAACAATATTTTTTTCAAAAAGAGAGTGAAATCCAAATGAAAATTCTAGAGATGAAACTGCAATGTGTGGTGTAAAAAATACACTGGATGGGAACAATGGCAGATTAGGCAATGTAGAAGAAATGATCAGTGAACTTGAAGACCTAGCAATAGAAACGATTCCAAATGAAACACACAAAGAAAAAAGAATTTTTTTAAAAAATGGAAAGAAATCAGTGATCTGTGGGACAAATTCAAGCAGCCTAGTAAACATTTAGCTGGAGTCACCAAAAGAGAGGAGATAGGAGAGGGTAAAGAAAAAATATGTAAAGAAATAATGATTGAAAAATTTTCCAATTTGATTTTCTAAAAAAAAAAAAAAGAAAGAAAGAAGGAAAGAAAGACCGACCTATAAACCAACAGATCCAAGAATATTCAAAAAGCCTCATGCATAAGAAACATGAAGGAAACTATTTAATGAAATTATTCAAAATTAGTGATAAAGAGAAAAATCTTTATAAAGTATCCAGAGAAAGGGATGTCTCAGTGGCTCAGCAGTTAAGCATCTGCCTTCAGCTCAGGGCATGATCCTGGAGTCCTGGGATCGAGTCCCACATCAGGCTCCTTGCATGGAGCCTGCTTCTCTCTCTGCCTATGTCTCTGCCTTTCTCTGTATATGTCTCTCATGAATAAATAAAATCTTTTAAAAATAAAGTATCCAGAGGAAAAAATTACATCATAGACAGAGGAACAAAGAAAAGAATGACAGCAGATTTCTCACTGGCAACAGTACAAGCAGAAGTGAGCAGAGCAACTCTCTGAAAGCACTGAAAGAAAACCCAGAATTCTATACCCAGAAAAAAACATCTTTCAAAAACAAAAAAGTAAAATGGAAGCTCTTTCAGGCATATAAAAGCTCACAGAATTCATCTCCCTCTACAACAACAAAAGAAAATGTTAAAGGATATCCTTCAAGTAATAGGAAAATGATATGGGAGAGAATTATGAATGTATGTGAGGGAAAAAAGACTAGAAATAGAAATTTCGTAGGTAAATACATAAGGATTTTTTTCTTATTTTCTGTATCTCTTTAAAAGATAAACTGCTTAAACAAAAATTATAAAGTAATGTAGAGTTTATAACATATGTAAAAGCAAAATGTATTAACATCAGTAGCACAAAGGCTGGGAAGAAAGAAATGAAAGTACACCATTATAAGATTCTTACACTCTGTGAAGTGGTATGTCACTTGAATGCAGAATATAAAAGTTAAAAATGTATGCTGTAAACTAACACAATCACTGAAATAACAAAAAAGCATCAAAGGAAATAGAATCATTAAAAATATCTAATCCGAAAGAAAGTATGAGAGGAAACAAGAAATATAGGGCGAATAGGACAAACAAAACAAATAACAAGATGAAAGACATAAATCTAACCATAACAATACTCTCTTTCTACTAATTTATTTTAATTTCCATTAAATATAAATGGTCTAACTACCCCAATTAAAAGCCAAAGATTGTCAATTTGGATAAAAAAGAAAGATTCCTGGGGTGCCTGAGTGGCTCTGCCAGTTAAGTATCCTACTCTGGATTTTGGCTCAGGTCATGATTTCAGAGTTGTGAGATCAAGCCCTGTAGTGGGCTCCACTCTAGATGTAGAGCCTGCTTAAGATTCTCTCTCCCTTCCTCTTCTGTCCCTCCCTGTTCCAATCCCTCTCTTACTCTCTTAAAAAAAAAAAAAAAAAAATCCCAGGGCAGTCCTGGTGGCTCAGTGGTTTAGCGCCGCCTACAGCCCAGGGCCTGATCCTGGAGACCCAGGATCGAATCCCATGTCAGGCTCCCTGCATCGAGCCTGCTTTTCCCTCTGCCTGTGTCTCTGCCTCCCTCCTCTCTCTCCTATGTGTATTCTCATGAATAAATAAATTAAATCTTTAAAAAAAATCCCAGTAAATATTGCCTATAAGAAATGCTCTTTAAATATAAAAATATAAATAGGTTTAATGTATGTGGATGGGAAAAAGTACATCATGCCAACACTAATTAAAATAAAGCTGGAATGGCAATGTTTACGTCAGACAAGAAGATTTCTATCCAATTCTATCTAATTCAATTGTGTCACAGCTGAATTCTACCAAACATTTAGGCAGGAAATAATACCAATTCCACTCAAACTCTTCAGAAAACTGAAGACAGAATACTTCCCAACTGATTCTATGAGACCAACGTTACTCCAATATCAAAACCAGACATTAAATTCAAGTGGGGGGGGGGGGGCGGTCACAGACCAGTATTCACTCTGACCATAGATATAAAAATTTCTTTTTTAATTTTAGCTAATCAAATCCAACAATTTAAGAAAAAGCTCTATTCTTATTACATCTTATCAGGTGGTGCATAATTTTGATTTGTCTCCCTCCAGGCAATGTGAATTTTGATCATTTCATTAAGATGTTATCCACCAGGCTTTCTTACTTAAAGTTACTTGTTTTCTTTTTATAATTAAGTATTGTGCAAGGAAGAACTCCCAAATTTTATAAATTAACCAGTTCCTTATCAAACTCTCGATTTATTCATCTGTTTATTTTTGTCCATTTGGACTCATGGATTTCTACTTTTTTCAACATATCACAATCTAATACTATCATTGTTTTAACAGCCTCATTGAGGTATTTTGACCCATGATAAATGATACAGGTACAACCTATACTTCTTGATGTATGCATGCATCCATGATACAAAGTTTAATTCTGCATATGAATATCTAATAATTCAGGCATTGTTTGTTGGACAGACCTTTCTACACAGAATTGCCTTTGACCCATCGTGAAAAATTAATTGTTCATATATGTGTGGGTCCATTTCTGGACTTTCTTACCTGTTCCATAGATTAGTCTGTTTTTACATCAATTCTACATTGTCTTGACTACTCTGAGTATATAATGTCTTGAAATCAAATAGTATTTGTCCTCTTTGTTCTTCTTTTTCAGTGTTACTTTCTAGCACTGACTCCAAAACCTTCCATAATCCCATGTGGACTTTAGAATCAGCTTGTCAATTTCTACAAAAGGCCTGCTGGGATTTTGGTAGGAATTGCCGTGAATCTATATATTCATTTGGAGAGAATGGACATCTTAGCATTATTGAGTCTTTCTACCCATGAATATAATACACCTTCTCCATTTATTAGTCCTTTTTAAAACTTTCAGCAATATTCTGATTCATATATATCATATATACAAATAAAAATAGGGGCACCTGGGTGGCTCAGTCGGTTAAGCATCTGCCTTCAGCTCAGGTCATGATCCCAGGCCCTGCATTGGGCTCCCTGCTCAGCAGGGAGCCTGCTTCACTCTCTCCTCCCTGTTCCTGCTCTCTCTTGGTATCTCAGTCACTATCTTGCTCTCTCTCTCAAATAAATAAATAAAATCTTTTTTTAAAAAAGAAAAAGAAATAGAATAGAAATTTCTCCTAAGAAAATAATCTAAGACATGGAAAATAGTCTATGCACAAAGGTGTTCAGCACAGTGTTAATTATAATAGAAAAACATATGCAGATGCATCCTAAAAGTGGGAAAAGGGGAACAGCTAAGTAAATCATGTAACAGGCACACAAAGAAAGTAGTAAGCTATTTTAAATGGACTATATGACAATATGGAAAATGCTAAGGATAACACATTAAGAGAAAAGAACAGTAAATTATATTCATAGAACACTATGGTTTTAACAAAACAGTGTTAAGGTATATCAAGGGTACACCTGGGTGGCTCAGTCAGTTGACTGACTCTTGGTTTTACCTCAGGTCATCTCCTGGGTTGTAGGATTGAGCCCTGAGGCAGGCTCTTCACTCAGCAGGGAGTCTGCTTGAAAGATTCTCTCCTAGGGCACCTGGGTGGCTCAGTGGTTGAGCGTCTGCCTTGGCTTTAGGTCGTGATCCCAGCATCCTGGGATCAAGTCCTACATCCAGCTTCCTGCATGGAGCCTGCTTCTCCCTCTGCCTATGTCTCTGCTTTTCTCTGTGTGTCTCTCATGAATAAATAAAATCTTAAAAAAAAAAAAAGAAGATTCTCTCCCTTCTTTGCCTCTCCCCTCACTTGCCCAAGATATCTCTTTCTTTCAAAATAAATAAATAAATCTTTTTTAAAAAAGAAAAGAAGGTATATCAAAGTCACAGTGAGTTTGATTTGGTGAAATTAGAGGTAATTTTTCCTCAAATCTCTAAATTTTTTAGTAACATAATTATTGCTCTATAAATGCTTTTCTATTTTTCAATTCAGAAATAATTCACACACCAAAGAATTCACCACTTTAAAATATACAATTCAGTGGTTTTTACTATATCTGCTAAACTGTACAACTATCACTACTACCTAGTTCCAGAACATTGTTTTATTTTTTTAAATCAATTATAATTTTTAGTCACACTTCATATATATACAAAGTCTTGAGTCTTTGAAATAAAAAAAAAACCTCATCTTCATTCAATTTATCAGTGCTCATTAATAGATGATAAATGTTGTGAACATCCAAGTATGTATAACTTTCCTATCATCTTATGTTTTACTAACATCTAATAATTTCATATTAAAATGAGGATCAAACGTAAGTTGCCAAATGACCTGTCAGCATAAAACAAGCACAAATAGGTCCTTGATTTATAATTTTCACATCCTCTTCTCAATAATTACTGTTTGAGTTGTTGATTCACTGTACCAGCATAGAATAGGAGTTGCCAAGAAACAAAATCTTGTTCATCATACCCTCTGTACTAACGATCCTCAGTAGTCAATGCACAGTCCATGAAACTTCAACACACACTACCTCATCTGATCAAGGGTAAGAGTCCTTTGGGCAGTGGGGGGGGGGGGGGGCGCACTATCATTCTTCCCATTCCACAGATGTGGAAACTGAGGCTCAAAACTGTTAGGGGGCTTACCAGGGTTACTGAGCCAATACAAAGTAGGTAGATCCAGGGTTTGAGTCACCGTCTTGGATTCCAAAACCCATCTCTTTCTACTAAAGTCTGCAGCCCAGCACACACACTGTTAAACACTACCCATGGGTTGGAAAACAACCCAGGAAGCCAGTGCCTGCAATGAGCCCTGAGTGTTGCCCTCTCTGCATGCTCACAACCACCTCCCACTCGCTGAGCCTCAGCTATTTCCCCCAGCCAGGCCACACAGCCACCATGGTGCCTGGTCACATCTGGGCTCCCAGGAGCTGCTCCCATAAGCCAGCTAGGACACTGAGATTAGAAACCAATTCATGACCACCCGGGGCCTGAGAAGCACCAGTCATACAGAGGTCAGGGAGCCACTAGGAGAAGGAAGTGAGTGAGGCCCAGGAGGTATAAGATCTCAGTGCAGCAACTGGATAAGGCCACAAGTCTGTACAGCCCCAGGAGGCGGGTCCAGAAAGGGGCAGGACACTGGCCACAATGGGAAAGGAGGACAACCTGCAGTGATAACCATCCAAAAGCCACCAGAGCTTTCAGTATGAAATTCAAACTCCTACCTGGGCCTCAAAGACCCAGCATGAAGCAGCCCAGGCACCCGCTGACTTGATCTTTTGCCCTCCCCACATCAATAGCTATCCCCCAACCTAATGACTGGTAATGTCTATGCCATCCTCTGCCCCCCAGTCTTTGCAGCAGCCACTCCAATCTCACCACCCCTTGCTCCTTTCATCTGTCAAAATCCTCTTCAGCCTGGACCCAGGCCTCCTCCCCTCCCCTCCTTTCCCCTCCCCTCTTCTCTACTGAGTCCCAGTCTGGCCCGTTCTCTTCTCTTCCCCCTTCCCACCTTACAGAAGCAGCTGCCTCCCCCATCCCATACCTATCAGCAGAGCCTGGAGTTCCATCCCCAGTGGGGCTCTCAGCTCTTCTTTCATCTGTGCCTCCCTATGACAGAACTGGGCCCGGTGCAGCTCTGTGGCCCTGATTGCAGGCTCTGCTCTGGGCCCACATGACAAAAAGCAGGGAGATAATTGCACATAAGGCCAGGCTGCTACCAAATCAGGCTACAGCCCAAGGTGAGAGGCCCAGAGCAACAGAGCTTTCAAATGTGAGGGACAATGGTAGGACCGTCTTCCAAGGGGGATAGCCTCCATAGCCCTCAACCCCTCCTCAGCAGGGAGCAGACAAATAGACCCCAAGAAGGCTTCCTTGAGGATCTGAAGCAGAGGCTTTTCCCCTGCAGTCAGGACTGAACTCAGTGATGACTCACTCAACAGAAGCCACAGACCTATCACCACACCACACCCCAGAGAGCCCTCCCCACCCAGCCACTCCCATGCCCTACACTCTCTAAGGGGGCCAATAGACACTGTTTCCATCAGGAAATGTCACTCTACCAGGAGGTAAGGTCAAATAATACCGGGGCAGACGATTCGTCCTGCAGGAAGGAGTCACCTCTGGCCAGACTCCCAGGACCATCTGGGACTCTTCTAGCTCTCCAGGCTTCCCCATCAAGGCCACCCAAAGGGAACAACCACGGACGGACAGCCTGCATGGCTGGACTAGGGCATAGAAGTGACCACAGCACAGCTTTTGGGTCTGAACTCTGACTGGGCCCTGTTGTCTAAGCCCACAGGAGATGTGGGTGTGAGGGGACAGGGCTGGCACCAACTGTACACAGACACTCAGTCTGCAGACTAGGAACACACTAGCATGGGGAAGCAGAGACTGTCTGGAGGAAATGCTTTAACAATGTTCAGATCACGGGGATCCCTGGGTGGCGCAGTGGTTTGGCGCCTGCCTTTGGCCCAGGGCGCGATCCTGGAGACCCGGGATCGAATCCCACATCGGGCTCCCGGTGCATGGAGCCTGCTTCTCCCTCTGCCTGTGTCTCTGCCTCTCTCTCTCTCTGTGACTATCATGAATAAATAAATAAAAAATCTAAAAAAAAAAAAAAAAAAACCAATGTTCAGATCAGAGGAGCGACCAGGCAAAATGGTCACCAAGGCCCCACCTGGCAGCTCGCCCTTGGAGAACCACACCAGGCCTCCAGGGCTCTGTTACATGTCCAAAACCAAAACAAACTTCTGTGAAGTAGGACACCCAGAACCACAGGCATTTACAGACCCAACACCATCTCACACTTGATTATTAGTACTATGGGAGTTTCATCAGCAAATTATAAATTCCAGGAATACCCAGAAGACCCCAGAACATTCAACAGGGGAGGATGAGAAGTAGGTATCTGAGGGGTAATAACTCTGAGTGATTCTGCAGAGGGGGGTGACTTTGAGAAGGTTTTGTGTTCATATCCAGCAATAATCTAAAAGGACAATGAGGGACACCTGTGTGGCTCAGTTGGTTAAGCGTCTCTTAGTTCCAGCTCAAATCATGATCCTGGGGTTGTGAGATTGAGCCCCATATCAGGCTTCATGCTCAGAATGGAATCTGCTTGAGATTCTCTCTCTCCCTCTGCCCCTCCCACCACCGCCCCCCCCCCACCTCATACCTGTATTCTCCTTCTCTAAAATAAATGAAATCTTTAAAAAATAATAATAATAAAAGGACAATGAAACAAAATTTAACATTTAAATTAAATTACCAATGTTGATTAACTATTTACTATGTGTTAGGCTCTAATCTAAACACTTTATATATGTACTACCTTATTTCATTCCATAACTACCCTAAAACATAGGCACAATCATTATCACCTATTTTACAGATGATGGCAGTAGTTCAAAATGATGAAAACACCCAGCCAAGGTCACATAGCTAAGTAGCAGCAGAGCTGGGACTCAAACCCAGGCAGTGTGACTTCAAGACTACATGCTCTTTAACCACATGAATATCAATACTAAGAAGCCAGCTTTTTAGAATACCTGGCTCCTTCCAAAGAAAAAGTTCCAAACCAGAACTCAAGAAACCTGGATTCTTTTTTTTTTTTTTTTGAAGATTTTATTTATTTATTCACAAGAGACAGAGAGAGAGAGAGGCAGAGACACAGGCAGAGGGAGAAGCAGGCTCTGTGCAGGGAGCCCGACGTGGGACTCCATCCTGGGTCTCCAGGATCACACCCTGGGCTGAAGGTGGCGCTAAACCGCTGAGCCACCTGAGCTGCCCAGAAACCTGAATTCTGCACCAATTCTGCCCCTAACTTATTGGCCGTACAGTACAAGTCCTGAACAAATTCTTCTGGCTTTCCATTCCTCAGCTGGCTTATGTGGGAAATGAGAGATCAAGCAAGGTGGCACACATGTCTCCCCTCTATTACCACACCCAGGGCATACATTGGACAACACTGATCAGGGCAGCCCGGGTGGCTCAGCAGTTTAGTGCCACCTTCAGCCCAAGGCATGATCCTGGGGACCTGGGATCGAGTCCCACATCGAGCTCCCTGCATGGAGCCTGCTTCTCCTTCTGCCTGTGTCTCTGCCTCTCTCTCTCTCTCTCGTGAATAAAATCTTTAAAAATAAAAAAACACTGATCAACCACAACCCACTCGCTGAGCCCAGGTGAAGACACGGGTATGCTCTACCGTGTGTCAGACAACCACTACCTACCAAGTAGAGTCAGAGGATGGAACGCACCTGCTTTCCCAGAGCTAGGCTGTTTCTAAGGCATAGTCTGACTCATGAAATTTACAACCGTGTTAATGGGGTTCTAAAGTCAAAACTTTAACTCTAGCCCCACTGCAACTAGATCACTGTCCTTAAACCTCGATCTTCCTTCTGCAAAATGGACATGATGTTACACATGGCCAGTTCTACTTCTTTTTCCAGTCTCCAGGTGAATAATACTCCACGCCAATGTCTGATCTGTGTTACACAGATAACCAGATCTCAGTGTGTCCTGCCAGGCCCCTTTCCTCTGCTTTTCTAAGGGAGCCTGAAAAAGGGAAGATCCAAGGCCATGACAGGATGACATAATAGGATGAAGGGGTATAGGTTCCTTCACATTAGGAAACTATGTTTCTAGAAAGTTCCAGTTAAAGTGCAATCCCTAGAGGTGATAATACAGGAAATTATGTCATTGTCACTTTGGCAGGAATTTATTACCTGTTTTTCCAGACTCAGAAATGAAAAGTAGAATTCTATGGAATGGGATAGGTTCCAAACATGGGTTCTGTTTCAGAGAAGGCCATCCTAAAAAGAAATTTGTAGGAGGGGGCATTTGGGGAGGGCAGCTGGTAGGGGCTGAGAAGGCCTAATGAATAAAACATGCATCACAGCTGCCAAGGATACTTGCATTTTAATACGGAACAGTTTCAGGCCAAAGGAATTAATCTCTAATGGTGGAATTACAAGCATCAGCAATGATTTAGGGAGGTATTAAGCAAAGAAAGTTGTTCCAGCATCCCTGAAATCCCAACAAATGAGCTGATATGAGTGCACAAGCCTCAGAAAACAGGGAATACGCTGCAAATTTAAGGGATTAATAATATTATTACTGGCAACTTGTGAGTCTGCCTGCCAGTGAACAAGCCTGCCACCACACAGACAAATCCAGATGCCCACAGGAGCCCAGGACATGCACTCTTTCGTCTGGAAAGCATCCATTTGGGAACCTAGTTGCCAGAAAAACTGAAGAGAACCCTTCCCTCCATCTGCCCCTTAATCACACACACTGAGAAGATGCATAATTAATTTGTTCTCAACAGTTGCTCTGTGGCTAGAAGAGCGAGGGCATTTCTGGAATGGCAATTACAGACAAGAAAAACAAATGTTAGGCCACAAGCAGAATAACATATCCAGCCAGCCTGCTTCCCCTCCCTTCCCCGCCATCCCATGTTCAGGCCATTTCCTCACTGCCTGGAGATCTTGGGGGCCAGCAGAAAGGAAGAGAAAACAAAATCCTCAAAGATACAGGGAAGGAGGCCTCACTCTAACCTCAGAAAGAGGGACAGCCACAAAGTTCAGGTACAGCATGAAGGTTACTGGAAGGGACATTTGGGGTGGGGAGGACAGCATAACACATATAGGAATTAGTTGAAATTAAAGAATTCTTAGGAGCACCTGGCTGGCTCAATCAGTTAAATGTCCAACTCTTTGTTTCAGCTCAGGTTGTGATCTTGGGGTTGTGAGATCGAGCCCCGTGTCAGGCTCCACGCTGAGTATGGAGCCTGCTTAAGATTCTCTCTCCCTTGCCCTCTGCCCCTCCCTCACCCCTTCCTTTCTAAAAATAATAATAATAATAAATCAAAAAATAAAGAAACAATTCTTGCTAATTTCATCCACTGTGATAATAATGGGAATACTTAGAAAATGTCAGCTGTTAGAGACATGCATTGAAATTACAGGTGACATGGCATGATTTCTGCAATTTAAAACTCTGGCAGAAAAAAGAAATGAAAAAAATGATAGCAACATGTTTTTTTAAGATTTTTTTTTAAGTAGGCTCCACACCCAGAGTAGAGGCCCAGCATGGGCCCCAACTCAGGGCTTAAACTCACAACCCTAAGACTGAGACCTGAGCTGAGATCAAGAGTCAGACACTTAATGGACTGAGCCACTGACACCCCTATAGCAACATATTTTAGATCTAGGTGCCAGGGTTCATCATATTTTATCTCTACTCTTTAATTGCATTTGAATTTTCATATAGAGTTTTTTTTTTTTTAAGGCACACTGTGGCCTAGGAGCCCTGTATTCTCAGCCTAAGCCAGCCTCTCCTGCTGCATTTGGTACCACATATACTGTCATTCACTCTACTCTATCCCACTGCCCTCCTCTCAGGGTCTTTTTTTTTTTTTTTTTAATTTTTATTTATTTATGATAGTCACACAGAGAGAGGGAGAGGCAGAGACACAGGCAGAGGGAGAAGCAGGCTCCATGCACTGGGAGCCCGACGTGGGATTCGATCCAGGGTCTCCCGGATCGCACCCTGAGCCAAAGGCAGGCGCCAAACTGCTGTGCCACCCAGGGATCCCTCCTCTCAGAGTCTTGAACAAGACAAACTCATTCCCATCTCAGGGCTCTTTAGGCTTGCAATTTCCTCTTCTCAGGGCACACGGGGCCTGCCTTGGTAGGGCCTCAAACTTGCCATCTAACGTGAAAGAATAATGCCTGCACCCCAACAAAGATGTCCACGACCTAATCCCTGAAACATGGGACTATGTTACCCTGCATGGCAAAGGAGAACTAAGGTTGCAGATGAAATTAAGGTTGCTGGGCAGCCCAGGTGGCTCAGCAGTTTAGCGCCACCTTCAGTCCAGGGCGTGATCCTGGAGACCCAGGATCAAGTCCCACATCAGGCTCCCTGCATGGAGCCTGCTTCTCCCTCTGCCTGTGTGTGTGTGTGTGTGTGTGTGTGTGTGTGTGTATAAATAAATAAAATCTTAAAAATAAAACAAGAAATTAAGGTTGCTGATCTTGAGATCTTGTGAAAGATGATCTCAAGTTATTAGGTGGGCCCTAATAACTTGTGATTACAAGTTATCACACTTGTGATTACAGTGTGATTACAATGGTTCTTTTCAGTGGAAGAAAAGAACCAGAGAGCTGGCAGCGTGAGAAGGACGTGGCCAGATGTTGCCAGCTCTGAAGATGGAGAATGGGTGCCTTGAGCCAAGGAATGCAGGTGGAAAAGACAAGGAACATCCCACTAGAGCCCCCAAAGGAAACACAGCCCTGCCGACACATTCATTGAGTCCAGTGAGAAGCATTTCAGACTTCTGACCTCCACAAATGTAAGAGAATAAATCTGCACCTTTTTCTTTTAGAGACTGTATTTATTTATTTATGACAGACAGAGAGAAAGAGAAGCAGAGACACAGGCAGAGAGAGAAGCAGGCTCCATGCAAGAAGCCCGATGCAGGACCCGACCCCGGGACTCCGGGATCATGCCCTGAACCGAAGGCAGATGCTCAACCACTGAGCCACCCAGGCGTCTCAAAACATTTGTATCTTAAACCACTGTTTGTGGTAGTTTGTTACAGCAGCAATAGGAAGCAGTAGCTACTGTCTTAAAATTAATTTTATCTTTGAATTTGTGTTTTGCAAATGAAGCTAAGTGGGGCAAAGGATCATGCACCAGGGTATTTAGCTCACGAACAGCCCCACCTCTCCAGGGACTTCTCAGCTGCCCACTCGCCACCCCCAGTGCCCTGGCTCCACCTAGTCTCCCCACCTGCACCCCACAGCCAGGCTGCTCTCCACCCAGGGTGGCAATCAGATCACATTGGTGGGAGAGATCTGCATTTTGCCACTGCCCTTCATCCCCACTGCAGGCCTGAGTGCAAGCCTAGGCAGGGTAGAGTCACACACGTCAGGCACTGGCTCTCCCCATTCTAAACTAGCATCATCTCAGCAAGTTCCACAGGAGACTCGGCAGGGACCCCTCCCCCACCCCCGGATCCAGACCCTGAGCACATCCCAGCAACGAGGCTGTAATCTCTTGGGAGCTGCCCATCCACTGTGGGTCAGGGCTATAGGGCCACAAGAAGGGGAGACTGACTTCCTCACACCACCCCCCCACCAGAACCCCCCAGTGAGCCCTGAAATTACATAGCCCTGCCTCTTCTGCTAACAGCATTTTCCCAGGTCTTCACCTGCTGTTCTGTCTCACTTCTCAGCTTCAGCTGGAAAAGCCCCCATCAGAAAGCCCTTCCCCAGCCCTGCTTCAGTAGCTTTTTATCCTATGACCATAGTTTCTCTTTCTTAGGGCACTCAGCAAGAGCTGACATTATCCTGTTTACCTACTTCACGGATTCACTAAAAAGAGCCCACTTTGTGCCAAACCCTGTGCTGTGCCAAACCTGTTCTAAGTGCTAAGGATGCAGCAAGCTGGACAGACACCTGCCTTCCTGGAAAGGATGTTCTCGTGAGTTCCACTGATAGGTAATTATCTCATCCCCTCAAGAATAGACTGCCGTGTACCTACCACCTGGCACAGTACTCAATTAGAATCTGCTACACAGGGGGATCCCTGGGTGGCTCAGCGATTTAGCACCTGCCTTCGGTCAAGGGCATGATCCTGGAGTCCCAGGATGGAGTCCCACTTCGGGATCCCTGCAGGGAGCCTGCTTCTCCCTTGCCTGTGTCTCTGTGCCTCTCTCTCTCTTTTTCTCTCTCTCATGAATAAATAAATAAATAAAATATTTTTTTTAAAAATCTACACAATTGGGGCACATGGGTGACTTAGTTGGTTGAGCATCCGATTCTTTTTTTTTTTTTTTTTTTTTTTTGAGAGAGAAAGGAAGAGAGAGTAGGAGGAAGGGCAGAGGGAGAAGAGGGAGAGAATCTCAAGCCCACTCTCCATTGACTGCAGAGCCCAACGCGGCTCCATCCTAAGATGCTGAGCTCATGACCTGAGCCAAAACCAAGAGTCAAAGGCTTAACCAGCTGAGCCACCCAGGCACACTGGAGTGTCCGACTCTTGATTCTGGCTCAGGTCATGATCTCAGGGGTCATGAGATCAAGCCCCAGGCAGGCTCCACACTGGGCATGAACCCTGTTTCAGATTCTCTATTTGCTCCTCCCCCACACACACGTGCATGCTCTGTCTAAAAAATATAAATAAAAACTTTGCTACACAATTGACTGTATGAATCGTGAGTGGCGTAGGTACTCTGCACTGTGACCAGGCAGTGCATGGAGACATCCTTCTTCATCCTATATACAGAGTGGGGGGAGGGGGAGGCATGAGGATCTGGGGGTAAGGGAGGGGGGCAGTGCTCCAGTTCCTGAACCACGCTGCCTTAAATTAGCCTCACATATGTCCCACCATTATCAGTCAACAGTTTATTTGTATATTTAAGTGAAGTTATTCTGCTAATTGGACATATGTCTCACGGTTCTACAAGGAAAAGTCTATTAAAAAGTCTTGCTGTAACAGGCAAGAGCTTTGAGGGTAGTTTTATTCAGGGACAGGAAAGGAGCTGAGTGGATTTTAATTTGGTAGAAAATAGCTGCTTGGGGCCAAGACGGTGAGAAGCGGGAAATCAAGAACAGGCTATTAGATTATTAGTGCAGTTAACAAGCATCTCCATCAACCTCATAGCTGCAGACTGCCTTTCACCAACTTTATTAGTTATATCATGGCCTTCCATCTACCCCTGCTATTCCAGCAAGTCCCATTTGAGAGACGCCAACACAGAGGCAGGAGAAGCCCATCCCATCCAAGCCAGTAGGAGTTGAGCCTCACCTCCTGAGCACATCAAGTGTGAGAATTTTGGAGTTGGGGAGGATAAATAGCTCAATGGGTTTCAGGAGACATGGTAGAGGGCTGAGGGCTGGGAGAGACGGTTGAGGAAAACTCTGGTTTATCAAGGCTTGACATATGGCTCAAACTCCCTTGTGCAGCTAGGAAATTCACACCTCGGCTGCTGGCCTAGAGGAACCCTAGAAGCTCATCTAGTCCAGATGAGAGAACCAGGATGCACATGGTTATAGGCACAGGCTCAGGGGCCACTTGATCTGCAATTAAATCAAAGACCCTGTAGTGGGCTGAATGGTGGTACCCAAAAAGATATGCCCTTATCCTAACTCCCTGGACTTGTGACTATGACCTTATTTGGAAAAAAAGGATCTCTGTAAATGTAACTGAGGTAAGGATCTTGAGATGAGATCACTCTGGGTTGCCCAGGTAGGCTCTAAACTCCCTGACAAGTGTCCTTATAAGCAAAAGAAAACAGAGGCAGAGACTGGAGCAACACAGCCACAAGGTATGTCTGAAGCTACCAGAAGGAGCATGGCCCCACTGGCACCTTGATTTTGGACTTCTGGCCTCCAGAACTGTGAGAGAATACATTTCTGTTGTCATGGGCCATCCAATATGTGGTGATGTGTTATAGGGATTAAGGAAACTAATATACCTACTTTTTAGCCATGGACCTTTGGACAAGTCACTTCATCTGTGCTTCCATTTCTTCATCTGTAAAATGGGGGTAGATACCTCAGATTGTTGGGAAGTTAAAGGAGATACCAGAGAGAGAACCCTTAGCACAGCGCCTATCCCATGATGCTCAACGTAAACACTTGTTCTTAACCTCAAAACCTCACCTGGGAAACCCATTAAAAATATGGTTTTCTAGGCCTCACTCCAGAACCACCAAAAACAAATCTTTATAGAGCCCGAGGATCTGCACTTTATAAGGCTCCTCAGGTATCTCTGATCATTTGATAGTGCATTGTCACATTCCCACCTCCATGGCACACAGCCAGAATCTGTTCCTAGAAAGCTGCCCTTCCAGATACAGAATTCCCTACCATCCTCAGTAACCCACTACAGTAGTGAATTACCCTAGCACTAAGGAAGTCCTAGTTTATGCCATCCCCCATCACATGGGTCATGGTGGAAGCACCCAATCCAGGGCAGGAAAGGAAACCATGAAGGGTTTTCAGGGGGAAAAGCAATAAAGCAATGAGAAGCCCAGTCATGGTTAGTCCAGGATGGAGTCTGAGATGGGGAAGGACAGTGTCTCCAGCTGGCTTCTCTCCAGCTCCTGCCCCATTAGGTGTAGGCTAACACTCAACATGGCATCATCTCTGGGGAGCAATGCACTCTGGCCTCCTCCACCCACCCCACAAGAACCAGGTAGCAGGAGCAGTTGGTGAGCAGCTCTGGGGCAGCAAGAAGCCAACCTTGTGTGTCCAAGCAGCCTGGGCAGGCAAGTAAGCTACAGATACATGCAAATTCAGGATTGGCTAATGGCATTAATTATACTGATCAGTATGGGGAGATGCCTCGCACATGGCAATAGCCTCCCATTGCCAAAACACAAGGCCTTTTTTTTTTTTTTTTTTTTTTTTTTCATTTCAGCTGTGGCCTCTGGCAAGAGATCATTGCTTCTGAGCAGCGGCAAATACCATCCCATCAGGCAACTTCAAGTGTGAAGCAGCCCCAGGAGATACAGAGGGTGAGCTAAGAGGAGAGAAGAGCTGGAAAGAAAGTGGCCAACCCCAGCAGGGGAGAGATCACAGCAATGGTGGACACAAGCCAGAGTTTGGCCTCGCATTTGCTACAGATGGTACAGCCTTTTCTCCCAGGGTGACCCGGTACTAGTAATGGTATGTAAAAAGATGGCACACAGGCAATTTCTGGTGGTACCTAGGACACTTCTTATTTGCATATGCAGACCCCCCAAAAAGAGATCGCTAGTCTATTAAGCCTGCAATCTTGCTTAGAACAAAATCAAGTAAAGGGACAAGCCAATAGGATGAAAAATATCATACAAATACATGAATAGCTGGTTACAAAGAAATACATGGGAATAACAACCCATGAATTCAAGATAGCAGTTGCTTCTGGTTTTGTAGGAGAAAGCCTGGAATCAAGGAAGTACTAGGAGGCTACATTTGTATGGATATGGCATAATTTCTGAGATCATGCAGTGAGTAGAAGAGTGATCACCAAATTATTTTTTATACCTTGCCTTAGGTCTTAGATATTTCACAAGTTGTTTTTTTTTTTTATTTCACATATTTTTTTAAATACAAGGGGTATGTAGGTCCATAGGTCACTGATAAGTCTAGAACAATCAAGGTGACCACATGACGTTCGCATGGCCTCCCTGGGAACTACAGAGAAGTCACCCCACACTGAACACTGTCTCCGGGAGAAGCCCGAATGATGCCTTTTTCCTCCAGGGTCCCCACCGATGGAGGCAGACCTTCCCCAGTCTCTCCCCAGACCATGCCAAGGCCCCAGTTCCTAGTCCTCTGGAACTCTCCCCAAACCGAGGCCACGGCACAAAGTCCTGCGGGTTTGCAATGCAGTACTGGGAAGGTTTATGGACACAGAAAGCTACAAAGAGGCACTGGGTACCGTTGCAGACTCTGCCTCTCTGTTCCACAGGCCGGGTCCTTACATGACCCAAGCAGAGCAAATTAAATGCAGCTCATGCTCCTGCAAAAATTATCACAAACTCTGAGAAAGCCAGTCACCAAGACAGCAAGGATTCCATTTCTCTCCTCCTCCTCTGTGTAGAATACTCTGACACATGTTCCAGGATGAGAAAGGAAAGGAGCAAAAGGGGGCCTGAGGGACAGAGTACATGAAAATTCACCAAAACACTTCCACACCAGGTTGACAGATGGTGCGTGCATAAAGGAACAAGGGCACAGTTAGATATGACTACCAGAGGAGGCCTTCCCTGGTATGCACCCCACCCTCACTCGCCATGCTGGCTCAGGAGCCCCTAACATGCAAGGTTCCTGCCCCCACACCGGCCACCCCCCCACCACCACTTCTTGGCTGGGAGTTAGTTGCTGTCAGGACCCAGAGCTGGAATGAAGACAAATCGATCCTTCCGCAACTGGTGATTTTACGCCTGCTTCCCCTACTGGACTGTGAGCAGCTGGAGGGCAGAGGTCAAGTCTTATTTCCCTTCATACCCTCTGAGACTGAGCCATACGCAAGACCTGGTACAGAGCAGGCTCAGTAAACTTTATTAAAATAACAGATGGACAGATGTGGCCACGACAGTCCCCAGGTTTCAGAGAATATTCCTGAAGAGCCAGACACTGCTACAGTTCCTCTGGATGGGCAACAAGGTCTTTAAAGCACTTCTTGAATTATCATACCTTCACTAAGTTGATAGCACAGTTATTCTCAAAACTGGCAGTTGGTCAGTAGCTTAAGAGCTGAAACACTTTCCCAAAGCAAAGAGCTAGCATTCACTGGTTCCTTTGGAGGGTCTATACTTCCTCCACTGAGAAATGAGAATTCCAAATATTTGTTGGATTAACTCTTTGGTTGGTTGATTAAATACAGAAAGGGATTCCCAGGAGGAGATTCTGTAGAGATTCCCAGGGCTCATACCAGGATGGATGGACCCAGGGGAGAAGAACCCAGCAGCAGCAGCTAGTTGGCAAGAAGAGCTACACAGGAATCTTTGGTTACACTTTCTATCCAACTTGGTGCTTTCCCCCAGGTGGCAAGTGGATAAACAGAGACAATCAGGTATGAAGAGCAAAGAACATGAGATCAGGCAAGATCTGGATGACCCAGTCCAAGCCCAAGATCTGCCACAAAACTTCAGGGGGCTTGGGGCACCTGGTGGCTCAGTTAAGCATTTGATTCAATCTCAGCTCAGGTTTTGATCTCAGAGTTGTAAGTTCAAGTCCTGTGTTCCATGCTGGGCATGGAACCTACTTAAAAAAAAATCCCATCACTCCTCTGGATCTCCAGTCCCATCTGTACATTAGAGGCCTGAGGAGTTGGTGCCAGAGATGTCTTTCTCAAGGTCAATGGCATAACTATAAAAAGAGTCATCACTGTACCTAAGCCCCTTCTAACCAGTATCTTTTTTCCCCAAAAAACACTCTACCAGATACCATGGTTCTAAAGGTTGACAACAGATGACCCTTCTCTCTAAATGTGGCTTTCAGTAATGTTGCAACTGTTGTCCCATACTCAAACCTGAAGCAGCCCATGTCCCTAAACATGGTCAGGTGTAAACATTAGCAGAATTTAATGGATATGAAAGGTTTTTATAGCAAAATTATAGCTATTTGCTGTCTGCAGGTGAATAAGTACTATTGGTGAACCTCCTATCTCTGTTTAATGGGAGCCCCACTAGAAGTATAATACTCCTGGCCTCTCTCTTCCCTCTCACTTCCTGTGGGAGGAGGACTCACCAATTAGATTGGTGAGTTTGGGAAAAGAAACAATTCATGCTCAGCCCACCCCTTCCTCTTGCCTCCCTTTTTGGGATTTGCACACACCCACAGACACACTGGTGCTCCACTCCTCCCTGTCCTAAGAGGCAGGCCCCCCTCTTAGAGACTAGTACTGCCATATCTGTGCCTGTGGAGGTAAGTCTATCAAATTCAGGACTGAAGTACAAGTCAACTTGCTCACAGACCCAAAACATGCTCCAGCCCAGCATTTATCAGTAATAAAGCTGACATTCTCAGCTCTTTCTAGCAGAGACCTGCATCTCCTTTGTTCTGCTTCTCAGACAAGGAGGAAAAGATTATTAATCATTACCTCCTCAAGCCCCAACAGTAAATACTAGAGTAACTAATATGATGCATACACATACCAGTGACCTGAAGCATCTGACACCATAGGAGCCCAGTGACCTACTCAGAAACAAGAAATGGGATTCAATTCAAAAGCTTCCCAAAGCAGCAGTTGAGGCCCCCTCCTATATTAGGACTCTGATTAAGAAAGGAAAAGGCACCTGTGATCCCTCTCCCTCCCTCCCTCTCTCATGCTTCTACTCTATCAGATGATGAGTACGATATTATATCACATCGAAAAATATTCAGTGACTGATGACTTTAAGCATTCTCATTCACTGAAGGCTTAACAAAACTTTACCCAAGAACTTGCCATGGCTCCCTACTACCCCTGGTACACCCCTTCGCCTCTCATCCCTCTGTGACCTAGCTTTAATTCTCTTTGCCAGTATGCCTCTTTGCTTAGTATACCTTAGTCCCCAGTAACACTGAACTAATCTCTGTTTCTTATAGACAATCCCCAAAATTCTACCCATCAACCTCAAGCAAAATCACCTGTCCCCAGTGTTACATGTTTCAATCCTATCTACCTTTCCAGACCCAGCTCAAACATCCCATTAACTCATTCAGTCTCACCCAGATTGGGCCATTCTCTCTGCTCCTATATGCCCCAAGGGTTTTAACTATTTTAGGGTATACTAGTTGAACAAGTAAGTGAATATGTTGTAGATAATAACAGGCTGTCACTTTCAGAGAAATAAGTTACACATAAGGAATGGGAGAGAGCTAAAATAAACTCTGTGATGTTAGACTGGAATTGGAAATACCAGTATAAACTCACAGTTTTTTTAACAGATAGGTGTGTGTAAGCATGAACAAATATACATACATATATTTCCTAGCTCCATCTCCTGGAAGGGCCTAAAAACAATGGCACTCCAGGAGCAATATGCATATCTAGCACCAACATCTTGGTTTCTAAATACCATTCTCCAATAAAAGGAACCAGGACTCCTTGGAGAAGTGATTGATTCCAGGGCTGGAGTAAGGAAAATACAAGATGAGTCTGCAGATTAGAAAGGTAAGATAGTGGGGGCGCCAGGGTGGCTCAGTTAGTTGAGTGTCCGACTCTTGGTTTCAGCTCAGGGTGGTGAGATGGAGCCCCGTGGGGCTCTGTGCTCAGCAGAGGGTCTGCTTAGGATTCTCTCTCCCTCTCCTTCTGCCCCTCATCTAATGTACTTGCATTCTCTCTCTCTCTCTCTCTCTGTTTCTCCCTTCTCCCACTCTAAAATGAATAAATAAACCTTTAAAAAAAAAAGTTGATAGTGCTCAAAAATGAATGGAGACGTGCAAAAATGACACACACAAAAAAAAAATCAACCTGAAGGAGCTCCCAATGGCCAAAATTAGAAGAATTTGAACAATAAAAATAATGATGGTTTCAGGCTATAATCCATAGAATATTAAAAATATCCATGAGTTCATATGATAAAAATAATTAAATAAGTAACTAAAGGAGAAGGCATAGCTCTTCCTTAGAGAAGAATTCTAATTAACAGATGTAAAAATAAGAAAAATAGAAAAACATTAACTTGTTCATTAAAATGATAAGGAGCCACTGAGGCAAACTTTGTGCCTCTCAATCTCCCCTCTGGCCATATTCAAGAATCCACAATGTTTAATTTAATAAAGCTTCTCATCTCTGTTCCTCCAGATTCAGCTGGTGCAAAGGCCACTGCCACCACTTTACAGATAGGGCAATACAGGTGCGTGGTGGCCGACCAGGAGCCTGAAAGGCCAAAATGCCCACAATACTACCCAGCACCATGCAAACCCGTCCTCACCCTGTTTAGGCCTTGGAATTTCTGAATTTCATTCTTTCCTTGAATTACCAAACCTTCTAAGATCTATCAAAACCCTACATATGCTTCAAGATCAAGGATGCTTCTCCAGGAGTCCCCAGTGTATTAGGAATCATTTGATTGCATGTAACAGAAAACTGATCTCAAACCATCTGAAGCAAAAAGATAATCTCCTGGCACATCTAACTGGAAAATCCAGTGGTAATCTAGTTTCAGGCTCAGCAAGATCTAGGGACTCCAATGACACGTCTCTCTACAATACTGACTCCATTCACAGACAGGCTGTCGCCTCATGATGGCAAGATGGCTGCCAGCAGCTCTAAGTCAACATCCTATACTTGCAGCTAACACAGCAGAAAGGGCAGTGTTCTATGAGGGACACCCCCAAATGTCCTAGACCTGACACTCACTGACCAACACTGGCTCAGATGCCCATCTCTGAATCAATCTCTAGGGCCACAGGAATGGACTCTACAGATGGCCTAAGTCATGTGCCCACTCTTGGAGCTGAAGGTGGGGTGAGCCTCATTTAAACCTCATGGCAAATACATGAGATATGGGTGGCTCCCCAAAGGAAGTTTTAGATGGTACTCCTCAAAATATGAACTGTTCTTGAGCTGAAAAATGAACATACATCTAGTATACCACACCCCCTCGGTCAGAATCAACTCAGCCTTGCCTCCTCCAGCCCAGTCTGAACACTTGTATCAGCCATGAGTTCTTTCTGCCTTCTGGACAAGTTGGTTCACACCTGTTGCCTCTGGTTACAAGCATCCTGGACACTAGGAGTCTGGTTCTTCAAAGCACTGGGGTCTCCCCACACCCCCTCAGCTGCCCAGCAAAATGCCACTGCACCTCTAGAAAACTTTGATTCCCACCCCTTCCTGATGTGGAGCTGAGTCACTCAGACCAGCCAGCCGAGCACCAACCTTGAAAGTGCTTCCCTAAGTCACTGTCTCTTGGCTCTAGCATTCTCTGGGACCTGGAGATGCTGACTTGACAGGTGAGATAATTATGTTTTACCCTTCACTCATTCCGTTATCAGTCACGAAGACAAGAACAGATAAGTGTTCCAATGGAAGAACACACTCCTGCAGTATTTACTCCAGCCAGCTCCCCTTCCCAGGCACAACTCCCAGGGACCAGCCTACACTCTTGTTATCTGTGCCAGCTACCACGTGCTACCCTCCTGCCACATACCAGGCTGCACTTCCCTTCCTGCATCCCCTAAAGCTGTCAACTTTCCCAGGAACTGTGGCACCATTGCCTTTCAGATGACTTACACATGAGGGCCACTGTCTCCACATCACCCATCCCCCGTCTGCTCTGCAGAGAGCTTGCCCCTGAGCCCCGGCCTGGACCTCTGTGCAGAATGTCTCTCTGGTGGGCTCTGAGGCTCAGAACACTGGTTCAATGGAGAAAGAGGGATAGGGAAAAGCAGGGGATGGGCATGGGCATCAGTCTCAGAGCCTGGGGCTTTGAGATCTTCTGACACAAATTAACATTTCATCCATTCATTTGCTCAACAAAACCTTTATTCAAGACCTACTGTGTCCTGGGCACTGCTATAGGTGCTGCGAACATGAAGACCAAGTGTCTGTCCTCATGGAGCACACCTAGTAGACATCCGACTGATTTTTGATATCTGCTTCACATTTACACTTCACAACACACTGTCTCAGATATTATCTAAAGCCTCAATATGTGCTATAGCCAACTGTGGTCTACAGACAAGGAAAATGGTAGTTCCAAAGGCTAAATGACCACCTTAAAGACAGAGCACACATTCAGGTCTTCTGCATACAAACCATGCACCCTTTCTAGTTCTCTCCCAAGGAAGGAGCTAGTAGGGTGTAGCCTGTAATAACCATTAAGTCAACTTAGTCCTAGGTATCATCATCAGAGGTAGAAAATATAAAAAAGATGACCCAATCCCTGATCTAAAGGAATCTATAGTCTAAAATGAGAGGAAGGCATGTAACCAATTATCATTTGTGGTAGAAATAAAGAAGACAGAATGATTAAATTCAAATAGGAAGATATCTCTGGAAGGACCCATATGACATGATGATCACTTCCAGGCAGGAAAACTGAGGAAGGGAGAGAAGAATAATTTTGTATGTTCAAATGTTATATACTTTGAATTGCATGCTATGTGAATCTATTTCTCATTAAATGATGCTTTGAGGATGCAATCAGCCAAATCCTGAATACAGAAAATTCTATAGGGTAAATGATCTGCTTTTTTCAACAAGCAAATAGCTCAAAAAGAGGAGGGAAGGGAAATATTATAGATTTGAGAAGATTTTGGTTGATGTTTCCTAATGCAATATATGCACTTCATTTGGATCCAGATTGTAATGTACCAACTTTAAAAAGACATTTTTGGGATCCCTGGGTGGCGCAGCGGTTTAGCGCCTGCCTTTGGCCCAGGGCGTGATCCTGGAGACCCGGGATCGAATCCCACGTCGGGCTCCCGGTGCATGGAGCCTGCTTCTCCCTCTGCCTATGTCTCTGCCTCTCTCTCTCTGTGTGTGACTATCATAAATAAATAAATAAAAATTTAAAAAATAAAATAAAATAATAAAAAATAAATAAAAAGACACTTTTGGGAACAGGGATATTTGAGTATAAACTAGCTATTAGAAGTTATTAAGGAAATATTGTTATATTTGTTAGTTATGGGGCACCTGGTGGCTCAATGGCTGAGCGTCTGCCTTTGGCTCAGGTCGTGATCCCACCATCCTAGGATGGAGTTTTCCATCGGGTTCCCCACAGGGAGCCTGCTTCTCCCTCTGCCTATGTCTCTGCCTCTCTGTGTCTCTCTCATAAATAAATAAAATCTTTTTTTTTAATTTTCTTAATTATGATTATGGTACTTAAGCTTTTTTTAAGGTACTTATCTACTAGAGATACAGAGTTAAGTATTTACAAATTAAATAATACGATGCCTGAGATTTGCTTTTAAATATTTCAGCAAAAATAAATAAATGAATTAAAAATGAATGAATGAATGAATGAATGAAGGAGCAAGTAGATGATACAAGACTGACAAAATGTTAATAATGTCTGAAGCTGGATGACAATTGTATAAGTATTCATTATACTATTCTATTCTCATTAATGGTTGAAATTTCTATAATGAAAAGTTTAAATAAAAATTTTAAAGTTAATTACCCCATTCACCAAGAATGACTGAGAAGGAAAGTGTCACGGAGGAGAGGTATTTGAGCTGAGGCCAGAAGGATGACTAGAAATTTTCTAAGGGGCCAAGGGCATTCCAGGCTGAGCAAAGACATATAGATCTATCACAAACCTCTCTCTGGAGGAAACAAAAGTATCTACACTTGACCCCAAACTCAACTTACATCCAAAAAAAAAATGCCTTCTTGCTTGTTGCCTCACTCATCTAGTGATAGCATCAAAATCAATGGACCTATCCCAAGTGAGGAAAGAAGGTGTGGGGTCAACAGCTCCACTCAGCGGCTTAGCAAGAAGCCCCAGTGTAGTCTTGAGAGGACTGGAAAGCAATTAACCTTTTTCAGTCGGGTTTTACCTGACAAAGCACTTCGGAAGCCAACTGAGTTATCTCAGGAACAGGACTCCTCCCTCCTGAGTCATCCCAGATACCTTGTGCTCCCCAGAAACACGCACCAGCCTCCCTGACAGTGTCTTGTAGATTAATAACCTGAGTGCCATGGGACCCACCTTGATGGCAGCCTGGCAGCCTGGCCCATCAGCACAAAAACATCTCCAATGAGGAGCAAGTCCTCCCTTCCTGGCTCCCAAGCCCCCAGCCTCAATCTCCCACACTGCCCCCTTCCCACCTCCAGCTGCATGCAGGAATTTCTCAGGCTTTACAGCTACTTCAAGACTTACCCAGTCCTAGCCTGGCTCAGATGGGTCCCCTGGATTCCTTACCTTGGATCGAAGCTGCAAGTACTCCTCTGAGCCATAGGGGACACTCCTCAGGGAGGTGAGATAGTCATAACTGATGACAGCTGTCTGTGGACCAAGGAAAAGAAAGGCTTAGTGCCTGGACAGCAAAGACTGCTCCTTGGCACCCCTACAGCCACAGGCCCCCGACACAGGCAATATGTCTAGAGAAGTAGACAACCCCTCCCCTAAGATGCTCTGTCCCCAGATCTTAGCCTGGCTGGCTTCTTCCTGTCAACCAGCACTCTGCACGAATGCCACCTCTGCAGAGAGCCCTAACACACCAGGAACTCTCAATTATTTATCGTAACAAAATGATCATACCCTAAATTACCTTGTTCATTTGTTTCCTTATATGTGGACTATCTTCTCTTTGCTAGAATTTCAGCTCTATAAACACAGAGGCTTATCTCTCCCACTCATCACTGTACCCCCAGTACCTTTTTCCTATGCCAGGCACATAGGTAAATGCTCAGTAAGGACTAGTTGAATGCATGCTGTTGGATAAACTTATTATCACAAATAAACATTATTTTATATTTATGTTGCTCTGATAGCCTAAGTTTTGATTCTGGGTCCCTTGGCCAAAAGTCTAGGAGAAGTCCCCATATACTTGGTGAATCAGAAAATTTTAGGCTTCCAGATATCTCAGACATGGAGGAGACAGGCCAAACTCTTCCTTTTAGAACTGAGCAACTGAGGCCCCTCCAAGTTAAGGGGCTGACACAGCTGATACCAAAAGAAGTCTATTCCCTTGTCTACACCCCCAAAGCTTTATTCCATTTGACATAAGTGTGTTGAACACCAACCACAAGCAAGAGCTGGTCACTGAACAAGGCACAAGGCCAATCAAGACCAGAGCCCTGGTGACTGGTTTATAAAGAACTGGTAAATGCCCTCCTTCCTCATTTCCAGCTATAGTTGGCCCTTGAACAACATGGGTTTGAACTGTGCAGATCCACTTACACATGGGTTGTTTTTGTTGTTGTTGGTGGTGGTGGTGGTAGTAAATTACAGTATTCTACTATAAATGTATTTTCTCTTCCTTATGATTTTCTTAACATTTTCTTTTCTTTAGCTTACCTTACTATAAGAATACAGTATATGACACATATGATACACAAACAATGTGTTAATAAACTGTTCATGTTATCTGTAAGACTCCTGTCAACAGTAGGCTATTAGACATTAAGGTTTGGAGGAGTCAAAAGTTATACATGGATCTCTGACTGCATGGGTGTTGGCACCCTAACCCCCACATAGTTCAAAAGCCAACTGTATTCAAATCCCTAAGGTTCCATTGAAGCCTGCTTGCCCTAGGACACTCATCCTGACTCCCAGCCTACAGGTTTCAGTTCTGTGTCTGAGGTGCCATAAGTGGTCACCTGAGTCACACATCTTGACCCAATCCATGGCTTTTGATTGTTTTTTGACCCATTCATGTGAGCACTCCTCAATCATAAGCTCCTTTAAAGCCGGGTCTAGGTGGGACAGTTCATTTCTACTTCTCAAAGCATATAAGACAATGTTGGGCCCCAAAAAGGCACTCAGTAGGCTCTTAGGAATCATTTTATATCCCATGCCTATTTATTTGTCCATCTAGATTCTGTAACTCGCTCGGGAGAAGACTTCACAACACTGAGTATTAAGGAAACAATCAGACAACAACAACCCAAACAGACTGTGCATCAGAGTCTATCCACACCAAGGGGAAGAAAAGATGAGCTCATCCTGCAGCAGACAAAGGAGGAAAGAAAGCATTGAAGCATGTGGAAATCTACCCACTGATTGGGCAGTTATATACGCATGTCTGGGAGAGTTGCTCTCAGCAGCATTAAGAGGACACGATCACACAGGAAGGATGCTCCCGGGCCACTGAAGAACACCTCTAAAGGTGAAATTTACAACTCAGATTCTCTGTTAGTCTGGGATTACTAAGCCGCCCTCACACGTGCAAAATGAAGGGATCCTCAAAGTTCTCCAAAGCCAGGCTGCTCCGAGTATGAGCCCTGCCTCTGGAACCACACACACTAGCTCCCTGGAGAAAGCGTTTTCTGATAGAATTTCAACAAAGCTGCAAAGTCTTGCCATATGCATTTGCTGAGAAGTACCAGCCCAGGTCTGTCACTAAAGTAAGATACAGAGTCTAAAATGTAAAGGCTTCAACAAGAGACCCTGTGCAATTCCATTCTATTTGGGTTCAGGGTGACAGCAGTCAGGCATACAAGAACACAGATACATGGGGCACACAGCCATGCCTGTGCAGCTGAGCAGAGGGAGCCTTGCACATGTAAGGCTACATGGGTAACTCCACATCTGTTACAGGTACAAACACCTGCAGGAATACTGCAGTTCCCCTGCCACTCTGACAAGGAGCAAGACCTACCGTTGCCACTGCTCTGCCAACCCTGACAGCACCAAAGTCATTAGGATCCAAGTACTTGTTACTGTAGAGATAGAAGCCCGAGGCAGCAAGAGCCACGCCGGTCCACGAAGCAAGCTTCAGAGCCCTTCTGGCCATGTTCCCAGACCCTGTAGAAGGAAAGGAGAAAATGAGAAACAGTGGAGCACCACAGTTAAGTCCCACCAGGATTCAAATCCAGGCTCTGCCACTTCATAGATTATGTGACCTCGGGTCATTTTCTTAATCTTGTTGATCTGTCTCCTCACTCGTAAAACAGACAGATACCTACCTCAAGTTATTGGGATAAAAGGAGATTATGTATATAAAATGCTTAGCAGAGGACCTGGCACAAAGTCTCAAAGTCATTATTCCTTACAGGGCACCAGGTACCATTCTAGGCCCTGGGGGAGAGGGAACAAAACACAGTTCCTGCCCATGTGCTGCTTACACTCTAGGTGGGACGACAGGTCAGAAGCAAACAGACCTTTTAGAACACCAGGTGGTATCAATAACAGAAGAAAATCAAAGAGGGTCAGAGGAAGGAGGATGAATATGTGAGGAAGGTGCTATCTCAGATGGGGAAAGTGGAAAGCATGCCAGCCATCATCACTTATAACTTGCTTCACCACCATGCACACACAGGTCAGAAGTGCTCAGGCCACAGCTGAATGGCAGCTGGTCAGAAGCAGCCGGATAAGCTCTCCACGTCTGGCTGATTTCCAAAATATTGATTTCAGATAGAGTAAACTGCCACCCGTCTAAACCGTGAGCCCCCTGAAGGTAAACACCACGACTATAATTACAGTGTCCACTCACGGTCCTGCAGGGTACTTTGCAATTAGGGATTCAATGTCCACCTGCTGATTTGATCTGTTTAACCAGATGCACTCTCAGTCAGTGGGATTAAGTGGACAAGGCTCCCTGATACTCTTCCCCACCCTACCAGAACTAGCTCAGTCCACCAGGTGTATTGTTGAAGCATTTGGGGCCCACTGTACCCAGGAGGCTGTTTCCCCTTCAATTTCTAGGAACTCTGTATGAAACTAAAATCCTTGAACACAGTGGCAGGCAGCAGGAGAGAAGTCCACCCAGGAAAAGGGAATCACTAAGCCGCCCACATGTGCAAACGCTGTATAGATGCAGCAGGAAGATCCAGGTCATCACTGTTTGGTTCTGCTCTGGACTCAGTCTCTGACCATCCTCTCCCTGCTCTGTGCCTGTTTCCTCTTTGTAGGAAACTATTGCTGCACACAGCCTTGTCTGTGTTTTCTTTAAAATCTATTTGGACCCATGCCTCACAGTAGAACCACAGATTTTTTTTTTTTAAGTATTCACAGATACATCTTTTTCCATTCTTCTACTTTCAACTTACATTTTATATCATCTCTCTAAACAACATATAGTTGGTCTTTTCTGTTGGCATTTAGTATAACTCATATATTTAGATTTAATTTTACAATCTTCTTCCATTTCAAAAATGCAGATTTCTTACACTACATTAACAAAATGAAGGATAAAAATCACATAATCATCTCAACAGATGCAGAAAAAGCATTGGACAAAATTCCACATCCACTTATGATTAAAAACTCTTAACAAAGTAGGTACAATAAAAAAATAATAAAAAAAAAACAAAGTAGGTACAGGGGAACATACCTCAACATAATAAAGACCATATATGACAAACTCAGAGCTAACATCATACTCACTAGTGAATGGTTGCAAGCTTTTCCTCTAACATCAGGAACAGGACAAGGAAGTTCACTCCCGCCTCTTTTATTCAACACAATACAGGATGTCCTAGCCAGAGCAATTAGGCAAGAAAAAGAAGTAAAAGCCATCCAAATTAGAAAGGAAGAAGTAAAACTATCACTATTTGCAAATGACATATTATATACAGAAAACCCTAAGCAATCCACCAAAAAACTGTCAGAATAAATAAATTAAGTAAAGGTACAGGATACAAAATCAGCATGCAAAAATCTGCTGTGTTTCTATACACTAATAATGAATAATCAGAAAGAGAAATTAAGAAAGCAATCCCATTTATAATTGCATCAAAAATAAAATACCTAGGAATAAATTTAACCAAAGAGGTGAAAGACTTGTTCACTGATAATTATGAAATATTAATGAAGAAATTAGGCAATAAATGGAAAGATATTTGGTGTTTATGGATTGGAAGAATATTGTTAAAATTTCCA
The DNA here is from genome assembly GCF_011100685.1 of Canis lupus familiaris. Classification (NCBI taxonomy): domain Eukaryota; kingdom Metazoa; phylum Chordata; class Mammalia; order Carnivora; family Canidae; genus Canis; species Canis lupus. The sequence goes on along the minus strand of NC_049229.1, from coordinate 50,873,724 downwards.
TATCACCCAAAGCAATCTACAGATTCAATACAATCCCTATCAAAATTCTAATGGTATTTTTCAGAGAAATAATAACAAACTATCCTAAAATTTGTATGGAACCACAAAAGAAGCAAAATAGCCAGAGCAATCTTGAGGAAGAAGAACAAAGCTGGAAGTATCATGGTCTCTGGTTATACTATATTACAAAACTGTAATCAAAACAGTATGGCATTGGCATAAAAATAGACACACATATGTCAATGAAACCCAACAGAGTCCAGAAATAAACCTATATACATATGGGCAATTAATTAACAAAGGAGCCCAGAATATACAATGAGGAAAGGACAGTCTTTTAAAAAAAAATGGTGAAGGGAAAACTCGATGACCATATGCAAGAGAATGAAACTGGAACCCTATTATATACCATACACAAAAGCTAACTCAAAATGGGTTAATGACTTGAACATAAGTTCTGAAAGCATAAAACTCGCAGAAGAAAACATAGGCAGTAAGCTCCTTGACATAAGTCTTGGCAATGACTTTTTGAATCTGACACCAACAGCAAAACAAACAAAAGTAAACAAATGGGACTACGTGAAACTAAAAAGTTTCCATACACCAAAGGAAACCATCAACAAAATGAAAAGGCAACCTACTGGATGGGAAAAAATATTTCTAAATCATATATCTGATAAGGGGTTAATATTCAAAATATATAAAGAATTCATACAACTCAATAGTTTTTAAAAATCTAATTAAAATACGGGCAGGAGATCTGAATCGACATTTTCCAGGGAAGACATATAAATTGCCAACAGGAATACCAAAAGAAAAAAAAAAAAAAAGAATACCAAAAGATGTGCAATAGCAGTAATCATCAGGGAAATTCAAATTTAAACTACAATGAGATATCACTTCACACCTGCTAGAATGGCTAGTATCAAAATGATGAGAAATAACAAGTGTTGGCAAGGATATAAAGAAAAAGGAAGACTTGAACACTGTTAACAGGAATGTAAATTGGTGTAGCCACTATGGAAAAGAGTATGGAGGGTCCTCAAAAACTTAAAAATAGAACTACCATATGATTTAGCAATTCCACTTCTGGGTATTTAAAAGAAAACAAAAACTTTAACTCAAAAAGACATATGCATTCATATGTTCACTGCAGCATTATTTACAATAGCCAAGAAATGGAAACAACCTAAATGTCCATCAATGGATGAATGCATAAAGAAAATGTGATTCATAGGTGAATACAATGGAATTCAGCCATAAAAAAGAATGAAATCTTGCCATTTGTAACACCATGGATGGACCTGAAGGGTAGTATGCTGAATGAAATAAGTCAGAGAGAAAAAGACAAATACCATATGATCTCACTTGTATGTGGAACCTAAAAAGAAAACAAAAACAAAAAATACTCACAAAGAACCAGTTGGTGGGAGTGGGCTAAATGGGTGAAGGGGATCAATAAATGCAAACTTCTAGTTATAAAATAAATCAGTCATAGAGAAGTAATGTATAGCATGGACAATAATTACTATTTTATTATATATTTGTAAGTTGCTAAGAGTAAATCCTAAAAGTTCTCATTACAAGAAAAAAATTGTAATTGTGTGGTGAGGGTGATTAACTAGACCTATTGCAGTCCTCATTTCCCAATGTATATAAATATTGAACCACTATGCCGTACACCTGAAACTGATGTTATGTCAATTATACCTCCATTTAACATTTTTTCTAAAAACACACAAAAATGTAAATTCTGAGGTCTACCCTCTGGCCCACTGAATCACCACCTCTGGGCGTGGGACTCAGGAACCTGCATTCTAATAACATAATGGGTGGTTTTTATGCAAGCTGAAGTCTGAGAGCCATTCTTCTAAATATTTTCTTTTTAATAGAGGCTGCATGTGTTCAAATCCATCAGTGAAACCATGCCCAAAAGCAAGCCTTCCAAGTTTATCATACCTACTCCCAACCCCAGGTATCTGTGATCACCCTACAAGAGTGACTACAAACAATTATTTTTAAAGAAATAATGTAAGAAACCCATGTGTTTCCCTAAACACAAATGCTCTGGCTCAGCTCCTGGGTTCAGTTCCTAACTGTGCCAAGAATGGAGTCTGTAAATAAAAATAAATTAAGGGATCCCTGGGTGGCACAGAGGTTTGGCGCCTGTCTTTGGCCCAGGGCGCGATCCTGGAGACCCGGGATCGAATCCCACGTCGGGCTCCCGGTGCATGGAGCCTGCTTCTCCCTCTGCCTATGTCTCTGCCTCTCTCTCTCTCTCTCTGTGACTATCATAAATAAATAAAAATTTAAAAAAAAAGATATTAAAAAAATAAATTAAAATCTTGCTCTGTAGAATGGGCTTTATTTACTTCATATTCTTTTTTCCCCATATTCTCTTTATTTATGAAAATCTCCCTACCTCCACATCATTCTGCCAGCTTTTTATTTATTTTTCTGCCAACATTTTAATAAGCCCAGGGCTCCTTCCAGAAAGAGACATGGTGGTTGGGAACATGCAGTGCAGCATGCCTGGGTTTGAGTCTCTGTACTTACTTAACAACTGGGTAAATTGGCAAATTGCTAACTCTCTCTGACTCTTATGACCTTGTCCATAAAATGGGGATGATGACAGCAGTGTCTACCAGATGGGATAGTAAGGGACAAGGGAATCATGCAAAACGTATTGCAAGGTGCCACCTACAGTAGCACACAGTAACAACCACTACTACCACCACCACTCATCTCTTATTATTATACTTATTATTATTCATTATTATTCATTATTCATTATTATTCATTATTTCCTCTCCCAATGCCATGCTTTGGTAAAGGACCTTACTTACTCCCCTGCCTGTCAGTCTCTGGAGACTTCTGCATGCCTCACTTCTAACATCGGGACAGGTACCCACCTAACTCTCCCCTTTCACCTTGCTATCTACACACGCTCAGCCTGTAGTGTCTTCTACCAAAAAGGGGAGGGTGCTCAGTTCACCTTCTACCTTGTCTCACTAAGACACGGGTTCCCAACTGGACCTGGAAGCAGGCCTTACATTAGGCTGTGTACCTCAGCTCCTTATACACCTTCCTTCTTTAAGATCATTGGTGCAAGAAGGTCCATGAGGGATGATCCAGAGACCATCACTGCGGGGCCTGCAGAGAAGCCCACATTAAAAAGGTCATATGGAGCCACTAGTGGCCAGGAAATCAGCCTCAGTCAGGAATTCAGGCTCTGGAGCCAGGAAGAATCCTGCTCCACTGCTCACCAGCTGTGTGACCTTGAGCAAGTCACAACCCCTTGGGGTCTCCCGTGTAATTACCGACAAAAGGGAGCTCTTGACAGTACCTCCCTCCTAGGGTCACTATGAGCATTAAATGAGATGCTGCTTTAATATAATGCCTAACATATTCAGCAAACAAGACTTCTTTTCCTTACTGCTATTTTAAACTTCATTTCTTCTTTCCAGAAATACTGATGAGCTTATGTAGAACTCCTAGCACCTGGGAGACCAGGATTTGGGACAACCTCATACAATTAACAAAGCAGGGGAGGAAGGCCATCCTATCTTATGTGAACTGCCCATTCCCCATTCCAAATGCATTTCCTCATATTCCATCTGACCTTTACTCTCCACCCAGGCCATCATCACCCTAACCTTCATGGGCACTCATATTATTCTATATCCTCTCCACTGACAAAAATGTCCAAATTCTCTAGTAAGGCATTCAAGGCCCATCCTATTCGTATCCCATCAGACTTTGCCAGCTTCATCTCCCAGATACCTCTCCACCCTCAAACCCCCTCCCTCATCCCTCTATGAAGCCTTTTGTGAGCCAACCAATTAGAATTAGTTGCTCCCTCGTTGTCCATCGAAAGATGAATGGATAAAGAAGATGTGGTCTATGTATACAATGGAATATTACTCAGCCATTAGAAACGACAAATACCCACCATTTGCTTCCACATGGATGGAACTGGAGGGTATTATGCTGAGTGAAATAAGTCAATCGGAGAAGGACAAACATTATATGGTCTCATTCATTTGGGGAATATAAATAATAGTGAAAGGGAATAAAGGGGAAAGGAGAAAAAAATAAGTGGGAAATAACAGAAAGGGAGACAGAACATGGAAGACTCCTAACTCTGGGAAACGAACTAGGGGTGGTGGAAGGGGAGGAGGGCGGGGGGTGGGGGTAACTGGGTGGCGGGCACTGAGGTGGGCACTTGACGGGATGAGCACTGGGTATTATTCTGTATGTTGGCAAATTGAACACCAATAAAAAATAAATTTATTATTAAAAAAAAGAATTAGTTGCTCCTTCCTATCTGGCCTTATTATGCACTGCTTTTTTCTCTAAGGATCTGGGTCTATTTCTGCCTCTTTCATTACATGCAAAGGGCAGAATTTGTTAACATATTACATAATTAATTAATAAGCCTGCTAACAAATACATGATTGAATAAGAGTGAATTTTTCCCCCATCTATTCTCAACATGGAAACCTCAGTCCAATTATGCATCCCTCTGCTCTTAACTCTCTCCCACTTCACTCAGAAAACCTAAGGCACTGGCCTACAAAGCCCTACCTGATCTGACCCCCCAGTTTCCTCCAACATCCCAGGCCTTTCCATTTTCCCCCTTATTCCACTTCAAAAGTGCTAATGTCCTTGCTATTCCTCAAACACAGCAGGCACATTCTGGCCTCGCTATTCTCCCCCACAACACAGAGGTCATAAGCTATTTCCATAAAGGGCCATATATTAAATATTTTCAACTTTGCAGACTACATTGCCACTGTCAGAACTACTCAACTCTGCATTGTACCACAAAGCCAATGGCAGCCACAGACAATATATAAAGTGATGGGTGTGGCCTGGCCCAGTGGCTACAGTTTACCAAACCTGCCTTAGCATAGAAGGTGCTCCAAAAGTATTTACTAAATGGATGAATCAAGGGGGAAACTATAGCCCATGAGGCTTACGATGAGCCAGTAACAAATCAGGTTCCCAGGTGAAAACCACCCCAGGGCTGTCAATTGGATCTCCATCCTCCCCCACCACCACTTCCCAGCTCTTGCTTCTTTTAAACCCTGTCTTCCTCATCTTCCTCGTGCACCCTCCTGCAGGCCTGTCCCTGTGGGCAATAAGGCCACCCCTAGCCATGAGACCACCCCACCTTGGGAGGAGAAGCCTCAGGGAAGCAGACACAATTCCCAAGACCTGGTTTTCATGCAAATGTCCTCAGTAATAAAAGAGGTGGAAATTGAAAAACATAAAATAGATGATATAGGAGCCAAAGTGCGTCTAAATAGATTGGAGCTGGAGTTTTCCATAAGGTGTCAGTGAGTCTTTAACATGCAAATGAGTCGCTTCCCTCAGGGTATTTTAAAAGACCCTGTCAGCCGTGAAATATGTCTGTCGATGAAAAACACCTTTCGTTATTAAACCCTTTGCTAATGAATTGCCTTGCCCAGTTCTGTTTACTCGTCTTTCTGACTTTCACCTGAGTTACCTCTCACATGAGCACACACTCTTTGGGAGGTGAAGGGAGCTTGAGGACACCGAGCCCCTAAAACCTAAACAGCAGGTAACAATATTAGCAACAACCAACCTTTAGAAAGCCCTTTGCACTCATTATCTCCTTAGATATTCCACACAACCCAGTAAGATGAGACAAATATTATTATCATCTACAGGCATAAGTAAGGGAAAGCCACAGGGAACACCCCAGCGGCTGATGAAACAAGGCCAAAGGCAAGTGTGGAAAGCTCTACAAATGGGAAGTTGATGGTCAAATGAAATGTCCACCCCCCTGGGCACAACTAAATGGGGAACCAAGCATTTACTGTTTGTGGTGGGCCAAGAAGTGGCTTGGCTTATCAGTTACCACCCATCTGCAACCCCCTCCCATGCCACATTTCAGGATAATAAGCATGGAAATCACCTTTCCCTGTTTGGTGCACAGGTGAGAATGGCCAGAGGAAAGGCACTTTGGGCTCCAATTCCATCAATCCTGTAAGTGACCACAGCCTCCTCCCATTTCCTAACGAGGCCATTAAAGAAATTCAGCATTATTTCTTCTGGTCTGCTCCCAAGACTGGAAAAGACCCAATAAGAGTGATCAGGTTTTCAGGGAAACCTGAAAATGTTTCATCATGTGGCTAAAAACCAAACAAGGTAGATGATGCTATCATGTCTCAAGTCTGGAAAGATGCAGAGTCAATGCCCAGGGACCATATAGTTGGCCTGATCAGGTTTCTAACCTGCTTTGCCACCAATGATGCAGGTCAAGTGTAATCATACTCCCTTTCCTGGAGTTTGACGCCCAGAAGGTGGCTGAATCAATATTGATTAAATAAAGGAATCCCTGGCTGATGCCAAGGTCCCAGAGCAGACAGAGAAAATAAATCTCACTCAGGCAAGGAATAGAAATTCTCCCTCAGTTCATCCTAGGAAAGTGGGACTCAAGGGCGAACAGTGGAAAATCAAACACAAAGAGCAAGTGGCAGGTAAGAGGTGGGTCACCGGAGTCCCTCCAACACAAAAATCTAAATCCAGGAGATTTAGTGAATGAGTTGGGGGTCAAGGGACTGAGCAGGGAGTGGGGAAATGGATGCCAGAACCAAGCACTATTCTTATCGTATAGGTCCCTTATCTGACAAGAAAACGTACATATCAAGAAGGAATAAAATGCAAGCTCTCCCAACAGAGGTCAAATCTTACATCTGTGAGGGCTGTTGAGAAATAGCCAAGCCAATAATGACATAATAGAAGATGATGTAATCCAGGAAAAATGACTCAAGTGTAGACTTTGTGAAAATCTGTATATAAAATGATGTAGCAGTAAATTAGTCTTGTACGCCGTAATAGGCACACATTTACCATAACTACAAAAAGTTAAACTGGCAAACAAGGACCCAAAGGCCCATAACCAGGTGTGAAGGGAAGAGTTGGTGTTTTAAGTTCACAGGACTCTTAAAAAAAAAAAAAAAAAAAAACACAGGACTCCTTTTCCTATAAAGCAGAAGAACTCAGGGATCCCTGGGTGGCGCAGCAGTTTGGCGCCTGCCTTTGGCCCAGGGCGCGATCCTGGAGATGGGTGCACCGGGCTCCCGGTGCATGGAGCCTGCTTCTCCCTCTGCCTATGTCTCTGCCTCTCTCTCTCTCTCTCTCTCTCTCTCTCTCTGTGACTATCATAAATAAATAAAAATAAAAATAAAAAAGAACTCAAAAGTATGTCCCGGGCAGCATTTCTATCTCCTAGAAGTATGTTAGAAATGCAAAATCTTGCTCCCCACCCAAGACTTAGTGAATCAGAAACTTTAGGGATGGGGTCCAGCATTCCGCGTGGTAACAAGCCCTCCAGGTGACTCTGATGCAGTTTGAAAACCTGTGCAATACAAAAATGCTTAAAGAAAACACATGAAAAGGGACGGGGAAAGTCTAATTCACTTGCAACTCCGCGAAATACCTCCCCAAAAGCGCCCACCAAGCGCCAATCATCATGGACGTGAGCAGTACATGCTTACTGGGTCTGCGGGCTTCCTGCCTAGTAGAAAGTCAACGCCACTCAACCTGGGGAGAGAGCTGTGCTAGGTGTCTTCCGGAAGCTGCTCTCCGTACACAGGTGTCATCGGCACGTTTATGGTGAGAACTGCCAGCGCAGGGCCCGCGCGAGGTGGGGAGACCAGGGGCGCTCCGGGGCACTGGCTCTCCGCGGGGCCCCCTGCTCTGGTCCGCACCACGCTCAGCGCCCGCGCTCACCCCCCGACAGCCCAGAGAGAGGTCTCCCGGGTGCGCCACCTGATGCCCTCCCGCCCAGCCCAGCCCAGCCCCCGGAGCAGCGCCCGGAGCAGCGCCCGGAGCAGCGGGTCCGCGCGTCCGCCCCCGGCCAGCCGGGCTGCAGTCACCGCAGCGGGGGCGGGGCCCCGCCGGTCACGTGGCCGCGCGCCGTCCCGGGTGACCCGGGCACAGGCCCAGGGTTCCTTCCCCACCGCCCGGGCGGAGGCAGGCGCCGGCGCGGCCACACCGCCTCCCCCGCGCTCCTCGCGCCCTGCGGCCCCGGCGCGCCTGCCCCACTCACCCCGAGGGACGCGAGGACGCGGCGCCAGGCTGCTCGCCGCAGCGGGCGGACGGGGTTCGCCGACCCTCGCTCTCCGCCACCCGCGGACTGCGCCTAGCGAAGCGGACCGCCGCGCGGCCTGCCGGGACTTGTAGTCCGTGGTTCCCGACGCTGCAGACCTGCGAGCCACGGAACCCGGGAGTCGGAGGGGTCAGGGCGCCTGACCTGTGTCTTTGCCCTACTGCGGACGTACAGCCTTCCTGAAAACTTGTTTCTGCAGGAGGCGCAGAGTCGTGTTCAGTGGAGAATCGGGTTGTGGGTTTGTGTATTTCGAATAAGGTTATTAGAACAAGTAGAACAAGTAGGAGAAGACGACATTGACAGTTGCCCAACGGTGAGAATGTGCTGCTGTTAACGTGTGGCCCCCATTCGTTCATTCGTTGACCTGTTTCGCGTGTTTATGAGATGTACTTTGGAGACCTTCATCAGACCTTCATTCATTCCACAAATACCTCTTGAGCCACTTGCTCGGGGAACAGAGATGGGGGTGCGGTGGGGTGGGGATGCATCTGTCAATTCAATATAATTGCGATCAAATTTCCAACAGAATCTTTTCTGGACTATCAAGCTTATCTAAAATTTATATGCAGGGTACCTGGGTGGCCCGGTGGGTTGTAAGCCTCAGCCTTCGGCCCAGGTCATGATCCCAGAGTCCGGTCCCAGTGGAGACTTGAGCTCTGCTCCACGGGGAACCTGCTTCTAACCTCTCCCTCTGACTGCCCATCCCCCTGCTTGTGCGCGTGCTCTTTCTCCGTCAAAATCTAAAAATAAAATCTATATGCAAAACCAAAGGGTAAAACGTTGCCCAAACACTCCTCAAGGAGAGTAACGTGTTTCAAGGACTCGGCCTTTCATATATCTGTATTTATCTTTTAATGCTGTAAAAATTAAGGCCATTTGGTATTAGTATAGGGATGGTAGAAGTGGTGGTCAGAACTTAGCCTAGAGCACCCAGAAACAGATCCAGGCATATGTGGGATCTTGACTATATGAAGAGCTAGCTAGCATTATGGGTAGACACATTATCCAGTATATGAGCTCAAACAACTAGCTCTCTGTGGGACTTCACTCACCTCACATACAAAAACTAATTCCAGGTAGATTAAAGACTTTCAAGGGGGGAAAAAAATCAGAAAGGTTAAGAGAAAATAAAGGAAAACATCCTGTGATCTCAGGGTTGGGTTCATTATATGACACAAGCACAAAGTGTATACAAAACTTTGATAAATTTGGACTACATTAAATTCAATAACTTCTCAACAAAAGGCATAAAAAGACAAGCCATAGACTAAGACAATTGATACAGAGATAGCAGTAGTATAGAATTGCATAATACAGTCTCCCCTACCTCTGTCTGAAGTTTGCAGTGTATACATGCTAAGATAGGAACATGAATAATTTTCAAGCAGTGTGAGAAGTATGAGCTGGAGGTATGAACAAAGTGATCTAGGAACATATAGAATGGAACAATAATTTTGCCCAGAAGATTTTGAAATGCTCTGTAAACTAAGAACTGACTTGGAGGCTGGGAATTAAAGGTTGAAAGGGTTTCCCCTAGAGATGGTTGTTAACATCAAAAAAAAATTGTTTTTAAAAAAAAGCATAAAGTTGCAGTATAATACAGTACAAGACATAAGATATTTAAATAAAAATAGGAAGTTTAAAACCAGAGATAAGACATAATAAATATATTAAAAACTTAGTATGCACCTAATTGCACCCTAAGTTTAAATGTTACTATCAGGGTAGCAGTTATCCTGAGGAGTGGAAATGGGTGATGGGGGGTGGGGGCTAAAGAACTTTCAGTTTACACCATGTGCCCTTTTATAATATTTGAATTTTTTTTTACAATGAATCTGTGTATAAATTTAATTATCTAAACATTTTTAATTTTTTAATTTTTAAGCCTTCAAGTTCAACATGGTATGTTGAATACACTCATTTAAATCCACTCCTTCCTGAAGTCCCATGAAAATGACAGGAAAGGAATTAAAAAGGTATAAAACCCAAAGGGAACAAGAGAAGAGACAACAGCAAATAAGAAAAATCAAAAAGTAAATGGGGGAAGCTCCAACACAGATAGGCAATTGAGGTGCTTATAAACAAACACCAGAAATTCTGATTTTAGATTCTAGTCTGCAGTCTGGAACTCCATAATCCTTAGAAAGCTCCCTCAGTGGTTTTAATGGGCAGTTTAGTGGAAAAGCTCTGTCAAGGAAGCAGTTCATGTAGTGAAAAGCTGGTGGATTGAAAGCAGTGGTTCTCAGGCAGGTTAGAAACACCTAGAGAGCTTTAATAACCCTGGGGGGGGGCGGTACTTGGGGGGCCCAGTCAGTTAAGTGTCTGCCTTTGGCTCAGGTGGTGATCTCAGGGTCCTGGGATGGGGTTCTGGGATGGAGCCCTGCATTGGGCTCCCTGCTGAGTAGGGAGTCTGCTTGTTTCTCTGCCCACCCCTCTTCATTAGTCCTCTCTCTTTCAAATAAATGAATAAAATCTTTAAAAAAAAAAAAAAAAAACAGCAATAACAACAACAACAATCCTCCTGGGCCACACCTCGGCCCTCTTAAGTCATTTCTGGGGACAGGACCCGGGTGTAACTATTTTGTAGAGCTCCCCAGAGCATTTCAATGCCTATGGAAAGCTAGACACCACTGATTTAAAGAGTCTTGTTTCAACTGTGTGACTTAAAGCAACTTTTAGGCAACCAAAGAATCACTAAATTCTACCTCTGAAACTAATAATACGGTATATCAATAATAAATTTTTTTTTAAAAAAGCAAGTTTTGGGGCAGCCTGGGTGGCTCAGCGGTTTAGCGCCACCTTCAGCCCAGGGTGTGATCCAGGAGACCCAGGATCGAGTCCCACATCGGGCTCCCTGCGTGGAGCCTGCTTCTCCCTCTGCCTGTGTCTGCTTCTCTCTATCTCTCTCTGTGTCTCTCACGAATAAATAAAATCTTCAAATAAAAAAAAAAAAAGCAAGTTTTCTAATTTGGCAAAGCTTGAACTTCCTTTTTGATTTACCAAAGGTAAAATGATGAAATGGTAGCTTCCTTCATGATAAAAGGTATTATTATCTATCCACCTTCCTCAGAGGTTCTTGTGAGGTGTATGAGAGATGAGAGAGATGAGGTGTATGCTTTGGAAACTGAATATTGCTGTGAAGACATGTCACACTTAGAAGAAAATCCAAACTCTTTACCAACTCACCCAGTTCCCCTGGGCTTGTTCCTACCACCTCTGTCTCTAGCCTCATTTTCCATCCTTCTCTCCCTCACTTCATGCCACTCCAGCCTAACCAGCTTCCTGTCTGTTCCTCAACCTGCCATATTGACTGTTGCCAGGAGGCTCTTACACTTGCCATTCCCCCATAACTTCAAAGGTCTGCTCCATCCCCGCAATCTATTCTTTGTTCCAACAGCACCCCTCCAAAAATGCCATCCCTGACTACTCTTACCTAAACACCACCACTCCTCCACATTCCCTAAAACACACTATCCCCTTACATTGCTTTACTGTTATAGCATTTATCAATACTTGAAACTATATTATTCATTTGTTTAAATGGCTTTTATCTGTCTCCTTCACTAGGCCATAAGCTTCATGAGAACAAGGATTTATTTTTTTAAGATTTTATTTATTTGTTTATTTATTTATTTATGAGAAACACAGGCAGAAGGAGAAGTAGGCTCCCCATGGGGAGCTGGATGTGGGACTCGATCCCGGGACCCCAGGATCATGACCCAAGCCAAAGGCAGACACTCAACCACTGAGCCACTCAGGTGTACCAAGAACAGGGATTTAGATCCTCAGTGCCTAGAAAGGTGACAGACAACAGATAAACAAACAACAGGATAGATACATAATAGTATAAACCCTATGAAGGAAAGAAGAGGGGTGTGTCATAAAAGTAATAAACAGAGGCCAGAAATGGTGACTTTGGATAGAGAAGAAGTCAGGCAAGGCATCTTTGAGGAAGCTACAACGTGATGGATGGGCAAGTCAGCCACGGGGAAGAGGAGGAAGTATATTCCAAGCAGATGGAACAGCAAGTACAAAGGTCTAGGGGTAGGAAAGAGCCTCGCATGTTTGAAGAACAGAGAGGAGCCCAGTGTAACTTAAGCAGAAAGAATGGTGTAGGAGGAGGTAGGAGAGGCAGGTAGAGTCAGGTTACACAGGATGTCGGAACGTTTACTGGTTTGAATTTTAGTCCAAGTGCACTAGGAAGCCAAAGGGTTTTGTTGAGATGGGATGTGACCAAAGAAGCTAAATAGAAAATGAACCAAGCAATCAAAGCCACAAAGGGAAGCAGCTAAATTATCTCAGAACCTGCCAAGGTCCCAGTTGAGTTTCTGAGGCAGCAGGGCCTGGAGTTGGTAAATTCAGTGTTCAGAATGCTATCCAAGAGAAGCATTCATGCAAGATGCTCTGTGTTGATGCAATGAAACGCCAGGACACCTGCACCCCGATGTTTTTAGCAGCAATGTCCACAATAGCCAAACTGGAAGGAGCCTTGGTGTCCATCGAAAGATGAATGGATAAAGAAGATGTGGTTTATGTATACAATGGAATATTACTCAGCCATTAGAAATGACAAATTTGCTTCGATGTGGATGGAACTGGAGGGTATTATGCTGAGTGAAATAAGTCAATCGGAGAAGGACAAACATTATATGGTCTCATTCATTTGGGAAATATAAATAATAGTGAAAGGGAATAGAGGGGAAGGGAGAAGAAATGGGTAGGAAATAGAAAGGGAGACAGAACATGGAAGACTCCTAACTCTGGGAAACGAACTAGGGGTGGTGGAAGGGGAGGAGGGTGGGGGTTGGGGTGACTGGGTGGCGGGCACTGAGGTGGGCACTTGACAGGATGAGCACTGGGTGTTATTGTTGGCAAATTGAGCACCAATAAAAAATAAATTTATTATTAAAAAAAAAAAGATGCTCTGTGTTGTGTCCCGGAAGTAAACCATCTAGGAGGAAGCAGCCAACCAGAGGAAAAGCAGGAGAAAAGATTACTGTAGAGGGAGTAATAAAGGAACTATTCTTTGCAGGAAGGGAAAGCCTTAAGGCTAGTAGTGAAGGAAACAGGAAAGCTGTATTTGGTTCCTGGCAGTATTCCAAAGGTGAGCAATGTCCTGCAGGGGTTACAGCCATAGAAGGAAGGGTGAGCTGCTGGAGGGCCAGACCTTGTGTTAGCACCTTCCCAGGACAGAGTGTTCAGCAAGAAAAGGCAGTCGATCCAGACCCAGGACTGGAAGGTCAGGGTCTAGCTATCCCCAGAGGGCAGTTGAGCATTTGCCAGAGGACCTGCAGACCAATCCATATACCATATGCATTTGTCTGCTGGGGTTGAAGAGCAGAGGCTAAGGTTGGAGAGAGAGCAAGGCCTGATGCCTCTGAATCCTTCTAGGACCAATGACTATGAGATGGAAACCTGCTCAGCCCTGCATCATGGGATGGTCAGACTGGCCTGGACTTGATGGAAGTCTAAAGAGATCTTTTTTTAACACCTGGGAGGAAGTAAATCAAGATGAGTAATCTGGAATTCATTTCCAACCCAGGGGCTGGAGTGACATGGAGAGCAGGGATTTCTTATCTGCTTCTGGTTTAGAGACCCCACAAAAAGCACATCACACAGGCCCTTCAGTTTTCTTTTTTTTTTTCCAGCTTTATTGAGTTATAATTGTCATACCCTTCAGTTTTCTTATCTGTTATAAAGAAGAAGAAAAATTCCTTGCAAGCAACAGCTGATATATCTCAGGGTAAAAACCAAAAGAATTCTTAACTAGAATTCTAAATCAGTTTACTGGAGAGCTGTGTGTGTGTGTGTGTGTGTGTGTGTACACGAAGATCACATATATATTTATACATGCTAATAAATACTATATATGCATTTATATGCTATCATTTATCAAGCATTTGTTATTGCCAAATGCTAGTCTGTGCTTTAAGTATATTTTCTCATATAATTTTCATGATATATGAGATAGATCTTATTATCCCCATTTTTATAGCTGAGCAAACTAAGGCACAGAGGATCAAGCAGCTTGTCCAAGACCACTCCATAAGGACACAGCTGGGATTCTGTCCCCTGAGTGTGACTCTAGAGCAGACACTCTGGAATGAGCAGCTCACACTGATCATAGGTGTATTTAGAGGGAATCATTTGAGGCAAATGTCTGGAGCCGAAGAAGTTAACTCCGGCCCTGAGTTCTTTGAGCAGTTTTAACAGGAAATTGGCAAGCTGGCTCACCAGTAATCCTTTATTATCAGCCATTAATTGACCACACCCCTCAGTTAAGATGCAAGATGGACTGGGAGTTTGGTTAGCTGCTTCCAGTCCTGCCTAATGCTACTGGTTGTCTATTGACCTTGGACCTTGGACCTTGAACCTTGGACCAGTCATTTTTCCCCTGCTGGGACTTAGGATCCTCTTTTGTAAAGTAAAGGAATTTTATGGGTGGAAATCTAAGGCTCTTCTAGCATTCACATCCCACAATTCTGAGTCTGTAAGCAATGTCCAACCTGACATCGAGGGTGCAGTGGAGTAAGACCCTGCACCAAATATCCTCTGTAGCTTACCGCAAGTCCTCTCTCCACCCTTCTCTGTCCTTCCCTGTGCCCAGGAGACTGACTAGCACAGGCTGTGTCCCTGGGGCTCCACCGTCCTCTGTCTTACAGTTGGGTTTGGCCACTGGTCAACATGGGCGGAAGGCAGGGAGGCCCAAGGAGAGAGAGGCCTATAGATATCTATTCACATGTATGCACACACACACAGACACACACACATGCACATGCATGCATGCACATGCACACCTCCACCCCACTTCATGTGTGTGCTCTTGCCCTTCAGGTCCACGTTTAGGCAGAGGCTGAGATCCTCTCCTGCCACAGCTCCTGCCGAGGCCTTTTTGCCCAGCCCCAGCCCTCACTGAGCTGCAGGAACACCCACACTGTACCCCCTTAGACCTGGGAGCAGTGACAACTTCCTGCGATGCTAGTGCCCAGCTGCTTCCCTGCCACTGCCTGTACCTCCTCTAAGCATTTCATTCATTCAACACTGCATTTCAACCCTTGAACATGCCTCTACTTCCCATAGGACCCGGAGCACTGTAGCCCTCTTGGTGGAGAGGTGGCTTCCCTCCTTGTCATTACTGCCATGACATCAGAAATTTCTCCATGTCTCAGGAATCCCAGACCTCAACACAGGAGCCCCACAACACAGGAATCCCCCATCCTATTGAAGTCCTGCAGGCTTCCCCCCTAGGCCCTACCACCAGCTGGGAACCTAGAGGTAGGCACTTTCAGGGTAAGGAAGCAGGATTCCCCAATTCTCCCACAGTGGTGGGAGCATCAACACCAATATTTAATTAGCCAGTCCATAAAAAATCCTCTTGGGCTCTGAAAGAGCGAGAACATGAAGTCTGACAGACGAGTTTGATTCCTGGCTCAGCTGCTTGCTGGCTGTGACCTTCCTGTGCCTTAGATTCCTCTTCTGTAAATTGAGGATAATAATATCTACTCTCAAACTAGCTGTAAGGATTGACTAAAACAGCCTATCCAAGGGCTTAGTACAATGCTTGACAAATACTGAGTAGATGCTCAATAAATGTTGATTCCCTTTCTCTATTAGGCAACTGGGAGGAGTAGGGAAGAAAGGAAAACCATTCAAGGAGGTAAAGTGGTTTCTCCAGAAATACTATACCACCTCCTTCAGTTATGTAGTGGAATAGCCAGGGACTGACTGTTATGGCAGTGGACCAAAGCAGAAAAAAAAAAAGAAAAAAAAGAAAAAAAGAACAACTCATCAGAAAGCAGGCTTTTGTCAAAACAAAACAAAAAAAAAAAAAAAAAAGCAAAAAAAAAAAAAAATGCTCAAACCCAACTGCAGCAAGCAATTACAGAACAATAGTTAAATACTTTCTATAATTAGAGAGAGAAACTATTACGAGTTATCAGAATGCCTTTGTCTGAGCTGACCCCCTACACCCAAAGATCTTGGCTCACGTGAGATAGAGGCTGGGGATCTTTGTGTCCTTTTTAGTTTTCTTGAGAAATTAAATCTCACACCACCCTTCTGTTGCCAAGAAAGGAGAGCAGAGACAGTGAGGACCCTCTTATCGGAAAAGAAAGACAATTGGAAATGTGACTCATGTCAAGAGCTAATCTGATCCTGAAAGAGGACAGGGTCTTACAGCTTCCCCCAAAAGCTGCTGACACCCTGGCCCTACCCTGCTGATGGGGCAGGTGGGTGGGTTGGCATTTCTGTGGGAAGAGGAGGCATGTGGGCTTTGGCATCCCCCAATCATGCCCCTTTTGCTGAAATCTGAGGACCAAATCCTATCTTTAACAATGGATATTCTGAACAAAAGCAAAGGAGAAGATAGTTCCATAAACATTCATGTTAGAGAATTTGTCTCTTGGTCTTGCCAGAAGGACCAAGCTCCAGCTTCCTCGCCCTGAATCTCTATGCTTGCCCAGACACTGCTTTCCTCCCAGGTCCCCAGGTCCCTCTCCCCTTCCTTCTCTCAGTCCTACCTGCTTTTGTGACACTTCCTTCACATACCCTTCCTTTTTTTCCCTTCCTCACCTTTTTTGTTGCCATAAGCATTGTCAAGTTCCCCATGGATCCCATATCTAGACTTTTCCAGACTTCCACCTGGCTCCCCTTCCCCCAGATTCCTCCCCCTCACAGACATTACACAAACCACCCCCTTTTATCCCATTTACTGCATTCAGTACACCATTCTCTACACTGGGACTTTCTCAAATATGGTACAGGTGCCACTGATGTATGCTAGGTAGTTTTAGGTGGCATAGGTGCTTAGTGCTCTTCCCAGGTCCCCTTTACCAAGCCAGTATCCCCATTACTCAGCTCCTGTGAGTGTTGGCTGCTGACAATTCACAGCTGCCCCAGCCTCCAGAAAATTAACAGGGCAGAAGGGAGATGCCCCACTAGGAAATATCTGGAAAATTACACCTTCACACATTCCCACATCACACTGTCAGGAAGGTATTCTGTTTTTTAAAAGCTGGGATGCTACAATTTGTTACTTTGGGAGAAAACCAGGTCAGTCTGGGAAAATCTAGGACACCTGAAGTTCAGTTCCACCAGAGGCCATAGAGACCTAATTGTCTTCCACTCATGCCTGGAAGAAACAGTTGTTGGGTGTCTACACTGTCCCAGGTACTGAGCCACTATTAAGCACCAGGCCTTGTTTGGGGGATACTGATATTAATAATGATTTTCCTGCCCTGCTGAGAAGCCTACAGTCTGATGGTAGACACAGACTATTGTTTTTTCATTTTAAAATCAATTTTTAAAATGCAATATAGGCATGTGTAAAGTAATGTTGGGGGTGATATGGAGGCAGGGGCAGGCAGGGAGCTCCTCTGTTTCTGTTAGACTGGAACATAATGAAATTCAGGATTCAGCAGCTGGGTTCCAGTGTGGACTCTCCCACTTACTAGCAGAGAGCCCCCAGGCAAGTCAGTAATGGTGTCTGCTAGCAAAAAAGAGCAATCAAAGTGCCCTTAAGAGGGCTAGAAGGCTATACATCAACCTAATGGACATGGTGTCTGGGGAATAGGATTGCAGGTGGTTATTTTCTTCTGTTTGCTTTTCCATTTTTCAAAATTTCACAGAGAATAAAATTCTTTTGAAATCAGAAAAAGAGAATCACTAAATTTTTTTAATGGGATTTAATTCCCATTGCTCTGAGGTGAACTCTTTAAAGGCATCTCTCCTCCTCCCCTTACTTTATTTATCTGTCTATCTAGCTATCTGGCAAAGCTCACCAAAGGGTAGTTTTTAGGACCACCTGCTTCAAGTCTTGGAAGTCTTATTAGTATACAAATTCCAAGCCCTATTCCCTGGATTCAGATGGTCTGGAGTAGGGCCCAGATATCTGTATTTTGACAAGATCCTTAAATGATTCTATTCTCAGCACAATCCTGAGAACCACTCACTGTTGAGGTAAATGAAACATTCTATTTACCTTAACTTTCCAGATAACTAGGGCTTATCCACGCATACAATTTTTTTTTAAGTTTTACACTCCTTTGTCAAATAAGTTTGGTGAACAAAGTTTAAGTTTTCTGGGTGACTAGGAATCATGTCCATGATACACTGTGGACATTTCTGTTGGATTGTGTGGTACCATATCTCCTTCTCTAAAGGAGTGTTGGGCTGTGACATTTTTATAATACTATTTATTTTGTACTGTTATTCATCATCCAGTGTCTGTTATTCCTTTTATTAAAAATCATTTGTTTACCACCTCCTAGTATACAGATTGTCCCACTAAAAGAAATCAAGGCTTCTTAGAGACTCATTCCGGACCTAGGGATGGAAATGGGTAAGATGATCCTGAAATATTTCGTCACACCAGAAAGCATGGAAGTTATCAAAGACAATGAGGGCTGGGCCAGAAGAACTCAGAAGTCAACATGAAGAGCCTCCCACTTGCAAAACTGATTATCAATGGATTGAAGCACATCAAGTATCTTTACCTCTGTGAGTACTTCAAAACAAACAAACAAATAATAAGTCATCTCTGAGAAGTGCTAGAAAACCACCTAATTATTTTTAAAATGAGTAATTAAAGAAAATCAGGTATTCATTCTCTTTATCCTTTGTGAAATTCTCTTTTACAGAAGTATACCAGCTAGTAAGTGAAAAAGGAATGCCAGAACCTCACCAATCTGCAACTCCTACTGATTTATGGGTGCTGCGATAGTAATGTCTGCTAACATCACAAGAAAGACTACCAGACTCTGGATTTTCCTGATAGCAGTAAACACCACCATCTGTGAGGTTGCTCTATACCTTCCCCAGCCCCACAACAAAAACAAAGCCAAACAAAACCTTACATCTGGGGATGCCTGTGTGGCTCAACGGCTGAGCCTCTCTCTGCCTTTGGCTTAGGGTGTGATCCC
This sequence comes from Canis lupus familiaris, assembly GCF_011100685.1. Lineage (NCBI taxonomy): Eukaryota > Metazoa > Chordata > Mammalia > Carnivora > Canidae > Canis > Canis lupus. The sequence continues at coordinate 50,854,662 of NC_049229.1, read as the reverse complement.
AGGGTCTGGGGATCAAGTCCCACATCAGGCTCTCTGCAAGGAGCCTGCTTCTTCCTCTGCCTATGTCTCTCTGCCTCTCTCACTATGCTTCTCATGAATAAACAAAACCTTATATCTGATCAAGCTTCTAGATCTAATGAAGAATTTATAGGAAACAGAGGAGGAAGACCATCACAAAGATGCAAAACTCTAGGAGGCAAATAATCTGATTTCTTCAACAAAATATTGCGTGAAAAAAATAAGAGATGGAAAAGGAACCTACAGGTAAAAGAGATATGAGACATATCAACCAATCACAACATATAAACTTTACTTGGACCTTGATTCAAATAAGCAAAATATATAGATATTTAAAAGCCAAAAACAAGAACACACAAGAAACATACAAAACAAAAATGTTTAAGACAGTGAGAGAAATGACAAAATTGACTAGATGGATATTTGATTATATTGAATTATTTGGTATTTTTAAAATTAGGTGTGATAATGGTACTGTGGCTATGGTTTTTAAAAAGGACCATATCTTTTAGAGAAGGGCACTGAAATTGTTTTCAAATAAAATATGATGTTTAAGATTTGCTTCAAAATAATCTGGGGGAGGGAGTGAGAAGCGGTGCCATGGGCAAGACCGGCTGTGTGTTGAAAAATGTTAAAGCTGGTGATGAATTTCATCAGGTTCATTTTTCTGTTCTACTTTTGAATATGTTTGAGATCTTTATAAATAAAATGTTCTGCATATTCGTAGTTGAAACTTGAAAATTTCAGAAAAGTAAAAGAAAATTTAAATTATCCATAATCCTGCAGAGATAATCACCACTATCAATTTATGGTCTACCCTTCTTGCCTTTTAAATAATACAATAGGAATCCTGCTGTGAATATGGTTTCATAATCTGCTTCTTTCACTTAAGATAGTATATTTTTCCTTGTCATTAAAAATTCTAAAACATTAGTCTTAATGGTTGCAATAGTATTTCAGTTCCTAACATTTAGTCAAAAATAAATGTTGCTACTAAAAATTTTGCTGCTCTGAACATCCTCAAAAATCTTTATTTGGGGGTCCCACTCACTTTTTAAAAAGCAGAACTAGTAGTTAAGAGAATATATTTTTAGATATTTAATACACATTGCCAAACTGTTCTCTAGAAAGGTTATATCCATTTATGTTCCTCCCCAGAGTGAGATAGAATTCCCCTTTTCCTAAAACCTTGCTCTTCTGCTTGAATTTTCCCTATTTCAGGGCACCTGGGTAGCTCAGTAGTTGAGCGTCTGCCTTTGGCTCAGGTCGTGATACCGGGGTCCTGGGATTGAGTCCTACATCAGGCTTCCCTGCAGGGAGCCTGTTTCTCCCTCTGCCTATGTCCCTGCCTCTCTCTATGTGTCTCTTATGAATAAATAAAAAAATTTTGAAATAATAATAATTTTCCCTATTTCATGAGAATTCTAAGTCAAATGAGCAATTGATAAGTATGTTGGAATCAGACAGGCCTGTCTTTAAATTCTACTAGCTCTGTGACATTGTGATAGTTACTTAACATCTCTGGATCTGGGAAAAGAATAACATTGGGAGGTCATGGCTGTGGAGTAACATTATAAATGTAATGATATGTTACCTGTATATTTCTTAGCACAGTGCCTGGTTTGGTAAATGTTAGATATAACTATCATTGTTATCATTATAATTATTACATATTACCTTCCTATAGAAAGAAGTTAATAGTTTTTGTGACAGCTGTTTTCCTTTTCATGAAAAGACTTTTTTACTTGCTTCTGCATTCAAGCTGTATTTAAGGTAAGTTGGGATGCTTTTGGCTGCATCCAAAAGGAAACTCAAGTCAAACAGAAAGCTGTGGAACCCAAAGTTAGGAAGGAGTTAGAAGATATGGTCTGACTGTCCTTAGTGACTCCCTTGGCTCTGCCCTTCCCTGTCGTTTTCAACTCCATACTAATGTCCCTAGGATAAGGCAGCTAGTGCATAGAAAGATGAAAAAAATCTGCATGTGTCTTCATTCACTTCCAAGTGGAAAAAGAAAGTTCCTGCCTACTACCCTCCAGTTAGATCTTGAGATGTACACTGACTGGGAACAGTTTTATTTACTTTTTAATTTTGGGGGGTGGAACTTGATAAGCTGATTCTAAAGCTAAAGAGCTATTGAAATCTGAGGCTATTGAATAAGCAGAAGGTGAGAGGACCAATTGTAACAGGAACAGAATAAAGAGCTCCCAAGAAGATCTACACATATGGACACTTGCTACATGACAGAGGTGACCTGCAGATCAGTGAGGAAAGAGCAGACTTTTTAATAAATGGTGCTGATAAAATTGAGCATCCACATATAAAAAAATTGAAATTATACTATTTTACCTCATGCACAGTAGTCAGTTCCATGTGGAACTGATCCAAGTGTAAAAGGAAAAACTAGAAAGCTTTTATAAAATAATACAGGAAAGCATATTCAAGAATTTCTTATACAACACACATAGAGCACTAACCAAAACAGTAAAGACTCATAAATTTGCTTAATAATCAAAATTTTCTGTTCATCAAATGATATCATGTTGGAGCAAAAAGAGAACTAGAAATGCATGCAATAGACCAAGGACTATTTTCCAACCAAAGGACTAGTTTCCAAACCACATGAAGAATTCCCACAAATGGATACGAAACAGACACATAACCTGGTGAGAAAGGGACAACAGACTTGCACAGAAACTTCATAAAAGGGATCCCTGGGTGGCGCAGCGGTTTGGCGCCTGCCTTTGGCCCAGGGCGTGATCCTGGAGACCCGGGATCGAATCCCACGTCGGGCTCCCGGTGCTTGGAGCCTGCTTCTCCCTCTGCCTGTGTCTCTGCCTCTCTCTCTCTCTCTCTCTGTGACTATCATAAATAAATAAAAATTTAAAACAAAAAAAAAAAAACTTCATAAAAGAGGAACTCAAAAGCACGCCCCCTCATCACTAATCAGGGAAATGCAAATTAAAATCGATGCCAACATTACAAGCTGGATATAAAATTTTACAAGATGAGTGTGCCAAATTTTGGAAGTGAGAATATAAACTGAATCAACCACTTTGAACCTGCTTTGGCATTATCCAGAAACAGGAAGATCTGAATATCCCATGACTTAGCCACCCATTCCCAAGTGTATATACCCTAGAGAAACTAATGCACCAATATGCAAGGCCGCATGGTTCTTTACTAACTCCAACTGTAAGCAGCTCAAATGCTCATCAGTAGCAGAACAGATGAAGTCTCCAAGTTAGCCCTTACCCGCTTTACTAAAAATATTACAGTAATATTAATAGCTAATCCTTATAGGGCACTTAGTATATGCTAAATATGGATCTAGGGTTTTAATATAGAAATAATCATTACAAATACATATGGAGCTTAACTATGTGGCAGGTACTCTTCTAAAATAGGCTTCATGTATTTATCACATATTTCATACTTACCCTATAAGAAGGTACAATTAATATCTCCTTTGTCAAATGGGAAACTAAAGTCAAGAAGTTAACTAACGTGGGATGCCTGGGTGGCTCACCAATTGAGCATCTGCCTTCGTTCAGCTCAGGGCGTGATCCTGGGGTTCCAGGATCGAGTCCTACATTGGGCTCCCTGTGTGGAGCCTGCTTCTTCCTCTGCCTGTGTCTCTGCCTCTCTCTCTGTGTGTTAATAATTAATTATTAATTATTAATAAATAAATAAAATCTTAAAAAAAAAAGTTAACGTGTTCAATATCACACAACTAGGAAAAGCCAGGAATCTGCCTTCATGGAGCATACCCGTGAGAAATACCCATTTCTTATCGCAGAACCTTAAGAAAAATAAGCAGATGTGAAGTTAATAAATAAAGAGAGGCTCAAGAAGTTATTAAAAAGAGAAAGAAAGAAAAAATGAGCAAGGCCATTGTGGCATCCACTTGGAGGGGTATCTGGAAACTTGGAGCAGAGATCTCTTTTTTAATAACAGCTTTATTGAGATATAATTCACATGCTATAAAATTCACCCTTTCAAAGGGTACATTTCAGTGATTTTTATTATATTCACAGAGTTGTACAACCATCATTACTATCTAATTTTAGGACCTTTTCAACATTGTAAAAAGAAATCTATACCTATTAGCAGAAGGTTCCCCACACACACACACCTGGCCCTAGCCTCAGGCAACCACCACTCCATGCTCTGTTATGGTCATGCCTGTTCTGAATATTTCATGTAAATGGAATCATGATGTCTGGTCTTTTGCGACTGACTTCTCTTACTTGGTATAATGTTTTCAGGGTTCATATATGTTGTATCTTGTATCATGTGTTGCTACTTCATTTCTTACTGCTGAATGGTATACTACTGCACGGAGATATGTTTTGTTTATCCATTCATCAGTAGATGGGCATTTGAGTTGTTTCCACATTTTGGCTATTATGAATAATGCTGCTATGAACACTGTGTATGAGTTTCTATGTGAACATGTTTTCATTTCTCTTGGGTATATACCTAAGAGTGGAGTTTCTGGGTTGTATGGTAACTCTATGTTTAACATTGCGAGGAAGTGCCAAACTGTTTTCCAAAGTAGCTGCACCCTTTATTCCCACCACCAATGTATGACGGCTCCAATTTCTCATATCCTCATTAATATTTGTTATTGTCTGCCTGTTTTATTATACCCACCCTAGTGAGTATGGAGTGGTATTCTTACCATGGTTTGGAGCAGAGTTCTTGACTGTATGTTGAACTTGACCTTGAACTCAGCAAGGGAAGTCTCTTCTATCCTCAAGCCTTCACCTAGCCTCTGCCAAGTCTCTTAGACCCCTGGTAGGAATGGATTCTTGCCAGGATAGACTCAGGCCCTTCACTATCAGTTAACCTTCCCACCACTCATGGCTAGACCTGCTAGTTCCCTTGCTGGATGGACACCCTCAAAAATAAAAAATCAGAGTCTACCCACTATGAACAAAAAGTGACTTGTCTTATGGGTGGAGCCTGGCCCTGCCCATTGAGACAGACTTCCATTCTCATGTTGTGAGTTGCTAGAGTCCTTTTCTCTCCACTTTTCTGGACTCCTCTCAGAGAAACACTCTCACCTCTAGAGGCTTCTCTTTATTGCCCTGGAAAAAATTTAATTTGCCTTTGTCAGAAACAGGTGTTTAGGGGTGGTTTATTTGTAGACGGGTGTAAATTCCACCAGCCACACAGACTCTGACTTCTATTATTTAAACGCTAAGATATTCTCAGCCCCTCATCTGAAGGAATAACTCTATATTATGTTTGATGTGTGACTGGGTGATGGGTGTGAAAACTCCTTCTGTTAAGAACTTGTGTTGATGGATTTTGAGGGGTGGTGTCTCAGGGTACATGTGTATCTAGCGAGTTAGGGAGACCCAGGGATGTGAGTACAGCTGGTGTATGGAGCCAGGAGGGCTTGGCCATTGATTGGGTAGAGTCATCTTTTGTCTGTTAGTGATATGAGAGCTAGAGACACCACCCCCTCTGGGAAGAGGTCAAGGTAGAAGGTCCAAAGGCTGCTGCTACTATCTCTGAGCCCTTTCTCAAGCTCCTCCATCTGCTTAAACAGCTCCCCAATCCCACCCAACCGCCCACACCTCTGCCACTGTCCTTCTGAGCTTCACCCACTAATAGCACATAACCGTGGTCAGGTGACATTAAGGAAAGCATCCTCTGAACTCCCAGGCCTAGTTAAGTGCCTCTTCTTTGGACTTCCAAAGTATCTTGGGCTCACCTCCAGTATGGCACTGCTTCACATCGTGAGGTTACCTTTCCACACCAGGGGCTGCCAATGTATATGCCTATAGAGGCCGAGAAGATAATCAAAAAGAGTGAAGCAGGTCAGATGTGAGAATAATCCTGGCTTTTAAGCAAAAAAATTATTCATTTTTCTTAAATCATGTAGTAGCTCCCTTGGTCTATCTTTTGATTTCTTTTGAGAGCATTCTAGGTACATGAAGTTTTACTTCTACCACAAGAACAGTGCAATTGCAGCAGCAAATGACCAGTGACTCCCCCAGCCTTGGAAGCAACAGGGGGTGATGGGGTCCGTGGTCCATATTCCCATGTGACAAACTGCCTTCTAGGTGACAGCTGCCATGGGAAAATAGAGGCCCAGTGTTGCCAGCTCTACTGGTTTTCAAAAGCAGTAGGAAGTCTAAATTTTTATTGAAATCTTCCCCAAATATAAAAATTAGTGAAAGGGAATAAAGGGAAAGGAGAGAAGATGAGTGAAAATATCAGTGAAGGTGACAAAACATGAGACACACCTAACTCTGGGAAATGAACAAGGGGTAGTGGAAGGGGAGGTGGACGGGGGGATGGGGTGACGGGGGGATGGGGTGACGGGTGACGAGCACTGAGGGGGGCGCTTAGCGGGATGAGCACTGGGTGTTATGCTATATGTTGGCAAATTGAACTCTGATTTTAAAATAATTTTTTTAAATCTTCCCCATTTTGAATTGTCTGTATCTAATTCAAAAATTTTAAAGCGGGATCCCTGGGTGGCGCAGCGGTTTAGCGCCTGCCTTTGGCCCAGGGCGCGATCCTGGAGACCGGGGATCGAATCCCATGTCAGGCTCCCGGTGCATGGAGCCTGCTTCTCCCTCTGCCTGTGTCTCTGCCTCTCTCTCTCTCTCTCTCTCTCTCTGTGTGACTATCATAAATAAATTAAAAAAAATTTTAAAAAAAATTTTTAAGTAATATGTGTGGGGGACAAACAGAATACTTCTGAAGGCCAGATTCGGTCCACAAGCCCCAGATGGACCAGCCTGCTGGTGGTTAGGACTTGGGCTATATAGCATTTCACTGAGTCCCCCAAATTAGCACAGGATCTGGTACAGAAAAAGAAAAAAAAATTTTCTAGTAGAGAAAAAGCTAATTTTCTGATAAACGTGATATATTTTTGAAAATATAATATTTAGTACTTGTGGTGACTCAAGCACTTAAGCATTTTCCATTCATTATCTCACCTCATCTTCACTACCTTATCAGGTAGGTAGAGCGCTAAACGTTACACAGCTAGGAAGCAAAGAGAGCAATACTCAAACTCACATCTGACTCCAGATTTCTTAGAAAAGTAGAATTTGGGCAGCCCGTGGGGGGGTGGGGGGGGAGGCACTCAGTGGTTTAGCGCCTTCAGCCCAGGGCGTGATCCTGGAGACCCGGGATAGAGTCCCACGTCGGGCTCCCTGCATGGAGCCTGCTTCTCCCTCTGCCTGTGTCTCTGCCTCTCTCTCTCTCTCTCTCTCTGTCTCTCATGAATAAATAAAATCTTTAAAAAAAAAAGAAAAGAAAAGTAAAGTAAAGTAAAGTAGAATCTTCCACTTGGGGGCCAGTATGGAATAGTGGTTAAGATCATATTCTTTGGGATGAAGGCCCAGATTGGTCACTTTCTATTTGTCATCTTAGGCAATTTACATATCATCTATGAGCCTCCATTTCTTGGTCTGTAAAATGGAAACAAGTGTTAACTACTCATAGAACTGGCGTAAGGGGGTAAATGAGATAAATGGGCCCAGAAGAGCTCATCAGCAAATAGTAACTATTCTTATTATGCCAGTATTTTTTCCCCTTATGGTTATTAAATCCATAGCTATGCACACACTGCAGCTTCTTAAACCACAAACAGACATATTCTGGTGGAATATCTTGTTACTAGAGAAAAGACAAGGCAATAATGAAAGGAGTCACTTCAGATATCAGATGGCTGCCTTCTGAGCTGGCAGCACACTTGATAGGGAATGAAAGTGATCAAAACAAATGACAGTGCTCAGGGCAGGGGGCAAATTGTTCCCCTGCCAGGCTGTTCAACAGAAAAAGGAATAGTTATCTTGGGTCTAAAGCTTCATTCCCCACTGGAGCCTTACGTTTCAAATCCCCTTCAGGTTAGAGTCAACTTTCAAAAAGAATAATTAAATCCAAAAAGAAATGGGGTCAGCAGGTCTTGCAGTGCTTTTAAACAGGAAATCTCTTAGCTCAAGGAGGGAAGTAGCTGATAGCAAAGCTGCTTTCCTGTACATCAAACCAAAGAACTGCTCAATCCCAGGAAGGAGATGTAGGAACACATTTCACCATATACAAGTTAACCCTAACTTTAAGTAATCTACAGTTGAAAACATTGGTTCTATTCATAAATTGCTATGTTTCAGAACATTTTTGGTTTGCCTAATAAAAATTACTGTTGTATTTAGAAATAATATAAAAATAGAGATTGCACTTATGAAAACAAAGAAATGAAATACCTAGTAATCAATGTCTTGAGAGATAGGTAGTCTATATAAAGAAAACTTCAAAATGTCATTGAAAGATATGAAAGAAGATTTTTTTTAATTATTTATTTATGATAGTCAGAGAGAGAGAGAGAGAGAGAGGCAGAGACATAGGCAGAGGGAGAAGCAGGCTCCATGCACCGGGAGCCCAACGTGGGATTCGATCCCGGGTCTCCAGGATCGCACCCTGGGCCAAAGGCAGGCACCAAACCGCAGTGCCACCCAGGGATCCCTGAAAGAAGATTTTAATAAGTCAACACCTAAACAGTGATCCTGAGACATAAAACTGTAAAGATACCAGCTCTACGTAAATTCACAGTCAACTCAATAAAAACATTCCTACAAGCTTTTCAAAAAGTATTCAACAAGATAATTCTACACCTAATTTGGAAAAAAATTAATGAAGGGATACTATAACATACTTTTTATTCACTTATTTATTCGTTTTATTAATTTTGCATTTTACTTGACTTCACTTTTACAGCTTTATTGAAATATATTTCACATTCCATAAAATTCACCTTTTAAAGTATACAGATCGGTGGTTTTTAGTATATTCACAGAATTGTGTCACCATCAGCACTATAGAATTTTTCAACACTCTGACAAGAAATCCTTTACCTATTAGCAGTCACTCACTTTTCCCATCGTCCATCCCCACACAAAACAGCCCCAGGTAACTTTTTTTTTTTTTTTTCCAGTGAGCTCTGCGCCCAATATGGGGCTTGAACGCACAATGCTGAGATCAACAAGAGTCCCATGCTTTACAGACTAAACCAGCCAGCACTAGCCCCCTCCTCTGCAGTAACTATTAATCTACTTTTTGTCTCTATGCATTTGTCTATTCTGGAAATTTTATATGAATGGATATATCTGACCTTTTGTGAGTGGCTTCTTTCACTTAACATGTTTTCAAGGTTTCTGTAGTCAAGAATTTCATCTTGGACAGAGATCTGGCCTTTGTCTTCAGCTTCTGGGAAGTAATCTCTAAACTTGTGAAATATCATGCTTAATCAGAGTATTTTTGTTTGCCTCAGAGTTTAGGTCACCGGATAGTCTAAAAATATGGTTTAGAGTGAGGCTGGCCACATCAAATAGTCTTAGGGTGGGGACTGAGATCAACCACAAAAGCAATCAGACATACCTACATGATGGAGGCCGAGTAAAAACTTTGGACATCAGGGCTCAGGTGAGCTTCCCTGGTTGGCAATACTCCCTGAATATTGTCTATACCAATGCCAGGAAAGCAATGCTGTCCTGGTTACATAGGGAGAGGTCAACTGGATGCTTCATATTTGGAATCCTCCTGGACTCCGCCCTATGCACTTCTTTCCTTGGCTGATTTTAATCTAGAACCTTTTCCTGTAATAAATCATGAGGATAACACCTTTCAGTGAGTTCTGTCCCTCTAATGAATGATCAAATTTAAGAGGCTTTAGGAACTCCCAATTTGTGATTAGTGTTACAAGTGAAGGTAATCTCTTGTAGACTGCTCCCTCCAACTTTGCATGTGGGCTAATCTTGCTCAAGATTCATTCATGTTTTAGCATGTATCAATACTATAATTCTTTTTATTGCCAAATAATATTCCATTTGATGGATAGATCACATTTTGTTTATCTGTTCATCAGTTGATGAACACTTGGGTTGTTTCCCCTTTGGGGTTATTATGAATAAACATCTGTACTCTAGCTTATGCATGGATGTATATTTTCAAATTTCTGAACTATATACCTAGGAATTCTTGGGCCATAGATAACATAGATAACTCTATGTTTAACCTCTTTTTTTTTTAAGATTTATTTATTTATTTATTTATTTATGATAGACAGAGAGAGAGAGAGAGAGGCAGAGACACAGAAGGAAGGAGAAGCAGGCTCCATGCCAGGAGCCTGACGTGGGACTCAATCCCGGGACTCCAGGATCACGCCCTGGGCCAAAGGCAGGCGCCAAACCGCTGAGCCACCCAGGGATCCCCTATGTTTAACTTCTTCAAGAACTGCCAAACTGTTTTTGAAAGTGGCTGCACCATTTTACATTACCATAAGCAGTGTATGAGGGTTCCAATTTCTCCACAGCCTTACTAATACTTGTTTTTGTCTGACATTTTTATTTTAGTCACCCTAGTAAATATAGTTTTGATACGCATTTCTCTGATTGCTCATGATATTGAGCAATTTTTTGTGTGATTATTGGCCATTCATGTGTCTTCTTTAAAGAAACATCTATTCAAATCCTTTGCTGTCTTCTAATTGGATTATTTGTCTTTTTGTGGTTGAATTGTGAGAGTTCTTCATACATTCTGGCTATAAGTTCCTTAGCAGATATATGATTTGCAAATATTTTCTCCTATTCTATAGACTGTCTTTTTACTTTCTTGATGCTACCTTTGAAGCACAGAAGTTTTTTTTTTTTTTTGGAGGGGGGAGGGTATACTCTTTTTTTTAGTTTTTATTTAAATTTCAGTTAGTTAACAGTGTAATAATAGTTTTAGGTATGATATAGTGATTCAACACTTCCATACATCACCCAGTGCTCATCACAAGTACACTCCTTAATCCCCATCATCTATTTAACCCATTCCCTCCACCTACTTCCTTTCTGATAACCATAGGTTTTGTTCTTTATAGTTAAGAGTCTCTTTCTTGGTTTGCCTCTCTCTTTCTTTCCTTTGCTCATTTTGTTTCTTAAATTCCACATATGAGTGAAATCATATGGTATTTGTCTTTCTCTGACTTACTTTGCTTAGCATAATACTCTGTAGCTCCATCCATGTCATTGCAAATGGCAAGATTTCATTCTTTTTTATGGTTGAATAATATACCAATATATGTGTGTACAAATATATGTGTGTATATATGTATATATATACACACATATATGTAGCAATACACACATACACACATCTTTTTTATCCATTTATCAATCAGTAGACATTTGGGCTGCTTCCATACTTTGGCTCATGTAGATAATGCTGCTATAAACATCAGGGTGCATATACCTCTTTGATTTAGGATCTTTGTATTCTTTGGGTAAATATCTAGTAATGCAACTGCTGGATCATAGGGTGGTTTTAACTTTTTGAAGAACCTCCATACTGTTTTCCAGTGTGGCTGCACCAGTTCGCATTCCCACCAACAGTGCAAGGGTATTCCCCTTTCTCCATATCCTTGCCAATACCTATTGTTTCTTGTGTTGTTGATTTCAGCCACTCTGACAGGTATGAGGTGATGATATCTTACTGGAGTTTTGATTTGCATTTCATTTGATGAGTGGTGTTGAGTATCTTTTCCTGTGTCTGTTGGCCTCTTTGGAAAAATGCCTATTCATGTCTTCTGCCACTTTTAACTGGGTTATTACTGCTTAGGGTGCTGAGTTTGTTAAATTTCTAATAGATTTTGGATACTAACCTTTTATTGGGTATGTATTTGCAAATATCTTCTCCCATTCTGCAGGCTGACTTTTAGTTTTGTTCATGAGTTCTTTTGCTGTACAGAAGCTTTTTAGTTTAATGAAGTTGCAATAGTTTATTTTTGCTTTTGTTTCCCTTGCCTCCAAAGACATACCTAGAAAGAAGTTGCTATGGCCAGCGTCAAAGAGGTTATTGCCTCTTCTAGGATTTTGATGGTTTCCTGTCTTACATTTAGGTCTTTCATCCATTTTGAATTTATTTTTGTGTATGGTGTAAGAAAGTAGTCCAGTTGCATTTTCACATGTTGCTGTCCAGTTTTCCCAATACCATTTGTTGAAAAGACTGTCTTTTTCTCTTTGGATATTCTTTCCTGCTTTGTCAAAGATCAATTGACCATATAGTTGTGGATTCATTTCTAGGTTTTCTATTCTGTTCCATTGAGCTATTTTTCTGCCAGTACCATACTGTTTTGATTACCACAGCTTTGTAATATAACTTGAAGTTTGAAATTGTGATGTCTCCAGCTTTGCAAATTTCTTCTTCAAAGTTGCTTTGGCTATTTGAGGTCTTTGTGGTTCCATACAAGTTTTAGGAATGTTTGTTCTAGCTCTTTGAAAAATGCTGTTGGCAAGCCTAAAGCCAGCAGAAGGAAGGAAACAATAAAGATTAGAGCAGAAATAAATGATATAGAAACAAACAAAAAACAATTAGAACAGATAAATGAAACCAGGAGCCGGTTCTTTGAAAAATTAATAAAATTGATAAACCTCTAGACAGACTTATCAAAAAGAAAACATAAAGGACCCAAATAAATAAAATCACAAATGAAAGAGGAGGAATAACAACCAATACCACAGAAATACAATTATAAGAGAATATTATCAAAAACCATATGCCAACAAATTGGATAACCTAGAAGAAATGGATAAATTACTAGAAACATATAAACTACCAAAACTGAAGCAGGAAGAAATAGAGAACTTGAATGGACTGATAGCCAGCAAAGAAGTTGAATCAGTAACCAAAAAACTCCCAAAAAAGTTCAGAACCAGGGATCCCTGGGTGGCGTAGCGGTTTAGCGCCTGCCTTTGGCCCAGGGCGCGATCCTGGAGACCCAGGATCGAATCCCGCGTCGGGCTCCTGGTGCATGGAGCCTGCTTCTCCCTCTGCCTGTGTCTCTGCCTCTCTCTCTCTCACTGTGTGCCTATCATAAGTAAATAAAAATTTAAAAAAAATAAAATCTTTAAAAAAAAAAAAAGTTCAGAACCAGATGGTTTCATGCATGAATTCTACCAAACACCACTTAAAAAAGAGTTAAGGGTGGGATCCCTGGGTGGCGCAGTGGTTTGGCACCTGCCTTTGGCCCAGGGCGCGATCCTGGAGACTCGGGATCGAATCCCACATCGGGCTCCCGGTGCATGGAGCCTGCTTCTCCCTCTGCCTGTGTCTCTGCCTCTCTCTCTCTCTGTGACTATCATAAATAAAAATAAAATAAAAAAATAAAAAAAAAAAGAGTTAAGGGGATGCCTGGTGGCTCAGCAGCTGAGCGCCTGCCTTTGGCCCAGGGCGTGATCCTGGAGTACCAGGATGGAATCCCACATCAGGCTCCCTGCATGGAGCCTGCTTCTCTCTCTGCCTGTGTCTCTGCCTCTCTCTCTCTCTCTCTCTCTCTGTGTGTGTCTCTCATGAATAAACAAAATCTTTAAAAATAATAATAATAAAATAAATAAAAAAGAGTTAATACCTATTCTTCTCAAACTATTCCAAAAAACAGAAAAGGAAGGAAAACCTCCAAATTTATTCTATGAGGCCAGCATTACCCTGGTACCAAAACCAAATAAAGACATCACCAAAAAAGAGAACTAGAGGCCAACATCCCTTATGGACATAGATGCAAAAATTCTCAGTAAAATACTAGCGAACCAAACCCAACAGTACATTAAAAAAAATCATTCACTATAATCACTATAATTGCTGGGCTGCAAGGATAGTTCAATATTTGCAAACCAATCAACATGGTATACCACATTAATAAAAGAAAGTATAAGAATCATATGATCATTTCAACATATGCAGAAAAAGCATGTGACAAAGTACAACATCCATTCATGATTAAAACCCTCAACAAAGTAGGTTTAGAGAGAACATATCTCAACATAATATAGCCCATATATGAAAAACCCATTTCTAGTACTATGCCGAATAAAACTGGTGAGAGTGAACATCCTTGTCCTGTTCCTGACCATAGAAAAAAAGCTCTATGAGAATGTCCTTATTCCTAGAAGATGCATGCCAAAGCGTTTGGGGATGAAATGTATGCAACTTGCTTTCAAACAGTTCAACTTAACAACAATGACAAAGTGTGTGTGTGTGTGTGTGTGTGTGTGTGTGTGTGTGTGTGTGTGTATAGTAGAAGGACAGAGAGGGAGGGAGGGAGAAAGCAAATATAACAAAATATTAACAATTGTTGATATCTTTTAGCAAAAATTCCATAACGTAGTCTACTAACAGTCCATATTCAAATTTGTCTCATATGGCCCAAGAATATCTTTACAGTTTCCCCATCTGAACCAGAATCGAATCAACCTTTTATTTATCGCACTTAGTATGTCTCGTCCAGCTCTTTTCATCCATTCTATTACTTTTTTCTTTATAACTTTGACATTTTGAAGAGTCTAGGCCAGTCATCCTGTAGAATGGCTCACATTCTGGTTTTTCTGTTTCTTTGTGTTATTTATCTCTTCCCCTATCTTCCGAATTTCTTATGAACTGAAAGTTAGATCTGACTTGATAAGGTAATTGGGGAAGCAACTAATGTCAGACTATCCTTCTAAAAATAATACCAGTGATCATGGCATGATATCTCCATTATAAAGTTACACTTTTTCTCTTGCAGTTTCTAAGTAATCTGTAAGTCTGGCCCCTTTAACTATACTTTAATACAAACTAATACTTTGACTCTACAAAATATTTAAAAATTGGGAAAGCATATGAAAGTGAGGTGGGTTAATCAAGATAAAAAGCTTCTGCACAGCAAAATAAACAGTCAACAAAACTAAAAGACAACCTACAGAATGGGAAAAGATATTTGCAGATGACATATCAGATAAAGGGCTAGTATCCAAGATCTATAAAGAACTTCTTAAACTCAACAGCAAAGAAACAAACAATCCAATCATGAAATGGGCAAAAGACAAGACCAGAAATTTCACCAAAGAAGACATACACATGGCCAAAAAGCACATGAGAAAATGCTCCGCATCACTGGCCATCAGGGAAATACAAATCAAAACCACAATGAGGTACCACCTCACACCAGTGAGAATGGATAAAATTAACAAGACAGGAAACAAATGTTGAAGAGGATGTGGAGAAAGGGGAACCCTCTTGCACTGTTGGTGGGAATGTGAACTGGTACAGCCACTCTGGAAAACTCTGTAGAGGTTCCTCAAAGAGTTAAAAAATAGAGCTACCCTATGACCCAGCAATTGCACTACTAGGTATTTACCTCAAAGATACAGATGCAGTGATAAACCGAGACACCTGCACCCCAATGTTTATAACAGTAATGTCGACAATAGCCAAACTATGGAAGAAGCCTGTGTCCATCAAAAGATGAATGGAGGGACAGCCCAGGTGGCTCAGCGGTTTAGTGCCGCCTTCAGCCCAGGGCCTGATCCTGGAGACTCGAGATCAAGTCCCATGTCAGGCTTCCTACATGGAGCCTGCTTCTCCCTCTGCCTGTATCTCTGCCCGCCCCCCTCTCTCTCTGCGTGTTTCATGAATAAATAAATAAAATCTTTTAAAAAAGATGAATGGATAAAGAAGCTGTGGTCTATGTATACAATGGAATATTACTCAGCCATTAGAAACGACAAATACCCACCATTTGCTTCCACGTGGATGGAACTGGAGGGTATTATGCTGAGTGAAGTAAGTCAATCGGAGAAGGACAAACATTATATGGTCTCATTCATTTGGGGAATATAAAAAAATAGTGAAAGGGAATAAAGGGGAAAGCAGAGAAAATGAGTGGGAAATATCAGAGAGGGAGACAGAACATGAGACTCCTAACTCTGGGAAAGGAACAAGGGGTAGTGGAAAGGGAGGTGGGCAGGGGGGTTAGGGTGACTGGGTGACGGGCACTGAGCGGGGGGGACTTGACGGGATGAACACTGGGTGTTATACTATATGCTGGCAAATCGAGCTCCAATTAAAAAATATACCAAAAAAAAAAAAAAAAGAAAAGAAAGACTCTATAAATATATAAAAAAGAAAGAAAAGAAAGTGAGGTGGGGCAATACTACTTTTCACCAGAGAATGAATATAAGTAAAGCAGCAATAACTAAAGCATAATGGCATCAGAGCATAAAAATACTGGTATTGCAATAAATAAAACATCCATCATATAAAAGAATAGAATGTTAACTGGAAGGTAACTTAGAAATAAAATTAAGTTCAATTGCCTCACTGTACAAATGCAAATCTGAAGCTCAAAGAAGCTTAATGAATGTTAAGGCCAATAAAATTAAGGCCAGAAAACAGTGACTGTTTTTTTGAGCATTCGCCCTACCCTGGACATTGGTCTAAGCACTTTACATGGTTACCTCATTTAATTGTCCTGACAATTTTACAAGAATGGGTTATACTTACTTTCCCCATTTTTTTGGCCAGTAAGAAAACTGAGAGAGAAGTGGCATGCCCAGGATGTGCAGCTAGCAAATAAGGGAGCTGGGAGAGGACGCCAGGAAAGCTGACTTCAGAATCTGTGCTTAACCGCTCCACCCTACCACCTCTTGAGTTATGTCACTTGTGGCTATGGAGTCACAACTAGTTAGGAATCAAGTTAGGCCCTCACTTCTCTGGGAACGAAATCCCCCCTCTAAACGGCCAAGAGTGGAGTGAGCTGATGGGTCCCGGCAACCAGGGACTGCACAGGGCTCTCTATTTGAAGCAGGCAGCTGCTAATTACCTGTGATAATGAGGGATGAATGCTGCAAGGAAGATCCAGCACAGCAGAACACAAGCCCCCTCCCCCACAGAACTGAATAAAGTGCTTGGCCTTAGGGTATAATATCGTATTGCTTTTGCAGTAGATGTGCCTTCTTAATTATGTTTTGTCAAGATTGCTATTAAAGTCTGTTGCTATTCTCTATACACCCCAAGGACAGTGAGGGACCACGACTGGTAGAAATGCTTCACATGAAAGTGCCTCTGTGAGAAATGAGAGCCTCATAGAGGCACTTCTCCGCCCCTTCCTTTCAATCCTGCATCCCAGGTCTGAGTCTGTATCTTACCAACTTCCCATGTTAATTACTTTCACCTTGTCCTCGGTGGCCTCCTTTGTCTCTCATCACCATAGAAACCCACTCTGACTTAAGAACCGTCTTTCTTGCCAGTTTCTATGACCCAGCCCTCTATTTAAGTCCTCCTTCAGCTCCGAATCACCTGCTGAATTAAATCTAAGCTCCTTGATCTTGGCTTCCGGGACCTTCTCTAATTTGCTCCTTTTTTATTCTCTTTTTAGAGATAATACATTCCTGGAGCAGAGGTTAAAGCAGATCAATGTCAACCAAAATATTAACAGTAATAACTAATATATTTACATAGCGCTTTAGAGTTGAGTGAAATATATTCACCTACATTACCTCAATTAAGTCCCAAAATCGCTCCATGATCCACGTACAGCAGGCAACATGGTCAGCATTTTAAGTTTGATAAAATTGGGGCCCAGAGAAGTTAAGTGTCTTGACTGATGATAACAAAAGCAAAAGAAATGTAGACAAAAATTAAATTTCTCTACAACTTGCAGCCCACTGATAAATTCTTGAGACAGAGTACGGCATTCCTCAAGGAACTCACAACTGCCTCACTGTTAATGCTTTGCTAAAGGCAAAAAGCAACTTTAGCTTGACAATAGCCAGACCACCAGGATCCCATAAATCTTAACATATGAAAATCTCTTTAGAATTTTCTTTTTTTTTTTTTTTTTTTTTTTTTAGAATTTTCCTTTACAATCAACCGCCTCCCCCATTTAAGAGTATATAATCAATCTCTCCTCACAATCACAACGCAGCTCATCCTGCCCACAGGTCCTGTTCTGCTTTGATAAAACCTTTTTTGCTCCCAAAACATCTCAAGAATTCTTTTTTGAGGGCAGCCCCGGTGGCGCAGCAGTTTAGTACTACCTGCAGCCCAGGGCGTGATCCTGGAGACCTTGGATCAAGTCCCACATTGGGCTCTCTGCATGGAGCCTGCTTCTACCTCTGCCTGTGTCTCTGCACCCCCCCCCGCCGCCCCCCCCCTGAATAAATAAATAAAAAATCTTTAAAAAAAAAAAAAAAGAATTCTTTTTTGACCATTCACTCCTGACCCATATCACATCACTGACCATGATAACACAGTTTATTGGTGAAGTATAGCTTGAATCTGTATCTTCAAACTCCTAGATCATGCTTGCTACACTACATGATGTGATCAATAATCCTGCATTTAGCAAAATAGTTTTTTTTTTCCCCTTTTGGCTTATATCCTGTGGTAGACAGGATTCTCAGATCTATCCCAAGATCTCCTCTTGGCCCACCCCTCACATACATGCCCAGCATTAATCCCTGGGGCTGTTAATACAATGTCGTTATAGGACAAAATTGACTTTGAGACAAGGAGATTATCTGGATGGGCCTGACTTAATCAATGAGCCCTTTAGAAGCAGAGATTCTTCTCCAGCGGGTGGCAGAAGAGAAAGTCAGAGATGTGACGCAGCTGACCTGGAAGAAAGCAAATGTCCATAATGGGAAGGCCTTAGAGAGGCCAGCAAGAGGTGAGGGTGGCCCCCACTGACAGCACACAACAAAACAGGGACCTGAATCCTACAACTGCAAGAAACCAAATTCTGCCAACAACAAGAATGCACTTGGCAATGGACTTTTCTGCAGAGCCTCAGCCTGATGAGATCCAATCTGGCCAACATTGTGATTTCCGCCTGTGCTACACTGGGTAGAGAAACCTGTCAAGCTGTGCCAGCCTCTGACCTACAGAAATGTGAGCTAATAAAACCACTAAGTTTGTGGTAATCTGTTACATGACAATAGAAAATGAATGCATTTTCCATTTCCTTTCTAACAATAGACAGAACTAGACCAGGCTTTTTTTTTTTTTTTTTTTAATTGTCAAACAGTAAAACTGACTTTTTTGGTATACAGTTTGATGAATTTTAACAGATATATAGATGCATGTAACCATCACATTCAGGATATAAAACAATTCCATCACCCAAAAAAACTTCCTTTGGAGGTCACATCTGCTCCCCACCTTTATTTTTTATTTTTTAAAAATATTGTATTTATTTAACAGAGAGAGAGAGAGTGAGAGAGACAGCACAAGTAGGCAGAGCAGCAGACAGAGAGAGATGGAGAAGCAGACTCTGCTGAGCAGGGAGCCGTATGAGGGGCTTGATCCCAGGGCCCTGGAATAATGACCTGAGCGCAGGCAGATGCTTAACTGACTGAGCCATCCAGGAACCCCTGCTCTCCACCTTTAATCCCTGGCAACCACTGATCTGTTCTCTATCACTAAAATTTTATCATTTCAAAAAAGTCATAAATGGAATCCAATCCTTGAATAACATGGGTTTGAAATATGAGGTCCACTTATATGTGGATTTTTTTCAATACAGTACAGTATTATAAATGTTTTTTCTCTTATAGTTTTCTTAATAACATTTTCTTTTCTCTAATTTACCGTATTATAAGTATTAAGTTACTTTATTTCATGTTAAGTTATAGTAGTTAGCTTTTAGTGGAGTCAGAATTATACAAGGATTTTTTTTTTTAAGATTTTATTTATTATTCATGAGAGACACACAGAGAGAGAGAGAGAGAAAGGCAGAGACACAGGCAGAGGGAGAAGCAGGCTCCATGCAGGGAGTCCAATGTGGGACTTGATCCCAGGACTCCAGGATCATGCCCTGGGTCGAAGGCAGGCGCTAAACTGCTGAGCCACCCAGGGATCCCCAGGATTTTTGACTATATAGAGAGTTGATGTCCCTAACGTCTGCGTCGCTTGAGGACTAATGTAATAATATAATCTTTTGAGAATAGCTTCTTTCACTCAGCTTGATGCCTCTTGGCTTCATCTAAGTTGCATGTATTAATAGTTTCCAGAATGGAAAATTTTTAAAACTCTTTATCTAGAAATTTAAAAACTAGATAAAAGTAGCATACCTGGCTGGCTCAGTCGGCAGAGCATGCAACTCATGATCTCAGGGTTGTGAGTTCAAGCCCCATATTGGGTATAGAGCTTACTTTAAAAACAAAAATAAAAACAACCCTAGAAAAAAGTATCAAGAATAAAAGGATATTGACACTAGAAGAAATCTTTGATATTATCTGGTCCAACTCTATGCTTTTACAGATAAGGAGTCTATTTCCAGTGAGGGTTGAGGACTTGCCCAAGATTGTTCAGGCACAGGAGAGGAGAGAGATTCAACCCTCTTTGTAGCCAAGTAAACCACCAAAATCTACACAGTGGGGTGCCTGGGTGGCTCAGTCAGTAGAATGTCTGCCTTAGGCTCAGGCCAGGGTCCTGAGATTGAGCCCCACATCAGCCTCCCTACTCGGTGGAGAGTCTCTGCTACTCCCTCTCTCCCACACCCCCTGCCTGTGCTTTCTCTCTGTCTCTGTCAAATGAATGAATAAAATCTTTTTAAAAAATCTATAAAATGTGATTAATGTTAAGACTGGGGGAAGAACAAGTATTATTGGAGCACAGAAAATAAACATTGTATAAACTCCTTTCCATTGCTAATGATAGAGAATCAACTCAAACTAACTTGAGCCAACAAAATAATTCATTTGCTCACTACTTTAAAAATTCAAGATGATAAAAATAAATAAATAAAAATTAAATTTAAAAATTCAGGATAGTGTGGTCTTTAGGTACTGCTGAATCCAGGAATTCCCATGATGTTGTCCAGAGGTCTCAACATCTCTCAATCTCTTATTCTCCTCTTTACCCTTCTGGTTTCCTTCTTTCTGCATGGTGGCCTCATTTTTTCCTGTCACAGGCTCTCGCTATCTGCCAGGATAGATAAATACTGGTAACTCAAGCCTATAATCTTACAGCTTCTGATCCAAAAGAAAGATGGATGCTTTCTCTCCATTGATCAAATCTCTGGCCATTCCTTTCAGTGTCCTTCGCTGGTTTCTGAACTGCCAAACTGTCCAAACTGCCTCTGAACCATTTCTCCTCTGTGGCTATACTCACTCCCTAGGTGATCTCATCTAGTATCATCAATTTACATACCATCTACCCCAGAAAGTCTCCAGCCCAGACATTTCTCCCCACACTTTGAACTTGTATATAAAACTGCTTACATGACATCTTTAGTTGGCTGTCTTTGCCAAATAACCATTTCAAATGTAATATGTTCAAAACCAAACTCCTGATCTTTTTCCACAAAAATGACCCTCTTGCAATTTTCCCATCTTAGTAAGTGGCAACTCCATCCCTCTAATTTCTCAGACAAAAACCTTTGGAGCCATCCTTGATTATTCTCTTTCATACTTCACATCAATTCTATCATTAAAATTTGTTAATCTTACTTTCAAAATAGATCCAGATTCCAATCTCTTCTTACCATCTCTACTACTACCTCCCTCCCTAAACCACCAGCATCTTTCCCCTGAATTATCACAAAAGCCACCAAACTGGTCTCCCTGTTCCCTTCCTTGTTTCTTGGAATCCATTTTCAACACAGCAGTCATAACAATCTTCTTAAAACACAAATCAGGTCACGTGTTTTCTCTGCTCAAAATCTCCAATGTGATTTCTACATACTGCAAAAGAGTGATCTCCCGAGATATAATAATAAGTGAAAAAAAGGAAGGTGAAGAAAAGTGTGTGTGGTATCTACCATTTGTCTGAGTAAGAGAAGCATAGAAATATATATGTATCTGTGTATATTTTTAAGTGAAAGGATAAACCATAAAAATTTTTTTCTAAGGTTTGTCTATAGGGAGAGGAGAGGAAGACAACAGAAGTGTCAGGGAAAGAATCTAGACTTCTCTAAATGTACTACCTATTTGGTAAATTTTGGCTTTGAAGCCATGCAACTGTTCCACAAAGCATTTTTTTTTAAATTTTATTTATTTATTCATGAGAGACACACAGAGAGACGCACAGACACAGGCAGAGGGAGGAGCAGGCTCCATGCAGGGAGCTCGACATGGGACTCAATCCCCGGTCTCCAGGACCACACCCTGGGCTGAAGGTGGAGCTAAACTGCTGAGCCACCTGGGCTGCCCACATAAAACATT
Source organism: Canis lupus familiaris (assembly GCF_011100685.1). Classification (NCBI taxonomy): domain Eukaryota; kingdom Metazoa; phylum Chordata; class Mammalia; order Carnivora; family Canidae; genus Canis; species Canis lupus. The sequence continues at coordinate 50,832,658 of NC_049229.1, read as the reverse complement.
TTTTTAAGCAACGCCTAAGAATCCAAAGCAAAAAGAAATAAACCTGACTATCAAATTAGTGGATCCCACAGAGAGGAACTACTGCAAGTCACGGTTTATTTATTTATTTTTAAGAAATCTCTACACCCAACATGGGGCTCAGCCTTACAACCCTGAGATCAAGAGTTGCGCGCTATACCAACTGAGCCAATCAGGTGCACCCCTCCCTAAATAACATTAAAGCAATGCAATTTAACTATACACACCTAGAGAGATATACTCTAAGGGCAAAAAGAATTATTTAAAAAAAAGCAGAAACTATTATCATTAAGCATATGTTTAGTAATCATTTTAGTAATGTTATTCTGAAACTATTTTATATATACAGTAGGGTAAAACAATTATGTTAATTTTGTTAATAAATTGTTATTGCCATATGTAATTATGTTAATGCCATTAGGCACCAAGATTTTCAGAAGAGATATGCATATAAAAATCAAAGTTAAGTAAAATCTGTGTAATCCTAAATTTGAGTTGAAAAATATTAATGTAAATGCATGGTGCATTTTCTCAAAAAATATGTGTGTATATCCAAATTTTTTAGTTCTGTTGACTAAAGAGGCTTACAAACAATAATCAACCCAGTAACAATGAATATTTATTTGTAGCATCCAGATTGTTTTCTCTAAAATATCGCTTTCCCACTTAAAGGAGGGCTTCTTGGAGAAATGACTGATTCCAAGTCATTCCAAATGACTTGGAATCAGTATATCTAGAAAAGTACTAGATGAATCTACAACATCTTGTCACACCAGAAATTTGAGTCACCCTGGGTAGTGGATTCTGCTTCTGCTGCTCAAAGTAGGGTGTTTGGTTCAGGACAATTCAAAGAGCTGTACACTTACGGTGTATGCATCTTTCTCTATGTGTCCCATACTACAACTAAAAATTTGTTATCTACTTTTTGTCGTGGAAGATGTCAAACGTGTTAGTATAATAAACATCCAATTCCCCATTATCCAGCTTCAACGGTGATCAGAAATGGCTATTCCCATTTCATCTATACTCCACCCACTTCCCTCTCTCCAATATTTGTAAGCAAATTTCATTTATCCTATCAGTTTGTCAAAGATTATGGTTAGGGGCTCAGTCCGTCAAACCTCTGCCTTCACCGCAGGTCATGGTCCCAGGTTCCTGGGATCTAGCCCAAGATCCAGCCCAGTGTGGGGCTCCCTGCTCAGGGAGAAACCTGCTTTTCTCTCTCCCCCAGTACCCACCCCCTATCTTGCTAGTTCTCTCTCTCAAATAAATAAATAGAATCTTTAAAAAAAAAAAAAAAAAGATTATGTCTTGGGACGCCTAGGTGGTTCAGCGGGTTGAGCATCTGCCTTTGGCTCAGGGCGTGATCCTGGAGACCCGGGATCGAGTCCCAAGTCCGGCTCCCTGCGTGGAGCCTGCTTCTCCCTCTGCCTGTGTCTCTGCCTCTCACTCCATGTCTCTCATGAATAAATAAATAAAATCTTAAAAAAAGATTATGTCTAATCCATAATCTACGTTAAACACATCGTCTAAACACGCACATACATAAAAGCATACATAATACACAAAAGAAGTGCTGTAAAGGCAACTTACCGAGGATCACACCAGACCTCCCCAGGACAGTGTTTTGGGGGTGGGGTGTGGAGGTAGGGGGCAGAGTTCAAAGAAAAGTTTCGAGTGTGAGTATTTTTGGAGCGTTCCCAAACTCTCCCTTCGACAGTCTCCCGATTTCCCATTGTTTTAAAACCCTGTCACCCTTTTATTTAACGTTGCCATTCCCAGGATACTCTTCTTGTGTTGGGGATGACTACACGGGGAATGAGACTGAGTGGGGAATAAAATAAAGCGGTTTAAAAGGCACCTCACCTCCGTTATTTTGGAAGAATAGGGAACGCCCTATTCCGTCACAGGGTACCAGCGATGCATCTGCCTTAACTGAAGCCTTAGTCTCATGATAACCGCGCGGTCGGCTTAGGACAGAATCGCACTCTCTTGTCCAAAGAACTACGAATCCCAGAAGGCCGTTCGGCCGAGGCGCCTGCGCATCGCGTGCTCCTTCCTTTCCCCTCCTCGTCCAGGGGAAAGACCCGCCCCGCGGTGCTGTCGCTCGCGCTGGAAGAAGCGGAAGAAGATGGCGCTCACCAGGTGGGTTGTTGATGGGGGTCCTCGATACGGAAGGGTCTGGGAGTACCCACGTTTTTTATTTCTCTGCCCACTGTCTCCGGGCGGTGACCTGGCGCGGGGCACAGAGCGACATGGGCTGGGACCGCGGCTAGGCCCTCCTGCAGGCCTCCGGGGCGACTAGGCCTCACGGAAGCTGGGGTCTTTCCTCAGCGGTTTCCCGGGTCGAGTTCGTCCCCTCACGAGGGCCGAGAGCCTTGGCGCGACAAATAGTTCTCCGGCCTCGGATGCCAAGGAGTCGCATCCCGGGGTTGTGGAGAGCGCTCCGAGCGTCCGGTCCGCGCCTCGGGCGGGCGCGGTGGGGATGTGGAGGGCAGTGGCTTATTTGTCTGGACGAAGTGAAGCGGCGGGAGCCGACGAGCCGGCTTTACCGCCGTGTGTCTGCCGAAGTCTCGTCTGTGCCCCGAAACCAGGATTCCTGAAGAAAAAAAAAAAAAAAAAAAAGATGTGAGGTGAGGGGCCCGGCACCGAACACAGATCTTTTTTTTTTTTTTTAATTGGCCACTGTCTACTAGTAATGAGCCGCTGCTCCGCACTTTTAACTTTGGACCTTAGAATTTCTTACGTAGATAGAACCACTTCAGATTTTTGCTGTTCTCGGTTGCCTTGGTAACCGCGTGTAAAGTGGTCCCCGCCTTTGGGGGGGGGGGGGGAGAGAGATTCCGAGGAGTTACATAACTCCTGCTAGTCCGCGACCTGCTGCCCCATCTGAGAAGAAAAACTTCCCGTATGCGGACGCAAGCAGGAAAAGTTGAGTTGTCAAAGATGCCTGTGAGGGAAATCGTTTTTGGGACATCGGCTTGAGCTCCCTAAACATGCTTGATTCTCCTCACGCTTCTTTTTCCTGGCTGATGGCAGTTATGGATCCCACAAAACGTTTTAATCAGAAAGTTTTTGGGGGGGAATTAATTTTGGGTGCCTTGCTCTCTCTATATCCTAGGGCCTGTGTGTATACACACACACATACACACAAAAAGCCACCTAACAGTCTTTGCAGGGAAGGTAGGGTCCAAGGCATACAGATACGGAAGAAAGAACAGCACAGAATGCTCACTTGTGTGGTAGTAACCTTAAGTGCAAAAAGAATTAGACTGAATAAGTTGGATGAACTAAGGAGTTCAATTTAGTAAGCAGCAAACATTTGAGTGCGCCTCCAGGTGGGAGGCACTGTGGCAAAGATTCCCAGGGTTGTGAGGGAAGGTATTTGTGGAAAAGGACACAGGGAAAATAACAGATCTTGTGGGTTATTGTGGGCTTAAAATTGCAGCGGCAGAATGCAGTCCTTAAATGGCTAGTCTTGGAGGCTACATAGTTTTCTGATTTCAGTGAGCTCTGGTTGATTTGATTGCAGGTGAAGTGTTACCTTATCTCCAAGACCTACCAAGGATTACTTAACGGCAGGGACTTAACATATTGATGTGTTGCAGTATTGGTGTCACCAGTTATTGTGACTAACTAAAGATTTGAGGTCATACTGATTTAGTCCTCTAAATGCAACTGTATTTGGGGTTATGTATCTAATAATATTACTTGCATTTAATATGCTTTATTTGGTAAAGGGGAAAGGGTAGACCAAGGTGTCTCAACAGTGGGCAGTCCCCGTGGCTCAGCGGTTTAGCACCGCTCAGCCCAGGGCGTGATCCTGGAGACTTGGGATCAAGTCCCATGTCCCGCTCCCTGCATGGAGCCTGCTTCTCCCTCTGCCTGTCTCTCTCTCTCTCTCTCTGTCTGTCTTGAATAAATAAAATCTTAAAAAAAATAAAAATAAAAGATGTCTCAACAGTGGCACTGTTGAGGTTTTGGACTGGATGATTCATTCTGGTGTGGGGCTGTCCTGTGTATAGTAGTAGGATGTTTAGCAGCATCTTTGGCCTCTATACATTAGATGCCAGAGGCACCTCCCTCCCCTTCACCCATTCCCTATCCCCTAAGTCTTGACAATCATGTCTCCAGACATTATCAAATACCTACATTGTAGTTATTTTGCCACCCAGTTGAGAACCACTGAGGTAGACTTTCTGCTTACATATACAGCCCACAGCCCACTATGTACCCCTTTCCCCTATCCTGCCACCACAGGAGTGTGCCTCTTGTGGGAATGTCATCTTTTACAAGGAAAAGCAAAATTAAGACCCTCTGGAAGGCTAGAGTATGTTCAGACCCTAATCCAGGCCAAGTTACTTGTTTACTGTATCGTCTGGACCCTTTGATTTGGCAGGCTGCCTGCCTTTGGATCATCTTAGTAATCAGTTCTTACAGCAGAAGGTAAAGAATAGAGAAAATAATAAGTATTTTGGCTTCTTTACACTATCTTTGTATCCTTCCTATGAATTGGGTATATGAGTTATACTGAATAGAATTATGGTAAAAGCCCAAAACTTTTGACTCCAGTCCTCCATCCATTCATTCATCATTCAACAAATACTTGTTGAAGATCTACCATGTGCCAGACACTGTGCTGGTTTTACAGTATTAAATCAGTGCTGGTTTTACAGTATTAAATCAGTCTGGCAAACTCCTTTATTTTCGAAGAGCTTACAGTCTAGGAAAGGCAAACTACTTATCTATCTGTATGTAAACAAATCAATAATGCAATATCAGGTAGTGATTAGGAATAAAATAAAGATAAAAGGACAGAGAATGACTCAAAATGTGGAGTGGGGTGGTGGTGTTTTGATTGAGATGGTCAGAAAACAGCTCTGGGGAGGTATAATTGAGCAGAGAAATCAATGCTAAGAAACAAGGACTAAAAGATCTAGGGTGGGGGCACCGGCTGTCTCAGTAGAGCATGAGACTTGATCTTGGGGTTGTAAATTCAAGCCCCATGTTGGATGTAGAAATTACTTAATAAATCTTTAAGAATGAATGAATGAGCGATGCCAGGGTGGCTCAGTGGTTGAGCATCTGCCTTTGGCTCACAGCATGATCCCAGTTGTGGGATCGAGTCCCACACCGGGCTCCCTGAGAGAAGCCTGCTTCTCCCTCTGCCTATGTCTCTGTGTCTCTCATGAATAAATAAATAAATAAAATATTTTTTTTTAAATTTTCTTAAGAGTTTACTGTAAAAGCACTGTAGGAAAGGATGTGCTGTGAGCTAGACAATGCCTAAAGAGTTAGGGATGAAAGAAGCTGAAAGCATGATTCCTGCAAGTTTCTGGTGAGAAAAAGAAAGGTAAATGAGTAGATAATTCTAAAACAGTAAGACAGATTATAATAGTGGTATATAGGGGGTCTTGTGGGAGCATGGTAGGTGCAACAAACCCAAATTGGGGGGAATTGTGGAACAGATCCAAATAATCAAGTATGTATTGAATAATATTTAGACACTGTGTGAAGGGGGTTCATCGATTTTCTCATTTAGTACTTAGAGCAACTCTGTGAGGTAGGTCATCTTTTGATCTGCCTCTACAGATGAGAAAACAGGTTCAGAGAGGTAGGTAACTTATCTGGGTTACTACCTTGCATAGGTAGGATTTGAACTCTGGGTTCTTATCCATCATAGTACCCAACTCTAGAATAGATCCCTCTTGTGTATAGCCCTCTGTATTTTTTCCTTCAGCTTTAATACAATTTGTGATTGTGGATTTGTATGAGTAATTGTCTCTCCTCTGCAAGACGTAACCGGTCTTTCTCAGTTTATAGTCTCACTGCCTACCTAGCACAGTACCTGCACCCAAGTGCTCAATAAATATTTTGAATAAATAAGTTCTGTTGCTTACTGAAATATGCTTACTAACCAAGAATTACAAAGAAACCTTAACTTTTCCATTAAATGTATTATTTATTACTGGAATCCTTTTGTGGTACTTTGGGATATCTCTGTAGTAACATTTATCACACTTCAAAGTTGCTAAGAATTGCTTGGTAGAAAGGCTGCTTTGATTAAAGAGTAACAAAGTACATATTTAGGATTTCTGCTTTGAATCTTTGACTTCCTAAGTTTTAAACTGCATTCTAAATTAGATACCTTTGGTAAAACACACTTAAATATGCAGTTTATATTTTCTTTCTTTTGTCCACCTCTTTGTTACATTCAGTGCTAATCCTTGTTTTTTTGTATTGATGCTAAAATAGTTAAAAGTAAGAAGCATAAGAGTAAAGCAGTTAAAAATAAGGAGTATGAAAGTAGGAAAGACACTAGTGCAACTGTATATTGGACAGTTGGCCACTGGTAACTGAGAATGTTTCCTTGTTATAAGAAAGGAAACGTAGAAGCATAAAAACTCAATAGTTTATTTATTATATGAAATACTTATTAATTTTTTATTTGGGCATCATTTGCCTGCATCCTAGTCAAACGTGTTTTACTGTATATCTCTGAGTACTTATTTCTTTCCAGACAAAATAAAATGACTGATATTTAATACTGCCATAAATCATTGACATGTTTGACCTGCTAAAGAGAAAAAAGTATTATGGTAAAATAGCCTCTGATGGCCAAATTGCAATGATCTAATGTGAGAATTTTTTACAATTCTGACTTTCATTATCTTTGCTTATAGCTTTTTACCTGCACCTACTCAGCTATCTCAGGACCAGCTTGAGGCTGAAGAAAAAGCAAGATCCCAGAGATCAAGACAGACCTCACTGGTCTCATCCCGAAGAGAACCTCCCCCATATGGGTACAGGAAAGGCTGGATACCTCGATTATTAGAGGTAAATAATTGTGCTAACACTTATTATAATACCCTTGTAAAATAAATTTAAACCATAGAACGTCTGCACATGAATGCCAATATGCTAGAAATCCTGGTGATGAGTTCCTAAGACATGTACTCCTCTTAGGGCATTGATCTTTTTCTTCTGGCTTAGTATCACTGCTTTGTGAACATGAGAGAATTATACCTGGTTGTGTCGCTTCTTAATGTCCAACTATTAAATGTACAAAAGAAACTAACATACCCTCTATAAATCTAGCAATTACCGCAGAGGGAAAATAATAGGAAAGTAAGAGGAGAAAATGAAAGAACAAGTTCATGTTCAGGTGCCTTTCCCTCCCTTCTCCCTATATGCACAATGCCACATAACCCTGCAGAGACAGCTTTCCTCCAGGGAAAACTCCAGCAGTGTTTCCTTTTCTGATTTCCTTCCTATTAAGTATAGTGGCAAGAGCACTGGCAAGGAGTTTAAAAGAATAAATAATAAGAAGTGTTTTTGCATCATACCTGTGCTGGTTACTGTTTAGTCAGCAGATCCTGACCTCTCTTCATCCGTTTTCTTGTTTTCAATTTGAGAATGTTTCTATATGTCTAATATACAGATTAATTTTTTAGAAGCTATAAGAGTTTTTTTTTAATATTTTATTTATTTATTCATGAGAGACACAGAGAGAGAGAGGCAGAGACACGAGCAGAGGGAGAAACAGGCTCCATGCAGGGAGCCCGATGTGGAACTCGATCCTGGGGTCCCAGGATCCCTGGGCTGAAGGCAGGCGCCAAACTGCTGAGCCACCCAGGCGTCCCAGTATAAGAGAATTTGATTGTTGGTTTGGAGGCAGTAAGGAGAAAGATGAATCTAGACTGATCTTTTTATATCTCTAGCTTGTTTCCAAAAAAGAAACTTATTTGACAGTACCTGTCCTCCTAGTTACTGTGTATCTTGTACTGCAGTTCAATACGTAATCCTTTCCCTAATTCCAGGGCAGATTTCTCATGCTTGACCACCTTTTTCATCTAGGGAGAAAAGCAAATATTTGAGACTTAACTATTTTGCCTCCCCAAGACCACTTCCTCTTTGATTGAGCCTTTTTCTTTTCCATCTCTTAATATTCATTCTGACTCCTGCAAATTTCCTTCCTCCACTTCCCAAGGAATGTACCTGCCCTATTAAAAATCTCTCTTCTTAAACCATTCATTTTTGTAGCCAAGTATCTTCATTTTATCACTTTCTTACATTCTTTCCTTTTACAGTTGTGATTTTTACCTTACAATGTGATTTTTACCTTACAATGTCCATGCCTTTACCTTTTTTCATATGCTTCCACGTGGTGTTCATAGTGAACTAAGCATTCATTGGACTGAAATCTGTTGCTTCACACCCTGCAAGATGCCATCTGCATTCTCAGCCTCTCCCATGTTTGGCATTCTCCCTGCCTACCAGAACACTCTGTAGAGCCTGGAAGACAAACTCCCAACTAGATCATGTCATAAAAAATTTCCTTTTTTTTTTTTTTTTCTCAGCCCTCTTCTAGACTTAATTAATATTCTAATATGCAAAGACCAGTCTTATTAATATTACTAAGGCATTGTTGTTGTTTCTTTTGTTTTCACTGATAGTATATTTGTAAGAAGCAGGACAAAATAAAAGATAATCAAGGAGGCTATAATGCCCACTTACCTGGGACAGAAAGGTAGTGATTGGCATTATCAAACCAAAGGATAGTGTGTCTCTTTTGAGGGATGATAGATATTCTTTGTTTGCCTCTCAACAGATTATAGGGCAGGGGTGGCAGGCATCATTTTACATACAACAGAAATCTCATCCTATTTCCATTTCAGCATTAGGACAGTCAGGGACTATTAACTTTTTAAAATCTTACTTGACGAATGGTTTCATATATCCTGGTGGAACAGAACAGTTTATTTGAAAATCAAACAAAAAAGGCCAGCTAATCTGGAAATACTGTGAATGCTTTTGTAGGGGAGTGAACGTTCTATGGAGAAAGCATTTTGTTCTAGTTTTCAAAGGAAAAGCTATGATTTTCTGGCAGGCTTAATGACCACATAATGCCACATCCACAGTTCTAAAGTGCTTATTCTAGTTCAAGAACCCTAGCAAATCTGAGCATGTGTCATATTGATGGCCTGGGTACAGGTAGCACCTTTCTTGGAAATGCTTTAACTATTTTCTGCCTAATTTGTAAGAAAATGTCTCCCTCGCCCTTACTTTTTGTTTTTTAAAATGTCAAAATTACTCATTCATTTGGGGAATATAAATAATAGTGAAAGGGAATAGAGGGGAAGGGAGAAGAAATGGGTAGGAAATATCAGAAAGGGAGACAGAAGATGGAAGACTTCTAACTCTGGGAAATGAACTAGGGGTGGTGGAAGGGGAGGAGAGCGGGGGGTGGGGGTAACTGGGTGGCGGGCACTGAGGGGGGCACTTGACGGGATGAGCACTGGGTGTTATTCTGTATGTTGGCAAATTGAACACCAATAAAAAATAAATTTATTATTTAAAAATAAAATGTCAGGGATCCCTGGGTGGCGCAGTGGTTTGGCGCCTGCCTTTGGCCCAGGGCGCGATCCTGGAGACCCGGGATCGAATCCCACATCAGGCTCCCAGTGCATGGAGCCTGCTTCTCCCTCTACCTATGTCTCTGCCTCTCTCTCTCTCTCACTGTGTGCTTATCATAAATAAAATAAAAAAAATTAAAAAAAAATTTAAAAATCAAATGTCAAAAGTTTTCTTTAGCAAGTCAGCATATCATACCTAGGAAATCATATATCCAGGATCCAATGGAATATTTCTTGAAGGAGGAGGTCTTTTAAAAGTCGTTATTTACATAAAGTTTCTTCATCAAATCACCTCTAAATGATTTTAATATCTTTTCCTATCTTGTTATATGGGATGAATCACTGAATTCTACTCCTGAAAATAATATTGCACTCTATGTTAATTAACTAGAATTTAAATTTAAAAAAATTTTTTAGATATTTTATTTATTTATTTGAGAGAGACACAGACACAGGCAGAGGGAGAAGCAGGCTCCATTCCATGCAGGGTACTGTGGGACTCGATCCCCGGTCTCCAGGACCACACCCTGGGCTGAAGGCGACAGTAAACTGCTGAGCCACCCAGGCTGCCCACACAAAGCATTTTTTTAAGCAACGCCTGAGAATCCAAAACAAAAAGAAATAAACCTATCAGATTAGTGGCATAATCCCAGAGAGGAACTACTCCAAGTCACTGTATGTATGTATGTATGTATTCATTTATTTATTTTTAAGAAATTTCTGGACCCAACATGGGGCTCAGCCTTACAACCCTGAGATCAAGAGTTGCATGCTATACCAATGGAGCCAATCAGGTGCACCCCTCCCCAGAGGGAGAGAAGCAAGCTCCATTCAGGGAGCCCGACGTGGGACTGAATCCCAGGACTCCATGATCATGCCCTGGGCCAAAGGGAGGCACTCAACCACTGAGCCATCCAGGCATCCCAGGAAAAAATATTTTTAGAAATATTGAGCATCTGCCTTCAGCTCAGGGCATGATCCTGGAGTCTTGGGATCGAGTCCCATGTTGGGCTCCCTGCATGGAGCCTGCTTCTCCCTCTGCCTATGTCTCTGCCTCTCTCTGTCTCTCATGAATAAATAAATAAAGTCTTTAAATATATATTTTTTCCTATCATTTTTTAGTAGTACTGATTTGCCCTTTTTTGAGCTAAAAGAGAATTTTAGGGGCACCTGGGTGGCTCAGTGGTTGAGCATCTGCCTTTGGCTCAGATCATGATCCTAGAGGCCTGGAATCAAGTCCCACATCAGGCTCCCTCTGCCTATATCTCTGCCCCTCCCTCTGTGTCTCTCATGAATAAATAAATAAAATCTTTTAGGGGGATAAAAAGGAATTTTAGTTCAGTAAAAAATACAAAATTTTTTGGAGTCAGAAGATCGAGTTCAATTCCTGCCTATGCTAGCCATGACATCTTAGGGAAATCACCTAACTTTTCTAAACTTGAATTTTTTCCATATGAAAATATGAGTTATTGGAGAAATAAAAGAATTAAATGAGTGTGGATTCTGTACATTATAAGAAGGTCCTAAATGAATACTACTAAATTTAACAAAAATATTTAAAAGTTATATTTGATAAATGTTTGATAAGCTACCTTTTTTTGTAATGTTAAACTTCATCAACTGACTTGACTTAGCTTGTTCTACTTTAGAAGTTTTAGTCCTCTCTTCTAAATAATTGTATATAGTCACCATTAAAAATGTGGTGAACTCATTTCTGAGGCCTTCCTATTCTATTATTTGCTTTTCATGGGACATGAATAAATGTTATTGAAGGGAAGCCCAGGTGGCTCAGCAGTTGGGGTGTGATCCTGGAGTCCCAGGATCAAATCCCACATTGGGCTGCCTGCATGGAACCTGCTTTTCCCTCTGCCTCTGTCTCTGCCTCTCTATCTCTGTCTCTCATAAATAAATAAATAAAATCTTTTTTAAAAATGTTATTAAAATCTGGTTCCAAGAAAAAATTCTTTACATTTCTGTGCTGTTGTATCTTGAACTGCACCTAAGTAAAAAAAAATCGTATATGCTAAAACTAAAAATCTTCTCATTGCCCTAAACATTCTGCTTAATTTCTTCCTGCCACATGGATAGAAATCCAAATTCCTTGCCATGGTCTAGAATCCCTTTCGTGATCAGGTGTCTGTCTGCCCATGCAAACTTACCACCTGTGTGTCTGCTCCTCTGTCCTCAGCAGGTTCCAGCCCCACTGGACGCTTGTTTCCTAGAACATTCCAAGTTCTTTTTTTTTTTTTTTTTAATGATAGTCACACAGAGAGAGAGAGGCAGAGACACAGGCAGAGGCAGAAGCAGGCTCCATGCACCGGGAGCCCGATGTGGGACTCGATCCCAGGTCTCCAGGATTGCGCCCTGGGCCAAAGGCAGGCGCCAAACCACTGCGCCACCCAGGGATCCCTCCAAGTTCATTTTTGCAGCAAGGCCTTCACACTATTTGCTCTGCCTAGAAAATGCTTCCTTCAGATCTTCCCATGCCTGATTTCTCATTATTCGGGTTTTGGCTCACATCACAAAGGCTGTCCCAACCGCACTATCAGAAGTAGCCTCTCATTGCAATCCCATTATATTTTCAAGGCATTTACCACAAGCCAAAGATTAGGCTTTTTATATTTTTGCCCACTAGAATGTACACTGTTCAAGACCAGGGACCTCTGTTTTCTCTGTTGCTGTATCTCTAGCATCTAGCATAACAAGGGCTCGATAATTATTTGTTGAATGAAAGAATATATCTTGAATCTCAAGTTACTATTAAATATTATTCTTATTTCTTTTCTTTTTAATATATAGGATTTTGGAGATGGAGGTGCTTTTCCAGAGATCCATGTGGCCCAGTATCCACTGGATATGGGACGAAAGAAAAAAATGTCAAATGCACTGGCCATTCAGGTGGATGCTGAAGGAAAAATTAAATATGATGCAATTGCTCGGCAAGGACAGTCAAAAGACAAGGTAATCTTCTCAATGATTTTTCCCCCATTGGTAAAAATTTTTTGAAGAGGTTTGTTTGTTTTTTAATTTTATGGAAATGATACATATCTGGCCATTTAGTTTTGTTAAAGGTATCAATGAGGGGCACCAGGGTGGCTCAGTTAGTTAAGCCTCCAACTCTTTTTTTTTTTTTTTTTTTTTAAGATTTTATTTATTTATTCATGAAAGACATACAGATAGAGAGAGAGGCAGAGACACAGGCAGAGGGAGAAGCAGGCTCCATGCAGGGAGCCTGACGTGGGACTCGATCCTGGGTCTCCAGGATCAGGCCCTGGGCTGAAGGCGGCGCTAAACCGCTGAGCCACCCGGGCTGCCCAAGCCTCCAACTCTTAATTTCAGCTCAGAGTCCTGGGATCCAACCCTGTGTTGGGCCCCGTCCTGAGTGGGGAGTCTGCTTGAGGATTTTCTCTCCCTCTCCCTGTGCCCCTCCTCTTACTGGTGCGATCTCTCTCTCTTTCAAAATAATTTTTTAAAAAAAGGTAGCAATGAAATATACGTAGGATAACTGAAGATAGGGCTTTATAACAATACGAACAGTATATTATGACTTCATAATAGCAATGACTTTTTTCTTTGAAGTCTCCAAATTGGTGAAAACTTCTATATACTTAGAGTTTTCATCTATTTGTTTAATATTTAAAAAACAATTTGTAATTGTTTAACTTTAATTGTTTTAAGTTCTTTTATAGCACTAACATTTCTTAAGTGCTTGAAAATTGTTAAAAATCTACAATTCTGGCACCTGTCAATTTATATTCGTCTATAGTTTGCTAATTCTTCTCGTACTTAAAAAGTACTTGCATAGATATTTAATTATTTTAGCAATTCCTTTGAATTACACAGACTTTTTTACCCATTAAGCATAAAACTGGCACTTGCTATCCAGATTTATGATGGGCCTGCTTACAAAGTAATCCAAAGACCAAAAATAAAATTCACTTAAAATAATCTCATCACAGAGCAGCTACACTCAGAGCTAAGAAACTGTTTTTAAGAAGACCTAGTTTTGGGATCCCTGGGTGGCGCAGCGGTTTGGCGCCTGCCTTTGGCCCAGGGTGCGATCCTGGAGACCCGGGATCGAATCCCACATCAGGCTCCCGGTGCATGGAGCCTGCTTCTCCCTCTGCCTATGTCTCTGCCTCTCTCTCTCTCTCTCTCTGTGACTATCATAAATAAATTAAAAAAAAAAAAAGAAGAAGACCTAGTTTTTTTCTCTTGTAAATAAGTGTTCCACATAAAGGTAAGATCTCTTTAAAATTGAAGATGTTGGGGAAAAAACTTGAGAAGTTTCAGTACCTGTCCTTTGTCTCTCTGTCCTGGAAACATTTTCATTTTACCCTCTAATAGCACTGATGACAATGCATACTCTGTTCCTGCATCAAGACTGCTGAGTTATTAGGGAAAACAGTTACACTGTCATGCAAATCTGTGTCTTAGGTTTCAGCTGGGCTCCCTTGGTGTTCCTCCAAGCTCTAATTCCTACTCCTCTCCATCCCCTCTCAGCTGAACAGGTGACTAGGTGACATCTG